>NC_044986.1:98279956-98988372 GCF_008728515.1 Papio anubis
GAATTAATTTTGAAAGTATACTGTGCCAGCATTCTAATCAAAATACACTTTTTGTTTTTTATACATAAACATTTGTTACAAATCATAAACACATAAACATATTTGGGGAATAAAAAGAAAATCTGAAACAGAACAGAATGAAAATACCCTACATCTCATAATTACATTACATGAACTGAGGCAATAATGTTAACCAATTTCAAGATCATTTGGGGAAAAGGTGTCATATATGTCTACCTTCTTCCATGTAAATTAAAGCTGAGAATTTGCTATAGTTTTTTTTAACCTTTTTAGGATAAACATAAAATAATCTTTGCATGTAGTTAACAATGACTGTTTTCTTAAATGTACAATCTTAAATAGAAATTTTATTAACATTTTATCGACACTTTAAATGGGCTACATTACTTTAGTTAAAATGAATGAAACTTTTTATAAAACCATACAACACATTTGCCTACTTTCAATAAGGAGTTACTAATTAAATGCATAAAAAGGAATCTGAAATACTATTTTGCTTTTCTAATTATCTTAATTATCCAATTGACACACATTTTTCCCAAGACCTTCACTCAATACAAATTGATACACACAGCTTTGTTCTTCCTTTCCAACATGGTTTTATAAATTCTTGTGAAATATTTTTTAAATGAAGCAGATACTTACTTACTTACATTTCTGGTTTGGCTATAAACATTCTTGTATTTTCTTTTCAAAGCTAGGAGACACACCAACTTTAGTTCACTGCCTGAATTCCAGGTTAATAAGCTACAAAATCATTTTTAATGTGCCTTTTGGCTTTTACTTACATATACCATCTTTGTGTTTGATTTTCCTCAGTCCTGAATTGAGAATCCTAACAGATGCGCCCAGTGTCTGTGGTCCAGGCCTGTTCTGCACATCATCCTCATTCAGTTTATATTAGACTTCTCAGAGATTCTGCACGGAGAGCTTTGAGATGACCAAATTTGACGTGTGCCACTTTTTGTAGCCTGTGTCTCTGCCTGTTCCAGGAGCATAATTAGTCATCACGAAGTGTGGATTGCATGGACTGGGGATGAGAGAGTCCGTGAAGTTCCAATTCACAACCGTAAACAGACAGCAGAGCAACAGCTACCCGAGTTCATGTTTTACCGGCATATTCTTTTGATAAGATCATCGGTAGAGTGGAAAGAATGCAGACTTTCGAGTGAGACAGACAGGCTTTTGAATACCAGCTAAGCCACATGCCAGATGTGTGACCTTTGGGAAATTACCTCACCTTTCATTGTCTCAGTGTTCTCATCTGTAAAATGAGGATAATGATACCTTTCTTGCAGGGATGTTTTGAGGATGAGTAACAGTGTATGTGAACCGTGTCACACATGCCTGTCATGTGAAAAGAACTCACTATGTCCTCATCATCCTTATGCCACAGTTTGTTGTCTGTGGTCTAAAGACAGGCTGTTTAGATTCTGTTCTTTTCTGTGCTTTATCATTAGCAAGCTCAGCTGGAAACGAGCTACAGAGCCATCTACTTATATATGCACATGTAAGTGTATTTCACCAATTGTGATAGAAATTTCTTTATTGAAGGGGTAAATGAAACTATCCTATTGCAGAGGCATACGAATAAACCTAACTCGGTTTGCATCCCTAAATTGCTTGGAATGTAAGTAGATTTTGTATTCCAAATACCAACCAGCCAACTAAAAATGTAGTGAACTTAGGCCTAACCCTAGAAGGAGGATACGGGACGGGTCGGTGCGTCTGAGCTGTAGTCTTTTAAAGTCCAGGGGAGACTCTAGAGCTTCTCCAGTGGGAATGGCAGAATGGATCCAAGGGCCTGACTGCAAAAATGCTGTTTGTAGGCCCACTGGACAATTTTGCAGTAAGAATGATTGAAATTATGTCTTTATTTTTAACCTTTCTTTGAAGGATACTTCTACCTTTGAAGACGATGACCGAGAATAATGTAATTTAGGGAAAATTTTCCAAATAAAGTCATTTGCCTCTGAATGTTCTTGGCACCCTACATGGGTATACACTCCACAAGTGTGGAGTGAAGTGAGCATGCCTGTAAGGGTTAGATTATAAAGTTATAACCTAGGCCCAGAATCAAATATAGTCAAAATTTAAGGCTATCACATTAGAGATGGCATATTTTTTCCCATGAATTCAAATATACCTAGTTTTTTTTCCCTAGAGAGTTAAATTTTTTTTTTTTTGTAGTTAGGAAATGTTTTTAAGAATAAGAAAGGAAACGCTAGACTCTCCATTGGCAAAGTCTCTCACACTCTAGGAATCACTCCAGAGCTGAGATCTCCTAAGAAAGTGGTGAATTTACATCCCTTCCTGTAGCTCTAGTTATCTTGAGGGACAAGGCAGGCTGGGACACTCTATTTGCATATTTTTTTTTTGAGACGGAGTCTTACTCTGTCACCCAGGCTAGATCGCAATGGCACAATCTCAGCTCACTGCAACCTCCGCCTCCCGGGGTCAAGCAATTCTCCTGACTCAGCCTCCCGAGTAGCTGGGACTACAGGTGCCCACTGACACACCCAGCTCAATTTTGTATTTTTAGTAGAGACAAGGTTTCACCATGTTGGCCAGGCTGGTCTCAAACTCCTGACCTCAAGTGATCTGCCTACCTCAGCCTCCCAAAGTATTGGGATTATAGGTGTGAGCCACCGCGCCAGGCCCCATATACTACTCTTGGGTCAACCCAAGTCATTTGTGTTGTTTTCTTCACTTCAATAGCCTTGACATGCTATCCTTAGTTGTTTTCCTCTTTCCTTATCATATTCAAGGAAGTCTGATCTGTGGTTTCTATCCAAACACTAGTTCTTATTCCTGGATTTACATGTACCACTGGGCTTTTGTTTTCCTGTTCTTTCTTGTGCAGAATAGCTCCTGACCTTTTAAATCAAAACTTATTTATTATAAGTAGGCGCAAACCTCTGACTTGGTTAGATTTTCTGCTGTAGTCATGCCAAGCATTTACATATTGAAATACATATTGCTTTATTATAAATTATTTTTTCTCGCTTTCATATGTTATTTTTAGTTAGGGCAATGTACTAATTTGGAAGGGAGAATTATATTGGTAAGTTATATTAGCAATTAATTCCATTTCAGGATATAAATGGGATATTATGGCGTATTTATTATAAGAGGGAGAATTGAGAGTTGCTGTCTTACAGAACAAGGGAAAGTTGCCAGAGAATTGATACTGGACAGCAGTATGGAGAAAGGTTGAAGGTGGTAGTGAATGACCACCTGGAGACAGGTGTTTTTATCAAGGGTCAGGGACCTGGAAATGGCATTAGAGCAGGAACAGCACAGCCCCCCACTTCCTCCTCTTCGTCTTTGCTCATCCTTTTCCCTCCACCTGGGATGCCCACCCTACTTCTCTTTACACCTGCATGTTCTCCATTTTGTGGTGTAAAACCTTATTCTTTCAAAGCCACCCGTGACCTCCTCAGGGTGGAAGAAGACAGAGGCAAGGCAGTGAACAGTCAAGTACCTGGACGCTGTGCTAGGCACTGTGCACGAGTTCTCAGTTCTCATTCATTCCGCCCAAGAAGGAGAGGGAACACGCACACTTTTAGAATTAAAATGAAATCTAACTACACCCTTGGCTTTCCCTTCCAGTATCACCAAGGTGAAGGCATAGCAGATGGGAAGAGACGGGACTCTACCTGAGGGCAGTGTGGTCCTGTAGCTTGTATCACCCGCTGAACCACACCATCCGTTAACTGACCCTGATGGCAGCATTGTGACAAGCTTTTAGGTGGAGAGCAATTCTGGAAAGGGTGGGCTTATGTCCATCTAACTTTTGATTTCAGACTCATATTTGAAACTGCTCTTTGTTTTTTGTTTTTCTGGCCCCAGACTCATAATTAACCAGTGACTTTCTTTAAGATCCGAGTCCACTTATCATCTACTGTTGTCCACAGAATCTACTGTATGCCTTGCTTCTTATCGGTGTCCAGTGTGTATACATTGATTGAGTAAAGTGTGTAAGGTCTATGCAAGTTTTCAAATGCTTAAGGAAATCTATAGTGCAGGAAAAGGTCTCAGCACATGTAAATGTGGCTGATGGTTTAGCAGATGTAAAATGCATAACTTTATCCCACATAAAGTCAGGGTGAAAGATTTTGTTTTATTAACACTTAAAAACATTTAAAATTGACATTATCAATTTTGTCTTATTAACACTTTGTTTTATTAACACTTAAAAACATTTTAAATTGACATTATCAATAATGTCTGCATTATGCAATTGAATTTTCTTAGGTGAACATATTTTTTAGGCTCTTGTGGGTAACTTATTATTTAGTAATACTTAAACATTCTTTTTTTTTTTTTTTTTTTTTTTGGAGATGGAGTCTCGCTCTGTCGCCCAGGCTGGAGTGCAGTGGTGTGATCTCAGCTCACTGCAAGCTCCGCCTCCTGGGTTCACGCCATTCTCCTACCTCAACCTCCCGAGTAGCTGGGACTACAGGCGCTTGCCACTACGCCCGGCTAATTTTTTTTTTTTTATATATTTTTAGTAGAGATGAGGTTTCACCATATTAGCCAGGATGGTCTTGATCGCCTGATCTCGTGATCTGCCCAACTCGGCCTCCCAAAGTGCTGGGATTACAGGCGTGAGCCACTGCACCCAGCCTGAATACTCTTGAATATATCTCATTTAAATATAAATCTTTCTATCCTTTTTGAGGAAAAGCTGAGGATTTCAACTGAAAAAGTAAAAAAGCAACAAAAGAAATCTAACATTTTCTTAAGTTTGAGTTAACGGGAAATAATCTCTTTACTTAGGATGCAAAGCTGGATCCATGTTTTCAGTCTGTCTTAGAGACTTATGTCAGTTACAGAAATGTTTATGTGGTGTTTTTTCGATAATGGATTTCTGTTATCCGTTTTTCAGGTCCTGTGGGAGTAGGGCTGAATGAACTGAAACGAAAGCTGCTGATCAGTGACACCCAGCACTATGGCGTGACAGTGCCCCGTGAGTTCTGTGCTATTCAGTGTTCCCACGACTACACTTACAATAATTTAAAATTTTTTAAAAAATCATTTACAAAAATTTGTTAACTTGTTTTTAAAATTTTTGTGGGTACATGGTAGGTATATATATTTATGGGGTACATGAGGTTTTTTTCTTTCTGAGACAGAGTCTCGCTCTGTTGCCAGGCTGGAGTGCAGTGGTGTGATCTCAGCTCACTGCAACCTCTGCCTCTTGGGTTCAAGCGATTCTCCTGCCACAGCCTCCCGAGTAGCTGGGAGTACAGGCACGGGCCACCACACCCAGCTAATTTTTTGTACTTTTAGTAGAGACAGGGTTTCACTATGTTGGCTGGGATGGTCTCGATCTCTTGACCTCATGATCCATCTGCCTTGGCCTCCCAAAGTGCTGGGATTACAGGCGTGAACCACCACGCCCGGCCGAGATGTTTTGATACAGGAATGAAATGCTGAAATAAGCACATCATGGAGAATGCGGTATCCATTCCCTCAAGCATTTATCCTTTAAGTTACAAACAATCCAATTACACTCATTATTTTAAAATATACAATTAAGTTGTGTATTTATTGACTATAGTGACCCTGTTGTGCTATCAAATAGTAGATCTTCATTCTTTGTAACTGTTTAGTTTTTGTACTCATTAATAATGATTGCTTAATACTTCCCAAGCACGTATGGTATCAAGCAGTGTTCTGAACACTCACTCATCTAGACCTTCCAGCCTGCTTCAAGAAGTGTAGAGTGACATTATCTCCATATTACAGAGGAGGAAACCAAGGCAAAGTGGTTAAAGGATTTCCCCTAAATTACACAGATTTTTGGCAGAATATTTGTTAATCACAGCTTCCCTACTCTTAGGTTTTTACGCTGAATTTTAGTACACATATGACATCAAATTATTACTTACAAATTTTCTTCCAAATAAAAGTCTAACGATTCTGTTTCCTAAAATAAGTGCTAATGTTTTCCAGAGGTTTTCACTAGCTTTAAGATTAGAAGAATCAAATCACAGAGAGCTGAAGGAGACTTATTATAATATAAACCTTTCTTAATTACTTTTTATATGCAGTAACTGGCAGATAGTGTTAAATGGGCTTTTCGTGACTATATAGTTTAAATATGGTAAGCTTCTTTTCAGTACACAGAATTAGATTTATTTTTATAAAAGTGGTTTTCGTAGGCATTCTTACAAATAAAATGTGATGTTTGAAACATTTTGATCTGCAGAATAAAAGCCATTTGACTACTTAATATGTTGATATTAGAAAGCTGTCTAAAAGGCTAAATTGAAATGTTGGCCTTTTCAAGCGGTTTTAGTACTGTTTTAAAAAATTTACTTGTATATTGCCCTTAGCGATGTTCTCTAGTTTTGGAAGAGTTCAACTTTATTTTAAAATTATAGTTTTCTGTGACCTCAAGTTCCTTCTTTTTACTACATTTTTCCAAATTATTGTTTGTAATCATTTTCAGTCATAAGTTATAGGACTGCTGTTTTCTACCAACAGAGATGAAAGTTAATGAAAATGTGGAACTAGGCAGTTTCTTTTTTTTCCCCCGCAGTTATTCACCTCTCTTACAAAAGCTGAATTCCGATATATATGAGTTGTTAGAAAAGTTTACAAAATGATTTTCAAGCTTACAGGTGAGCAATTATAGAAGAGACCTAGAAGATGCAAAAACAGATTACAAAGAAAAAAACAAATTTTTAGACTTCCTACTGTGTATTCATCTCCTTTGTTTGTCTTAATTTTTGTAGCCTTGCCAGTCAAGTATAAAATGGTTGATATTATCTCTATTTCACAGAGAAGGAGATAGGGATGGATAGGGATGGGAAGGATATGTTGACTTGGGTTCCGTAGATGACAGGTGCACTTGGATTCGAAACCGGGATTTTTCTGATACCAGTTCTCATGTTCTTCCTCCTATTTAACACCAGCAGTCCTTTAAAACTACAGACTATCTTTGTTGTATTCCACTAAATAGTCAAAACTGACTTCTTTTGAAGATGAGAAATATCCGTAAGGCAATCTATCCCATGTCACACCCTATGAGAGATGTGATATTACGGAAGGACCTAGGGCAACAAACACACTTTAGCCTCAATTTACCCAGCTGTTTAAATGTTTGCCTCTGAAGTTGTTACAGAAGTTGACAATATTACAGAAAGGTTGTGGGGCTCGGACTCTCCAAAGAAATCCCCAAAGTAGTTATTTTTCACCCTGATTTAATTTTAGACAGATGTTAATGTCAAAAGATCTTCATATAGTAATGTTTCGCAGGCTTGCCTGATGATAAGAATCTCTTAGAGTTCTACAAGAAGATATGCCCAAGAATCTGTATTTATATAGCTGGTGATTCTTGATATCAGACATGTTTGGAAAGTACAGCATCAAACCAGGGTGATTTAATTAATTAAAGAAGAATATATTTTAAGAGTCATTTTAGAATTTCAGATAGTTTTGCTTTCTAAAATACTTTGGGCAGAGTCTTGAATATTGGAGAAAAGTGATTGCTTTGATTATACCACCAGTATTGTTTGATGTTTATTTCTATAATTCTCTTTTTGAAAGCATGTATTACATATCCACCAGAAAAAGTTATGGAGCAAAGGAACTCCTGCACATTGCTGATGGGAATGTAAATCAACACAAGCATTTTGGAAAACTAAGTAGCAGTGGCCACCAAAGCTGAGCAAACATATACCCTTGACCCAGCAGTCCCGGTCCTACTGTACACCCAATGGAAATGCATAAGTACATTCACCAAAAGACACATACTGAGATATTCTTAGCCATTATTCATAAGTGCTCAGAACTGGAAACTACCCCAATGCTTATCATTTGAATGGATAAGCAGAATGGAGAAGTATAGCACATGCATACAATGTAATACTGTAATGCAATGAGAATGAACAATCTGCAACTGCATGCAACAGTAAGAATGAATCTCGCAAATGTGTTGAACAAAAGGAGGCAGATACAAAAGAATGAATGAGACAGTATGATTTCATTTTTATAATTGCAATAAAGGCAACATTCATGTGTGCTGTTAGAAATCTCAAGGAGTTGGGTTAGAATGGGAACCCAAGAGGTGATTCTGGGGTGCTAGCAATTTTCTGCTTCTTGTTAGAGTGCTGGCTACATGGGGGTGTTAAACGGGGGAAAAGTAAGGAAGATATATACACTTTTATGTGTATATGTGAGTTATTGTATCATACTCAGGCTTTTAAATGTAAAAAAAGAAATAATAGTTTATTAATCGTAGTTTGCTGATTTTCTGGTTTTCCTAAAGTGCTATAGTTATGTAAATATTTCAAGAGGAAGCTAAGTGATTTCACATAGGACATCTCTGTACTATTTTTGTAACTACTTGTGAATTTGTAATTACCTTAATTTTTAAAAATTATTTAAATGGATGCTAAATCAGGTACTTGAGCTAAAATGACTGAATGAGCTATATGAAATGTTTAAAAATTATCCTTGTGATAATATTAAACGTTCAAAGTTGCTTTTCAAGAAAGTGGTGGCTGAAACCCTTGTTTTTTGCCTTTTGCTCCTCTGTGGAAAGTTTCTTATTGATTGATTGATTGTAGAGATGGAGTCTCACTACATTGCCCAGGCTAATCTCAAACTCCTGGCCTCAGGTGATCCTCCTGCCTCAGCCTCCCAAAGTGCGGAGATTACAGGTGTGAGCCACCATGCCCAGCCTTTGGGAAATTTCCTCCTTGAAAAGCAACATCAACATTGTTTTAAGGCTATATAGGTTATCATCAATAAATCTGAATGACTATTAATACAACCAGTCAAAAGGGTCTCTTGTGCATTAAATTAAAATAAAATAGGTAACAAGAAGTATTACGGTAGACATCAAATACTTGATGGATTCCAAAATCTGTGTAGTCTAGAATTTGGGCATTCTTAGTCAACCACATCTATTAATCACTTTCTGTGGTTCTCAGAAAGATGTATATTGCAGTTTTTGTATTTTTGTAGGTTTTAAAGCATCCATGTTCTAGACAACTTCTTTGTCCATAGGATACTTCACTTGAATTTTCTTTTTCTTTTTTATAAAAAAGGTGTTATAACTAGGGTACCAGTTAAAATTTTTTTTTTTTCCTGTCTCCCCAGGACAGCTATTTTGGGATATTTTGGGGAAGTAGGAAGAGGGCTCCTATTTTGTTTTCTATTTTGCCTTAACTGGTGTACACAGTGGGTACTCAGTGAGCTGTGACGAAGTCCTCCCTGCCTTGTGGTTAATAGGCACATCTTTCTCATAAGAATTTCAGATCTCTTATTCAGGATTCCTCATTGTGAATGAGTTCATGAGGTTCCTGTGGAACTCATTACAATTAGGCACTGACATTCTTCGTCGGTAAAATAACATCAGACCTAGGTAATTCGGGTTGATTATGATAAGCAAACAATTTGGTTGTAGACACATTACCTTTTAAATGCATGTGGCAATGTCATAAATGTCTTGTTCAATTACCCCTTGATGTGGTTCTAAAAATATTTTAACCCTGCTGTGGGATGCCGTGTGTCAGGGAAGTGATCTTTCAACCATGTGTTGCAGATTTTCAACCAACGTGTCCTGCCATCATAATTGAATAAAGACAATCTTTTCTCTGTCCATAAGAAAGAAATCAATGCACAGAAAAATCTCAATTTTGATTTTCAACAATACTTTTTACTTAGGCCTACTGTTTGCTGAAGGAACACTAGCAAATAACAACAACAAAATTGGTTAAGTAATAATAAATGAATATTAAGCCTAAACTCCAAAGTAGGGCATTATACTAATTTTAATATCTCTCACATTCTTGGATATTAATTGTGTTATATACATTCAGTAGGGTATTTTTCTGCTGTAAAACTTTAGTCTTTACGATAGAATACAATGTACCAGTTTAGAATACAGTATACCAGTACTTCATGCTGTTCCTATAGAGTGTGACATTTCATTTTAAAGACTAGCACTACCTCTTGGTGCACCACCTGCAGAACAGGTACGAAAAACTGTTTCAAGAGACCTAAGCATTGTATTAAAATATTCTTGCTAACTAAATAAAAGGGAATTAAACTTTGGGATATAATTTAAATTAGTTGGATTTTATAAATTCATTACTTTTTCTATTAAGTTACATTTCTCCTTCTTCTCAGATTCTTTTTATAACATCAAGATGTAATTGGAATAAACAGCATATATTTAAAATGTACAATCACATCAGTTTTAGCATCTGCATACACATGTGAAAACATCACGACAGTCAACATAATGAATGTTTCCATCTCAAAAAATTTCCATGTGCCCTTGGTAATCCAGCCTTCCACCCTGTTCCCAGGCAACCACTGATCTGCATTCTGTCGCTATAGATTATTTGAAATGATTTAGTATGTTATCTAAATAGGATTATATAGTATGCATCCATTTTTGCCAGACCTTTTCTACTCAGCATAATGAAAGATTCACCCATGTTGTTTCCTACATCAATAATTCATTCTTTTTCATACCTTTTCATTCTGAATAGCATTTCATTGTATAAAAATACTACAATTTGTCTATCCATGCACCTGTTGAAGAATATTTAGGGGTTTCTTCCTCTACCCCCATTTTTGGCTATGATAAATAAAGTTATTACAAGGTTTTTGTATAAGTCTTTTGACAAATATGTTTTTGTTTCTCTTGGCTAAATAAGTAGGAGTGGAATGGTGAGGCCATATGGCTTAATTTTTTGAGAAACTACTAAACTGATTTCCAAAGTGGTTATACCATCTTACAAACCACCAGTAGCATATGTGAACTGCAGGTGCTCCACATCCTTGTCAACACTTGCTGTAGTCAGCCTTCTGAATTTTTGTCAGTGTAGTAAGTACGTAGTGGTATCTCGTACTTCAGTTTGCCTTAACTAATGACTAGCATGATTTTATGCAGCAGTCCCCAACCTTTTTGGCACCAGGGACCAGTTTCACAGAAGACAATTTTTCCACAGACAGGGCAGGAGGGAATGGTGTCAGGATGAAACTGTTCCACCTCAGATCATCAGGCATTAGATTCTCATAAGGAGTGCCTAATCTAGGTTTCTCGCACATGCAGTGCACAACTGGGTTCGTGCTCCTAATGCCACTGCTGATCTGATAGGAGGAGGAGCTCAGATGGTGATGCTCCCTTGCCTGCATGCTGCTCACCTTCTGTGTGGCCTGGTTCCTTACAGTCCACAGACTGGTGTGGCCTGGGGGTTAGGGACCCCTGATCTTCTTTGGTAAAGTGTGTATTCAAATCTTTTGACTTTTTTTTTTTTTTTTTTTTTTGAGACAGAGTCTTGCTCTGTTGCCCAGGCTGAAGTGCAGTGTTGTGATCTTGGCTCACTCCAACCTCTACCTCCTGGGTTCAAGCGATTCTCCCACCTCAGCCTCCCGAGCAGCTGGGATTACAGGTGTGTACACCACCAAGCCCGGCTAATTTTTATATTTATAGTAGAGATGGAGTTTCACTATATTGACCAGGCTGGTTTCGAGCTCCTGGCCTCAAGTGATCCACCTGCCTCAGCCTCCCAAAGTGTGAGATTATAGGTGTGAGGCACTGTGCCTGGCCCATTTTTAAAAAGTGGACTGTTTGTCTCATTACTGAGTTTTGAGAGTTCTTTACATTCTCTTGGATACATGTTCTTCATCTGATAAATGTGTTACACATATTTCCTTACAGTCTGTGGCTGACCTTTTCATTTTTTTTTAATGGTGTCATTTAAAAAGCAAAAGTTTAATTTTGATGAAATCTAATTTATCATTTTTTCTTTTATGTTTTATAATTTTTCTGTTCTATGTAAAAGTTATTTGTTATCTCAAGGTTGCAAAGACATTCTCCTGTTTTCTTCTGGAAGTTTTACAGTTTTAGGTTTTATATTTAGGTCTTGACCCATTTCAAGTTACTTTTCGTGTTGTTACTTAGCAGACTTGCCTTGATCCTGATCTCAGGGGAAAACAGCTCCATCTTTTACCGTTAATATAACGTTGGCTTTATCAGTTTGAGGACATTCCTGTTATTCCTAGTTTGCTGAGACTGTCGCGAATGGTGTCAAAAATTTTAAAAAATGCTTTCTCTGCATACGTTGAGATGATTGTTTTGTCTGCCATTATTCTCTTAATGTTGTGAATTCTACTGCTTTTCTAATGTTAAGCCAACCTTTGGGGGGGGTGTGTGTGTGTGTGTATGTGTGTGTATTTACTAAATTATGGAAATGATTGAATTTAAGTTACTATTTTATTATTTGTTTTCTCTTTGTCTCTTCTGTATTTTATTGTATTTTTCTTCTTTTTCTGTCTTCTTTTGGATTATTTTGGTGTTTTTTAGTTTCCATTTTAATCTACCTGTTGAGTCCCTGGTGGTATCTCTGGATTAGTTCTTACTGGTTGCTCTAAATATTAAAGTATGCATATCTAACCATTCATGATCTGCTTGCAGTTTAACCTGGTGTATTTCACATAAAATACAGAAACCTGGCAGCCATTTAAGACCCCTTCCCCCAGCGTAATCTTTTTGTTTTAGGTGTCAAATGTATTATATTTGCATACATTGAAAACTCTATCAGACAATATTATAACTTTTCTTTAAAAGAGTCATATATGTCTTAGTGAACTTAAGACAAAAAAAGTAGACTTTTACATTTACACAATTATTTGTTCTTTCTTCATTCCTGAATATAGAAGTTTCCTTCTTATCACTTCTCTTCAGCCTAAAAAACTTCCTTGAATATTTCTTTTGGAACAGTCGGCTGTGAATTCTATTAGTTTGTTTGCCTTTATTCTTGAAACACATTTTGATTAAGTCTTTTCCTTCAGTGCTTTAAAGGTATTATTTTATTGATTTCTTATTTTTATGATTTATAATAAGAAATCTGTGACAGTTTAAATCATTATTAACTTATGTGTTCTGTGATTTTTCCTAGCTGCTTTGAGATTTTTTATTTATCTTTGACTTTTAATAGTTTGATTATAATGTGTGTAGGCATAATTTTTTCCTTCTGAGTGTATCCTGTTTGGGATTTGCTGAGCTGCTGAAATTGGTAAGTTTATATATTTCACCAAATTATAGCAGTTTGGGGTCTTTATTTTTTCAAACATATTTTTCTGCCCCAATTTCTTCTTTCCTATCCTTCTAGTACTCCTATGACATATATGTTTTCTCATAGGTCCCTGGAGTTCTATCTATATATTTTTAATCTTGTTGTTGTTGTTTAGATTATATAATTTTATTGCTCTGTCTTCAAGTTCACTGGCTTTTTTTCTGTCATTCTGTTTTTGGGCCCATCTAGTGATTTGTTTCTATTGGATATTTTTATTTTTCACTTCTAGAATTTCTATTTGTTTTTTCTTTATAGTTTCTCTTCCTCTGCTAAGAATTTATATTTTTGTTCAATTCAAGTATATTTTCCCTTACCTTTTCAAGCATAGTTATGGTACCTGCTTGAAAGACTTTGTCTAATCTAACTTCCAGGTCATTCAGGGTTGCCATCTGTTATCTTTCCCCTTGAAAATGGGTCATTTCTTTTTTTTTGGTTCTTTCATGTTGAATAATTTCAGATTGCATTTTGGACATTGTGAATATAATATTGTATTAACACTAGGTCTTCTTACAATAGTCTGCAGAATGCTGATGTTTTTATTTTAGCTTCCAGCTTCTTTTATCTCACTTACCTTTGTTATAGTGATTTGGGTCTGTTAGGGTGCAAGGATTAGTCTAAGACTTGTGTGCATGCTTCAGATCTCAGCTCAGTTCTTTATGCCTTTTCTTCATTGGCTTAGATATGTTTCGTGCTACTGTTATTCAGGGGTTAGGCTGAGACCTGTACCTCCCACTCTCAGTTCACTTCATGAAGCCTTTGCCATGCTAGTTTGAGTTTGAACTGCATGTATATAGCACAGAGGCAATTCTTAGGCTATTGTTGACTCATACACAGAATTAAAGTATTTTCTTCTCCGGCTTTCTTGTCTCCTGGATTTCCTCCACACTTTTCAACCCACAGGGACTTTTTCTCCCCCCCGCCCCCCGCCCCGCCCCCCTGGTTCTTTGCACCAAAACGTTAGAGCTTCTATTGACATTTAGCTGCAGATTCTACCATGCCGCTCTGTGAAGGGTTCCCACCCTTGGGGCAAAGCTAAGAGGAAAATAAAGTTAAACTCCTCCCCATGCAGTTTGACTCCCCTCTACAGTCTACCTGCTTTACTTATTTTCAAAGTGTTCAGGTCGTTTCTTAGCATCCATAGTTTTTCGTTGGGATCTGCAGGAAGGATGGCCTGTAGTGGGTTTCCATTTGCCATGTCAGCGCTGGAGTGCCTTGGGCTTTGTTCTTGTTGTCGTTTTAATGAATCCTATATTTTCTGCTCTATTTTAATTCATTAATAAATAATTAGGCAAGATTACTGAAAGGTTAGAAGTTCAATAGTATTCTAAGATGATGCTATTTATCACGTTGCAAAGGAGGAATGAGTAGCACACAGAAGTATTTGGCTTCACTTGGCTGGTAAAACAAAGCTTTGATGGCATACCCACTATGTTCCATGAGAGGAAGAGAGTCAAACAGTTTCAGAGTTTACCTAACAACTTAGTGGTTAATAGATTTGCTTTAATGAATAAAGATCAATAAAGATAATAAGCATATTATTTGCAAAAAAGGTTTTTTTCCTCAGGAGTTTAAATACCACTCTTATATCAGGTTACAGAGACTTCAAAATAGCGAATAATAGCAGAGACCTACAATGCAATTAACTTTTCAGTCCATCTTCAAATCAATATAATTTTAATAACAGTGGAAAATCTGGATTTATAACAGCTTACCATATTTTATGAGCTAATTTGCTTTTTAAATACATTTTTAACTCCTGTTGAAAAAACTAATTAAATACACTTGATTTCTTTTTTAGTATTTTCCTTAAGGTGGCTGATATGGGCTTTTCTCAACTCCTTTTCATTAAATTGTAGATACTACCAGAGCAAGAAGAAGCCAGGAGAGTGATGGTGTTGAATACATTTTCATTTCCAAGCATTTGTTTGAGACAGATGTACAAAATAACAAGTATGTGGACACTTTTGAGAATTTTCATGTGACTGTTTTTTATAAGCACATGCCTGTCCAGTTTTAGACAACTGAGAGTTCTCCTCCATTTTAAATGTATTTTAATTATCATAATAATATTTGAAACAGATGAAAAGGCAATCATTTGGTTGATAATTATTGTTAATCTTCACCTCTAATTTTTAGTAACCTGGATTTGCTTCATTTCTATAAAATGTATAGACAGTGTTTTGCAGAATGAGGGAAGGTTGTAAGTGTCTTATTCTGACCTCCTTCTGGCCCACTAATTGAATTTTAACATATGATTTGGATTGAATTTTACTTCAAAAACTAATGAACAACTGGGTAGTATATCACTAGCTCCAGCATCTGCTTCACACACCTGCATCTCATTCTCTCATTGGCTCTTCAAAAAATTGAAATGATGATAATAAACTTGCTGGTACCATCTCCTCTAGCTAGCTCCAAGCCCACCCCAGTGCCCCCTGCCCAGGTTTTCCATCTGCTGAGGCACGAATATTTTAGGGCATCAGAAGCAATATGTGTTTTAATGCAGGATTATGGGATTTTATTGAAACATCGAAATGCTTTTCTCGCATTTGGCGCAGTGATTGTGTTTTTATAGCACATGATCGGCTGCCCTGGCTCCATTAGCCACCACCCAGTGCCTCTAGTTCTGAAGCTGGGCTGGGTTACTCTGTAGCGTGCAATGAAATTCCAGTAGTTTCTATTGTTTGGCTTATTCACCATTTTATTGCATTGCATTAGTTCTGAAAAAGAAAGGGGGTGATGGAAAACATTAGAGCCCTACTAAAGTACTTTTTTTCTGTTTAAGTGTAATTTAAGCAAGTGTTACTGATTTGAAAATGTAAAATAAGAGATTTTTTAAAAACTGACATTTTGAAATACTTGGCTCTGTTTGTATTATTAAACACAGTTTTAAAAAATTACATGTTCAGCAGAAATGTCTTTTACCTATGAATTTAACTTGCCACCTATACTTTTTTTAAATTCACAAATGATTCTGATGCATCTAATTTTTTACAGGTTTATTGAATATGGAGAATATAAAAATAACTACTACGGCACAAGCATAGACTCAGTTCGGTCTGTCCTTGCTAAAAACAAAGTTTGTTTGTTGGATGTTCAGCCTCATGTAAGTAAACAATGAACTATTCAATACCCTCCTGACCCATGTCATCTACAGCACCTCATGTGAGCATTTCAATATGAAATAAATAAAAAGTCAACCCACTTTTGGCTATATGTGGCTTTTCTGAGATGGCAAAAGCATTTAAATATAATTTGAGACATGTTTGGTGGAAAAAAAGAAAAGCCCATAATATTATTAGAAAGAGAAGTGGAGGAAGCTCCAAGACCTGTGTTTGTAACTCTTATTTATATTCAGTTATTGTCAAGTAAAGCAACTCTTAGATATTTCTATCTATTCTGTATTTTTTAATAATACATCACATTGTTACATGCATAATGCATTCTTACGTGTTATGTATTAGTATCAGTGTCTATAATTTTTAACAATGGACATTTTGGTTCCAAGTCTTTGACTTGAGTTCTGTATATATCCTAGCAAATAACCCCCCACTAGAACTGAAGGGCATTTTGCAGGAAATGTACTGAATGAAAGCCCCATTGTGTTGCCATATCTGCATCTGTCATCCTGGAAACTCCGTTGTGAACATTCTGAACTGAGAATTTCAGTGGATGAAGCCATTCAATTTCCTGTCAAACCATACATCTTCTAGTAGATCCCCAGTCCACAGCATTTTCCTCATCCCCCAGGGACCATGGTTTCTCCTCCCACTGATAGCTGTACCCTGGGATGCAAAACCTCCAAATGCTAGAATGACCTGTGGAAGCCCTTTGCACCTCTAAAGGAGGATGAATCTGGAGTAAAAGGGTTTCAAGAATCAGGAAGGCTGCCTCGTGACTTGGGCACTGTGTCAGTCCCTTATTGCACTGCTATGAAGAAATACCTGAGACTGGGTAATTTATTTAAAAAAAAAAAAGAGGTTTAATTGGCTCACGGCTCTGCAGACTGTACAGGAAGCATGATGCTGGTATCTGCTCAGCTCTGGGGAGGCCTCAGGAAACTTACAATCATGGCGGAAGGCAAAGGAGGGGTGAGCACTTCACATGGCCAGAGCAGGAGAGAGAGAGAGAGAGAGGAGCAAAGTGCCACACACTTTTAAACAACCAGGTCTCACAAGAACTGACTATTGTGATGAGAGCACCAAGGGGGATGGTGTTAAACCCCAGGAAACTGCCCCTATGATTCAGTCACATCCCACCAGGCTGCACCGCCAGCAGTGGGGATTACATTACAACATGAGATTTGGGTGTGGACACAGATCCAAACCATATCAGGCACAACAGTGAATGGGACAGTCCTGCTTCTGCAGAGCCTCTCTGCTGGTGTCCCGGGTCCAGTTGCTCTCAGACTCCCACAGTGTAGTATCAGCTCATGAAGAATAGCTTTCAACTCTCACCCTTGATTATAGATGGGTCCCCAGAAGTATAGAGTATAGAACATCAACGATTTGATGAAGGAATGTGGACAGGCATCATGGAGAGCAGGAGGCTGCCGTTGTAGGGCACTCTGAAGGATAGGGCGAAAGAGGAGAACTCCTGCCTGAAATCAGGAAGGGGCTTAAAAGGGATGGTTGGAAGACATTAATGGACAGAGGGTTATTTAACTCATCACACCTTCGGGGTATTTGATCTAAAAACCAGTTTTGTGATTTTTTTAGTCACTTCTGTTCAATGTTAATTATGATGTATTTCAGGACATTTTTAAATGCCAAGTTACATTCCCCAGCTTCTTTTCAGAAGTGTTTGCTACATTTAATTGTCAACAGTTAATTGAATAATAGTATATTGAAAGGACTACTGATCTTAATTAAAGAATAATTTTGAGGAATTTTCTCCTTAGAAAGAAAATTCAGTAATTCATGATGCTATGGAGAAATGTGAGAAAACTTTCTTTTCTTCCTTGTAGACAGTGAAGCATTTAAGGACACTAGAATTTAAGCCCTATGTGATATTTATAAAGCCTCCATCAATAGAGCGTTTGAGAGAAACAAGAAAAAATGCAAAGATTATTTCAAGCAGAGATGACCAAGGTGCTGCAAAGCCCTTCACAGTAAGTATAGTGATGCTTGGAGGCCAGGTGTGGTGGCTCACACCTATGTAATCCCAGCACTTTGGGAGGCTGAAGCAGGAGGATCACTTGAGTCCGGGAGTTCAAGACCAACCTGGCCAACATGGTGAAACCCCATCTCTACAAAAAATATGAAAATTAGACAGGCATGATGGTTGCACACCTGTAGTCCCAGCTACTTGGGAGGCGGAGGTGGGAAGATCACAAGAACCTCAGGAGACTGAGAGTGCAGTGAGCTGAGATCACACCACTGCACTCCAGCCTCGGCGACAGTGAGACCCTGTCTCAACAACAACCACAAAAAGCTTGGAGATAAGATGTAAGCAGTAGCTGCAATGTAAGATACAGTTGTATATATGAAAACATATATACAGCTGCATGTACTCGGCAAGAGTATAATAGATAAAAAAAATCAGTGAAAGAATTGTATTTAGGTATGTACCTTTTGAACAGTTACACTTTTTGTGCTTCGGTGAATGGATCTTCATATTCTTTTGACTGAAACTATTTTGTATGCTATTATGCATACATTTCATACTATTGTAGTCTGAACATTTGTATAACATCTAGACCAATTAATTTTCAGAGCAGCCTTATTTTTAAAGCTAAAAATACCATGAGTTACTGTTACTCATTAAGAGTGAGTCCAAATGAAAAATTTAATAATTTGCCTTGCTTCTCTCCTTGTCAATAATTATATTTAGCACAGCAAAAGAAAATCACTATTTTGGGGATAGGATAAGTAGAACAATATTCCTCAGCAATAATATTTGTATTTTCTATGAATGTTATTGGAAATGATGATTGTGGTATATTCCTGACTATAATGGCTTCTGGCAAGACCTTTTATTGTTTTTGTTCTTAATCTTAATATATTCTACCTTTGGACCAAAAATCAAAAGCAAAGAAATTAAATGTCAAGAGGTTATTTTTTTCTTCCCCCTCTTAATTAGCTCATCATTAACTTTAGTCTGTATTAATTTTTGAACTGTTCATTGTGGTTACAAAATACAGATCACATTTCTGATTGCCAGTATATTTGATAAATACCTTTTTTTACATGCCAACAGTACATATCCGTTCTGAGTAGGTACTGTCATACGTTGTTAGTTACTCAGGCTCTTGATCAACACTAAAATTAAATTTTCTGTCATCGTGAAATCTTATGTGACAATGAAATGCAGACTCAAATTATTTCAGCATGTTGCAACATAAAGATTTATTGTACTATTTAGACATTTTAAAGGTTTCTCAATGAAGATAAGAAAGGATAACATATTCTTAGGATTTGGCTCTCTTACATTTATGTTATATAGCCAACTAAAATACTTCCTGGCTTTAAAAATGTGAGACACGAAGGCTCTTGAAACACTTTTAATGAGACATCGAAAGAACACGGTAATCAGCCGGGTGTGGTGGCTCACGCCTGTGATCCCAGCACTTTGGGAGGCTGAGGCAGGTGGATCACTTGAGGTCAGGAGTTCCAGACCAGCCTGGCCAACATGGAGAAACTCTATCTCTACTGAAAATATAAAAATTAGCCAGGCGTGGCGGCGCGCTCCTGTAATTCCAGCTACTCAGGAGACTGAGGCAGGAGGATAGCTTGGACCCGGGAGGCAGAGGTTGTGGTGAGCTGGGATTGCACCACTGCACCCCAACCTGGGCGACAGAGTGAGATTCTGTCTCAAAACAAAAAACAAAAAACATGGTAATCATCCTTTTACAAATTTGTCCAACTCTGAAAAAGGAGTTTATATTATAAATTCCTTCCTATGAATAAGCATAAATAATGCAGCCAAAACATCAGAGTAAACAATTCTTTCCTCCAATAGCTATTTTAATACTGACAGTTCCACATAATGATGACTTACTGACTCATTATCCTGCAATTCAGTTAAGGCAGGAGTTTTGACTCTTGCCAGAGTAGTTTTTTGTTACAAGCAAATCATAGAAATAGTATTAGAAATTGTGGCTTCTGAAGCACTTGTGGTTAAAGAGGATGACTTTTATTTCTGGCTGAGGGGAAAGACTGAATGCAGAACAGCATTAGGTAAACCAATTGTAGAATGTTTGCATTGATGTGAAGTGAGGTAATGGCCTGGTTAACCAATTATTTTTTTAATACTTCCTTTTGTAGGAAGAAGATTTTCAAGAAATGATTAAATCTGCACAGATAATGGAAAGTCAATATGGTCATCTTTTTGACAAAATTATAGTAAATGATGACCTCACCGTGGCATTCAATGAGCTCAAAACAACTTTTGACAAATTAGAGACAGAGACCCATTGGGTACCAGTGAGCTGGTTACATTCATAACTAAGAGAAATTTCCATAATCGTCTTTTTTTATAGAGTGCATGATGAAATCAGTTACTGTTTTGGTAGGGGGTTTGTAAATCTATATCACTGTCATAGATGTACAATCTTGATTCAAGTTGAATGCTGGTTTTGTTTGTATCTTTTTACAGCCTTATTTCAAACACCATGTGTGAGTATAAGATCAGAAATCAAAATGTGCACGGTACTGTATTCTAAGCAAAACCTCAAACTTTCTGGTTGTCTTTAATACAGCTCTCTCTCCAAGATGAAGCTGAAATTTTCAGAGAGACCTAGCTAGAGGCTTAGTGTGTATTGGAATTCAGCGCTTCTGCTGGTCTCCGGTGTGGCGGCTGCCGTTGAGTTTGAATGTTAGCTGTTGAAGGTATCAATTCAGGAGCCATGAGCAGCTTTCAGACAGACAGGTCAGCTTTGCCCTTTCTGGGTGGATCATCACAGATTTAGCCGGGCAGGTGGTAAGGCGTCCTCCTACTATTCAAAAAGTATAGACTTTTTCTTACATATTTGCGATACATTCACAGTGTGTGCATTTTAAAATAATTCTTAAAGGAGTAACTGAAATTTTACCTTGAGTGAATGACCTTCATAATATAGCTTGAGAAGTCCTTTTGAGTACCTGTCAGTGACTCAACAAACATTTAATAAGGGAAAGTAGACTTTAAACAGTTATTGTATACGTAACTAAAAGCCTTTCCTTGTGGGATTAATATCAGAATGGTAGTCTTGTGGCAAGAAATGATTACAAAGGATATTTTTATTTGTAAATCCCCAGAAGACAATTTATGAAGTCACCCAAAATGTTATTTTAGCTGGTTTTGGATTTTTCCAATAAATTAGAAGGATTTCTATTCTAAAACATGTAAAACATGTTTTATGTATTACTGATACAATTAAATATTATTTTTCATCTATGTGCAATAGGTCACCCCTCTCTTTAAATTGCTCTGAGATATATTTTAGAAAACTTTTCATGTAATGTTATTTCTTTGTCATCAAAATGATTGTTAACACTGTCCAGACACCATCCTAACCTTGCCATTGTTAAAGAAGTTTAAGAAAGACTCCTATATTGTAAATATTTAGATGGGATCTCTCACTTTTCTTTGATACTACTGATTTTCAGCAAGTGAATTATATAGTTCAAAATGCTAGAAATGTCTATACGTTCTATAAGAGAAAGCATATCCTGCCATTCTTGCATGCAGTGAAGCCCTGCCAGTCGAAAATCATTGCATCTGTGACTTTCAAAGAGGAAAAAAAAATGTTATTTTTTGTTGATTTGTAAAGAGAGTTTAAATGTCATGTGAAAAAAATAGAATGTAGTAAAATTTTATATATTTATGAAATATTTGAAAGGCATATTTTTTTAAATATCAAATGGGGCTATTCATAAAATCAATTGATTGTATGTCAAGATGTCCTAATTTAAAAGAGTAGTTTTATAAATCATGGTCAACATTCCATGTAAATATTTGAGCTTTACACAGATAGATCCAAGTGCACGATCTGTGCACTGCACATTTGATAGCATTATTCACTGGTTTTCCTTCAGACTTGTCAAGTTCATATTAGAAACAGAGACAAAAACCACTCCAATGGCCTTGACACATAGTCACACCAAAATAGATAATCAGATGAAGTATTATATAACAACATGATCCAGACAGTGAGTTCTAAGTGTATTAATTAAATAGCAGAAATTTTGTTTTTAAAAAATGAAAGAGGGAGGGTTGCCAATCTGAAGTCTTAAGTAGATTGTTTGGGTAGCATATTTCCGTCTTTGAACATTGTCTAAAATTTTCTATAAATCAAGACTTCTTGTACAAAGAATGATGGGAAATATGTAATAATTCAGGCAATTGCCTGAGTAATTTAGGCAGTCCAAATTCTTTACCCTGAAATACCCACATTAAAAAAAAAATGCAGATAATTGCTTCAGTTATTTACTTTGGGGACAGAGATGTAGTGTAAAGTGGGAGAAACTGAGTCCTTTTATGGTGGTGGTAATAAGATGTTATAAAAATATAACGTTTTAAAAAAGAAAGGTCCAGACCTTTGTTTATTTAAGGGCAGAGCTAGAACAATATTTTTTAAATAATGGGGGAAAAAAGGGGGCCCTCTGGCAATTTTAGAAATCAGGTAGTATACTTTTTTTTTTTTTTTTTTTGAGACAGGGTCTTGCTGTGTTGCTCAGGCTGGTCTTGAACTCCTGGGCTCAAGCAGTCCTCCTGCCTTGGCCTCCCAAAGTGCTGGGATTACAGGTGTGATCCACCGTGCCCAGCCTGTAGACATAGTCTTAAAAATGGTGTTTACATGGCCATCTTGATGCTTAGAAAGATACTTGATTAAAATTTAATAAGGCAGGGCCAACTCTGAGAGTGCATCGATAACGGCAGCAGAAAGGCCCTGAATTCTGAACTTTCTTCCCCCAGCCTCCTTCTCCAGCAAGGAGAATAGCACTCCTCCCTTCAGAAACCAGCTCCCTAAGTTGGAGTCACTATATAAGAGAAGAGTAATGTTCACTTTTTAAAAGTCATGTATTTAAAATTCAAGACCAAAAAGGAAATTCTGTACTCCTATTATTGACTATAGTCAATTAAACATAAAAAGGTGAAATTAAAATTAATTTTTTACCCTTATTTTACTGACCAATATGGAATTCTTGGTATCTCGAAGGCTGACCTTCCTGGTATTATGTAATGATTGAATGTATCTAAACTGTAATAATTTGAAATTGACAGACCTTCTCAGACTTAACAAAACTATGTTCTTTAAAATCTTTCTAAAGATACAGATTTTTATTATTTATTTTATTTTGACTAGGAAGGATTTATAAATAAATGTAATGAAAAATCTTTGATCTTAATAAAGTACCTTCAAACAATGTGTGTACTTACTTGAAAATTGTTTTTGCACTTGGATATTCTATTTTATGATACTACTATTCTGATCTATTCCATTATATTATTTCCCATGGTAGAACAAATTCTATTTTCTACTGTGATATGAAGTGATGTAATTGAACTTGCCATGTCTAAAATTAAATTTCATATTTTTTTCAAACACTGCTTTCATCAAGGCTGTTGGGGAGATGGAATTCACTAGTGTTGTTCTTACCCATACAGTCCAGCAATTTAAAAATGTGGAGAACCTCAGTGGGAAGGAAGAATTAGGACCATCAATGATGGGAACACACCTCCCCCACTCCCCACCTCCTCTCCTCCTCCCCACTAGGAATCAGTGTCACACACATCCTCTTCCTGAGCTCCAGTTAGGTGAAACTCAGCTTTCACAACCGTGCATATAGGAACAAATTGTTACCTGCTATGCAAACTAGCTAGCATTGGCCTTGCTTCAGTCCTCGAGCCAGTTAGCCCCAGCTCTGCATCCACAGAAAGGTTGCTCTTAAGAGCATTTAAAAGCATTTAAGAGCATGGGATCTGGAGTCGGATTTCTTCAGTTCACATTCTGGTTTTGCCTGTTTCCAGCTCTGCAGCCTTGGGAAAATCATTGAACCTCTCTGTTTTTCATTTTCTCATCAGAAAAAAATAGGGGTAAGAACAGTGATTACCCCATGGGATTGGTGTGGGCATGAAATGAAAGAATCCATGTATTCTTAGAACAAAACCTGGGACAAAATTGTTTAATAATTGTGAGCTCCTGTTGTATAATGGTCATTATCACATCACACAATTTAAAAATAGCTGTGTAAGTATTCTCAACCACCCTACATAAACAGTTTCCCTATTAGTAAACCCACTGGAAGTTTACAATAAATAATTTATTAGAAGCTTTATTTTTATTTTTTTGAGATGGAGTCTCACTCTGTCACCCAGGCTGGAGTGCAGGGGCGCGATCTCGGCTCACTGCAAGCTCCACCTCCCGGGTTCACGCCATTCTCCTGCTTCAGCCTCCCGAGTAGCTGGGACTACAGGCGCCCGCCACCACGCCCGGCTAATTTTTTTATATTTTTAGTAGAGATGGGGTTTTACCGTGCTAGCCACAATGGTCTCGATTTCCTGACCTCGTGATCCGCCCGCCTTGGCCTCCCAAAGTGCTGGGATTACAGGCATGAGCCACCGCGTCTGGCCAGAAGCTTTATTACTTTTTTTAAATGTCATAGCTTCCTACTAAGTGATACATCAGGAACTAATTAGGTAATCCCCAATAGGAAGGGAACCAATTTTTATTTTTAACCACTGGGTATGCAATGTAACTGATAACAATTAGAAATGTCCCTTAATTGTATTAATGCCGTTTCTTCTGCTGCCACCCTTTTATCCCCAAATGCGTGTTCAGTTACACTTAAGCTTCTGGAGGGCAGAAACTATTTTACTTTTGTCCAAAAGAACTATCTTATACACATAGGCCTAATCACTGCCTGGCCAAATTGTACTTATTAATCATAGAATATCTTTATAATTTCCATACATGATGTCACTTAATACCACAAGTATCTTACATGGAAGATATTATCTTCATATTTTACAGTGGAGCAAACTGAGCAGCAGGGCTGGAGTACCTTGCCCAGGGTGGCATTGGTGATGAGGAGTGGAATCAGGGATGGAATGTCATCTGGCGTCCTTCAGCTCCATGCTGTTACCACTGCATTGTGCTTCATGGGGTTTCTGTAAGTTGAGCTAAAGCTGGGAACAAGTTAAGATTTGGGTAATTAGGGGAGTGATTGTTCACACTTATGCACATGCAGTTGGTGAAGAATTTTCTCAAAACACTGTTGCTTTAGTCAGATACAACTTTATGTTTCCATGCCTGTATAAGTGGGTTCATCTTCAAACAATGGCTATTATCAGAAATGTATAAAAAGCTTAGATAGCATACTGTGAAATTTTATGCTACTGAGTTCCAGTCCCTACTCAAGACTGGCTTCAGTCAATCATGATAATCTCTTTTTAGTGATTTATCTGGGCCGGTCATGCTACCAGTTCCAGGTCATGTCTGTCGGAGGAGCTATGAGAAAGACACATTTCTCTGATTTAAACAAACAACTGCATGAAATGAAAATCCTTTATGGTCCTATCCTCATCTTTCTGCTTGAGATGCTCAATTATGTTGTGATGCTTGTCAATATGACAGCTGGAATCCTAACCCTGCATCAGAGGATGATAAAGGCCAATGTACTAAGGACGAGTGAGTGAAAAATATCCTAAATCCATAATATTGAACTGCTGCACGAATCCTGGGACTTCCTTCCTCTAACTGTTAAATTTAAAAAAAAAAAAAAATTTCTGATGGTTTAAGTCATGGCCTCCTTGCTGCTGAAAGCACTCCTAATTTGAAACGGTATTCATGAGCAACTCAGGCCATTCTCAATATCTACTTTTCACTTAGCAAAAGTTGTCCTTTTGCTCAGCGGTCACACATCCTGCTTTGATACAATTACTGAGCGTTAATATACTCTATAGAATGGTCCAATGCAAGACATTCCATTTAAATTTTATTTTTCTCAGATTTCATTTCTTTTTCCTGCTCAATATGGATAAGAATTTAACCTTAAAATTCAAATTCAGAAAAAATTTGTTCTTAATGTTTTTGAATTTACAAATGTATGATGGTTGTCTTCTATTAGTCACTCAAAATATGTTATAAATTAAAAGGATGACTAAACACTGCAGAGTCTACCATTTCAAACAAAGTAATGCTTGTTTAATTGTTTAATTTGATTCGGACAAGAATTATACCAAAAGGTTCCATTTGTTAAGCCCTTGCTCTGTGCCAGGCATTGCTACTTAGTGGTAGATTAGCTGTTTGTGATCATCAGTTTCACTCAAACATAGAAAAGTTCTAAATAGAAATATATTTGAATAACTACAAAATATAGCTACAAAACATCTATTGCTGTAAATGTTAAAGGAACGCAATGTAGCATAAAGTAAAAACTTTTGAAAATATATTACTATTAGGAATCTAGAAGATATCACAATAACAAGGATGGAAGAAGGAAGGAAGCAATATAAATGTACGTAAATATCAGTTAAGTAATTATTTTTTAAGAATTTGACCGGCTTGGGCAACATGGTGAAACCCTGTATCTACAAAGAAAAAAGGAAAAAAAAGAGCCGGGAATGGTGGCAAGCACTGGTAGTCCCAGCTACTCAGGAAGCTGAGGTGGGAGGATCATTTTAGCCTGGGAAGTCACCGCCGTGAGCCGTGATCGTGCCACTGCACTCCAGCCTGGGTGATGGAGTGAGAGACCCTGTCTCAAAACACGACAAAAAAAAAATTGAAAGCAATTTCCAGTGGGACTATAATTAAATACAAAGAATCAAAAAGAGAATCCATAAAACGAGATGACAGAAGCAAGACCAACTGTATCTCTAACAAGAGATTTAAATGGCATAAATTCATGTATTGAGACGTTTCAACTACATTGAAAAATGAAACCAACAGTATGCTTCCAGATGAGAAAGATTTTAAGTGAGAGGATTAACTACAATATGCCAGGCAGATGCAGACAGAAAGCAGAGAGCACAAAAGAACAAAACAAAACAAAAAACCAGAGTTGAAGTCAATGCTTATTAATTGGGTCAAAAAGTTGTTCTTTAGTAATTAATGCTATGAGCCACTACAAGAAGAGCATTGAAGGCCTAAAACAAAACATGAGAAACATAATCAAGAAAACCACATTACTTGATAATCTGTAAAACACATCTCTCAGACCATGAAGAAAAATGGTTATAGAGGGTCTGAATGTCATAATTCTTCAGGCTGATGTCATAGCATTTTATGGATTCTCTTTTAGATTCTTTGTATTTAATCTTAGTCCCACAGGGAATTGTTTTCATAGCTATGTCATAGCTATGGAAAGAGAATTTTGTCCTGAAAATGAGATTACATCTCATCAAGCATTTACAAAACGAAATTCTAAAGTAGGCCACAGAAAAGCCTCGTTAAACTCCAAAATACTTAAATACCTCAAATTACGTTTTATGACCCTAGTCCAATAGAACTAGAAGCAAATAGCAAATATAAACTGAAAAGGGACCTAGAAATAAAAAAAATTTAGAGTATTCTGATCAAGGAAATAAAAATGAAATTGCAGATTATCCAGAAAATAACACTGAAATCAGAATCTATGGAATCTGAGTAAAACTGAGCTCAAGAAAATTTGTCGCTTTGAAAACTTTTCTAAGAAAAAAATAAAAATAAACATTGGCTCAAGCAACTCGGGAAAGAATAACACGAGTGGTACTGTATTTTGGCTAGGTTATTATATACACTGAATTTTCCAGGAATGCACTACCATGTAAATCAAAGGGAGATTGTACTTCATTTTTTTTTCAGAACTTTACTAAGAGGTTTTTTTTTTTTTTAACCATTTTGGAACATCATGTCACCAATTGCAATGCAACTCATGGCATTTGAGTCTCCACTGACCCCTCTCGTTTGTCCACACCTTCGCTGTGGCACACACAGTAACTACGTCCATTCAATTTCTGTTTTCTTCTACAGAAGTGCTGCTTGAGCCTTTATGCATGAAAGTATGTCTTATTTTCAATGGTTTTCCTTTTGTTTATCTCTTCCTTTACAATGGGGTTTCTTGCCGTTGATGTAGATTATTCCAGTGGACTTCATTTCGGGACAGCAAAAGGAATATTACAACATTTCTTTTACAGAAAGGGATCCCTGTGTGGGCTGGGTGGAGTCTCGCTGCTTCTGATATGTGGCCATTTAAATCCCATCTGTTTTTCCCCTTTGAGGTTCACCGGCTCATCCTGTTTTAATATTTTAGGGTAATTAATATGTAACAGCATAAATTAGTACCCTCGGACATACTACTGCTATGAACAGACTGTTAAAGATGAAAATAACTGTAATGTTGAAATATTTTCAAAAAGAATGTGATTGAATAAAATAATAGACATTACCACAGACCTAAATATTAAATCAAAAGATTAACCTGATAGACTCTTCGAGGACATAATTTTTAAAAGATAAGGGATGAAAACAGAATATGTTGAGATATGGATAGTAGATCCAAGAGACCCACTGTCCACCTAATAGGATTTCCTATTAAGCTAAAGACATGAAATGAACAATACAGTAAATTTCCCTAAATTGAAGATAACATCTTCAGACTTAAATCTCCATTCACTGACCTACTACAGTGTTGCAAAAAGATCCAGACGCTTCTTCCTGGAATTTGTGACCTCCTGTAATAGAGAATCCTATAAGCTCAGAGAAACAGAAAGAGAGAGAATGATATGGATGGGCTTTGTGTTCCCACCCAAATCTCATCTTGAATTGTAATCCCCAGGTGTTGAGGAAGAGACCTGGTGGGAGGTGATTGGATCATGGTGGCAGTTTCCCCCATGCTGTTCTTGTGATGATGAGTTCTCAGGAGATCTGATGGCTTTATAAGGGGCTCTTCCCCCTTTACTTCCACACACACTCTCTCTCTCACCTACCATCATGTAAGATGTGCCTGCTTCCCTTTCCACCATGATTGTAAGTTTCCTGAGGCCTCCCAAGCCATGCCTCCTGTATAGCCTGTGGAACTGTGAGTAATCAAACCTCTTTCCTTTATAAATTACGCCGTCTCAGGTGTTTCTTTATAGCAGTGTGAGAATGAACTAATATATATATGTGTATGTACACATATATTATATATATATACACACACACACACACTCACAGAGGTGGGGAGAGGGAGGAGAGAAAGAGAGAAGAAAGAGATGTTACTTATAAAGAAATACAAAATCTGCTAGGCCTCAAACATCTCATCTGCAATAGGATAGTAGATGACAAAACCCATATCATATACTGTGGGGAAAATAAATCTAAGCCTAGAGTTCTGTAACCATTCAGACTGTCATTAGGAGCAACAATAAATAAGCTCAGATGTTTTTACCACGCCTATATTCTTCCTGGAAGCAAAGGCTCAAAGATGCACTTCAGCATTGAAAATAAATTCATGAATGAAGAAGGCATGAATACAAGCAAAATAAGTAAAAGAATCAGGAAAACTTAGGACAATACTAAATAAGAAGGATTTACATTCAAATCATTGCTATACCGTTTCCTAGCTATTACATCATGCAAACTACTTAACCTTCTTGAACCTTCATTTCCTAATCTATAAAACAGAAGTAATAATAAGATTGATACAATAGGGCTCATTAAAATACTCTACCTAAAGCCCTTAGGACAGTGCTTGGCATCGGGTAAATGTTCAGTAGATGTTAGCTATTATTATAATCAATGATGGACTTCAAATTGCTAAAAAATTTTTGGATGCCAATTTTGCAGTTCCATCAAATGTTACAATACTCATGCCATGTCCCTGAACCAAACAGCTTCCATGCACACTCATATTTGTGTAGCAATGTTAATCGCAGTAGAATTTATTGTGGAAAAAATTTAAATCAATCTCTTGTTAGTGAGGGAATAACAAACAATGATATAATATAGTTTTCATTACTATATCACTGTTTTAAAATATGGGGTGGTTTTTTTGCATTATATTATTAATGCAAAAAGGTATATATATAATGCAAAAGGTATATAATGCAAAAAGGTATACAATATTGTGTATTATATATAATATCACTTATAAGTAATATATCAAAAATATATTTATTATATATTATACACAATATGTATACTACATATAATGTATTATATATAATATGTATTATGTACATTATAATACATGTATATATTATATATTATATAATCCATGTATTATAATATATATTATAATGTACATAAAAATCGTGTGTATATATTGGCATGGAAGGATGTTACATTCTCATATGTAAAGATACATATTAAATGGTATGGAAAGGTACAAATCAATTGTTAATGGTGTATATACACCTGGGAGTGTGGAGGTGCTGATGAGAATGTACTTTTCTGTTATTTGAATTGGTTTTTATTTAGCATTGTGTTTTGCATGGCTATAAAGAAATACCTGACACTGGGTAATTTATAATATAAAGAAAAGAGGTTCTGCAGGCTCTACAAGAAGCATGGTGCCAGCATCTGCTTCTGGTGTGGGCTTCAGGAGCTTTACTCATGGTGGAAGAGGCTGAGGCAAGAGGATGACTTGAGCACAGGAGTTCAAGGCTGCAGTGAGCTGTGATTGTGCCACTGTACTCCAGCCTGGGTGACAGAGCAAGACCTTGTTTCTAAAAAAATTAAAAAAAGAAATCTGATTCACCTGGAAATGAGGATCTAGAGTTCGAGAAAAATGAAAAATAATATGTATATATGTATCTAATATATATATATACAGTAGAGAGAGAGACAGACAGACATAGTAGAGACATGGTCTCACTATGTTGCCCAGGCTTTTCCCAAACTTCTGGCCTCAGGCAATGTCCCTGCCTTGGCTTCTCAAGGTGCCGGGATTACAGGTGTGAGCCACCATATCCAGCCTCTAGATTTTCTTTCTGTTGATTAACTCTCACATGGAAAAAGGCCACCGGTACCTGTCAGTTTTGTACCAGAGATGCCTCTTCTTCACCCGCTGCCACTAACTCATCATCTCTTGCTGGACTTATTTCAACATACTCTAACAGGCTCCTCTTCTGCAGTTTTACCCTGGTGTCATTTATCTTCAATATTTCCTGCTTGAGCGATTTTTCTAAAACATAGATTTGATTATGATACTCTCTTGCTTAAATTTCTTCAGTGTCTTACAGCTCAATAAACAAATGGGCAAATGATTTGAATATATATATATATATATATATATAAAACTATCCAATAAGTGTATCTAGAAAGATGCTCAACCTTATTAGTCAACGGGAAAATGCAAATTGAAATCACAATGAGACACCATTATTCACCTATCAGGTTGATTACAGTTAAAAAGACTGATCATGGCAAGTGCTGTAGGGAAGGTGCACTTTGGGAAGGTGCACTGTAGGGATGATGCAGCCGCTTTGGAAAACAATTTTGCAGTTTCTGAAATTAAATACACTACTATGTAGTGCAACTATTTAATTCCTAGACATTTACCAAAGAGAAATGGAAGCACACATTCACATAAAGACTTGTATGCAAATGTCCGTACCAGCATTATTTGTAATTGCCTCAAACTGGAAACAAACTAAATATCTATCAACAGGCTAAAGAGTAAACAAATCATGGTCTATGCATACAATGGAATGGCACTCCACAATAAAAAGGAATACACTAATGAAACATGCAATCAATATGGATGAATCTCAAAATCATTATGCTGGAGGAAACAGACCGAGAGAGAGAGAGAGAGAGAGAGAGAGCACATACGATATGGTTCCATTTATAGAAAATTTTGGAAAATGTAAAGCAACCTAAAATAACAACACGTAGATTAGTGATTGCCAGGATATGTGGGAGGGGATGGGGAGAAAAAGAGGGATTACCAATGGGTACAAGTAAACATTTGGGAATAATGAATATGTTTATTATTTTAATTGTGCAATGATTTCTCAGGTGTGTATACACTTGTCAAAACTGATCAAATTATACACTTCAAATATTTTGAAGTTTCTTGTACTCAAAATTTACCTAAATGAAGTTTTTTTAATGAGATAAAAATTCTGAAAAAAAAAAGAAAAAGAAGAAAAATCAATGTAGAGACTTGGCTTCCAGACATCTACAAAACAAAACAAGACAAGACAACCCACACCTGATATTTAAAAAAGTATTTTATAATCCATTCTCTGGCAGGATTTTGAGCCTCATCTTCGTCCTTGGAGCTCCCCAGCACCCTATTTATATCTCCATTAGCCTCAGGTCAGATTGCATCTAATTATTTGCCCTTAACTTTATCTTCCTTGCCTCCCTGTGCCTGCAAGATGAATGCAGAAAATGTTTTGTTATATTAGTTTCCTCTCTCCTGCCTGCAATACCTGGGATTGGATAATTCATGGAAACATGGGAGGAATCATGGAAATGTATTCAACTAGACAATGCAAGACCATTCAGTAGTCTCTGGAAGTGCTGCTGCTGCTGTGTGACCTTGGTATTCTAGACTTTTGGGGAGGTTTGAGGAAGAAAGAAAATCACCTTGTAACTTTTCGCGTTGAGGTCTTCAGTGGATGGAAATATGCAAGGCCATTATCCAGCTGGCTGCCATTTCCTACCATGAGGTAGAAATACCAACTGTAATGAAAACCTGGGGTCAGGTTCTCTCTCTCTCTCTTTTTTTTTTTTTGGATGGAGTCTGGCTGTGTCGCCCAGGCTGGAGTGCAGTGGTGTGATCCTGGCTCACTGCAACCTCCGCCTCCCAGGTTCAAGCAATTCGCCTGCCTCAGTCTCCCGAGTAGCTGGGATTACAGGCACATACCACCACGCCTGGCTAATTTTGTATTTTTAGTAGAGACGGGGTTTCTCCATGTTAGCCAGGATGGTCTCGAACTCCCAACCTCAGTAAACTGCCCCCCTCGGCCTCCCATAGTGCTGTTATTACAGGCATGAGCCACTGAGCCCGGCCTAGGTTCTCTTAAGAATTAGGGAATAAAAATCTGACCCCCAATTTTCAGGCACATTTACCACCCATTATGAGTTGGAGGATATTCCTGAGAACTTCTAGATAGCCAAGCTGAGCAAAATATTTTTATAAAGTATACCTCTTTTAGCCCTATATTCCCTAAAGATCACTTCCCTTTAACAATTGATTTTTTTCCACCAATAAGTTTATACTGCTGAAAATAATACTTTTGTAGCTCAGCCCTTACAAAGTAGGCTGGCAAGAGGCACTTCTTATATACAAAAATTACTCAGTTAATATGTTTTTTCTCTGTAGCTCTGTATTTCACGAACCTAAACTTTAACTCACCTTCCCACCAAAACTCTTCCACTTCCCGTATTCTCAAACGTTGCTAAAGGCTCCATTGTCGCTCCAATGTGTCCAGCTAGAAGACTCACAGTCTAACCTAACCACTACCTATCCTTCACCTTGGTTGCAAAATTCTGAGATGACCTCCAGGATCCTCCTCTCGTGATGTACATGCACCTTCTCCCAGTTCTTTAACCAAGAACGAATCTAGATACTGCTAGGAAGAAATTTTACATTTGCAATTAAGGTTCCAAATTTGTTGACCTTAACAAAGGGAGATTATCCTGGCCTAATCAGGTGAGACCTTAAAAGAGGTCAGGCTTTTCCCAAAGAAAGAAACTGGAAGCATGAGAGAGAGTTGACGGTACAGAGATTCTCTGTTACTGGCTTTGAAGATGGAGGAGGTCACACGCAAGGAATGCAAGTGGCCTCTAGGAGCTGAGACCCCCCCCTTATCCTCCCACCTGCTGGCATTCAGCAAGAATGCTAGGATCTCAGTCCCGCAGCTGCAAGAAACCGAATTCTGCCAAGGTCCACATGAGCTTGGAGGAAGACCCTGAGCTCCAAATGAGATGAGCAGTAAGCCCTGCTCATACCTTGACTTAAGCTTTGTGAGACCCTGAGCAGGGAACTCAGTCATGCCATGCCTGGACTTCTGACCTGCAGAAATGTGAGCTAAAAATGAATGTTGTTCTGAACTGATAAGTTTGTGGTCACATGTTACACAGCAGTAGAAAAGCAGTACACTCACTCACTTCTAGCATTCAGCCACTAGCTCCTATGAGAAGTCTTTTAGCTCCATCCTCTCCTCTCCACTTTCTCTGCTGCTGCCTTTGTGCAAAAGTTCATCATTTCTTTCCTCAACCAGTGCAGTGAGCTTAATGTTCCTTTTGAGCACCTCACACTTCTGTTCATCCTTAACACTACCACTAATAACCTCACCTTCCGCCTTCTCCTTGCTGTCTTACCATTTGGGACCTGTCTCTGTGTCTTTGCCTGTTTGCATTATGAACAGTTTTCCATTTTTGTAGCAAAGAAGCAGCTAACAAGGATCAATAGAGCAAGTGTGCACACTTCATTTATGGAAGAACCATTTATTGAGTGCCTGCTATACATCCAGCCTGTGCCTGGGGTGGGGATTAGTGAGCTGACTGGCAGACAGTTCCTGATTCAAGGTGCTCATGTTGTAAAAGGAGAAATAGGCACCCAGACTGGGAATAATGAGATTGGGTGGTAAGAGCACTACTGGAGATATGTATGTAGAAGCTCCAAAGAGGATCTAACTCACTGAACAAAGGGATAAGAGGTGGGAGAGAAGAGGGTTTGGGAGGGTAGAAAATTAAGGATTGCTGTAAGAGGGGAGATGTGAGCTGAATGTCAGTGAATAAATAGGAGTTTACCAAGCAAACGGGGGGTGGGGGTGAAAGGCAGGAACCAGCGGGTACTTCATGCAGTGGCATGAGCAAAGTCATGGAAGTGAGACACACTTAGTGTAGTAAAATGCAGGCATTTCAGATTACCAAAGTCTGGAGCTAAAGTCAGGGACTAGTAAGAAGAAAAATGAGATTGGGCTGGATGCAGTGACTCAATCCTGCAATCCCAGCAGTTTGGGAGGTGGAGACAGCAGGATTGCTTAAGCCTAGGAGTTTGAGATGAACCTGGGCAATGTAGTGAGACCCCATCTCTACCAAATAATAATAAAAACAGTAATAAATTAGCCAGGTGGTTCTCACTTGTGCTTACAGCCACTCGGGAGGCTGAGGTGGGAGGATTGCTTGAGCCTAGGAGGATGAGGCTGCAGTATGTCGTGATTGCACCACTACACTTCAGCCTGAGCAACAGCATAAGCAACTGTCTCAAACAAAGAAACAAACAAACCAAAAGGAGACTGGAGAGACAAGAGCCAAGATCAGAAGGGTCTGCTGTATACAGAGTGTCCAAAACTGTAACATGTGCCTCACTGAGGTACGTATGGCAAAGTCAGATTTCTAGGAAAGCTGGAGATCATGATTTGGTAAGACTGGTGTAAGGTTCAGAAATCAGCTTAGTCACAAACTCTTAGGTGAGCCTGATGAAGATCTTCTCTGGTTGATACTTTGAGAAACACTGTCGTTAGCAATGGGAAGACAATGAAGGAATCTGAATGTAGTGGGAAGTGGTGGGATTGTTTTTTGCTATGTTTACATATTATGCCTTCTGGAGGCTTATCAGGGGCTTGATCTGAAAAGGAGGAGAAAGACCTTATCCACGGGGAAAGGAACAATGATTCAAACTAGTGCTGGAGATGGACAGGAGAAGTCAGAGTCTGGAACTCTTTGGTAGGCAAAATCTGTGGGATGTATGCTTGATTAGAGAGACGAAAAGAGGGAAGAGACAAGTCTCTGATGTGAATGAGTGGATGCTGTTGCCCATTGAACAAGAAAATATAAAAGGATGATCTGGTGGAGGTGGAAGGATTATTAGCTCAGTTGTAGACATACTGAACGTGAAATGCATATAGAATAGCAGTGTGATGTCCAGGAGGCAGTTGGATGCATAAGCCTGAAGCTTAGGGGAAGATCTGGCATGGGTATCCAGATTCTGAAGTCCATGGAACACCGGTCCTTGTGGAGGCATGAGAGTGGTTGAGGTCATCCGTAGAGAGAGTATAAGAGGAAAGGAACAACATGCTAAAGACAGGATCCCAGGTAGCACCAACTTTTACGAGGTACCCAGAGGAGAAGAGTTAAAAGGAGGCAGTCAAGGAAAAGCTGGAAGGGTGAAGAGAAAGGGAGTGAACCACAAAGGCCACAGGAGTAGAAGACATCGAGAAAAAAGGAATGACTGATGATGTCAAGTACAACAGAAAACTTAAGGAAAGTAAGGATGAATAGCATCCCTTGGATTCAGCATGGGTGCCCCTGGGCAACTCTAATGAGGACATTTTCAGATAAATGGTGAAGGGAGAAGTCAGACTAAAGTGCATTGGGAGATGGGGCAATGAAAACAGTAAATGTACACCACTTGCCACAAGGTTTGAACAAAAATGGCAGTAGATAGAGGTTGGACATACACCAGGGAAGCTGTGTGTCAGGGGGAGGGATGTTTTAGGATAGCAGATTAGAACATATTTACAGATTGAAGGCAAGGAGAGTATAGACAGGGAGAGGCTAAGGATACAGGCGATAATGGAGTGTTTTAAGGAGAGGGAGACTGTGAGGCGTGGGAAGGTGGAAGGTTGAGGGCACAGGAGAGCCACCTCCGCATCTGAGGGTGGACGAGGGGAAGGAGGGGATTGATGAGTGCATTCAAGTGACCTTAATTTTCTTCATAAATTAGAAGGCAGAATTTTCTGTTCAAACTGAGTTCTCAGAGTTCATTTCGTGGTTTAAAAATATCCTCATCCTCACTGCCTAGAATAGCACGATCTTTTGTGTCTGGATAGCCAGGGCAGAACTGGCTTGAGGTGGGGCTTGATGTCAGGACTCCAGCAACATCATGAAGACTTGGTTCTCTCTGCATCAAGGGGCAGGGCTGGGCTCAGCTCACCAGGTTTTCTGCCACCTGCTGGCTTCATTCTCAGACAGGTTCTCTTTTTGGTGTTACAAGTCAGCTGTATTAGGAGCTGACTCCAAGACAGCTGGAAGAACAGGAGTCTTCTGGGAGCTTCTGACAACGTCCTGACATTCACTCTAATTACACAAGCATATGTCCTGTGCTGCACGCTGACTGGGGGCACCTGAAATTAGGGAAGGGAGCAGTTCTTTATGGTAGTAGCCTCAGAATTACTTGGAAAGCCTGCTAAAACACAGATCCTGAGCTCACTCCAGAGTGTCTGGCTCAGTAGATCTGGGATGAGGCCTGAGAACTTGCATCTCTAATAAGTTCCCAGTTGAGGCTGAGGCTTGTAGTTCTGGGAGCTCACTGTGGGAATCACTTATCTAGAGGAGGTTGGGGTACAGCTACCCAAGAAAGGGAAATGCCTGCTACATCTAGTCTCTGCTCTCTAGAGCCCATCTCTGGGTATATATTTGGCTCGTCCTATGAAAGGAGACTGTGGAAGCAACCGTTCTTCCACACAGAATGAAAGGCCTGCTGAAGAAGTTAGAAATAAGTCAATGAACATTGTGGTTGTTCCTCAAAGAACTAAAAGTAGAACTACCATTTCTAGCAATCCTATGACTAGATAGCTACCCAGAGAAAAAGAAATCATTATATGAAAAAGATACTTGCACATTCATATTTATAACAGCACAATTCGCAATTGCAAAAATATGGAACCAGCCTAAATACCCATCAATCAACGAGTGGATAAAAGAAACGGTGACTCACACCTGTAATCCCAGCATTTTGGGAGGCTGAGGCTGGTGGATCACCTGAGGTCAGGAGTTCGAGACCAGCCTGACCGAGATGGAAAAACTCTGTCTCTACTAAAAATACAAAAATTAGCTGGGCGTGGTGGTGGGTGCCTGTAGTCCCAGCTACTTGGGAGGCTGATGCAGGAGAATCACTTGAACCCGGGAGACAGAGGTTTCAGTGAGCCGAGATTGTGCCACTGCACTCCAGCCTTGGTGACAGAATGAGACTCCATCTCAAAAAGAAAGAAAGAAAGAAAGAAACTGGGATATCAATCAATCAATCAATCTATCTATCTATATATCTGTATCTACATATATATATGATGGAATACTACTCAGCCATAAAACGATTGAATTAATGACATTTGCAGCAACCTAGATGGAATTGGAGACTATTATTCTAAGTAAAGTACTTAGAATTGAAAACCAAACATGGTATGTTCTCACTCATAAGTGGGAGCTAAGCTATGAGCATGCAAAGGCATAAGAATGATACCATGGACTTTGGGAACTCAGGGAAAAGGGTGGGAAAGGGGTGAGGGATAAAAGACTACAAACTGGGTTCAGTGTAAAGTCCTCGGGTGATGGGTGCACCAAAATCTCACAAATCGCCACTAAAGAACTTACTCATGTAACCAAACACGACCTGTTCCCCCAAAACCTATGGAAATAAAAAAATTACATATTAAAAAAAAAGTCAATGAGAAGTGCCAAAGCACAAAGCACAGCTCCCTGACTCAAATGACATGACAGTGGCTTTCTTCACAGCTGTAGTTTTTGAAGATTTCTTCCAAGCTGCTTGCGGGCAGCACAAGGAAAAAAAGATTCTTGTTGTTGAAATCCAGATGTGTGGATTTCTGCTCTTTAAGTCAGGTTGAAAAGTCTCCTGTTTAGATTACAAATGTTGACATTCCTAATACATGATATATACTATTCATGTCTTCTTATATTTCACCAACCTCGTATTTTAAGTTAATGTAACAGTCTAAAATAAAATATATTGGTTGGCTGAATGACTTCCAGAAGTTTATGTCTTATCTATGTGCATTTTCAAGCCCTCCTTTCTACATACACACACACACACACACACACACACCCCGTAGATGAAATAATACAAATTTAACTCTATATTTTCTTTTTTTTTTTTTGAGATGGAGTCTCGCTCTGTCACCCAGGCTGGAGTGCAGTGGCCGGATCTCAGCTCACTGCAAGCTCCACCTCTCGGGTTTACGCCATTCTCCTGCCTCAGCCTTCCGAGTAGCTGGGACTATAGGCGCCTGCCACCTCGCCCGGCTAATTTTTTGTATTTTTTAGTAGAGACGGGGTTTCACCGTGTTAGCCAGGATGGTCTCGATCTCCTGACCTCGTGATCCGCCCGTCTTGGCCTCCCAAAGTGCTGGGATTACAGGCTTGAGCCACCGCGCCCGGCTAACTCTATATTTTCTACTCATATTTAAATAGATTTTCATCCATCCTCATAATATTATTTAATCCCTAATTTTCAAATAAAATCCAAGTTACCGTCATCTCCGTAGTGAAATCATCACCATTGGCTGCTAAATGAAGGGTAAGGCAGTTCCCAGTGGACCAATAGCCAGAGACACTTCTGTAGGGCTGGGTCCATTTCTGACTAAGACAGAGTTCTCTAGTCAGGCACGCAGCAGGAGCATGAAGGCATGAATAGAAGCGGAGCTGGGCATGCACAGATAACCATTCCATGCGCAAGACCTGAGTTTGACTGTTGATTCTAGTAATGAGTACAAATCTGGACATGGAACCTGTGGTTTAATTTTGATTATTGTGATGGTGGAGGTCCAGCTCCTTGTGGACATCTGGGATGTTTACATGCCCTAGATTTTCAAATCAAAAGTCAAGTGCCTGGAACAATGTAGTTCCCAATTAGTTTTCTGATTGGCTCCTTCTGCCCTTAGATGTGGGGCCCTGGTTCCTTTACTGATCCTGTTAATTTTTCATTTTTATGTTGAGCATAAATCTGAAGGCTCTTTTCCATTTTCTGCCAATAAACTTTAGGCATAGCCACCCCAGTCCACCTGAATAGATGCTCATAACATTTTATTTTAAGGAGTAGGGTTTGGATTCCTTCCACTGGGGTTTTTATAATCTACTCCCATCAGGTTTTTAGTTCTACATAACAACCACTTCTCCACCCCAGTTAAGTCACTTCACAGAGATCTTTGTGTAATAACATGGCACATGATCCAGATGTGCAGAGTAAGGGAAGGCTTCCTGGAAGAAGGTAGTCTGACTCAAGTCAGCAGAGGTAACCAGAGGGGAGGGACAACTTGTTGAAAGTTCAGCAGCGAGAAGCTGGACTTCTCACAGCATGACTGGATCACAGATTTTACAGGATTTTGTGTTTTGCAGCACAAGATGAAACCAAAGAAATAAGCAAGGGTCATATGCTGGGCTTCATAAACTCAATGGAGATTAACATACTCTTTATATATGAAGAGAAAAGAAGTAATGCTGATGAGGAATGATGGTGGCCTAAACTAGGGTGGTGGCCATGGAAATGGAGAAAAGTCAATAGATACTGGAGAATCTTGGCTAGAATCAACAGATCATGGTGTTTTGGAGGTGTAGGTGGCTGGGGAGAAGGTATTACCATGGGTGCCTGGATGATAGTGAAACAGGTTAAAGTGGGTAGGGAGAGAGGAGTTCAAGTTTAAATATGGTTAAGTTTGAGGGGTCTGTGTAGGAACCAGGTGACACTTGGATATATGGATCTGAAGCTCTGGAGAAATAACAAGATCTACAGCTCTTTGGAGTTGTACCTGTGAGAGTTATCACCATGAAAATGGAAATCTAAGGATAGAGAATCACCAGAAAATGTGTAGAATGAGAAGAAAGGTAAGCCCCGGATGGACTTCAGAGAGTTGCCTGAATTTAAGGGGCAGACAAAAGAGTGTCAAAGGAGACACGGGGAGATCAGCAACAAGCATAGGAGAACCAGGAGAGTACAGCATCATTCAAGCTCCTGAAATGAATGTTTAAAGGATGAGGTGGCCAACAATGTCAAATGCCGGTAAAAGGTCAAATTTTAAAACCAGTTATTGCATCTGGCAGCAAGAAGCTTGTTAGTGATCTTGAGAGGTTAAATGAGGTGCTGAGCAAAAAATATAAGATTATAGACGGTTAAGAAGTGAGTGGAAGGGCCGGGCGCAGTGGCTCACGCCTGTAATTCCGGCACTTTGGGAAGCTGAGGTGGGTGCAACACGAAGTCAGGAGATCGAGACCATCCTGGCTAACATGGTGAAACCCCTTCTCTACTAAAAATGCAAAAAAATTAGCTAGGCATGGTGGTGGGTGCCTGTAGTCCCAGCTACTAGGGAGGCTGAGGCAGAAGAATGGCGTGAACCCAGGAGGCGGAGCTTGCAGTGAGCCAAGGTCATACCACTGCACTCCAACCTGGGTGACAGACTGAGACTCTGTCCAAAAAAAAAAAGTGAGTGAAAGCTGAGAAGGCAGAAGCTGTAAGCATAAAACCTTTTAGGAATTAAGTATAAGCCTTTCAAAAATTAAGCTCAGACAGAAGTTGAAGATATGGGAGAGAAAGAGTCGATATTAAAGAGAGACACTGGTAAGGTGAAAACTAATTAAATCATTAATTCTTGAGGAATACTTTTCTGATAAAAGGCATTTGAGCCAAGCCATGAAGGAAGTGAGGGAGTGAGCCATGTGGACATTGAGGGTAAAGTGTGTCAAGCAGAGAAAACAGCAAGTACAAAGGCCCTGAGCATACATCATTGATCAAGAAATAGCAAGAAGACCAACATAGCTAGAATAAGTATGAATGCTATGGTTTGAATATTTGTAGCCTCCAAAACTCCTGTTGATTCTTAATCCCCAATGTTGCATTATGGAGAGGTGGAACCTTTAACAGGTGGGGCCTTCGAAAGGCAGACCCTTCATGCATGGATTAATTGATTTGTTAATAAATTAATGGGTTAATGGATTAATGGGTTATCATGAAAACCAGACTTAGGGACTTATAAGAAGGGGAACATATAATTCCCTGTGCCACCTCAGGACTCTGCAGAGAGTCCCCATGAGAACGAAGGCTTTCACCAGATATATCTCCTCAACCTTGGACTTCCCAGCCTCCAGAACTGTAAAAAACAAATTTTATTTCTTATAAATGACCTAGTTTCAGGTATTCTGTTATAAGCAACAGAAAATGGCCTAAGACAATGAACAATGAAAGTGGTAAACAATGAGATCAGAGAGGTAGTGGGAGGCAGATTTTGGAAGGCCTCTTAGATGGCAAGGGCTCCGGATTTTGCTCTGAGTGAGATGGGAAACCATTGGAAGGTTTAGCAAAAAAGTGATTTGGGAGTAAAGACATATCTTCTAAAATGGCAGGGAGAAGATAAAGAATTTGTAAGCTAGAGAAAGGAGATTCCCATTCGATTTCTTCTGAGGTAGGGAGGTCAACTACCAAGAGAGACATGAAGAAAGGCATGGTTAAAGTTTGCATAGAGTAAACAAGTGTTAAAAATAACATTGAGAGCATTTCTGGAATAGTAGAATAAGGACCTCCAAAATCCACAGTGAGACACTGGCAAAAGTGGTTAAAATCAACTTTATTACAACTTTACGACTTGCAAGAATCTAAAGACTATTTATTCAGAAAAACCAACTGATTCTAGGTAAAGTAGCAAGGTTTGTGATTTGCAGTATTTCCATTGTCCTCTCCCACCTCTGAGGTAACAACCCCATCATTAATTATGTTGGAACTTGAAAACCAACAGCCCCACAATTGCACTGAAAACCAGCAGCCTAGAAGCCACAGGAAGGGGCAAAATGGGACGAGAGCCCTCCCAAAGGTCCATCCCAAGGTAATTGCCACTATTTGACCTGCCTGGCAGCTTCCCGAACAGTTTCAATAGTGGATCTTGTCTTTATTTAACCTATTCAGAACTGACTTAATATGAATGGCTGTATTCCCATGTCATAGTAGAACAATCAGTGGCAATTGTTCAGCACTACAGTTGTCTGAGGCAGCAATACCATTTGGGACTAATAAGAGGCTGACCTGAAAACATAAAAGGAAAAACGGGAAAATCAGATGTTCACATGGGGCTTTCAGGAACTCTGACATTCTCAGAAATCTAGAATGCCATGTTCATATGCAGAGCTGTGCACATGCTCAGGAAAGACCTGAGAAGAGGTGACCTAATCTCTCACTTCCAGCTGAACTTAAAGCTCTGCACAAGTGGAAAGCCAAGGCTAAGTTGGAGTTAAAACTTGCATGACAGAGTATTGAAGGCATAACTCAATGCACCAAAAAACAATGACAACAATAATAACAAAAACAAACAAACAACCCCCCCCAAAAAAAAATCTCCATAAAGGGTAGGAAGCTTATTGGTTCAAGACATTTAAGGAATCTCTGCCCAATCGTTAGCTGACCACTAAACTAACTGAGCAAAGACTTCAGTTGCTAAGGACAAGAAAGATACAAATTCTACAAAATTAGTCCAGGAGAATCATTAAACAAGTAAGCAGCAATAACACAATGAACTTCAACAACACCAGAAACTGGGGAGGTGGCAGTCATCTGATTTTCTGAGTTTCCACATCATATTATTTTAAATATCCAGCTGTCATGAACAAATTGAGATATGGAAAGAAACAGGAAAATATGTCCCCCTCTACACACACACAAAGCAAATAATAGAAACTGTCCCTAAGAAAGCCTAGACATTAGATTTACTAGATAAAAACTTTAAGTCAATTATTATAAATAAGTTCAAAGAACTAAATGATACTATATCTAAAGAAGTAAAGTATGAAAACAACATCTTATGAAGTAGAGAGTATCAATAAAGACATAGAAATTATAGGGAATAACCCAATAGAAATTCAAAAAGTATCAACATGTACAATAACTGAAAATGAAAAATGTATTACAGGATCTCAACAGCAGGTTTGAACTATCAAAAGAAGGAATAGGCAAACTTTAAGGTTAGTTGAGATTTTCCAGTTTGAGGGCTAGATTTTTTAAAAAGAATGAAGAAAAAGGAACAGGGCTTCAGATACCTGTGGAATATTAACACATGCATAACAAAAGTCTGTTAATGAGAGGAGAAATAGAAAGGAGCAGAACAAAGTTCCAAATTTGATTTAAAAAAAAATTATGAGCTGAGATCCGGCCACTGCCCTCCAGCCTGGGCGACAGAGCGAGACTCCATCTCAAAAAAAAAAAAAAAAAAAAAAAAAATTAATGTGCACATCTAAAAAGCTCAACAAACTCCAAGTAGGATAAGCTCAGAGATCCACAGCTAGACAAATTATAATCAAGCTGTTAAATTAAAAAGAGAATCTGCAAAGCTAGAAGAGGCAAAGAACTCATTACATAAAGAAGAAGCCTCAATAAGATTTGCACTTCACTTAGAAATCATGGAGGCCAGAGAGCAGCAGGGTAACTTAGTCAACATGCTCAAAGAAAAAGAATGTTAACCAAGAATTCCATATATATTAAAATTATACTTCAGAAAAAAGGAATAAACCAAGATATTCCTAGATAAACAAAACTGGAGATAATTTTATATGAACAGAACTGCGCTACAAGAAAAAGAAAAGGAAATCCTTCAGAATGAAATTAAACTATACTAAACAATAACGTGAATCTACATGAAAAAATAAAGGAGCACTGATAAAAGTAATTGCAGAAGGAAATATAAAAGATGCTATGTATATTTTTGTTTGTAACTCTTTTCTTCTCCTATCTAATTTAAAAGAAAGTTGTGGAGGCTTCTGCTTCTTGAAACATGGAGATGTACTTTATCCTGTTCCTCTAAGTTCAACTAAAAACCTTAGATGTTATATACATAACAACCATTAAAAGACTCTAAAAGTCGGAAAGAAGACAGACTGGCAAGGGACCTTGGGACTTGAGAAATGACACAGTGGTGAGAGCCCTGGATTTGTTTTTATTGTTTTTTCTGTCTCATATATCCCAGACTTGTAACTGAAGAAGTTAGCAACCCAGCAACACTAATGGGTGCAGACAAAACAAACAAACAAAAAACCCTTAACAAAAGCCTGCTCTCACTTGCCAAAAGAACAGAATAGGGGCAGCCTAGCAAGACAAAAAAATGTCAAGACAATAATTGTTTTACTCTAGCCAAAAATCCTAGAAGAAAACTGTAACTCCACTCCCATCCATGCTAACACAGTCCAAGAGGAGAACCTACACTTATAACCCTCCTGAGACTAAAGTCAAGTACCCCACACCCATGCTGGGAAGGTATCAAAGAAGGCCAACGAAGGATCCAGGACTCTCATTCCAACTCCCCAGTGATGAGTCTCTAGTGATGTCAGTGGGGATCATGAGGGAAGCCTACACTTTCAATCTCATGGCAGATACCCCTTCTCCTCCCTGCTCAGGGACCTAGTGGAAAGTCAGGAGACTTTCATCATTGCCAAGGAGTAAGGCTGTGCCACCTTCATCCCCTGTTGGAGTGATGTCAGAGAAAGCCAGGTAACATAGAAGTTTTAAAAAATAGATCCAGAGTCTTATAAAATAATATAAAATGCCCATGTTTTAATTTTAAAAAATCATTTATCATACCAAGAAACAGTAGTCTCAAACTGAATGGAAACGTATGATCAGTGAGTAACAACACCAAGATGACAGAGATGTTAGAATTAACTGTCAGGAATTTTAAAGCAACCATAATTTTTAAAAGCTTCAATAGCAAATACAAATATTCTGGAAACAAATGAAAAAAAAAAAAACAAGTCTCAAAAAGGAAATAGAAGACCTTGGTAAACTACTAGAGCATATAATGAAGAACCTAAAGGAAATTTTAGAAGTGAAAAATGCAATAACCCAGGTAGAAAGCTAAGTTGATGGGCTCTATTGCAGAATGGAGAGACAGAGAATAGAATCAGTAAACTAGAGAATAGAACAATAAAAATGAATTAATCTAGACTACAGAGATAAAGTAGAGTTTAAAAAAAAAAAAAAAAAAAAAAAAAAAGACCTTTCAGGGACCTGTGTGATAACAAAAGAGTTAACATATATTTCATCAGAGTCCCAAAGGAGGAGAGAAAAAAAGTGGAGTTGAAAAACATACTCAAAGATAAAATGCCTGAAAACTTCCTAAATATGGCAAGAGAAGTAATTCAAAAGCTAAGCAAATGACAAACAGAATAAACCCAAAGAAATTCATGCCAATACACACCAAAATTAAAGTTCTGAAAATGAAAAGGCAAAGAAAAAAAAAATCCTGGAAGCAGCCAGAGACAAACAAAACCTTGCTTACAGGGAACAAACAAAGGAATAATGGTTTTCTCATCAAAACTGTCAGGCCAAAACTGACAAAATATTTTCCAAGTAATAAAAAAAAAAAGTACTGTCAATCCAAATATTATACCCAGTAAAAATATCCAGGAATAAAGGGGAAATCAAGACATTCTGAAATGATGGAAAGCTAAGAGAAATCACCGTCAGACTTACTCTAAAAAAATGGCTGAAGGAAATTCTCTGAACAGAAAAAAAAAAAAAAGGAGGAAACTTGGAACTTTAAAAGGAAAGAGAGGCCACAGTAAGCAAAAATATGAGTAAATAAATAGACTTTCCTTATCCTTTTGAATTTTCAAAATTATGTTTCGTGACTAAAACAAAAAATATCCTTGGAATGGGTAAAAAGTGATAGCATTTACTGAATTGTAATTACTATTAAAATTCAAAAAACTGAACACATTCTTTTAACCATAAGCCAGTCTTAGTTAAATCAGGACTGCCCAACAAAAATATTTTGTAAGTCATTCATGATCTGAATTCTGGCATAGGATATCTATTAAATTATGGTATGCATGAAACAGTCATGAGACATTTCTGTTTTGAAATAAATAAGGCAGTAGCTAATTATTATGATGATTATTTTTAATTTTCCAAAAGTGTTGTTTTTATTTATAAAGAGTCAGGAGGAGTGGGAGAGGTCCCTTTTTCAATCCAGGGACCTCCGTAATGTTGGTTTGTTGTTACCAAACACACAGGTAAGTGGCATCACGGATCTGGTAAACTAACAACAATGTTTAGTCTCTCTCTGCTAGGGCAACAAGGTGAGCATCAATCTCTGCTTCTGTAAGAATCCTGAATTTAGGATTTTCAACTGTCACTGCTCCAACTTCTATTTCTGAAGGTTTGAAATCAATTGATAGAACAGTAGACAGGCATGTAATTGCAGTTTCCACTGTCTGTTCAAATGTCCAATCACATTTCTTCTTCACTTTTTTTTCAAGGAAGCTGGTTGACTCAGTTTAACTCCTGCTGCAGTAGCTTTAAACCCACAGTAGTAACCTGCAGGATCACACTTATATACTTGAGGGCCTTGATCTTCATCTATACCAATTAAAATCATACAACAACCAAGAGGCCTCATTTCAGCATTCTGTGTGCAGACCTGAGAAATATCGGCAATTCTTTTACACAGCATGTCCACAGGAATCTCATAGCCATACTTGTATTTCCAGTTAGCTGCCTCATAGCGTGCCCTCTGTACCTGGGATTTGCTGTCGGCTGTCATTCCAGTCATCACACAACCAATGTTTTCAAGTATCTTGAATAAGTGAGTCACTGTGCTGGAATCCAATAATTTGTCAGGTACTTTCTTCTGTGTGACAATTACTGCACAGTCTTTCCCTCTGACAGCTACTGATGTAAGGCCACCCTGGTTAATAGCCTTAAAAGCATATTATACTCAGTAGAGCCGACCCTCGGGTGAAAAAATAGTAATGTGGCGGTCAAAACGGGCGCTGGAACCACGGGACATGTTGGTAGAAGCAGTACTTCAAGCACAATCCCCAATTATTACTCAGTAGCTTTTTTGAGGTAAGCTATCAGGTCTGCCCTTTCTACTTCATCTTAATGCCAGCAAAGATCATTTTAGTAAAGTTCAACTGTTCACAGAGATCTTAAAACCTATTGGAGATTGGTTTTATATTTATACGTATCTAACTGGTTATATGAACACATTTAAATACTGGAGAAATTCCTTCAATGTCTTATAACAAAGCAAGATTCACGTGTGTTTTGTGTTCATTTGCCTCTCTTAAAGGCAAGGGCTGAAAATAAGGTAGCAATATCAACTTTATATTTTTGGCCTTATGCCAATCTAATTAGAATTTCATGTATCTAAAATGGTTCCTTTTACTTATTGAAAGGCATTTCAGTGTGGTTTATGTGTAATATCAAAGATTATTTAACACTTCAAAAAATTATAACACTCTCTGATGTGGTCCTAAATGTATATAGAAAAAATATTTTTAAGATAATGAAATTATCTGAAAGGTAAAGGGGTTAAAAGAAAGGTAAAAATTTCTATACTTCACTAAAACTGACAAATTTCATTAAAATTGGTAAATTGATGACACTCGTAGACTGTGAGAAGTTATGTATAAGTTCTGTAACATACACAGCAACTGCTGAAACTGCTATGCAAAGAAATATACTCAAAAACCTCATAGATAAAATGGAATTCTAAAACATATTTAAGTAACTCATAGGAAGTGAGATAAAGAAGACAGAGAAATAAAAAACATTAAAAATAAAATCATAGACTTACGTCTACAAACATATCAATAATTATGTTACGTGAAAATGATCTAAATGCACCAATCAAAAGATAGGTTAACAGAGATGATTGAAAAATATGATCTAACAATATGCTGTCTACAAACAACTTACTTCAATATTATGATACAGACACAGTGAAAGTGAAAGAGTAGAAAAATTATATTAAACATGTATTAATTAAAGGACAGCAGAGTGGCTTAACAGCAGATCAAATGAACTTCAGAGCAAAAAAACATTATCAGGAAGAGAGACGGGAATGGTATAATGATGAAGGAATCAATCCACCAAGAAAATCTAGCAATTCTAAGTGTGCATGAAACAAAAAAATAGGATTCCAATTATATGAAACTAAAACAGATACAAAGAGAAGTAAACAACTCGACAATTATAGTTGAAACCTTCAAAACCTCTGTCTCAACAATTGATAGAACAAAACCTGTTTCAACAATTGATAGAACAACTAGACACAAGATATACCATTATGAAATTGAAAAACCACCAATCAACAAGATGGAATCCATATTTAGAGAATGCTCCACCCAATAACGTCAGAATACACATTCTTTTTAAGCAGCTGTGGAATGTGCATGCCAAGATATATCACATGCTGGGCTATCAACAAAACAAAACACCTCAACGAGTTGAAAAGAATTGACATCATAGGGCTGTGTTCTCTGAACACAATGGAATCAAACTACAAATCAATAACAGACATTATTTTAAGAACTCCAAAAACTTGAAACTAAATGACGTCCTTCTAAATAAGCCATGGATCAAACATGAATTCTCAAGAGAAATAAAAAGGGGTATATATAAAGTTATAACTATATATAACTAATATATATATAACTATATATGTTATAACCATATATAACATATATATAACTATAGTTATAGAAAACAGAACTTGGTTCACTATTAATATATAGTTCTTTATAACTATACATTAACTGTTCTTTATAACTATATGTAGTCATGACTATATATAGTTCTTTATAACTATATATTTCTCTATTAATATATATTATTGATTATATATTATTAATTTATATAGTATTAACTATATGATATATGATAGATTATTAATCACATATTTTATATTGTATAATATAATATTCATTAATTATATAATATATTTAATGTATTAATTATATATAATTAATTATATATTACATTACACAATTTTAAAATATACTATATATAGTTATATATAGTTACAACTATATATAGTTATAAAGAACAGAAATTTATTTCTCACAGTTCTGGAGGCTGAGAAGTCCAAGATCAAGGCACTGGCTGTATCCTCACATGGTTGACGGTGGAAGGAGGTGAAACTGCTCCCACAAGCCCTTCATGGTGGTATTACTTCATTACTGAGGGCAGAGCCCTTATGGCCTAAACACTTCCCATTAGGCCCCACCTCTCAACATTGTTGCATTGGGGATTAGGTTTCCAACACATGAATTTGGAGAGATACATTCAGACAATAGCAAGAACACACCCTCTAAACAAAGGCTTAGAATATTACAATTTCCAGAGGCCCTTTCTATCCCTCTAGTTACTTACTCATGCCCACAGTGAGCACGAGCCTGATCTGTAAGAGCAAAGTTTACTTTTGCTTCTTCTTAACCTTATTTTTGAAATGTTTTCCTTTTTAAAAATAAATTTTTAATTATTATGGACACATAACGGTTGAATATATTTATGAGGTACATGTGATATTTTGATACAGGCCCACAATGTGTAATAATTAAATTAGAGGAATTTGGGTATCCATCATCTCAAGCATTTACCTTTTTTTGTTAGAAATATTTCAATTCTACTATTTCACTTATTTAAAAATGTACAATAAATTATTGTTGACTATACTCACTCTTTTGTGCTTTCAAATACTGTATCTTATTCATTTTATCTACCTATGTTTTTGTAATCATTAATCATCCCCAACTTAACCTCCTTCTCCCTGCTACCCTTTCCATCACTCTATTCTCTATTTCCATGAGATCGGTTGTTTTTTTAAGCTCCCACATATAAGTGAGAACATGTGAAATTTGTCTTTCTGTGCTTGTTATTTCATTTAACATAATGTCCTCCAGTTTTATCTATGTTGTTGCAAATGACAGGATTTCATTCTTTTGTATGGCCGAATAATATTCTATCATGTATATATACCATACTTTCTTTATCCATTCACTTATTGGTGAACACAGGTTGATTCCAAATCTTTGCTATTGTGAACAGTGCTGTAATAAACATGGGAGTGGAGGTATCTCTTCAATACACTGATTTCCTTTCTTTAGAATATATACCTACCAGTGGAATTGCTGGATCATATGGTAGTTTTATTTAGATTTTTTCAGAAACCTCCATATTGTTCTTCATAGTGGTTGTACTAATTTACATTCCCACCAACAGTGTAGGAAGGTTCCACTTTTTCCACATCCTGGCCACCATTTGTTATTGCCAGTCTTTTAGATATAAGCCATTTTAACTGGGGTGAGATATATCTCATTGTGGTTTTGATTTGCATTTCTTTGATGGTCAATGATATTGAGCACATTTTCATATACTGTTAGCCATTTGTAGGCCTTCTTTTGAGAAATGTCAATTCAGATCTCTTGCCTATTATTCTTTTGGGGAAAACACAAAAATATTAATTATAACTAAATTTGGATGGTGAAATTATTCAGAGATGAGCTTTCCTCTTCTTATTCTAATCTGTATTTTCTCTCTTTCTTTTTCACACTGAAAACAACAAAAAATTATAGAGTAAAAAAATGAATTCAACATTTCCAAAGCACAAGAATGATACCAAATACTTGTTTTAGAATCCATGAGGCCTGGTCTCAGAAAAAGGCCATTGTGAATGTTAGAAAACAGAAGTTTTACTTTTACTTAGAAAATGAGAGATATTACAAATTCTACACTTGTAATTACTGTTCTAATACCTTATGTGTACAAAAATAATTTTTTAAAATTTAACTATATTATGTAAGTTTTAAAAAATTTTTTGTACTTTTATTTCAGATTTGAGGTTATATGTGCAGGTTTGTTACATGGGTTTATTGCATGAGGCCAAGGTTTGATCCTATCACCTATCACCCAAGTAGTGAGCATAGTACCCGACAGGTAGTTTTCCAGCTCCTCGTGCCCTTCGTCTCTCCCACATCTGGTAGTCTCCAGGGTCTATTGTTCCCATCTTTATGTTCTTGTGTACCCAATGTTTAGCTTCCACTTATAAGAGAGAACACACAGTATTTGGTTTTCTGTTCCTGTGTTAATTCTTTTAGGATAATGGCCTCCAGCTGCATCCCATCCATGTTGACGTAAAGGACATTATTTCATTCTTTTTTATGGTTGCATAGTATTCATGCTGTATATGTATCCCATTTTCTTTATCCAATTCACCATTGATGGGCACCTAGATTGATTCCATTACTTTGCTATTGTGAATAGATTTGCAGTGAACATACAAATGTCTGTGTCATTTTTGTAGAATGATTTGTGATTCTAGAAACTAGACTGATGTGGTCTAGCTTCATTTTTCCGTATTTGGATATCCAGTTTTTCCAGCACCATTTATTAAAAAGACTGTCCATTCCCCCAGTGTATGTTCTTGGGACCTTTGTTGAAAATGAGCACTGTAGATGTGTGGATTTATTTCCATGTTCTCTATTCTGGTCCATCGGTGTATGTGTTTGTTTTTATGTCAGTACCGTGCTGTTTTTGTTCCCGTAGCTGTACTATAATTTGAAGTTAAGTAATGCGATTCTTCTAGTTTTGTTCTTTTTACTCAGGATAGCTTTGGTTATTGTGGGTCTTTTGTCATTCCATATAAATTTTATGATTACTTTTTCTGTCTCTGTGAAGAATGTGATTGGTATTTTGATAGGGATTGCATTAAATGTGTAGATTGCTTTGGGTAGTAAGGACATTTTAACAATATTGATTCTTCCAATCCCTGGACATGTAATATCTTTCAATTTTTGGTGTCTTCTTCAATTTCTTAAAAAGTATATTAAACTAGATGAAAATACAACATAACAAAATGTGTGGAATGCAACTAAAGACAGTACAGAGAGGGAAATATATAGCACTTAATGCATGTAGTAGAAAAAAAGGAAAGGTTTGAAATTAATAATCTAAATTCTCACTTTAAGAACTAGAAAAAGAAGACCAAAAAAAAAAAATCCCAAATCAAGCACAAGGAAGGAACTAATAAAATTAAGAGCAGAAATCAATGAAATTAAAAACAGAAAAAGGAAAGAAAAATCAATGAAACAAAGAGCTCATTCTTTAAAAAAATCAACAAAATTGACAAACCTCTAACAAGATTGACAAAGATAAAAAGACTGAAGACCAATGTACAGAAGGAAATAGTGGGCTAACTGAAGACCAATGTACAGAAGGAAATAGTGGGCTATCAGTACAAACCATGCAGATTTTACAAGATAATGAGGGAATATACCAAATAACTCTAAACATATACATTTGACAACTTACATGAAATGGACTAAGTCTTTGAAAAATAAAAATGAGCACAACTCTTATGAATTATAAAATGGATAATTAGAGTGGCCTTATAACTATTAAGGAAACTGAAGTCAAATTTAAAAACTCCCAGGAAAGAAATTTCCATATCCAGATCATTTCACTAGAGAATACTTTAAAACATTAAAATGAATTCTACATTGTCTTCCAAAAAACAGAAGGGAGGGAACCCTTGTCAATTTATTTTGTTAAAGCTGTTATTCTCCTGACACCAAAACGAAAGATAGTTTTTTTTTAAAAGAATATTATGGACCAATATTTCTTATAAATATAGACACAGATATTTTAACAAAATATTAGCAGATAGAATTCAGTAACATACAAAAAGAATATATACATAAGCAAGTGAGGTTTATTTCCAAGAAGCAAGATTGGTTTAATATTAAAAACATCAATCAATGTGTCCACCACATTAACAGGCTGAAGCAGAAAAATTACATGATCATATCTATTGATGCAGAAAGAGTATTTGATAAAATCTCACACAAATTTATAATTTTTAAAAAACTCTCAGAAAAATGGGAAGAGAGGGGGACTTTCTTCATATGATAAAGTATATGTACAGAAAACTATAGCCAGCATCACACTTCATGTGAAAGGCTGATTGCGTATAGCAGCTTTACTCATTATTGCCAAAACTTGGAAGCAACCAAGATATCCTTCAGTAATGAATTAATAAACTGTGGTACATGTAGATAACGGGATATTCTTTAGCACTGAGAAAGAATGAACTATCAAGCCATGAAAAGACACGGAGTGTCTTAGTCTATTTGGGCTGCTATACAAAAACACCATAGGCTGGGCGTGGTGGCTCACGCCTATAGTCCCAGCACTTTGAGAAGTCACGGCAGACGGATCATGAGGTCAAGAGATCGAGACCATCCTGGCTAACATGCTGAAACCCCATCTCTACTAAAAATACAAAAATTAGCTGGGCATGGTGGCGTGCACCTGTAGTCCCAGCTACTCAGGAGGCCGAGGCAGGAGAATTGCTTGAACCTGGGTGCCAGAGGTTGCAGTGAGCTAAGATCACTCTAGCCTGTGATAGAGCAAAACTCTGTCTCAAAAACAAACAAACAAACAAACAAAAACCCATAAACTGGGTAACTTATAAATAACAGAAATTTATTTCTCATGGTTCTAGAGGCTGGAAAGTCCAAGATCAAAGCACTGGCAGGTTTGGTATCTGGTGAAGGCCTACTTTCTAGACAACCATCTTTTTCTGTAACTTCACCTGAAAGAATTCATGAACGAATTCTTTGAAATCTCTTTTATAAGGGTACTAATTTGATTCATAAAGGTTGAAGCCATATGGCCTAATCACCTCCCTAAATCCCTACCTCCTAATACAATCACTGTAGGGGTTGGATTTCAACATGAAAATTGGGAGGGCACATAAGCATTCAGACTATAGCATGGAAGAACCTTAAATGCGCACTATTAAGCAAAAGAAGTCAGTCTGAAAAGACTACATACTGTATAATCTCAACTGCATAACATTCTAGAAAAGGCAAATGTGCGGAGACAGTGACAAGATCCATGATTGGTGGTAGAGAGGGATGAGTAGGTAGAGCACAGAAGACTTTTAGGGTAGTGAAAGAATTACATATGATACTATTATTGCAGATACTTTACACATTTGTCAATACCCAAAGAATGTACAGCAACAAGAGTGAACCCTTTTGTATACTAGGAGCTTTGGGTGACAAAATCAGTTGTTTTAAGCACTACCCTGTAGAACCTTGGGGGCAGAACACCTGGAGCCTTGGTGGTGTGACCTCCACCCAGCAGAGCCAAGGAGGTGGGACCACCAACTCGGTAGGTCCGGAAAGTGACAAAAAGGCAAAGAGGATTAGTCTCACACCTTAAGGCAGAGTTTGCCTTGCTAGGTGTGGGACTTGCTTGGGATTCACCACCTCTTTCTTTCTCCTTTGAAAGGGAAATGTTTATTTTACAGCTGTCCTACCATTATGTTTGGAAGCACATACTTTTCTGATTTCACAAAGGTTCACCACTGGGGAGAAATTTTGCCTCAGGATGATTTGCACCTTGAGTGTTACCCATATCTGATTTAGATATTTTGGTAGATTTTGTACTTTTGGAGTTGATGGTGGAATGAGTTAAGATCTTTGGAGATGCTGGGATGGAATTTTGCTTGTGAGAGGAGCATGACGTTTGAGGGGCCAGGTGCAGAAAGCTATGGGCTTCATGAATTGTGTCCCCCTAAAACCAGATGTTGAAGACCTGACCCTTAATGTGAAGATCTTTGGAGGCAGGCCTTTGGGAGGTAATTAGAGTTAGATGAATCACGAAGGTGGGACCCTCATAATGAGATTAGTGGCTTTATAAGAAGAGGAAGAGAAAGAGATTGTCCTTGCTCCACCATGTGAGGACACAGTGAGAAGATAGCTGTCTGCAAGTCAGAGAGAGGGCCCATGGTTATTTTTGTTATAGCAGCCCAAACAAAAAACACTGGTATGGATCAGAGAAAATGAGTTTCCATACATTGCTGATGGAATTGTAAAATGGCAAAATTATTCTGGAAAATAGTCTGGCAGTTTTCAGAGTAAACATGCAAGATCCATACTACAGAGGAACTGCATTCTTGGCCATTTATCTCAGAAAAAAATAGAGTTATGTCCACAGAAAAACCTATATATGACGGTTTATAGAAGTTTTCCTTGTAATAGCCAAAAGCTAGAGGCAACTCTAATGTCCTTAAGTGGGTACACAGTTAAACAAACTGAAGTACATCTATACCATTGGATATGACTCTGCATCATTAAAAGGTAATAATATCTCAATACACACAACAGTTTGGATGAATCTCCAGAAACTTCTGCTGAGTGAAACAAGCCAATTCTAAATGGTTTCATAACAAAAAAATTTATTTATATAAAATTATTGAAATAACAACATTATATAAACAGAGAACAAATTAGTGGTTGCCAGAAGTTAAGGGGAAGATAGAAATTGGAGGGAAGTGCGTGTGGCTACACATGGACAATAAGAAAGATCTTTGTGGAGATGGAGTATTCTGTATCTTGACACTATCAATGTCAATATCCTGAGTGTGATATTATACTACAGTTTTGAAGGTGGGTAGTGGGAAAAGGTTGGGTAACAGGTAGATGAGAAAAGCTGGGAACAGCTGGGAAAAGCTGGGTAACAGGTACATGAGACCTGTCTTATTATTTCTTACAACTGCATGGGAATCTATGCTTATCTCAAAACTTAAAAAAAAAAAAAAAAAAAGAAAAGAAAGAAAAACACACAATGCAATAGTAAAACTGTGCTGATGGGTTTATCGTGTATAAAAATGTAATTCACATAATAATAATGGCACAAAGAGGAAGGTCACAGAAGTATATTAGAACAAGCTTTTAAGATATTATTGAAATTAAATAGGTATTAATTTAAGCTAGATCATTTTAAATTCGATGTTAATTGCAAACCCTAAGGCAATCCAAGAGGAAAATAAGTAGACAAATATACTCTAAGAAGCAACAAGGAAATTAAAATGGCTAGAAAATATTTATTTTACACAAAAGAAGGCAGCACTGAAGAACAGAGAAACAAAGAAAGACAATGAAAGAAAACAAGTAGCAACATGGCAGATGTAAATTCGACTTTAGTTAATCAGCATATTTCTAGTCCCTCTGCCACGGATTAGTTTAGCAATGGGCATGTGACTCAGGTTGATTTAATGTGAGGTTAGCCTATTCAATGATTGGGGAGCTCAGCCTCCTACTGAACAAGAAAAAGGAAGACTTGGTTGATGCTGCCATCCCTCTGGCGAACATGAGTGGAGCCTATCTATGAATGTGGTTCCCTGTGGATGTAGCTGACATAAGGAAAAGCAGAACCGATAGGTGAAAATAAACTGATTCTTGGCTGACATTGCTGAGCTCAAGGGTCCCACCGTTAGCATAAGTCACTTTCAGATGGATTAACTGAGCAAAGTAACTTGCAGGAACATGGCTTTGTGATTAATTAGAGGCTCCTCGATGTAATTAAAATAGTACCCTGTTTTCTGGGTTGGATGCAGCCCCAAGCTTAGATTCAGCTCCCACTTGACCTCTTACCCAGGCACCTCCATGCAGGACATAATCTACGCAAGCAAACACTGGATCTCTGAGCCTTGAAACCTGCTCTCCTCTGGAGTTTTTACACGAACTAATACATTTTATTGATTAAGTCAGTTTGAGTAGATCTTTTATATTACTTGCAATCAAAAGTAGCACAATCATAGGGAATTTGCTATTAGAAAATGGGATGTTACAAATAATAGATCCTAAAATGTGTACTTATCTGAACTAGTAAGGTAGGCTGGAAGGTAATGAGAATGATTTTACCTACTCCAAGCAGGAAAGTTGGTGACCTTTGTATGTTGCAACAAAAGAGCTGCTTAAAATCTTTTCTATCATACGTTGGAATGCTGACCACATTTCTACCGGGACTATAGCATTAAGACATCTGGAAGAGAAAAAAAAAATCGGATTTTGGAGATTTCGAATACAATTTTTGGCTTTGAGTTAGGTCTTACACAAGCAATACAAGTTTAGACTGCAAGTGCCTCTTCTGAAAGCAGAAAGGAACCTAATCTAATAGTTACTTTCTTAACGAGTCTCTATTGAACGGGCTTGCTAGTCACCTAATATGCTCCACACTTCTCTAAAACATCCTGACTACATCCCATGGTCCTCAGATGTTCTTGGCTATGGGTACCACCTTTAACCTACAAGCACATCTGTTCCCACAAACTGAGTTTTATGACTAGCTACTTTATTTGTTTTCAGACTTATTTATGGTAATTATGTTTATTGTGATTATGTAATTTAAGTCAATATTACAGAAACCAAGGAACTATGATTATGAAAACAGGAGGTTTCTTCCTATGAGCACTAAATTAAATGCTCTGGAAAGACTTGATAAAGGTCAATTGCTTAAAAATTGTTCTCAAATTATAAAAATTGGAGAGAAATTATGAAAATGTAAAAAGATTCTACTCTTATGTATTTCACAAGAGTCTTTACATTCTCACTCCACATTAAAAAAAAGAAACTGAAACTAGAAACCTTAGATACTCTGATGCATTGTGGCTAAGGTTTATGTGAAAAAGACCCATGCTCAAAGAAGAGGCGCTGGTCCCATACCAAAATATTAGTGAATAAGAGATGAGTTAAAATAAAATGTTTACCCATTTATGCTTCCCTTTGAACTTAAATAGACCAACAGGTAGTTCTACCACTTTGGGTAAGAGGCTTCACTAAGAGGTACCTTCCTATGGAGCTGGCCATCCATAGCATCTGGGGATCCCGTAATCTGAAGGCTTTCAAGGTTGGAAAAGCTTAATTCTCCTTCACAAACTAAGGTTGGTCCTAGAGAAAGCAGAAAGGTGGGAATTATCTGTAATAGCAAATAACTTTGGCCGGACACCCGTGCCTCCATGCCCCACATTCATTTCAAAATCCTTAAGTTACGCATTAGTGACCATATGAATGGCAGAGGGAGGAAATTGCTAAATTTCTGAAGAAGTGTTATTTCCAAAGGAATTCCAAGCCTGGCCAATAAATATTGGTGGTCTTCCAGGTATAGTGTTGAGGAAAGAGACATTCTCTCTCTCCTCCTGGGCTTGCTGTTGGGAGCCATCCTACAACCACGAAGCCAACGATGAAGAAGGCAGGAACTTTGATGACATCATTGGGCTGTGGATTAAGACCAGCCTGAAGTTAACCCAGATGCTTGCTTTTTAAATTACATGAGCCAACATATTTCCTTCACTGTTTGGATTTGGTGTTCTGTTTGTTTCCAAACAGTTACAAAGAGCAGTTTTTTGGCTTGGGGCATGGTGGGGAGAAAGTGTCCAAAAGTGGATTGAAAAGTCCAACCAGATAAAGTGCATATCTCCTTTAGAAGAATTTTAAGAAATGCAAGTTTGTTAGTTTGTTGCTAGCTAGAAACATTTCCAGAGGTTTTAATGCACCACGGTCTCTCAGTGCCCTTCATAGGTTAGTACCATGGACAACTGCCCAGCTGGACTTCCACTTAACCTGTCTCTGATGTTGTTATAAAGTTTGCTCTGCCCAAAGACCAGTGGATGAATTATAGCAGGACACCCAGACTATCAGCCTAATGGTCCCTTTGAAAAATGTGTATGGACAAAATGAAACATTACTTTAAGCAATGCAGCAGACCAATGCTGTCAAGATCACAAGGAGAAGTCGGGCTGAATCTACTTACTTTGAGCAAAGGCCTTGTGCATCAGGAGGGAGTCCTGTGGTCATCCTGGTATGATGCAAGCTCTCCCAGGGGGATGTCCTCACCAGAACATAGAGTTGTGCCTCTGCTCATGCAGACAATACTTGTGCTGGTCCCGGGCCTGATTGCCTTTGGATCCATTCCTCACCCGTCCCCTTGCACAAGAAAATAACACTGCAGACTATTTTCCAGGATGGGAATGGCCCAGGTAGACACTAGAGGCAGATGGGGGAGGAGGCTGGAGAGAGAAGCCAGGGTTTTTCTCCCACTCTCTGTTTTTGGCAACATCTGATGTAGTAGTTGAGTCTCTTCTAGCCCCTATCTAAGGACCTTACCTCTCTGCCTCCTCACTCTGGCCCAGAGAAGGTTGTGGTTTTGTGGGAGTGTTTACCTCTAGGTTCTCTCCCTGTTTGCTGCTAAGCATTTCAGCTCTTCCTTCTCCTGGGTGATCAGTTTCCTGCACCAGACCCCTCTGTTTTAAATACTCAAGTGTGTTCTCTTTCTTGAGAGGACCCTGACTGGTAAGTAGATAAAGCAAAGTCTTAGTATAGAACTTCAGAAGGATGGGTCCAAAATATACCGTCATGTCACTATTCTAAATCTGAAGGTTTTCAGTCTGTTTGTTTCCCGTTTCATAAGTGCTCATGTTATTATTTTCCCCCTTGCATTCTCAACATTTCTTCTATTTACGACTTGAAGTTGCACTTCATCTTATAAACAGACTTTCTTGTTTTCTAGTTATTACATCTTGGCATAATAGTTTCCAAACACTATTTTATTATGTTCCACACTTAAAAAGCCACCTGGATATTCTCCCTTTCTAGTCTTTTTGTTAAACTATCTTTAAGCCTCCTTGCGTGTTTTTGTAATGTGGAACGCAGACTTCGTTACGACAGAACAGTTTCAAAAGACTTGTGCAGCTGGGAACTTTTTGATGATTTCATTTTATAAGTCCTTTGGAATGAACGTGGGCATTAAGAGGCACAATGAATACAGTATCAGTTTAACAAGATTTGAGTGGCCTTATTTTTTACAGAGAAGTTAACATTTCTAGACATGGTGATTCCACCAGTGGCTTTCTCCATAATGTTTAAAAAATGGAATTTAGCAGACGTATAAAATGGAAAAAAACCCAGAAAAGTTGTCATAAATCTTTTACACTAAAGTGTTTTGTGATTGCTTAAGAAAGAAACAAGACGAGAAAGTCCAGGTGCTATTTGTTAAAGTAGAGGGTTGATGTTTCACCATCTCAAAGGGATAGAATGAAAGAAACCGAAGAACATAGGTCACATGTTTTACAGTAACTCACCAGAGAAATCAAGCCCATCTGGCCTCTGCACAAAACAGGAATGTCCAAGGCCCGCCAAAGAAATGAAAGTGCCCATCACGGCAGAATTCATCAGACCCTTTCTCTGGGGGCAGGCCTCAATCTGCTTCCATGCTGGCCACGGTGCCTCTCTGTGAGTCCTCATAGGACAGCCAGAGAGCAGTCTGCAGGTGTGGGATTTCCTCACCTTTGTGACTACACATCAGCCATTTGTACCACCAATGCTATTTATTGTCCCCAAGGGAGATTACATGGTCACATCGCTTGGGCCAAAAAGGCTAGGAGACCCCTCAAGCCTTGCTCTTCTCTTCAGTCTGTATATTGTTCAGCACCAAGAGACTTCCTTACTGACTTGTGCCTTTGGGCCAGCTGTATTCCTCCATAGACCATCTTTTTCTCTAGTGTCTTTGATTTAGTAGATAGTTTGCACTTCACCCTCTAAAAAATGCTTGAAGATTCACCAGTGTCTCACAGTTGTAATCCCAGTGCTTTGGGAGGTCGAGGTGGGAGGATTGCTTGAGGCCAGGAGTTCAAGACCAGCCTAGGCAAATAGCAAGTCCCTGTCTCTACGAAAAACAGTTTTTAAATTTGCTGGGCATGGTGGCATGTGCTTGTAGTCCCAGCTACTTGGAAGGCTGTGACAGGAGGATTTCTTGAGCCTAGGAGATCAAGGCTTTAGTGAGCCGTGATCCCCCCAATGCACCCCAGTCTGGGTAACACAATGAGACCCTGTTTCTAAATAAATAGATTAATTAATTAAAAATTAAAAATACTTTAAGACTGTTAATCTTGACTGTATGTGTGTGTGTGTGTGTGTGTGTATATATATATATATGCCAACTTTCTATATTAGTCCATATGATTTCTGTCATCTTTTAAAATAAGTGTGGAGGCTGGGTATGGTGGTTCATGCCTGTAATCCCAGCACTTTGGGGGGCCGAGGTGGGAGGATCATGAGGTCAGGAATTTGAGACCAGCCTGACTGACATGCAGAAACCCCATCTCTACTAAAAATACAAAATTAGCTGGGCGTGGTGGTGCAAACCTGTAATCCCAGCTACTGGGGAGGCAGAGGCAGGAGAATTGCTTGGACCTGGGAGGTGGAGGTTGCAATGAGCCGAGATGATGCCACTGCACTCTAGTCTGGGTGACAGAGTGAGACTCCGTTTAAAAAAAAAATGGCTGTGTAATAGTTTTTCACCTGGATATAAGGTATTTGTTTAAATTTATGGCATATTGGTGAACACTTAGGATTTTTCTCATTTTTTACTATTACATACACAGTTGCAGTAAATATCTATGAACATTTTTCTTCAGTGAACTTACTACTTCTATGAGATGAACTTCTAGCAGTGGAATTTCAGGGTCAAAGGGTATAAACATTTTACATTTTGATAGATATTGTGCAGTGTATTCGTGGCATATTAGGCCATTTTATACTCATACAAACATAGTGTGTTTGTAAACATTATTATTTACTTTTAGTTTTCAAAGTTGTGTAGCTTGGTTATTTAAAATCAGTTTTAAAGGAGAGTGGTTCCTGAAAATTGCAGAATCCTTTTGTTTTCTGAATGCCTTATAAGATTGGTTTGGTAAGCAAGTTTAAATTTTTAAATTTTTATTTTATTTTATTTTTTGAGACAGAGTCTCGCTCTGTCGCCCAGACTGGAGTGCAGGGGTGTGATCTTGGCTCACTGCAACCTCTGCCTCCTGGGCTTAAGCAATTCTCCTGCTTCAGCCTCCCAAGTAGCTGGGGCTACAGGCATGTGCCACCATGCCCTGCTAATTTTTCTTTTTTTGGTATTGTTAGTAGAGATGGGGTTTCACCATGTTGGTCAGGCTGGTCTCGAACTCCTGACCTCAAATGATCAACCTGCCTCGGCCTCCCAAAGTGCTGGGATTACAGGAGTGAGTCAGTGCGCCCGGCCGGTAAGCAAGTTTAGAGGCAGGAACTAAGGCACAGTTAAATCTTCTTGAACAATTTCAGGAGAGAGAAACCCAAAGGGAGAGGTGGAATTCTGGAGGTCAAAGACTGGAGTAAGATCTAGACCTGTGGTGATGTGGTGCTTAAAGGACAGAAGAAAGAATGATTTTCATGGCACGACAGCACAGAAGGGATTCTGGGGAAAAGGCTCTCAAAGGGGCTTTCAAATTCTCTGATGTGGGACATCTCTTCTGTCCCACAGAAAATAATGTTAAATATCTCTTCTCCATTACCAAATTGTCAATAAACTGCATGTTCATCGTTAACTTATTTTTTCAGTAAATTCTTTTGAGAAAGCCCAGCCAAAAAGACAAAGGAGCATTAGGCATCAGCATTACAGTAGTTTGACTACATTGCATTTCATTTGGAAAATCAAGGCAAAGGCAGGCAAAACAGCCATGGTTCTATAACCCGAACATAAGCATGACTACAATTTTATTGGGTTCCTGGCCATCCATTCATTTTCCTATGCATTTTTACATAGTTGTAATCATATGCAATTTTGCATCCTGCTTTGTAAATTTGTTATTAAGGTGTATGTGTGTACATAACAAAAGACAAAATTACAAGATGGAGAAACCTTTTATATTCTTATTTTTCATTTTATTTGTAGGTTTTATTGTGGCCAGAAGTAATTATAGACATATGTATATAGTGAATGTTTGGGATTCTGTTCCCAGGGCTGAAAGTTCAGTGCATATGTTACACAGCCTTGTTTAGAGATCAAAAATATGACAATAAGTAAGTTGCTGAGGGCTGTTGATGTCACTTTTCAGTTCTAAATATAGAAAATGGTATCGACTGAAACATCTCCTTCAACTTTTGCAGATATAACTTCTGCAGCTACATTAACAAAAGTTAGTATTTTGGTTTTTAATCAGATTAAATTAATTTTCTTTTCTAGAGCTAGAGTCTTGCCCTGTTACACAGGTTGGAGTGCAGTGATGAAATCATAGCTCACTGTAACCTCTAACCCCTGGGATTGAGTGATCCTCCTGGCTCAGCCTCCTGAGTAGCTGGGACTACAGGTACATGCCACCACCATGCGTAGCTCATTTAAAAAATGTTTTCGTAGAGATAGGCCCTTGTTTATGTTAGTTAGGTTTGCTTCAAGCTCCTGGGCTCAAGCAATCTCCCTGCCTTGGCATCCCAAAGCACTGGGATTACAGGCAAGAGCCATTGTGCCTGACCTTATTTGTATTATTTTTTACTGTTTTTAAAAAATATTTTCAATCTGCAGTTGGTTGATCCACAGTTGGTTGAATCTGCGGAACCCACAGATATGAAGGGCTGACTGTCATACAAATTTTCGAAAACAGTAAAATATTAATTAGTAAAACTTCAAATTTCAACAATGCTATTAACTCCCACCTGCATAGTTTTAAAATATAAACGAAACTGCTCTAGATAAACAAAGAAGATGGAAATAGCTGGTAAAAATTGGTTATATGTTAAGCCCTTGAAATGAAAAAAATATATCTCTTTGAAAATAAGTATTCATCTAGTAAAACAGAAAAACAGAAACCTGATTAGAAATATCTCTCTAATTATGATTATTAGTACACAAATCTCCAACACTTGAAAGACTGAAGAAGTAATTAGATTGAATTTTTCTCAGCAATAACATATACAATCACTACTAACTTGTAGGCTTTTTTACCTCAACTAGAATACCCACACATTTCAAGTAAAGCACTCATTTTAGGTAATGACCAGAAACAGGAATTTTTAAAATATCAATTCCAAAAGTAGCCACAAAAAGCACTGTTGTAAAACTTGAGAAGAATAGCAAAGAACTAATGGAGGAAATAATTATAATGTGCACCATTTAAGACAATCATACAATGCTTATCTTTGCATTAAAACAGTATCTATTATGAAAAATCTTCAATACTAATTTATACTAGCTCATATTTATATTTTAAAAGTTATTCCTCAGTAAAATGTTTAAAAGCAAGATATTACAATTCTTAAGTTTAAAGTTCAAATTAGTGAGAAAATAGTCCAGAATAAAAATTATAAAAATGGGCAGAGTGAATGAGCAGCAATTTCACAGAAGATAAGCAAATGGTCTATGGATATATGCAAATACGTTCAGCTAATTGGTAGTAAGACATTAGCAGATTAAAAAAATAAGATTCTCATCAGATCAGCAAAATGTAAAGATTAATGATATCCAGTGCTTTCAAGAACATGGCTATATATTGGTGGGCTGTAAAAAGATAGAGTATTTTTGAAAAATTGTGTGTAATTAAGTTTTTTTCTTTTTTTTCTTTTCTTTTCTTTTTTTTTTTTTTTTGAGACGGAGGCTTGCTCTCGCCCGGGCTGGAGTGCAGTGGTGCAATCTCGGCTCAATGCAAGCTCCGCCTCCTGGGTTCACGCCATTCTCCTGCCTCAGCCTCCCAAGTAGCTGGGACCACAGGTGCCCGCCACCACGCCCGGCTAATTTTTTTGTATTTTTAGTAGAGACGGGGTTTCACCGTGTTAGCCAGGATGGTCTCGATCTCCTGACCTTGTGATCCACCTGCCTCAGCCTCCCAAAGTTCTTTAATGTTTAAAATATATTTTTAACATGTTCTCAGGGAGGGCATAAGAACCAACTCATGGCCTTGTCTGAGACAGAGCATTTGTTCTTGCTGGGATTACAGGCGTGAGCCACCGCGCCTGGCCAATTAAATTTTTTAATGCACATTCTCTTTGCCATAGCACTCCCACTTTTAGGAATGTTTATACAGACATATATTTGTGTATGTGTCTACAATAAGAAGTGCACATTTGAAGTGATGTCTGTTTTTAATAGCAAAAACTTAGAAATGACTTAAAAGTCCACCAACAGTTGAAGGGTTAAATCAATTACAATATATCTTTATTATAGAATTCTATGCAGCCAAAATAATGAGTAGATAAATTTACTTTCAATGACAACCATTTCATGATATATTGTTAAGTGAAAAATTGCAGACCACATGCATAAAATGACACCAGTAGTTTAAAGTGGTCATAAATATGTAGTGTCTGGCAGAAGCAAACGCCAATCCTGTTTAGAGGCAACTTATTTTTCCCAGTTCTTAAGGAATTTCCTTGAAAAACAAATTTCCAAGTAAATGAACAGCTTACAGTCAAAAAGACTTTCAAAATATAGGGAAACAAGGTACAAAGAGTAAAAAGCAGCAAGAATACAATCAACAGAAACAAACTAAAAAATACCTCAGATATTGTATAATGAGATGAAGATGATAAAATAATTATGTTTAGTGTGTTTAAATAAATAAAGTTTAAAAATCCTTATAGAGAATAATAAACTGTATAGTATGATCAATCACATTTGAGAAAGAACCAAATAGAGCACCTAGAAATGAAAAATACATTAACTAAAATGAACAAAAATCTCAGTGGATGGACTTGACAGTAGATTAGATGTGGATGGAGAAAGAATTAGTGATCTTGAAGACAAAGAGGTGTGAAGATGTTATCCAAAATGTTGCACAGAAATGAGATGCAAAATGGTTTTTGGAGGGGGGTAGCTAAGAAAAATGGTGGATAGAGTGGAAATGTGCCTAACTGAAATTTTAGATGGAAAAGAGAGAAAAGGAGGACAGAGGTAATATTTGAGAAAAGATGACTAAGAATTTTCCAGAATGTATCAAAAATATATTCTTCTAGATTTAAGAGCACAGCAAGAATCAGACAGAATAAATATAAAGAAACGCAAAAGCTACATAACTCATGGTGAAACTGGAGAGCCAAGAAGATGCAGAGGTCTTAAAGGAGATATGTTACCTTCAAAGAAGCAACAAACTGACAGCTCATTTCTTGACCACTCCAAGAGATAGTGGAATAACATATTCGATATGCAAAGGAAAAACTGTCTTCAATCCAAATGTAGAAAACTTTCTTTTCTACATAGAGCCAAACTGATGACATTCTAAATCCATCAAAAACTTAGGGGAGTTTGCCATTAGCAGATCTTTGCTAAAGGAAAATCTAGAGGGTGTACTAGAGATGAAAAGAAAGTGATCTCATATTCCAAGTCTGAGATACAAACAATAATGGAGAGGGACTTTCACTAATAGCCAAGATAGAGTAACAGGATTTGGCTTTAGGCTTCTGCCTGAAACACCTCCACTACCAAAATAGAGTGCAGTGGCAGAAGTGATGGATTGAAAAAGGACCTAAGAAATCTTTTTCTTTTTTTAAATTATACTTTAAGTTCTAGGGTACATGTGCACAACGTGCAGATTTGTTACATATGTATACATGTGTCCTGTTGGTGTGCTGCACCCATTGACTCGTCATTTACATTAGGTATATCTCCTAATGCTAGCCCTCCTCCCTCCCCCCTCCCCACAACAAGCCCCAGTGTGGGATGTTCCCCTTCCTGTGTCCAAGTGTTTTCATTGTTCAGTTCCCACCTATGAGTGAGAACATGCGGTGTTTGGTGTTTTGTCCTTGTAATAGTTTGCTGAGAATGATGGTTTCCAGCTGGACCTAAGAAATCTTTTGGAGGTGAGGAGATGATCATTCTCTTGATTGTAGCAATTGTTTCACATATGTCAAAACTTATGAAATTGGGCAATTTAAATACGTGCAGTTTATTGTATGTCATTCATGCCTCAACAATTCTATTTTTAAAAGAAATGGAAGGCCAGAGAATTTGGAGAACATATGGATAAATATAAACAAAATAATGATTGTATAAAACAGCAATCTCTGTGTTTCGAGTGAAAAAAAAAAAAAGGAATTTAATTGCATGACCACAATGGCATCTTATTCCAGAGGGAGACATAATTCTAATAGGGGTGAAAGCAATGTTCCGCAGGTAGGTATTGATTAACTTCAATCTTTGATAAATTAATAATGCATGTTATTTTGGCAGTAAACACTAAAAGAATAGTGTCAGACTGCATGACTTCCAAATAGTAGCAGACAAAGTAAAATGTAGAAAAAATAGTCAATCTAAACAGAAGGCAACAGAGGAGAGAAAAGGAATCAAAGAAAAGGTAGGACAAATAGCACATAACAAGATTGCACTTAGTGCAAATAAATTAATGCCAACATTAAACACCAAGATTGTCAGGCCAGATTTTTTTTAAAAAGCACCTATATTCTGTTACAATAAACATGTCTAAAATATAAGTTTCTGGAAGAGTTAAAAGTAAAAGATAGGAAAAGACATACCTGGAAAACACCAAAAAGAAAGCTGGTGTACCTCTATTAAAATCAGAAAAATTAGACTTTCAGGCAAAAATCATTACTAGAGAAAAATAGGGTCACTTTATATTGATAAGAGGATCAATCCCAGGAAAATATAACAAATTTAAATTTCTGTGTACCTGTTATACAGTGTCAAGACTGGGCAACAAAGTGAGACCCTGTCTCTATGTGGTGGCTCAAGCCTGTAGCCCTAGCTAGTGAGGAGGCTGAGGCAGGAGGATTGCTTGAGCTCAGGAGGTTGAGGCTGCCATGATTGCCTCATTCTACTCCAGCCTGGATGACAGAGTGATATCCTCCCTCCAAAAAAAAAAAAAAAAAAAAGACATAGCTTCCAAATATTCAAAATACAAAAAAACGAAAACATTTCATATGATTCATTTTGGCCAAAGAGATACAAATAGAATTGTGGTGTAGCAATTTCCAGAAAGAAAGTCAGTTTGTGACTTTTGCCCCTTCTCTTGAGGCTTCTCTCCTCTTGGTTGGCCAGAATGTAGTCATGATGGCTGGAGACAAAGCACATCTTGGAAATCTGGGTCTTGCACAGTGGAGGAGGAGCTTAGGTCCCTTGTGACTCTGCAGAGTCGAGCCACGGCTGCAGACCTTAACTGTTAACTCCAGACGATTGTTGTAAGTAATCAATTTCTGTCCTCTGAAAGGCTCTGTTTTTAAGAGTCTGTTTCTCACACCGGAACCTAATCTTAATTAATACAGAGTGAGTTTACAGAAGCCAAGGAAGTGGATACTTTTGCAAAGGAAGGAAAAAAATCATCATTGCTTTCCTAATTCCAAAGTACTCCTGAGACATTACTTTAACACTGAGGTAATCAATATGACAGAAGAAAAATAGTTCCCTCAAATGACAACTGGCAATATATTGCATATGGTTATTAATCTATGCTCTGCCCCCTTTCAGCTGATTTACCAGTTAAGAAGGAAATAGAAAATTAGAAGATTAGTTTGGTTCATTTAGACTTCCATTTTTTTTCTTTCTTCTTCAAGCACTTAATATCCATGGAAATTGCCAAATGGTCCATTTGTGCTTAATATCCTCTATAGGAAATTTAATTGATTAAGAGAGATATCCCTCAGAGAATGCACACATTCGAATTTCTGTTCTATAATATCGGATTACAATCTGTTTGTGTTCCTTAAAAACTCATTTTGCCCCTGCTGCTGTTGCCGCTGCTGTTGTTTTTCAATCCAGTGACAAGACCCAGAGAATTGTTCAAGCGCAAACTCTTGCCAGGTAATAAAGAGATGTGAAAATTAACCACAGAGTAAGTCAAAGGAAGATTTCAATAGAGAAAACTAAAAGCCAGTGACCTCACTAAATGCATTTCATGATGCTAGCTCTGAAAGCTAATAGGTTCTGGTGCATTTTGATTGGTGCAAATCTATAATGGAGTGTGTAGGAGGAAATGACTTAAGACCTTGAAGGGCGTAGAAATACGGGAACTCTATCAATGAACTAACTAAGTGGTCTACAAACTGAGGTACACATGAATTTTTTTCAAAGGTTATGTGGGTATAAGATGGTTTATGGGAAATCAATTTCCAGATTCCAGTTCTTTCAAAAATTTATGTTTCTAAGAACGTTCCTGTGTGCAAAGCGTCATCCCGGTTTTCTTGTTCTACTTTCCTTTTTACAATCATCCTCCTTCCACTGTACAAGACTTTGAACTATATTCCAGTCAATGAAATAAACAAATCATCTCACCATAAACCCTGATTTACTTATGTTCTTACGAATAAATCACATTGAATGGTAAAACTGATTTTCATTGCAAATAGTTTATTCATCATTTCATTATTTGAAAAGGATAATGCCTTTGGCTTTTATCTCTTTAATGATATTACAAAGTTGAAGTGCAAAATACTACTAGTCACCCAAAGAATGCATCCCTTCTCAAAATAAGAAACATTCTCCCTTAGCCATGTTCTCATTTGGTATGGACACTTGATTTACTAGGCATCTGGAAGCCATTCTTTTAAGACGTCTTCAGTGTTTCCTTTGGTGTTATTGGGAGACATCACCCGGATATTATTAATCCTTGGTTTGTTTTTCCAAAATATCAAGTCTCACATTAAATCCTTTATCCTCCATGAGGTTTTCTGGAGTAATCACTTCTTGGCTAGACTACACATTTTCTATATCAAATAACTTTCCCTACATTCCAAGGTATTTTGCTGTGAGTTTCGACTTTTAAAAAATCCAGAACAAGTGCCACTTGACATAAAATGAGTTCAAACATTTTTAAACAGTAAAATATATTCCTATTTATTCTCTAGATAAAAGAGAGAGCTTAGAACAAAACAGTGTTTAAATACAACAATTTATAACAATATTAAATACAATTTAAAATAATTGCATAAAAAAGAAGCAAATTCGTACACTTAGTCATTAATTCTGCTGTTCATCCTAGCTATTCTTGCTAAAGGATGAAATAGGATAAAATGACCAAACCACCATGGTAATATAATGGAAATGATGACCAAGATCAGAACATATTTGATAAATGATGAATGATGTGATGAAGAAGGGTGCTTTGGCAGATTGAATTGCTGGTGTCAATGATTTTTTTCACTCTCTCATAGTGATGTCATCTCTCTATACTCTTGCCATGGCTTCATGGTGGGCAAATGATAGTTCCCCACACTTTGACTTTGGGCTTGACATATGACTTGATTTGGTCAATGGAATGTCAGTGGATATGATGCAATCAAAGATTTGGAATGTCCACGGAAGTGATCCACCATAACAAGAACATGTCATCGGTAGTCACTGCCTCTGAATCCAGAGTGAGACCTGTGGAGCAGATTCACAACCTGCAACCAAGCCCAGAAGAAACATAGCCTGAAGCAGAGCCTGAGTTAGGCCCAACCTAGATCAGCCAAACTGCAATCGAAACTCCAAATGGCCTGTAGATTCTGGAGTGTGAGCATAAATACACACATGCCACTGAGTTTGGGGACAGTTTGTTATGCAACATTGTTGTACCTGTCGTTCACTGTCACAGAAGCTTCAGCTCCTTTGATGGTCTGTGTTCATCAGGACTGAGTGCATTTAAGCCTTTGTGATGATTAGCCAGGCCTGGATAATGGAGAGCAAGGCTTCTGCAAAGTGGTCGATGCTGGTTCTTCTTGAGAAGTTGATTTGCTCCTGGTTGTTCTTTTCCTGAAAGTCATAGTGATGGGCAACAACTCTTACCATTGTCTTCAGCATTGTTCAAACATTTCTACATTTCTAAATTACATGCTTAAACTGCTATTGTTTTCTTTATTTTATTTGCTTAATTTTAATCTTTTTTTAAGAGACAAGGTCTTGCTCTGTTGCTGAGGCTGGAGTGCAGTGGTGTAATCATAGCTCACTGCAGCCTTGAACTCCTGGGCTCGAGTGATCCTCCTGCCTCAGCCTCCCTAAGTGCTGGGATTACAGGAATGTCCCATTGTATCCAGCCCTGATTTTTCTTTTTAAGAGATTATCATTGACTTCTTACTCTGGAAGAAGAGGGTATAATTCTGTTCCATCACACTTTCCCCACTCTACCCACACACTTGCCCTATTCCAAGACCTGCATATTTGATTGAAAAGACTCTTAAGTATGAGCACCTATAGATCTTTGCTTTCAGGCTGGTCAGACTCAGATCTGCCTGCTGATATATACTGGGTTTCTAGTGCAAGGAAGGTGACCAAGAGAAGGGGTTGAGGGGCTCTCAGCATTCAGCATGCCAGTTATGTTAGTACAGTGTTCATGGTTGTGCCTGGTGCTCTGAGTTATAAACTTGTCTATTGATAAAAAGCATATGGGGTCCAGCTACCCTTTGAACAAGGCTTTCAAGCAGTTTTTGTTTTCAGCCCACCTCTATCCTGGCCTTAAGCATTCACAAAAGCATGAATAGAAAATTTACAAAAGACAAAATACTAAAATTAAAAGTATCTTGAAATGCAACAAATTAACAGTAATATAATCAAATAAATTCAAATTAGAGCAAGAATGAGCTCTGAAATTCAGAAGACTACTTCAGTGCTGGATAGTTCATGGTGAGAAAAGAAAAGCTCCAACACTGAAGATAGAGAACGAATTGACTAAAACTCTGAGAAGCAATCTGGTGAAATTCATTAAAAACTTTAGAAGTATTTATGTCCCTTGACTCAACTCAACTTCTAGGATCATATACTTCCAAATAACAATAAATATTTGAGAATAAATATACTCATTTCTGGGTTATTGCTAATAAAAATCAACTAAGCTCAATGTCTAGCAATATGAAATTATGACACATTTGTATGAAAGAATCTTTGTAAATATCAAAATTGTTTATGTCAAATTTGATGACTGGGCAAAGAAAATTTAATTTGCAGTTAACTGGAAAAAGAAAAAGATGCCTGGAAATTCTGAGCCTTCCCTGAGTCTGATTTGCAAATGTATTTTTGTTGGCTTTTACCCCTTAGAGCATTTAGATTTCGTCTCTCTCTGATCTAAGCTAGTTCAACACCTTTGATTTCTATCGTTCACATTTTGTTGACATGTTTTGTCTACTTCTTCTTTTCTCCCATTCTCTTTCCCCACTGTCATTTTAGTGGGCTTTTGGAATGCGCCCAATAACTGTATTTGACTGGAAGTTTCGTAATGTTGCATGTGGGTTTAAAATACCATTGAGACCATGACCACTTTCATCATTTCTAGAGGTGTTGACCAAACTGAGAAGAGAATATGCTTTCCTGGGTTTATTTCCTTCTTTTTTATATAGAGTACTGAGGCTCATAACATCCTTATCCTGTCCCCCAAAATTCAATTTCAGATTCCAGTCATTTTGATTATTTTCTTGCCCAAGTTTTCTAGTCAGAAGTCCAGCCAACTGAATCACATGTAAATACTAGATAAGGATTGGAAAGACCACCTTTTCTCTATGAAGTTTCTTCAAGCCAAAATGTTTAAGGCAATTCTACAGCTTTATTTCAGAACCAAAATCATTTTGTTTGATATATATGAAATAACCCATTATACTTGGATATTTGACAGATGGCCTAATTTTAATTATATATGAAATTTAAATTTACTCATAGGTTCTATGTTCATTGTCTCTTATACCATCCTAATTTTTGTTACTACAGGAACATAGACTCATTGTAACATGTTAAAAGATAAAGAGGTAAATAAATTTAAAAATTAACAGTTCTTCCCCATCCATTCACTTCCTAAGGCAATATATATATATTATTGATCTGTTGCATAACCATTCATAGTTTATACATATACCTAAGGAATAGGATGTTAGAAATGTTTCACTAGTTCAAGATACAATAGACAATTCATTCCACAGTGGGGTACAAGGCTAAGATATAAAACTGTAAAATAACTGGAAAGTCAGTTACCTGACTCACTCACACTGAAGTTATAGAAGGGAAATGAGTGGATTTCCAGGGAGGAGTTCTTTGGAGAGTCATTCTAGGCATTGCCTCTCTACTTGCTACCCTCTTGGCTCCCAACATCAATTCAGAGGGGAAAGGAGAAAAGGGACTTCAAGGTACTACTCAGAGAGCAAAATATATGTCCTGTGTGGCTGGGGGTTGGGGAGGACAGTGTGGACAAGTGTCTGACTCCCAGCTGAGAAGTCTTGGGGTTAAGAGACAGGCTGGGTCTGGTGGCTTTGGTGGAAAAGAGCAAGAGAGCTTCTATAGTGATGGGATTGACCTGCACTGCTAGAATTTGCTGGGCAAATAATGTGTGAGTGCTTCCCATGGATCAGATTTAGGCTGTTGGGGTGGGGGGGGGGGAATTCACTGGTTGGGGGAGATGGAGGTGGGATGGCAGCTATGGGACCTCGGCAGATAGTAGATGTAGTGAACTGCCAGATTCCCAGGACTACAGCCAGAATAGAGAAGCTTGTTCTGGGATGGAGCAAAACACAAGGGAAAGGACACCAACCAGGCAAGGTTTCTGAATAGCCAAGAAAAATACCCACAAGAGAGACAGCCAGCCTAGGCTTTGTTCAGAGAATGCAAAACTAGCTTATGGCAGGACCAGACAATTAAACAGGTTCCTTGTTCCTTTTTTTTTTTTTTTTCCTTCCCTGTCCCTTTTCACCTGAAGAGTTAGAGTGAACCCCCAGGTAGGAAATGGCGAAGACAAGCTAGAAAGAAGAAAGTGATCACAATTATAAATGTCCTTTGCCCTCAGGCTGACACTTTGTCTGGTCTGGGATGCTTGCCTGATGGGATGACCCAGATCTCTGTTTCTGAGGGGTTTGAGTCCTTAGCTGCCTTGTCTTAATCAGGCTGTGGTTACTGTAAGCCATGGAGGAGCAATGAAGTGAATTCTTAGGGTCCCTGGGTTCTAAACATCCTCTTTCCTGGTGGTAGCACCCTAGCTCCCATGCAATCATGGCCAATCATGACCTGATGGGTGTAATAACTCCCCCACCCACCCCCCTTTTTTTGGCCTACTGGTTTACTTGCATGAGGAGTCCAACATAGCCAGGTGGTAGTAACAGCCTCAAGTTCAATGGAACCCTTACTCTATTCCCTGATGGATGGAGTCTCTCCATGACAAGTAGAGTTTCTAATCTGGCAGAGCCCAAGATTGGTGATAATTGGAAGCTCAAATTCCATAAGTAGGTAGGTCACTGAGAGCTCTGGTAAGAAGATTCACTCCTTGTTTTGCACACCTAGGAATTCCAGCAATGAAGGAAAAACAGCACTGTGTATCACACATCCACTGTTAATTCCGAGCATATACCACATCTTGGAGGATGAAGACCCAGCCCTAAAAAGAGTTCTGCCATACTAGCACCTTACCTGAGCCCTCAACGCGTCATTCTTCTGTGCTATCAGGCTGTCTGTTCCTAGGTGATATAGTCCAAGGTAAGACTGGTGGCACTCACAGTCACGAGCCTACTGTTGTATCTTTCTTTTTGTGTGTTTGTTTTATTTTAGATTCAGAGAGTACATGTAAGAGTTTGGTACATGGATACATTGCATGATGCTGAGATTTGAGCTTCTAATAATCCCATAGCCCAAGTAGTAAATACAGTACCTGATAGGTAGTTTTTTAATCCTTGCCCCCTCCCTCCCCATTTTTGAGTTTCTAGTGTTTATTGTTCTCATGTTTGTGTCTGTGGTGCCCAATATTTAGCTCTCATTTATAAGTGAGAACATGTGCTACATGGTTTTCTGTTTATGCAATAATTCACTTAGAATAATGGTCTGCAATTGCAAAGAACATGATTTCATTCTTCTTTTTGGCTGTGTAGTATCCCATGTTGTATATGTACCACATTTTCTTTATTCAATCCAACCATCTTTATCCAACTCAGATGGGCATCTCAGTTGATTCCATGCCTTTCATTGTTGCATCTTTGCTGCTTTCAAATGAGTCTCTTTTTCTGAGGTATACAGTGCTGTGGTGAATCTGAGGTAATCATGTGGGTGAATCAGGCGTTTTTTCTTTTCAAGACAGGGTCTTGCTCTGTTGCCCAGGCTAGAGTGTGGTGATGCAATCACATCTCACTGTAGCCTTGAACTTCTGGGTTCAAGTAATCTTCTGCATAGCTAGGACTACAGACATATGCCACCATGCCCAGCTATTTAAACAATGTTTTGCAGAGAAGGGGTCATACTATGTGTCCCAGGATTGTCTCAAACTCCTGACTTCAAGCGATCCTTCCATGATGCAGACATTTTGATGGTGGTGCTGGCGGAAGCACTGTGTGCAGAGAAAGCAAACTCACATTTGGAAGACATGTCAGCCCTAGTAGGGAGGAAGCTTTTTGCCACCTCCAAGGTAGAAGGGGTATGATGTAATTGACCTGCTACCAGGGCCTGGTTGGTCTCTCCAGGAATGGTGCCATATTAAAGGCTTGGTGTCGGTTTCTGCTGTTGGCAGGCTGGAAACTATCAGTGGCATTGGTCAGACTGGTGTCAGCAAGAACGGACTCACATTACTGGGCCCATGCATAGCCTCCATCCCTGTCACTTTCTTCTACATCTCTTCTTCTACATCTCTTCTCTAACATTTGGTCATCTAGTCTAACACTTTCAATGAAGGGGTGCTTAGATCTACTCCAAAGTAGGTGCCCCAAATCAACAGCCATTCTATGGGGCTATGACTCCTGAGGGTAAATTGCACCAGTTCCAGAACCAAGAGATGGAATAAGTGGCCATGTTTACCCATCATTTGGGAAAATTTGTGCTTCCTGTCACCACAGATCTGGGCTCTGCACATTTATATTTTCTTTAGACATAAAAAATTTTTATTGTAGTAAAAAGGTAAAATTTACCATCTTAACCATTCAAGTCTACAGTTCATTGGGATTAAGTACATTCACATTTTTGTGCAACCACCACCACCATCCATTTCCAGAACTTTTTCATCTTCCCAAACTGAAACTCTGTACTTATTAAACAATAACTTCCCACTACCCCCTCTTCCAGTCCCTGGCAAACACCATTGTGTTTCGGACTCAGTTTCTTCTTTCACTTAATAAAAGAGAGGGTGCACTGCTGGCTAATGGGATAGTTCTCTATGTGCAGGCCTTCTTGCATATATGTGATTGCATTTGTTGTAGAGAAAGGTACTAGAAAATAGAGTTGTAGAAAGAAAACAGGTGGTGGAGACATAAACTGGACAAGGGTTTTCATGCTGGGCATCCTATCCAAAGGCCTCAGCAGTCCTGCCACAGGTTTGTCCAATTCTTTTGCATCAGGCATTTGATCTTGTGAGTCATTTCAGTGCTATAGGACTGCCGGCAGGTTTCATGGCTTTCCTGCTGTCAATGGCGGCATGGCTTCTTATAGTACCCCTGATGGTATCCCTGATGCTTAATGTCCTCAATGAGTCCATCTACGGTGAGGATTCCGTTGAGGGTCCTGTAACCTCCACGGCCCTTCCTGTACCATCATAGTCCCGGCAATGAACTTCAGATGTTTTGCCATGACCTTGGATTTAAGTCTCCACTCTGCAGGGCCTCATGCACTCAGTATCCAGTGAACCTGATGCCTATTCTGCACATTTAGAGGTCCTGGCTTGGAGAGGAGAATGTTCCACCAAGGGACATAAAACTTTAAGTTATGGTGGCTATGTTGTAACTTTGGACTCTTTAGGCAAGACAAAGAGGCAAGTAAAGGAGTCATGATCCCTATAGGAGAAACTGACTTAGATCATCAGGAAGAGTGAGGTTGCTGTTGCAAAGTGGGGTAAGGATGTCTTTGCCCAGTTTTGATGGTAAAGGTATAGAGTACTCACCACTTGAGAAGGGCATGATACCAGAAACTCAGTAGTGAGGGTCAGGATCACCCCCACCAAGGAAACCATCTAGATTAGCAAAAGTGCTAGTGAAACGTGCCGGGAATCTGGAATAGGCAGAAGAGGAGGGCAGAAATGGATACGTTTTGGCATGGAGACCAACTGCAGAGCCAGGGCTTGCAATTTTGTCTCATCTTTCACTTGTAAGTTTCCCCAGGGAAAGCGGACCACCAGGATCCCCGAAGAGTTGCCCCCAGATACCGCTCTTAGAGCTGTATTGCATGATGCTAGTGATCTCAGCTGTGCAAGGGGTGGACAGTAGGGGATGCTGTGGACTGTCCAGATATCTGACCCCTTCCCACCTCTCTAAGACTGAAGCACTCCTGCCCTCAGCTGCTGGGGAGTATGGGCAGCCGATAGCCCTCAACTGAAAGAGTAAGGTTATGCCCTCGTCCTGGGGACAGCCTGCACCCAGGGACTGGCTGATAATGATCAGTTGATGAGAAGATCTAAAGGTCCAGTCCCTTTGCCTCAATATGGGAAAACTGTTGGGCCATCCCAGCTTCAGGGTTCTCTGTGGAACGGTTGTGACTGCACGGAAGTTCAGCTTCTCTCTCAGTCTAATCTCCTTGCCTTCACTCTCCTGAGGGCACTTCTCAATACATTTCTCACACGCCCTTCTCTATCTTAGAGTCTATTTCTCAGGGGAACCTGAGTCCAGGTGTCTTATTAATAGTCCCTTTCTTTCTACTCATGCATTTCTCTAGTTTACTTCCACCATGTAACCAGAACAGCTTCTTAATAACAGAAATCAGAGCATGTCACTCCCTGCTAAAAATCTTCCAGTAACTTTCATTTGTTCTTGGAAGAATATTTCAATCATTATCATTATTCACCTCATGCAATCCTTCCCACCGATTCAGTCTCTTCTCCTTTCTCTCCTTTGCTACTGTGCTTCATGTGAGTGGCTCTCCTAGTCCAGGAATTCTGAGTTGAGTTTAGTAGGCTCCTTTTTTGGCCAGGACTTGAACTGGATAATCGAGTTCTGCCAATGGAGTGCCTGGCACAAATTGTCATCCAAAAAGCATTTATTGAGTAAATGAATGTCTAGGAGATTAGAATCTGAGAAGAAGGAGCCATTTGATTTCCAGGCCATGGGCCTTGGTCCACAATACATCACTGAGAAATATCAGAGGGCCCAGGGAGGCAGCTGAGGCTGCACTTCTTTGACATTTTGTCTTTATCTATGAGAGAAGGTAGAATCTGGTGAATTTGGTCTTTAGGACTTCATAAGACTTCATGCAATTTTCTCTCATTGGAATTTCTATTGAAAAACTCCTGAAAAAATTCCGCAGAGAGGGAATTCTGTCCTATAATGAGACTTACTCCCATTATGACACAATATAAATGACTGTAATTCCCTGCAAACCTCAGGAGGTTTATTTCATCTGTCTTAGTCCTTTACTGATTGAGGTACTGGATGCTTAACCAACCTTGCCTCTTACTTTCTCCCTGGTTACAGCCTGTAAATTCTTAGTTGGCTTCACTCTAACATGGATGAATGGGCCCTGGAAGCCTGCTGATCACATCTTTACAGAATGCTATGTGTGACTTTGTTTCCCCCTAAAATCGTATGCTGAAGTCCTAACCTCCAGTACCTCAGAGTGCAACCATACTGAACATAGGGTTTTTATAGAAGTAATCAAGTTAAAATGAGTTTATGAGGGTGAGTCCTGATCTAATGTGACTGGTGTTCATAAAAAAAGGAGGAAATAAGCCAGGAGGAGTGTCTCACACCTATAATCCCAGCACTCTGGGAGGCTGAGGCAGGCAGATCACTTGAACCCAGGAGTTCAAGACCAGCCTGGGGAAGATGACAAGACTCCATCTCTACAAAAAAAAAAAAAAAAAAAAAAAAAAGCCACAAAACTTAGTTAAGTATGGTGGTGCATGCCTGCAGTCTCAACTACTTGGGAGGATGAGGCAGGGGATCACTTGAGTCTGGGAGGTCGAGGCTACAGTGAGCCGTGATTGCGCTATTGCACTCCAGCCTGGGTCCTGCCTCAAATGCAGAAATTTGCGTACAGAGACAAGCACACAGGGATAACATCATATGAATGTGAAAACAGCCATCTACAAGCTGAGGAGAAGAGCCTAGAATAGATCCATTCCCCATAGCTCTCAGAAGGGATCAATCCTGCCAACACCTTGATCTTGGACTTCTAGCCTCCAGCACTGTGAGATAAGACATTTCTGATATTTAAGCCGCCCAGTCTGCGATACTTTGTTACAGAAGCCCTAGCAAACTAATGTGTACAATCTGTGTCTGAACTCTCTGACACATGAGAGGAACAGATTTGCCCAAGCCAGGGTGGATGGTTTCATAAGAATCCCTGTAGATCAGCAGTCCCCAGGGACTGGTTTCATGGCCGACACGTTTTCCATGGATAGGGTGTCGGGGAAGGGATGGTTTCAGGATGATTCAAGCTCATTACATTTCTTGTGCACTTTATTTCTACTATTATTACATTGTAATATATAATGAAATAGTTATACAACTCACCATAATGTAGAATCAGTGGGAGCCTTGAGCTGGTTTTCCTGCAACTAGATGGTCCCATCGGGGGGTGATGAGTGACAGGGACAGATCAGGCATCAGATTCCCATTAGGAGCTTGTAACCTAGATCCTTCACATGCACAGTTCACAATAGGGTTCATGCTTCTATAAGAACCTAATGCCTGCTGATCTGACAGAAGGTGTGGTGCAGGGGTGGGGAACCCCTGCTGAGGATGACATAGTGCTGCAGAGGTGGACCAAAAACTATCAAGTCTTTCCCAGGAGCCCACGGCAGATTTTCTCTAAAGTTTCAGTGGACAGCGCTGCACCATGTGTCTGTGCTCTAGCCATAGGCAGGACTGGTAAAGGCCTCTGGTACAGCAAACCTTGGGTGTGCTCTCAGTGATGAAGGCTCTTTCCAAGATCATGCCTACTTAGAATCCTCAGGTTGGTTCTATCAACCCTAAGAAAATGCAGGCCTTGCCTTTCTGGGGCTTGGTGAAGAGTGTCAGAAGCAAGGAATCTTTGACTAGGCGATTCGTGAATTTAGCTCCTTCTACGTGTCAGTCATCCTTCTAGATCTTAGGAGTACAGACCTGAAGGAGGCAGAAAAGCTCCCTATTTTCATAAAGCTTATCTTGTAGGGGTAGCAGATGCGTAACAAGGCAAAGACAAGTTATGGCCAGGTACAGTGGCTCATGGTTATAATCCCAGTGTTTTTGGAGGCCATGGCTGGAGGATCACTTGAGCCCAGGAGTTAGAGGCTGCAGTGAGCTATGATTATAATTATGTCACTGCACTCCAGCCTGGGTGACAGAGTGAGGCCTTGTCTTAAAAAAAAAAAAAAAAAAAGACAAGTCATGATAAATCCTTCAGGGAGTGACTTGGCTCAGGTAGTGTTTAATCACGGCAAGGAAAAATTAGAAAGAGGCGACTGGGACTCCTTCAAATTTAAATATTATTAAGTTATTTTTGCTTGGAAAGTCTCAGGTAAAATAAATTCACATTTTGGCATCAGATTAAGCAATGTTAGATTTTGACACTTAGCGTGAATTTGGCAAACGAAGATATAGTTCCTCAGATCTTGGTGGGTTCTGGCTCTTTCCAGCTTTGCAAACCAAGGTGAAATGTCCTGAACTTGGAATATCTCTGGCCAGCATCCACATTGGACCCAGTAATGCTCCCTCATGCCATATAGCTGATTAAAATGTGCAGAGGAACTAAAGTACCCACAGAAGCTTCCCTGCTTCCGGGACTGGGACTACTCCAGGATCCTTCTGAAAGATGCTTGCTGCTCCTCACCAGGTTGTGACCTGCATTACCGCCACAGGTGTGATGCTGTTGTCTCAGACTGTAATCCACCCATTTTAAAAAGGGCTTCTCTATATACCTATTAGCATAAGCCCCTTTCTCACTGGTTGCAAGTCTAATCTTCTCTGCAGGTAGCAGCTCCTTTAGGCGAAACTATTCCATTCCTAACAACTTTTGCACTTTAAAAAAGAAAGAAAAGAACCCAAAACAGGCTGGGCGCGGTGGCTCACGCCTGTAATCCTAGCACTTTGGGAGGCCGAGGTGGGTGGATCACTTGAGGTCAGGAGTTCGAGACCCACCTGGCCAATATGGTGAAACTTCGTCTCTACTAAAAGTATAAAAATTAGCCGGGCGTGGCGGCGCATTCTTGTAATCCAGCTACTCAGGAAGCTGAGGCGGGAGGATCTCTTGAACTCCGGGGGCAGAGGTTGCGGTGAGCCGAGATCATTCCACTGCCCTTCAGCCTGGGTGACAGAGCCAGACTCTGTCCCCCACCCTCCAAAAAACCCAAAACAAAGGACAAATATCTATACCTCATATCCCTACATGTTTGCAGAAAGGTTCTGCTTTGAGCTGGATCCATATAATATTATGACAGGTGATATCCTAACATCATTCCACATTTGCCTCTTTGGCATCCGGAAAATAATCCAGTTTTAATTCCGAAACACCCCATCATCCTAAACGCTCCGACACTGGTCCTTAAACACCGTGTCCCCCCACCCCAAGATAGTGCATTCTTCTCCGCACCCCTCTCCCCCACCGCCCGCCAGTAGTCCTACTCCCTTATCCCTCACTGGTGTTCCAGTTGGGACTCTTGCTGGTAGGGTGTCTAGAGGTGGGTTCAAAACGTACAAAGGTAAAAGCCATTTAAAGAAAGAGATAGAGGACATGTTTTCCTTTCACTCCGATCCTCTGCCCTATTGAAGAGCGCTTTCTGATTTCCCGGTGAGAATCAGAGTATTCTACCATATTCATTTTCTGGAGAGAAACATGTAAGCCTCAAATGTCCTACGAGAGGCCCTATACTACTTGAGGGTGCTCAGTGAAGATTTCAGGCACATACAATGCACTTGTCTGGAAGCCTGTGGACAAATGTAAAAAGGGGTTTCTAGGGAATAATTTCTGTTTCCTTTCTGCTTCATTTTAAGTTTCTGCTAACTTGCCCCCGACCCCGCAACTGCTCACGACCTCCGGTCAAAGTCAACCTTTCCCACCGCGTGGAGTGAGTTGGGATGCATACCGGGAGTTGCATAAAAGTGTTTGAGAAAGGGAGATGCAGAGTTGAACAAAAGTGTTTCCCGGGAGGGGCCGAGCGGAAAGCAGCAGGTGGCCGGGGCGGGTGGAATCCAGCGCGGGCGCAGAGTGTCTCTGGCGCGGGTATTCGGTGCAGCGGGTCCGCGGGAACCTTGGATGCGCGGAAGTCCCGGGACCGGATGACCGACTGGGCTGCGACCGCGGCCGGGTGAGATTGGGAGCGGAAGGCGGCGGCGGCGCCCGGGGGAGGGCACCGGCCCTGGAGGCCTCCGACCAGGGCGCAGCCGTGCGCTGCGCCCGGGCGCGCAGCGTTGACCGGCGTCCTAGCAACAGGCGGGCGCCGACTGCGGCGGGGCAGCGCGCTGCAGGTGAGTGCGGCTGGGAGTCTCCACGCCCACCCCCGCGGGGGCTCTGCAGCAGGCCGCATGGATCGGGAAACCGAGGCAGCTCTCTGGCCCCGACGCTGCTGCTTTCGCCTGCTCCCCTTTCCCTCCTGGGGACCAAGACCCACCCCCTTTCTTTCTCCCAGGCGCATCTCGCACCTTCCTCCCCGCGAGACCCTGCCTCCGCCCTAGGTTGGGGACCGTCTGCTCCTCTGTCCTCGCGCCCCGCTCTGCACTACCCCGGCCCCTTCACCTCCCGGATCCGCTCTCCACTTCTGCCGCCGCTTCCCTGCCTCTCCTTCCCCCAGCCCGTCTTTCTCCTCCGGCCTTGCAGCTCGGCCTCCCGCTCCCACCGTGGTCTTCGCCGTCCCTTCCCTCCTCGTCCCCTTAGTGAATCCATCCCTGGAAACTTAGAGTCCCAGCTCTGACGCCCACTTCTTGTAAAGAGTCTACTGGGGGCCGTCATCCCACACTAGGCTTAGCTTTAGTTTTACTTAGGGCCCTGTTCATGTCAGTTCTGAAAGTTCGATTTTCTGCGGGTCTTACTGAATAACTTCTGCATTCTCGGAAAGCCGTGTGTGTGCGGACTCCCGGTGGATGTTACCAACCACATTCACAGATCTCAGAGCTGATGGCTGCCTTTCCATAGCCCCCTAAAGAATTCGGTTGTGCTTCTGTTTAAATCTTTACGACGTGATTCCCGAATGGGTTTTATTTCACTAATGATGCTGGAAGCTTGAAATTGACCCTTAGAAAGAAAAACAATCTATGGTATCCATTGGATAAAGAGAGTCCCAGTTAATGTAAACATCCCAGTTTATGTAAACACGTAACCAAAACTTTTTTCCTTTTAATCTTTAAGCTTACTTTCTTTACTTCAAAGGTATGTGCTGTGTATTTACATGGATTCATTTTAACTATGGTTCTTAAGCCAAAAGAGCTTGGCAATGGGTAGAAACTGGGGAGCAACTGGTCTTGATTTTAAAATCTTAGTTTTGAGTTATACTGACCATTTTTGAACACCATTTATTTATTTATTTTCTAATAACATTGAACTTGCCTTCTGGATTGTCATAGGCCACCCTAAGTTTTCTTAAGCTGACCAACCTTCTTGAATAAAACTTGTGTACTGCTACGGTTCACTAGACTTGGAAATACGATTTGAATAGATTCAAATGTTCCATTTCTGTCAAAATTTATCTTGACGAAAATAACGATTTTGCATTTCTTAATTCTGTGCTAAGGATCCTTAAAAAGTTGCTATATGATATGTTGACTACCATAGCGTTACATAATCTATTTAATTTCACATTTTTTCTTTAAAAATGTGCAAGAAGCAATCTTTATAAGATTACCAAAACAAATGTTATGCTTGAGATTAAAGACAGACAGAACTGTTCACCTAAGTCTTCCTGTGTAAGATACAGCTATTTGCATTTATTTCACACTATTTTACACTGATTTGCACTTATTTTATGCAACAATGGGAAACTCAAGAGTCTCACACATACACATCAGAACATATTTATGTGTTTAAATCTAAAGCATTTCTCATCGGTTAGCAGTTGAAACAAAATGCTGGAATACTAAAACAAACGCCCAGAACAAATTCGTACACTAACTTCTATGCTTTATTTCATGAACACTTTGGTATATATGTCTGGATCAGTTGTTCTCAACCCTATCTGATCCAGTACTTGGTTTTTAAAACAAATATGTTGTAATGCTGCTTTGCTATCCTGAAATCAAGATTGTAGGTTATAATCTTACATATTGAATATAGTTTTAAATAGTGGTAGCATGCTAACTATAAAATGAAAGAAAATAATTGTAAGAAAATACCGGCATGTAAACACTCAAGTACCACTACACTAGAATATATAAGGAAGTAGTCAGATGTCCACATCTGACTTACACAGAATGACTGAACACAGCAGCCCCAAATGCAGACTGATACAGACATGCCATGCAACTTAAATTTCTCAAATAACATTGCCATCAATGGTGTCATTTTCCAAAATGCTGAGCTCTTGGTAAAATTCCATGTAAAACAAAGTATGTACAACCTTCCTTTCATTTACGATAGCTACAATTCTGGAAAATTCAGGGTGTATTAAAACTGTGACAAAATACTCCGCAATTTTTGCAAAGTGCAGAAAAATTCTAGGCTCAGGTAGTGCTTATGTGAAGTTTTTCGCTTACCAGATGCCTGGAGGTTACAGCAGAATTCTTCCTTTTGAGGTACTGTCTTGCACAGAAGGATATTTTACATTGTCTGTCCTCAACACTAAAGGCCGATAATGCCCCCTTTCCTATCATGTTGATAACTACACATCTCTATAATATTTCTATACTGTTTATCAGCAGGAAGTACTGTCCTGTTGCGATCCAATGATCTCCTGTGATTGAATTTAATAGATAGTTCTAAGATTTAATACAGTATAGAATGTAAAATCTCCAAGTCCAATCTTTGTACTTTAAGCCTTTGTAGTAATGATGGGAGAAAAAAGCTAATTTTATTCTATATTTAACTGTATAACCATTCTTCTAATATTCTGGAAGAAAGATTTTATCAGTAAGTGTTATTACAAATGAGAAAAGAGACAAGTAGAGATTATCTGCCATAAAAGCCTTCAATGTTCATTATGAAGTCAGAACTTGCTTTCTAACTTGGCTTTTATTTAATGTTACAGATATTGTTACTTTTTAAAAGATCTTCTTTTACAGACTAATTTCTATTTAGCCAATGTGAAATTTGTCTCACTTGAATTTGTTTTAAATTTTACTGCTAGACTTTTCCGATAACTAATTCAGATAAAAAGTCTGAAAGACTTTCACTTATTCCTACATCTCTCACATTAACTCTTAAGAAGGTTGTGAATTACAGTAAAATGTCATTCTGGGCAGGATATACTGGCAGGGAAAATAGTATTTGGATTGTCCAGATATTCTGGTAATAGGATCAATGTGTCCTATATCAATTTTCAGAAAAAAATTATATTTCACAATACTGTTCTTATTCTATTTCTTTTTTAACTCAGAAGGCACTTGGGGAACCTGGAGTTATTAGAATCATGTTCTTTAGTCATCATTGTGATGATGCAGATATTATCACTATAAGAAAGTCGGGGTAACAGTATTCAGTTTAATAGTGTAATTCTAAACAGTGTATGTCCTGGCTTAAAGGAGTGTTTGTCCCTGAAACTGCTGGCTCCCAACAGAACTGTGAACAAAAGCCCTTAATACTAACCTCTTCCACTTCTTTGTTTTCCACTCTTGGAGTTTTCTGTTTGGGTTTTATGCCTATCTGTTTGAATCCTCTCTCTTAGGCCCCAGGGAAATTAGAAAGAAGTTATTAATTTCAGGGCAAATACTGGAAATTTCTGAAATACTAGTCAGTTTTACCTAGTGCTGGTTTACTACTTCATTGAACTGAAGAGCAATTAGATAATTTTGAAAAATCAGTCTTTGAAGATTAATAAGCAGAATGTGGGGCGGGGAGTACTAGTTTAAAGTCTTGAGAATGAAAAATGTTCCAAGGAAAAGGTGGATGCTCTTGTCTCTTTCTCTTTCTACTCTGATGTAGTGCCTGTGCTAAGCTCAGGTCTGAGCACTGGCGGATCCCATGGGTGTGGCTCTGACAAAATCGACGCAGTGGACTGCTGCTGGGCATGGAACTGGAACCCTCGAAATCACACCTCTAAATGAAGCGATATTGAAAGAAATTATTATGTTTGTGGAGAGTTTTATCTATAAACATCCTCAAGAGGCGAAATTTGTTTTTGCGGAACCACTTGAGTGGAACACAAGTTTGGAGCCCTCAGCATTTGAATCAGGTTATGTTGTCAGGTAAGCCAGTTACATGCTTCTAGGATTTGATATCTTCGTTGTACATATTTTTATCAATTGGTTCTAGGTATGGGGGTAAGTCACCTAACCTCTCTGAACCTCACAAGCCCTCTAAACCAGGGATTGTGAACCAGAGACACACAGCTGAAGTCTGAGGATGTTCAGCTTGGCCAAAACATTATCTTTCTAAGTTTTAAATTTAAGTTTTTAAATTAAACCCAATTTTAATTTTTGTGGGTAAATTTCTTTGGAAAAGGTATCTATTATCCAAGTCACTACACTGCCAACACTTATTGCTACTTTATGCCTCGCCTTTCCACCCATATGTGGATGTGTGTATATATATATGTTAGAGATGGGGTCTTGCTATGTTGCCCAGGGTGGTCTCAAATTCCTGGCCTCAAGTGATCCTCCTGCCTCAGCCTTCTAAAATGCTAGGATTACAGGCATGAGCCACCACCCCAGGTCATCCATATTCTTCTGAATTTTATTTCTATAAATATATGGGATACTTCCGTATTACCTGCCAGATGCCAGGAGCCATTGGTTTTGTGGCCTCTGATGTAGATGATATCTCTTCTGGTATTTAAATTGATCAATTCCTGGGATAGAAGCAGGAGGCGGCGGGGAGGGGTGATGAATAATGAATTTTGATTTTGCTCAATATAAGGGAGATAATTCTTAAGAATTACTGTTGTCCTCAGATGAGAGCCTTTCAAATCTGAGATGAAAAAAAATAATTTACTTCTGTCTCAAACAGTGAACTCTCCATCTACCTCATTCAAACATGGCTAAAAAATACCTACACACACAAAAAAAATGCATGAATTATGTGAACAAATTAAATATAATTGTATAAGAATGTATTATTTCATTAAGCATAATTATACAATAAGCAAGCTAATACACACACACACACACACACACACACACACATTTTTGCCAGTCGCAGTTTGTTTTGCACTTTAGGCATTCTATTTTCTACCGCCTTGTTCTTCTTTGGTTTGGATATGAACTTTTAAAGTCCGATCGTATGAAAAACAGTTCCGTAGGAAGCCAAAGCTTCCTCTAGATGCCTTTTCCCTTTTCTCCCTTTGGGATTATTTGTGAGAATAAATTCAGAATTTCATTTTTAGAACTGCAGCAAAACCATTCTTAAACTGCAATTCAAGAGCTCTTTAATTCTTCTATTGGTCGGCCTTCTCTCTGAGTTGTTTGAAGTCATATTTATTTATTTATTTTTTCTGGAGATGGAGTCTCGCTCTTTCGCCCAGGCTGGAGTGCAGTGGTGCAGTGTCGGCTCACTGCAACTTCCGCCTCTCAGATTCAAGCGGTTCTCCTGCCTCAGCCTCCTAAGTAGCTGGGAATATAGGCGCCCGCCAGCATGCCTGGCTAATTTTTTGTATTTTAGTAGAGATGGGGTTTCACTGTGTTGCCCATGCTGGTCTTGAACTCCTGAGCTCAGGCAACCCGCCTGTCTTAGCCTCCCAAAGCGTTAGAATTACAGGTGTGAACCACCAAGCCTGGCCTAAAATCTTATTTTTTTTTAACAGTGCATTTTATTTCTAACTGTGCCAGTGGTAACTTTCTCCAGAAGTGCTTGTTATTTCTGTATTGTTCAGCTTTTTTCCTAACTTTTGAAATATGGTCTTCTATGTAAAACAAATTTAAAACATATTAACTACTTGGCTGATCACATGGCTCACACCTGTAATCCCAACACTTTGAGAGGCCAAGGTGGGCAGATCACCAGAGATCAGGAGTTCAAGACCAGATGGCCAACATGGTGAAATCCCGTCTCTACTGAAAAGACAAAAATTAGCTGGGCATGGTGGCACATTCCTGTAATCCCAGCTACTAGGGAGGCTGAGGCAGGAGAATTGCTTGAATCTGGGAGGTGGAGGTTGCAGCAAGCCGAGATTGCGCCACAGAACTCCAGCCCGGGTGACAGAGAGAAACTCCATCTCAAAAAATAATTAATTATTTTTTTTTAATAAAAATGCATTTAAAGCAGATGACAGAAAAGAATATCATGATTGTAATTGCTTTGCCTCTGTACAAATTTTGTGCTCCAAGCACAAACATGACCACATCTGACCCCTGGTTAGGTTGGCTGTGACACACACCACTCAAATCTATCACTGTTTCCCCTCTATTCTTGTCCAGATTCTTTTTGCTTTGTTTCCATTCTTATATCTCAGCACACAATTGTGTATGTATTTATTTAAGACAGGGTCTGGCTCTGTTGCCCAGGCTGGACTGCAGTGGTGTGATCATAGCTCACTGCAGCTCAAACTCCGGGGCTCAATGGATCCTCCCACCTCAGCCCCTCAAGCAGCTAGGAACATAATACCATGCCTGGTCAATTTTTCTAATTCTTTGTAGAGACGGGATCTCACCATGTTGCTCTGACCAGTCTTGTACTTTTGGCCTCAAGAGATCCTTCTACCTTGGCCCCCTGAATTGCTGGTATTTCAGACCTGAGCCGCTGTGCCCAGCTCTGCATGCAGTCTTTATGCACAGTGTTCCCTCCTGAGAAGGACATTTTTACATTTTGAAACAATTACCCCTTGATTTTTATACTTCTGTCACGTTTACTGTGCAACTTTTCCTTGGGCTAATTTCTCAATCCATTCTTTTTGTGTCTGACCGTTATTGATGATATCTTTGATGTTGGAAGAGTAGAGGGAGGTATTGCCGTTGTATCTGAAGGAAGCTGTGCTTGCCTGGCTCTGATGAAAACCAAGATCGCCTTGAAGATAGCAAAGGGTGCAGCTGAGATTTTGGTCATAATGGACAATATCAGATGCTTTAACATGCGGATCTTGACTATACCCTTTGGTCTACTCCCCAAACCAAAGAAAGTTCAGTAACCTGTAGCTACTCGGTGTTTGCTACAACAACAAGTGATGTCAACCAGAAATATTCTCAATTGCCCAAAGAATTTATTATCAAAACTGTCCCCATGATGTCATTCATTGCCCTTTGGAGCAAGCACACTCTTTTGACTTCTCTGCTGTTAGTACACTATTTATACATTTATTGAAAGTGGGGAAGCTACTTTCCTTCCAGACAGGACTCAGGTCTGGGCATCTGTGTGTAAGACGAAGATTATCCTGAAGGATTTGAGCTTGGAGTCTCCGGATGTGTTTCTACCAAATAGGAATGTCCTTGGATCTTTTAAAGTAAAGGTGGATGCTTCTCCTTGTGGGTAGACCTCTCAGGCCTCCTGTTCCAAAACAAGTTAAGTTTTATCTACACTGGAATTCTGCCAAAGTAGATAAATTACCCCTTTTGTGTTGGTCTCTGCAGACATTGATGGGAATATAGTTATATTTGTGGCCTTAGTTCTCATTTGATGTTGCACACTCCAAAAGCACTGTGGGCAACAGTCAATAAAAGTTTGATCACCCTTTTTCTGATTAGGCTAATGAGCATCTGATACTGAAACTGATATTTTAGTCACACACTGGAAAGCTTTTATGTTTCATCAACCACCTTCTGTCCTTTTGTACAGATTGTTATTGATTGAATAGATGGGCATAGCCCTGTTCATGTTACATGATTGTCTTTTCCTTAGAATCATTCCAATGTTTTCACCCTGTTTTAACATTTGTCATCATCTCTCCACGTTCCCTCTTGGGGTGGGGGCTGGGGATCAAATAGCTCTACTTTCATTGCATGGAAATCGTAGGTCTCTTTGTATTATCATTTGCAATTGCTTTTGTTTTTGTCAGACAGGATGAAATTAATAATCTTCCTAAAACACCTGAAAATGAAGCCTAAATATGCTGTAAACTAAGAACAAACGACGCCACTCAATGGCAATACCGTCTGTGGTGCATAGAACTCAGGCACTTTGATTCATTTGAATGTAGCTTGGGAAATTTATAAATTGGATAAGTGCTCAGAATCACGTAGTGAAAATGTTGTGACCTGATTTTTTTTCCTTCTCTGGTAGAACTACAGTATGATTTTGAATCAAATGTGCTATAATATTGTCATATTTTAGTTTTAAATCTCACTCCGCTGCATCTCAGTGATATATATGCATTGAGATAAAAATATGTTCTGGTAGGAGTTGGGACAGGAAGTCAGATCGCCTGAGTAATAGCTCTCTTCCCTGCAAGAATGCACAATTCACACACAATTCATACGTTTCTGGACCTTAGCTTTATGATCAATGTCATGAAAGGCTGAATTTACATGATCTCTAAGGTTACACTCAACTTATAAAATAATATTGTTTTATGAGACAGTAATTATTGAATTTTGGTAAAATTTCTAAGTCACAGTAGTAGGGTCAGTGGCCATAAGTGGCTCTTTATTTTTTGTCTCTGAGAACTGCTAGTTTCTTAGCTATAGCCTTATTTTCTATATTACTATTTAGACATATGTTTATTAAGTAATAAGACACTAAATGAGGCCAGGTGTTGTGGCCCACACCAGTAATCCCAGCACTTTGGGAGGTGGCGACATAAGGATGAGTCGAATGCAGGAGTCCAAGGCTAGCCTGGGCAACATAGCAAGACCCTGTCTCTAAAAAATAAATAATAAATAAATAAACAGACCAATAAATAAATAAACAGCCAGATGTGGTGGTGTGTGGCTGTAGTCCCATCAACTTGGGAGGCTGAGAGAGAAGGATCCCTTGAGCCCAGGAATTTGAGGCTGCAGGGAGCTATGATTGTGCCACTGCACTCCAGCCTGGGTGACAGAGCAAGATCTTGTCTCTTAAAAAAAAAGAACACTAAACTCGATACTGGGGATTAAAGAAAAAAGACATTTTTCTGCTTTCTTGCTTTAGAGTATAAACAGAATTTTTAGCACCCTTCCATGGCTCTGGTTTAAAAGTGTCTCCATCAGGTCATTGGAGTTTTTGATAGCTCATTCTTCCTGACGTTCACAAGGTGGGTGCAGCATTTTTCTTTCCAAGAGCTCATTCTTCAGGTGTTAGAAACTGTGAGCCTAAAACCTGAAACTTCCTCTTCAAAATCTTGTCGATAGCTGGTGTTTTTTATTTTTTAAATCTATTTTTATTTTATTTTTTGAGATGGAGTCTCACTCTGTCACTCAGGTTGGAGTGCAGTGGTGTGATGTTGGCTCACTGCAACCTCTGCCTCCCAGGCTCAAGCGATTCTCCCACCTCAGCCTCCCAAGTAGCTGGGACCACAAGCACTTGCCACCATGCCTGGTTAATGTAGCTGGCATTTTATTTCTTACTTCTCTGTTAAGTTACAGGCTTCAACTGGTAGGAGCAATGAAAAATGTCACCCATACCCTTTGCTTTCTCACCAGGAGTTTCACTCTCTCTAGTTAAGTAGCTTGGTATCTTTGGCATTCAGTCAGCCTGTTACTTAGCCCTCTCACCATCCACTTAGTGTAAGTGGCCAGCCCTTGATGTGCATAACTTTTAGGTAACAGGCCTTTAAGAAATCTCTTCAGTCCTAAGGACATTATTCCAGAAGCTTAATTTTAGAGAAAATATACATTTTGTCAACAATGCATGTCATTGCCAAGTCTAGAAATATTTTATTCATTCATTTATTCCACAGATGTTTACCAAATGTCTTCTATGTGCAGTTCCTATATGAAGTGCTGGAGATAGGGGCAGTCCCTATCTGCACCCAGCAGAATCAGACTCATCAAGTCCTTCTGTGAGCCCTCTTTTGCTGTGTAACACATTGCCACAAATCTAATGGCTTAACACACACAAATGTATTTTCTGATAGTTCTAGAGGTCAGAAGTCTAAAATGAATCTGCAAGGCTAAAATCAAGGTATCGGCAGGGTCGCATTCCTTCTGGAGGCTTAAGGAGAATTTATTCTTTGCTTTTCCAGCTTCTAGAGGCCCCTGTGTTCCTTGGCTCATGACTCATAGCTCATGGCTCCTTGGCTCATGGCTCCTTGGCTCGAGGCCCCACATCACTCTGACCACTGCTTCCATCAGCATATCGGTGTCACTTCCTCTGTCCCTCCTGTCTTCCTCTTATGGGAACCCTGGTGATTATGTTTGGCTCCCTCCAGATACCCAGAATAGTCTCCCCATCTCAGGATCCTTGACTTAATTCCTTTTGCCATGTAAGGTGACATGTTCATAGGTTTTGGGGATTTGGATGTGAACATTATTCTGTCTCCCTTAGTTCCTATCCTCTTGTTTTTATTCTAGTGAGATCATCAGTAATAAGTAATCTGGGTCGGTCAGATTTACTTTTTCTGATGAACTAGCAACATTTTATATCTATGTATCTACATTGCAATTCAAAATATGTTAGATTAGGCCAGGTGTGGTGGCTGACGCCTGTAATCCCAGTACTCTGGGAGGCTGAGGTGTGTGGATCCCTTGAGCTCAGGAATTCAAGACCAGCCTGGCCAGCATGGTGTAACCCTGTGTCTACTAAAAATACAAAAATTAGCGAGGCATAGTGGCGCACACCTCTAGTTCCAGCTACTTGGAGGCTGAGGTGGGAGGATTGCTTGAGCTCCGGAGGCAGAGGTTGCAGTGACCCGAGATCATGCCACTGCACTCCAACCTGGGTAACAGAGTGATACCCTGTCTAAAAAAAAAAAAAAAAAAAAAGGCTAGATCAGGTGTTAAGGTGTCAGGAGTTTCATCAGAGATAGCCTCATGTAATACAAAACCTAGACAGTTTAGTTAATGTTGTAAGTGGTAGAAATCACTATAGAAATCACTTCCATGAAAACATCTTAATATTTTTTTTTAAATGCCAACCTGAAAAAAAAAATCATTAAAATGGATAGAAGCACAAAGCTAGGAGACTCAATAACTTTTGATCAGGAAGAGTCCATTGAGAAAAACTGCCTATTATCCCAAGGCAAACCAAATAAAGGAGTTTAGAGTGGGAAGGGAATTCACAGAGAGGATCCAGTTTGCCTTGAATTTGCTTTTTTTTTTCCAAAGCTTTTTTATTCATAAACACAGTGTAGCCAAGAAAACTTCTAACCACGAATTACTGTGGTGTAAACATTTTATAAATAAAATAACATTAGAAATCCCCAAAGCATGAATGGTTTTGCAGAACCAATGATTTTTAAAAAGATGCCAGAAATCAACACATTTTAGAAAACAAACACTGTGACTATTTGAGTTCAATTGTGAATTCAAGAAATTGCTGGGAGAAAAAAATATTCCTTGGTTATATCCTGTTGGTCACTAGGGTTGCTGGTAAGTTTGAGGATTTAAGTGGAAGAAAGTGGGAAAATAGATGAGCTACTAACCAGATGTATTTATATTTTCTGTATTTTATAATGAGATATAGGAATAATCTGTCTACATGTCTTAAATTTAACTTCTACTGGCCTCCAGGTAGCATGAAGCTTTCAATTTTTTTATTTTTATTTTTAGTGAAACAACAGTCAAATCAGAAGAAGTTGATAAAAATGGACAGCCTTTGCTGTTTCTCTCTGTACCACAAATTAAAATTAGGAGCTTTGGGCAGCTGTCACACTTGTTACTTATTGCCAAAACTGCGAAGTTGAAGGAAGCCCAAGCATGTGTTGAAGGTGATCTTAATGCTCCAGTCTGTGATTTGAACTTTTAGAAATAATCTTGCTGGGGAAGTGGGGAAAGGGTGGGAGGATCATTTGTTAGAGTCTCTTGAAAAAAATTCTATAATCTACAAGGTAAAAAGTCAAATGTACAACTTCATGAAAATGTTATTAATTTTCCTTGGCTGCAATATTATGCTCCTATCAAATTTCTGCTTTAGAATGAAAGGCCTGTTACCTTACCACTGGTAAGTTTCTAAGTTTCCAGGTTTCTGATTTTAGCATGTGGTTTGAAAGAGAACCTTCTCAGCTTCTGGAAAGCACAGGGGGCTGTAGCCTGTTAGGTCAACGTCAGAAGAGAAGACAGATGACAAGGGCCGGCCTCTGAATCCACTCTCTCTCAACCTACTGCCAAGGAATAGATTGAATGATTACAATCTATTTCCTTTCAAATGAACGTAGGCTCTTTCTTTAGCAGAGACAGCCTTTAATAATTTCCCTTTCCACTTTTCTCAGCCATATTCTGCTGTGGGCTTCACAGCCTTCTGTGAATAGTTACAATTATTCAAATCTGTGACAAATATTTTTCTTCTTCTTAAAGATATGTGATGTTTGCACTATCGTCTAATCATCTAACATGCAAAAAATGAATGTGGTTGCCTGCTATAATTGTGTTGTAAATGTTTCTTATGAGTAGAAATATCTAATCATAGGTGATAATGTATGTGTTTTGCTTTATTGGAATTCTGTGACCAATGGGTTTCTGGCACAAGGTATTTGAATTCTGCCCATTTCTGTGTGAGATGGGAAGAGGGTCTTTTTAAAATTTTATTTTATTTTTAATATGCCAACCTCAGGATGGCAACCTCTTTTTATCCCTTGACTATTACTCCTTATTAGGTGAGGGTATCATGTCTTGAAGAGTAAAGCTGAATTCAAGAAAGTAGTTAATAGATGAAGGATTGTTCATTCAATTCAACTTAATTGGTAGACATAATACATAGATTTCTATATAGCTAAATACTTATCCATTAGCTAAATACTTATCACTTGCTGCATTTTGCCATTTCTGCAAGAATTTTGGTATAACCCTTAGTTTCATGTCCAAGTTGCATGGTACATGGCAATTTGGTAGTCAGGTTTATGCCATTCCTCAGAATCCACCTGCTCTGCCTTTTCGTAAATCTCTGTGTGATGACAGTCATAAGGTTGTTAAGTTGAGATGCTCAATAAATGATTGATTCCTTGGTCTCCTTTTCGTTGCTCGTCTCCCCCAGTGAAGTTTTTTTCTCAGCCCCAAGTCTGTGGAATATCCCATGACCACACTGGAAGGTTAATGCCTTCACTGTACTTTTCTTCATTTCTTTTAAGTTAAGCTTTCTGAATTAGTCTCACAGGCCTTCCTCTCCACTCCCATCTCAATGCATATATACTTTCATCTTTCTCAAATTTCTCCATTCTAAACAAGGGTTTTCCCTTTCTCCTTCATTTTCAACCATATTGTTTTTTAACATTAACCAAATTCTGTTTTCAGCATCTCTGGGTTCAATTTTCACATCTTTATCAGCCTTGATCATGAATTGGTATTTGCTTTTCACTATAATTTTAATATATATATAATTGCATTATACATATATATATGGCTAGATGTGTTTTTCAGCTGTAAGATCACATGGCATTGCAAATATTAAGCAGTTTGAATAGGTGCAAAAGAGTGCTAGGGGGTCTGTAGCCTTAGGAAAGCATGCTATTTTGGAAAGAAAGCCTTTATAAATACCCAGCCCTGCTACACACACACATACACACATGCCCGTATAGTTCCAGTGATGATTCTTTTAAGGAGATCACTATTTCTCTCTCTTCAAATAAATTCTGAATATATTAATTGAATGTACATTCTGAACAATGCCCCACAGCCAATTAAAAAAGGAAGAAAGAATGACTGTCTTGGTCTTTGTGCTATTAGGGAGATATACAGATGATATTACAATAGAAACTAGAGCATCTCATGAGATAGAAGAAAGTTCCTAAAAGCAATGGAATCTCAGACGTAGAGATGAATTCTAATTGGGTGGTTTAGAAAAAGCTTAATGAAAGAAACACATTTAAATGGACTTTGAAGGATTTATTAGTCTTAATGTTTCTTGTGCTAGAAGACAAGAGGATAATTTTTATTTGTCTTCCTTTTTTTTTTTTTTGGCAGCTAACAGAGACCCCATAGTAAAAATCCTGGGCTCCGATTATAATGCAATGAAAGAAGACTCAATTGCATTAAATATTCTTGGTAAAATTACCAGAGATGATGATCCTGAAAGTGAAATTAAGATGAAGATTGCTATGCTGCTTAAGCAATTGGATCTGCACTTCCTCAATCATTCTCTAAAACATATTTCCTTGTGAGTCTTTTTCAAAAAGGAACCTCTATTGTATTGAGCAAAGATTGCGCCACTGAACTCCAGCCTGGGTGACAGGGCAAGACTGTCTCTCAAAATAGATAGATAAATAAATAATAAAATATTAAAATTAAAAAATTAAAAAGGAAGCTTTAACAATTAGTTACAAAGCTGCTTTCAGAGTTTTAGAAAAAAAGACACAAAAAATAAAGCATGGAAGTTATTGCTATGGATTTAACTTTACATTTTATTGGAACAAACAATTTTCTTGGGATTCATTTATTCCAGTTCTAAAAATTAAAAATTGCAGGTAACATTGCTAAAACATTCTGGTGAGGTTTCATGCAATTCTGAAGACATTAGGTGGCCTTGTTATTTTCAAAGGCTCTCAAGACTATTGCACAAATTATTAAATTATAATGCAGATATCATGTAGAGTTTGTATAGTCCAAAGCATGTTCATTTTCTAATATTTTTAGTATTAGAATATTATCAGCATGAAATAAAGTGAATATTTAATGGAGTATGTTTCATGTTGCATTAAACATGAATCACTGATTACTTGATGTATTGACAGTGCTGTTATAAAATTATGGCATGACTAAAATTAACTGCAATTTTAATTACAAAAAAGATATTTCTCCTGATACAATGAAATGTGTTCATGTGTTTCCTAGATTCTGTTTAAAGTATTTAAGCTGACATTTTAAACATTGATTTCAGAGAAATAAGTTTAAATCCCGTGGCGGTGAAGAAGGATATAGAACTGCTCAAATGTTTCTCAGGAAAAGGAGACCAAACAGCCTTGGAATCTATTGAATATACCTCAGGTTTGATGTTTTCTGAGGCTCTTTTTATGTTATTTACATTTTCATAATTACATTTGCAAAATGCTTTCAATGTCTACAATACAAGAGAAGGTTTAAGAAGGGGAAAGCTTAAAATTTCCACAATATTTATTTTGTGGAAGCCCACACTTTTTACCAAACTCTAGGTTAAAGAACTGTTAATTGCTTGACGATTGGTTTCAGATTATGAATTTTCAAATGGATGTCGAGCCCCACCGTGGAGACAAACTCACGGGGATATTTGTTATGTGCTGGTGAAACCTCACGATGGTGAGACTCTGTGCATTACTTGCAGTGCAGGAGGAGTATTTTTATTTATTTTTTTTTTGAGACGGAGTCTCGCTCTGTTACCCAGGCTGGAGTGCGGTGGCCGGATCTCTGCTCACTGCACGCTCCGCCTCCCGGGTTCACGCCGTTCTCCTGCCTCAGCCTCCCGAGTAGCTGGGACTACAGGCTCGCCACCCTCATGGCTAGTTTTTGTATTTTTTTTAGTGAGAGGCGGGGTTTCACCGTGTTAGCTCAGGATGGTCTCGATCTCACGGCCTCATTGATCCGCCTGTCACCGGCCTCAGTGCTGGGATTACGGGCTTGAGCCACAGCGCCCGGCCAGGAGGAGTATTTTAAATGGTGTACATTTTAAAAGCATTAACTAAAACCAGTGGGCTTTGGTTGTTAGCTGTAGATGTCTCAAGGGTGTGTCCCAATGACCACAGAGAATGAATCACCGTTCTGTAGGATAGAAGCAGATTCCTTTGATATATGCTTGCTGGGCAAATCCAAAACAGCTTCAGAATAAGCTCTCTTATTCTCCACTGCAGGTCATTAAGCCAATCTGATAAGAAATGGGCTTCAAAGTGACCCATTCCACTTTATAAATGTCTTTAACATAATCACTTCACTGATTTGTTACACAGCAACCAAAGGATAGAAAGGTCAAAAAAAGAACACTGAGATAATACAGATGTCCTAACTGCAGCTGGCATCCTAAGAGTTGTGCATTACTCTTAGGGACAAAGGGAAAGAGAGGGGCTTATCTAAATGTAGAAGGTTGGAGACAGTGCCCCGTGAAGCTGGGACCCAGACCTCTGGGGCGGGTCCACTTCCAGGCTGTGCTGGTCCCCACAGAGTTCAGACCATCTCCATGAGGCAGGGCTGCAGATCTCTGGAGAGTGGGCACTGCCCAGTTAATGCTTGTACCTCGGGAAGAGGATCCTTGTAGAGCTGGCAAAGCTGGGATCCGGACCTGTGAAAGTGGAGCACTAGATGGCTGATAGTGGTATTTCCCAGGGGGTGTGGTGAGCCTGTTTCTGGGACTGTCAAAAATAAACAAACCTGGAAACTGAAACCAACCGTTGCTACTGGAAGCAACTGCCACTGCGTGGAAGGAAGGGCCGTTGCTGGGGTGACTCTAACAGGGCCAGTGGGCCAGCAGAAAGCAGCAGGTCCCTCCTCCCTCTCCCAGCCTTTCAGCCTTCCTTTAGCTGATTCTAATAACGGAGCCTAACCTAGCCTGGCAAAGGAGAAATACGACATTGCAGATTCCTGCGTGAGTAGCACAAAGTAGGGGCTGGGTGACTGGGCTTTGAGCTGAGTGATAAACAGCACACAGTGTTCTGGATTAAAACACTTTTAGTCTCATCCCTATTCACAGAACCAGCTGGAAGGAGCTTAGCTTTCACCTCTGCAACATCCTGCCCTCGGTATCTTCAACGTAAATTTGGAACTCAGAAACAAAATTCTATAATGAGGACCCAAGTCCTTAATGGGGACCCAGCCACCACAGGGGACTGCCTGGAGAGTTGTTACGTGTTGGCTTGGGTTGGTACCAAAATGCTGGAGCCTCTTTTCTGATTACCTGTAATCATCTTTCTGACATGCCTTTTGGTGCTTTTCTTATTAGCATGACACTGAGCTCATTTCTACAAGGAGGAAGTAGACAAATAAGATTTTGCTTTGGTTTGTCATGGTATTTTAGAAAAACGAAATCTCTAATTAGGAATAAAGGGACAAAAGAAGGAATGATTTTCTTTGACCGTCTGGAGGGGGGCAGGGAGTCTTTATTTCCATCAAAGGTTATTATTGATCTACATACATACAACTTATTTGGCATGGAGATATCTAAGTACCCTTTAAGTTTTAAAAAAGTGAAAGATGAGGACAATAAAACTACTCAATAATTACAACAAAATTTAAAACACACTAGTCATATGTATAGAAATGCTTTTGTGTACAGTTATATATAACACACTGCAGTTATATGTATTTATATACATACAGTTATGTGATGTGTATGTACATATATATATATATATATATTCTGTTATGAAAGAACAATAGAGGTAGGGAAGAAAAGGAAAATATGGAAAGGAAAGAGACAAGAAGAGAAAGAGACACATGGATGTGTGGCCAGATTGTTACATAGAGATCTAGAAAATAAGCCTATAGCAACCATGCCACAGAAGAACAGAGTGTGACAAGCAGAAACACAGGCTTTTCCATGGTTAAATTCTAACCTTGAAGACTTTTATGACATCGTCAACTAAGGCTCGTGAGATCATAATGCATTTTCAGAGTAGAGGAGAGCGGAGAGGAGGAAGTTCTCACTTCTCTGCTGAATAGCAGAGTGCCTTACATGCATATAGGAGGTACTCAGTAAAGCCTTACTGAATGATTGAACAATTGAATGAAGGAAGGAATGAGTGAATGAATGGAAAAATAGATAATATTAAATTAAGGGGGAAGGATTTTGCCTATACATTTCATGTATAAAGACTACCATATAGATCCTTCAGAGATGAAAACAATATATGTGCTTAGCTTGTGATGTATTGATCAGGATCTTATAATTGTTCTTATGTTAATTGTAAAACGAAACTTGTTTTTTCCCAAAGGGCAAAACAGATGATGAAGGGGACGTTAATTATGAGAGAAAAAGTTCAATTTATAAAGACCTTGTCACATTTTTAAGAGAAAAATCACCAAAATTTTCAGAAAATATGTCTAAACAGGTAAGTTTTATGGTTTCTTTTGAGCTTTCATAGCATTATGTTACTAAACTACAACTTTCTATGGTACAAGGAAAACAGTAACTTTGCCTTTTTTTGGACACTTTTTGTTATTAGCGTTTTTTTTACAATATAACATAACATAAAAATATTGTAAATGTAGTATCATTGTTCAGGCTTCAGTGCCATTAATTACATTCACAATGTTGTACAAATATCACTATTGTCAATTTCCAAGTCTTTTTCATCTCTCCAACTTAAACTCTACACCCATTAAGTAGTAATTCCCCATTCCTTCTTCCCTGACTTCCTGGTTAACTCTGATCTGCTATTTCTATCAGTTTGCTTATTTTAGATATTTATTGTCACTGGAATGATATAATATTTGTCCTTTTGTGTCTGGCTTCTTTCACTTAGCATAGTGTTTTCAAGGCTCATCCATGCTACAGCATGTATGATAATTTCATTCTTTTATGGTAGAATAAGATTTTGTTTAGGTATAGACCACATTTGGTTTATGCATTCATCCATTGATGGACATTTGGGTTGTTTCCACCTTTCGGGTATGGTGAATAATGCTGCTATGAATATTGGTGTCCCGGTATCTGTTGAGTACCTATTTTCAATTCTTTTGGATCTTTTCCTAAAAGTGGAATTTCTGGGTCATATGGCAATTCTGTATTTAACTTTTGGAGGAACTGCCAACGTGTTTTCCACAGGGCCACACCAATTTCATTCTCACCAGCATTATCCAAAGATTCCACTTTCTTCACATCCTTGTTAACACTGCTTATTTTCTAGGTTGTTGTTTAATTACAAACATCATATATTTACAAATATAATTACAAATATAATTTACAAACATAATTACAAATAGTCAGTGTCATTAGGAATTTGATTTGCATTTCCATAACGATTAGTGATGTCGACCATATTTTCATGTATTTGTTGGTTATTTGTATATCTTCTTTGAAGAAATGTCTGCTTGAGTCCTTAGCTTATATTTTAAGTTGAATCTTTTTGTTGTTGTAGTTTTTGTATATACCCGGTATTAACCCTTTATCAGATACAAGGTTTGCAAATTTTTTTCTCTTGTTATGCAGGTTGCCTTTTAACTTTCTTGATAGTGTCCTTTGATGCAGAAACATTTTTACTTTTGATGAAGCCAAATTTACCTATTTTTTCTTATGTTGCCTGTGCTTTTGAAGTCATATTTAAGAAATCATTGCCAAATCCAAGGTCATGAAAAATTTGCCCCTGTTTTTCCTCTAAGGATTGTATAGTTTTAGCTCTTAAATTTAGGCCCTTGATCTCTTTTGAGTTGATTTGTGTCCATTTGGAGACTAATGAAATTTAGGTTCCAATTTCATTCTTTTGCATGTGGATATTCAGTTTTCCCAACACTATTCATTGAAGAGACTGTTCTTTCTCCTTTGGGTAGAATTCTTGTTGAAAATCAATTGATCATAGATGGAAGAGTTTACTTGGGGACTTTTAATTCTATTCCATTGGTCTATATGTCTTTCTTTATGTCAGTATCACACTGTTTTGATTACTATAGTTGTAATAGTTTTGACATCAGGAAGTATGAGTCCTCAAACTTTGTTCCTGTTTTTTAATACTGTTTTGGCTATTTGGTTTTCCTTGACACTCTATATGAATTTTAGGCTTGGTTTTACATTTCTGCAAAAAGTGCCATTGGGATTTTGATAGAGATTTCATTGAATTTATGAATTGCTTTAAATAGTATTGCCATCTTAACCATATTAAGTCCTCCAGTTTATGAACAGGAGATATCTTTCCATTTAGTTGTATATTTAATGGTTTCAGCAATGTTTAGAAGTTTTCAGTGTACAAGTTTTTCTCCTTTATTATATTTACTCATTAACATTTTATTTTTGATGCTACTGTAAATGAAATTGTTTTCTAAATTTTATTTTCGATTATTCACTGCTAGTGTGTAGCAATGCAACTTTTGAGTGATCAAATCAGATCTAAATTTTGAGTGTTAAAGTCAAGATTGAATTTCGCAACTTCACTGAATTCATTTAACTGTGTGTGTGTGTGTTTGTGTGTGTGTATTCTTAGGTTTTTCTGCATACAAGATCATGCCATCTGCATACGGATAGTTTTACTTCTTCCTTTCTGATTTAGACGCTTTTACAATTTCTTTTTCTTTACTTATTACTGTGGCTAGGACTTCCTGGACTATGTTGAATAAGAGTGGTAACATCAGGCATCCTTGTCTGATTCCTGATTTTTTTTTTTTTTTTTTTTTTTTTGAGATGGAGTTTCACTCTGTCACCCAGGCTGGAGTGCAGTGGTGTGATTTTGGCTCACTGCAACCTTCACCTCCCCTCCTGGGTTCAGGTGATTCTTGTGCCTTAGGCTCCTGAGTAGCTGGGTTCACAGATACCTGCTACCATGCTCTGTGAATTTTTAGATTTTTAGTAGAGACGGGTTTTCACCATGTTGGCCAGGCTGCTCTCGAACTCCTGGCCTTAAGTAATCTGCCTGCCTCGGCCTTCCAAAATGCTGGGATTACAGCTGTGAGCCACCATGCCTAGCCTGACTCCTGATCTTAATTTAAAAACTTTTAGGCTTTCACTATTGAGCCTGATGTTAGCTGTGGGATTTTCCTATATGGCCTTTAGCATGTTGAGGAAGTTGCCTTCTATTCAGTTTTCCTTTTCTTTTCTTTTTTTGAGATGGAGTCTTGCTCTGTCACCCAGGCTGGAGTGCAGTGGTGTGATCTTGGCTCACTGCAACCTCCGCTTCCCGAGTTCATGTGATTCTTCTGCCTCAACCTCCCTAGTAGCTGGGATTCTAGGTGCACACCACCACAGCCGGCTAATTTTCATATTTTTAGTAGAGATGGGGTTTTGCCATGTTGGCCAAGCTGGTCTCAAACTCCTAACTTCAGGTGTTCCACCTGTCTCAGCCTCCCAAAGTGCTGGGATTACAGGTGTGAGCCACCATCCCGGCTCCAGTTTTCCTTTTCTTGGTGCACCCATCATTTGGTAGACCCTCCTGAGTAATGCACATTGGAGGGAAAAATTGAGGATTTGGGTGTTAGAGAATACCTTTATTATTTTCTCTCAGTTGTTTGTAGAGTAATGGTTTGAAATTAATTTTTAGTTAGCATTTCAAAGGCTTATATTTCCACGCAAACTGTTTGTTTTGGCTTTTTCCCCTCTTCGGAGGCCTTTAGGATCTTCCTTGGTGTTCTGTAATTTTTGTGGTATGGTTTGTGCAGATTTTTGTTTCTTTTTGAGATTCATCTATGCTTTTGCATCTATCATTAATTTATTGCTTTTGTGGATGTGTATTATTCCATTGTATGGATATGCCACAATTTGTTTATCCACTTACCTGTTAATGGATATATGGTTATTTCAGGTTTTGGGCTATTACAAATAAGACTACTAAGAACATTTTTGTACAAAGATTTGTATGATCATATAGTCTCATTGTGCCTAGGTTAAAAACCTAAGAATGAAATGGTAAGGTCATATGGTAGTTGTATGTTTAACTTTTTAAGCAACTGGTAAACTGCTCTCCATAGTGGTTGTAATATTTTACATTGGTGTAGGCAATGTATGAGAGTCCCAGTTCTTCCACATACTCATCACTAACCATTATGGTCAGTCCTTTAACTACAGGCATTCTAATAGGTGTGTACTGGTATCTCCTTTGGTTTTAATTTGCATTTCTTGAATGCATCTTTTCATGTGCTTATTGGCCATTCACATTATCTTATGTGGTAAAGTGTCTATTCAGACTCTGTGCATTGGGCTATTCAGTTTTTTATTGAGTTGCAACAGATCTTTATATATGTTCTTGGCTTATATATTCTGTTAGATATATGAAATGTAAATATTTCGTCCCAATCTGGGTCTTGTATTTTTTATTTATTTATTTATTTTTGAGACGAAGTCTTGCTCTGTCACCCAGGCTGGAGTGTAGTGGTGCGATCTTGGTTTGTTGCAAGCTCTGCCTCCCGGGTTCACACCATTTTTCTGCCTCAGCCTTCCAAGTAGCTGGGAGTACAGGCGTCCGCCACTGCGCCCAGCTAATTTTTTTTTTTTTTTTTTTTTGTATTTTTAGTAGAGACGGGGTTTCACTGTGTTAGCCAGGATGGTCTGGATCACCTACCTCATGATCCGCCCAACTTGGCCTCCCAAAGTGCTGGCATTACAGGCGTGAGCCACTGTGCCCTGCCAGGTCTTGTATTTTTATTCTCCAAACAGTGTCTTTCAAAGAGCAAGTGTCTTCAATTTTGATAAAGTCCAACTTATTTTTTCTTTACAGTGTTTTATCTTATAATGCTTTTCCAAACCCAGTATAATGAAGAATTTCTCCAATATTTTCTTCTAGAAATTTTTCAATTTTACCATTCCAATCTATGTCTATGATCCATTTTAATTTGTCTTGTGTATATGAGGTATGGATCAAAGTTCATTTTTTTCTTTTGCTTATCTAGTTGTTCCAGCATCATTTGTCAAAAATAAACCTATTGTTTTACCACCGAATTACCTTTATAACTTTGTCAAAAATTAGTAGTCCATTTGTCTGTGAATGTATTTCTGAACACTTCATATTGTAACTTTGATTTCTCTGTCTTTACACCAATACCACACTGTCTTGATTACTCTAGCTTTATGATAAGTCTTGAAGTTGTTTAGTTTAAATCCTCTAATGTTCTTTTAAAAAGTTTTTTGGCTATTCTAGGTCTTTTGCATGTCCATAAGAATATTAGAGGCAGCATGTCAATTTCTTAAAAAAAGGTCTAATGGAATTTTTGCCTTGAATTTATAGATGAATTTAGGAAAAGTGGACATCTTAACAATATTGAGTTTTCTAATCCATGAACATAGTATATCTCTCCATTTATTCAGGTCTTAATTTCTCTCACCAGTGCTTTATAGCTTTCAATATACAGGTCTTATACATCTCTTTTGAAACTTATCTGTGTTTCATATTTTGGGTCTATTGTTAATGAGTTTTAGCTTTTCTATTTCTAGTCATTTTTTCCTATTGTATAACTATATACTTGATTTTTGTATACTGATTTTATATCCTAAAATTTTGCTAAACTCCCTTATTAGTTCTAGTATCTTGTTTGTACATTCCAGAGGGTTTTCTATGTAGATATTGTCAGTGAATAAAGATCATTTTTACTTCTTCCTTCCTAATCTCAACTCTTCCTTCCCAATCTCAACAGTTTTTTATTTCTTTTTATTTCTCTAATGCACTAGCTGGAATCACCAGTAAAACATTGAATAGAAATGGTCTTCTTCCTGATATTGCAGGGAAATCTTTCAGTTAAGTTTGATGCTAACCATTTACAAGGTTAAAGCTTCTATTCTGAGTCATTGAGAACTTTTATTAGGAATGAATGCTGGATTTTATCAAATGTTTCTTTGTGTACTGTGGAAAGAATCATGTGGTTTTTTCCTCTCTTTTAGTTTGTTAATGTGATTAATTACATTAATTAATTTTTCAAGTGACAAACCGACCTTACATTTCTGAGACAAACCCCACTTGAATCTTTTATATACATTATCAGATTTAATCTGCTAAGATTTTGTTAAGTTTGGCACCTATATTCATAAAGTTATTAGTGTGTAGCTTTGTTTTCTTTAGTAACTTTGTCTGGTTTTGGTATTGAAGTAATATTGACACTATAGAATGATGTGGAAAGTTTTATCTTCAATTTTTTGGAAGAGTTTGTATAGAATTAATATTGTTTGTTTATTAAATGTTTGGTAGGTTTATTAAATGTTTGGTAGAAATGTTTGGTGAAAGCCATCTGGGCCTGGAATATTCTTTATGGGAAATATTTTAACTACAAATTCAATTTATTTGATAGTTATGACACTATACCGGTTGTCTATTTCTTTCTGAGGGAACTTTGGTGGATTAGATTGTCCTTAAGGGAATTTGTTCATTTGGTGTAAGTTGCCAGATTTATTGGCATAAACTTTTTTCATAGTATTCTCTTACTGACTTTTTAATATCTGTAGAATTTTTAGTCATTGTTACCTCTCTCATTCCTAATATTGGTCATTTGTGGTTTTTTAATTTGATCCACCTATACCGATAGGACTATAGATTTACTAAATTTTCTCAAGGAACTAGCTTTAGGTTTAATTTTTATCTTTTCTACTTTACTTTGATGTTTATGTGGTTTTATTTTGGGTTTATTTACTCTTATTTCTCCAGTTTCTAAAAAATGTCATGATACATTTAATTTAATCTAGGCATATTTGCATTTGAAGAAATTTTGATGAATTCAATAGTGAATAATGTTTTACTCAGAGCATATTAAACAAGGGATCCTCAGCCCAAAACCTGCTTTAGCGGATAAACAACTTCAGCAGCGTTTCAGGATACAAAATCAATGTATCAGTGTATAAAAATCACCAGAATTCCTGTGCACCAACAACAGCCAAGCCAAGAGCCAAATGAGGAATGCAATCCCATTCACAGTTATCACAAAAAGAATAAAATACCCAGGAATAGAGCTAACTAGAAAAGTGAAAGAGCTCTACAATGAGAATTACAAAACACTATAGCGAAATCAGAGATGGCACAAACAAATGGAAAAACTTCCTATGCTCATGGATTGAAAGAGTAAATATCATTCAAATGGCCATACTGCCCAAAGCAATTTATAGATTCAATGCTATTCCTATCAAATTACCAGCAACATTCTTCACAGAACTAGAAAAAAATATTTTAAAATTCATATGGAACCAGAAAAGAATAGCCAAGACAATCCTAAGAAAAAAGAGGAAGAAGAAAAAAAAAAACAAAAAACAAAACTGGAGGTATCACACTACCCAACTTCAAACTATACCACAGGGCTACAGTAACCAAAATGACACGGTACTGCCATAAAAAGCAGACACATAGACCAATGGAACAGAATAGAGAGCCCAGAAACAAGGCTGCACACCTACAACCATCTGATCTACAACAAAGCTGACAAAAACAAACAATGGGGAAAGGACTCCTTATTCAATAAATGGTGCTGGGATAACTGGCTAGCCATATGCAGAAGATTGAAACTGGACCCCTTTCTTGTACCATATACAAAAATCAACTCAAGAGGGATAAAAGACTTAAATGTAAAACTCAAAACTATAAAAACCCTGGAAGACAACCTAGGCAATACCATTTTTGACATAGGAACTGGCAAAGATTTCATGATGAAGATGCCAAAAGCAATTGCAACAAAAGCAGAAATTGACAAGTGGGATCTAATTAAACCTCAGAGCTTCTGCACAGCAAACCATCAACAGAATAAAGAGACAACCTACAGAATGGGAGAAAATATTTGCAAACGATGCATCTGACAAAGGTTTAATATTCAGCATCCATAAAGAATAGATTTACAAGAAAAAACAAACAACCCATTAAAAAGTGGTCAAAGGACATGAACAGATACTTTTCAAAAGAAGACATACATGTGGCCAACAAGCAGGTGAAAAAAGCTCAATATCACTGATTATTAGAGAAACGCAAATCAAAACCACAGTGAGATATCATCTCACACCAGTCAGAATGGGTGTTATTAAAAAGTCAAAATATAACAAATCCTGGTGAAGTTGCAGAAAAAAAGGGAATGCTTATACACTGTTGGTGGGTGTGTAAATTAATTCAATCATTGTGGAAAACAGTGTAGCAATTCCTTAAGGAGCTAAAAACAGAACTACCATTTAATCCAGCAACTGTATTACTGGGTATATACCCAGAGAAATATAAATCATCACATAAAGACACATGCACACACATGTTCATTGCAGCACTATTCACAGTAGCAAAGGCATCAGATCAACCTAAATAGTCATTAGTGGTAGACTGGATAAAGAAAATGTGGTACATATATGACATGGAATACTACAAAGCCATAAAAAAGAATGTGATCCTGTCCTTTTTGGGAAGAAAACCAATTACCCCCTGTTCTCACTTATAAATGGGAGCTAAATGACGAGAACAAATGAACATAAAGGGGAACAATAGACCCTGGGGCCTACTTGAGGGTGGAGGGTGGGAAGAGGGAGAAGATCAGAAAAAATAACTATTGGGTACTAGGCTTAGTACCTGAATGATTAAATCATCTGTACAGCAAACCCCTGTGACATGATCTATATAACAAACCTGCACCTGTACCCCTGAACCCAAAATAAATTATTTTATTTTTGGCACAGATGGGGTTTTGCCATGTTGGCCAGGCTGGTCTTGAACTCCTGGCTTCAAGTGATCTGCCTGTCTAACCTATTTATTTATTTATCATTTTTGACCATAAGAATTCATGCTGCAAATTTCTTTATGAGCATTGTGTAGACTGTGTTCCCCAGATTTTGATACGTGATGTTTTTATTCAATATATATGAGGAGTTTCTGTAGATCTTTTACTAATTTCTAGTTCAATTCCAATGTTTTAAGATATTTTATATGATTTTAGTTACTTTAAACTTGTTAATGTTCATTTTATGTCCCAGAATATGATCTATTTTGGTGATTTTTTTTCCTTGTACATTTGAGGAGACTATATTCTGGTGTTATTGAGAGGTGTGTCTTTTAAATGTCCATGAAGCCAACTTGTCTGATTGTGTTGCTCAGGTCTTCTATATCATTACTGATGTTTTTTCTGCTCATTTTATTGATTACTGAGAGAGTTTTGAAGTCCACCAATTATGGATTTATCTACATTTCCTTTTAGCTCTGTGTTTCCTTCATATATAATGAAGTTCTGTTGCTTGGTGAATACACAATTACAACTGTATGCCAATTGATTCTTTATTAGTATGTGTGCTCCTCTTTGTCCCAATAAATAATAATATTTATTTAGAATTTATTTATTGCTGTGGAGTCGATATTGTCTGTTTTTAATATGGCCATTCCTGCTTTCTTTTGATTATTGTTTGCATAAACTATTCTTCTCCAGCCTTTTACTTCTGATGTATTTGTATCTTTACATATAAAATAGTTTCTTTAGGCCACAAATAGTTAAGTCCCTTTTTTCATCCAATTTGATGATTTCTCATTCAATTGATGTGTGTAAACCCTTTCATTTGATGTAACTACTAATATAGTTAAATCTAAATTTACTGTCTTGCTACTTGTTTTCTATTTGTTTCATCAGTTCTTTGTGATTTTTTTCCTTTCTCCACCCCTTTTGAATTGAGCCTTTTAAAATGATTCCATTTTATTTGTGCTACTGCTTTACTAGGTATATTTCTTATTAAAAGTTTCTTAGCTGCCCTCTGGCTTATATATATATCTCGAATTTGTCATGTCTCCTTTAAGTAAGATTCTAAAATTCACAAATAGTTTAAGAAACTTACAACAATATACCTTGAATACCCCTCCCTATACTTGGTGTTATTGTCGTCACACATTTTATTTCTACATGTCATAAACCCCTCAAAATGTTGTTACTATTTTTGCTTTAGATAGTCAATTATATGTGAGAATGATTAAAAATAATACACAAAGTCTTGCATATTTATTTTTACCATTTCTGCAGCTTTCAATTTTTTTGCATAGATTCATGTTTCTGTCTGGCATGATTTTATTCCTGACTGAATAATTTTATTTAACATTTCTAGCACAGGTCTTCTGGTTAATTCTCTGTTTTTGTTCATCTGTGAAGGTTTTTATTTTGCTTTCATTTTTGAAAGATTTTTGTTTTATTCTTAGTATAGAATTTTGGGTTGACATGGTTTTTTGTTTTTTCCTTTTTAGTGCTTTAAATATATTACTCTCTTTTTCTCTGGTTTGCAGTGTTTCTGATGAGAGGCCTCTTAAAATTCTTATGTTCATTCCTCTGTGTTTAATATGTCATACCTGTCTACCTTCAAGATGTTCCCTTTATCTTTGGTTCAAGCAATTTAAATATAATGTGTTTTAGTCAATAGAGGGTTTTAGTTGAATTTTTTGGTGGTGGTGAGGAATGAGCAGGTCCAGCCCTGGTGTTGTATCTGTGTGTGCTGCAACAGAGGAGTGAATTTAAAAACATCGCGTTACTGTCCACCTAACTCCAACAGAAGCCTTAGTCTTGACACTGCCCTTATTTAGCTATTACTAAGGACCACAAGTTAGATGCACCTGAGACTTCCTTTCCTGAATTTACCACTGGCATAATGTTCCAGAGAACACTAGATAATTCAGATATCATTAAAAATTATTCTCATTTTTTCAATAAAGGGGATTAGCATCAATGAAGACCAGCAAAAGGATAATGATCAGCTGGGCAAAGCCCCCAAGAAGGAAGAAGCAGCTGCCTTCCGCAAAGACATTTCTGGTTCAGACAAGAGGTCACTGGAGAAAAACCAAATTAATTTTGGGAGGAATCAAATGACCAAGAGATGGGAACCAACCTTAAGCTGGAAGACCACTGTTAATTACAAACAGTATGTAGACATTTGCATTTGTTTTCAGATGCATCTTTAGTAACCATATTCACCTAATTTTTCACAGAACTTTATTTAATTGAATTAAATTAATTATTTTTTTTGAGATGGAGTCTTGCTGTGTTGCCCAGACAGGAGTGCAGTGGTGCAATCTCAGCTCACTGCAACCTCCGCCTCCTGAGTTCAAGTGATTCTCCTGCCTCAGCCTCCTGAGTAACTGGGATTACAGGCATGTGCCACCACACCTGGCTAATTTGTTTTGTTTTTGTAATTTTAGTAGAGACAGAGTTACACCATGTTGGCCAGACTGGTCTCAAACTCCTGACCTCAAGTGATCTGCCCACCTCAGCCTCCCAAAATGCCGGGATTACAGGCATGAGTCACTGCGTCTGGCCAGAACTTTATTTTATAGTGGAAAAATACTGAGTAGATATTTACATGTCCCTCCAAGGCACAGGTTGATTCCTTTCTGCTCCTCTTTGTATTCCAAGCGGAAAGATTTGATAGAATTTATGTGTGTAGCACCATGAAGGGAAGAGAAGAACAATTCACTTTCATATAGTTGGTGAGTCAGGACAAATAATATGCAGAAAAGATGATAAAACACTTGGAAAAGTCATAGGGGAAATGTAAAAATCATAGTAGAGACCTGGTTAAGTAAGCACTAGGAGAATGTGGAATGGTGAAAATTGTATGGAGTTAATCAGGGAAACTGTCATAGAGGTAATGTCTTCTCTTTTAACAGAACTTTAATACTATGAAAAGGCTAGAGTCTCAAAAATATGAATGGGCCTATATAAAGTGGACACTGGCTTGATGAATGTACGAAATACACAAAACAGTGCCGTTTAGGACCCTCTATAAACAGGCATCAAAGCAAAAATCGAGGGCCAATGCTACTTAAGTGCTGGGGCAGTCTGAAACACCTAGAGCTAGCTAGCTTGCCTCCTTCCTTCCTTCCTTCCTTCCTTCCTTCCTTCCTTCCTTCCTTCCTTCCTTCCTTCCTTCCTTCCTTCCTTCCTTCCTCCCTCCCTCCCTCCCTCCCTCCCTCCCTTCCTTCCTTCCTTCTTTCCTTTCTTTTTTGAGGCAGAGTCTTGCTGTCGCCCAGGCTGCAGTGGCACAAACTTGACTCACTGCAACCTCCAATTCCCGGGTTCAAGCGATTCCCTTGCCTCAGCCTCCCAAGTAGCTGGGATTACAGGTGTGTGACATCATGCCTGGTTAATTTTTATATTTTTAGTAGAGATGGGGTTTTGCCATGTTGGCCAGGCTAGTCTCGAACTCCTGAGCTCAAGTAATCTGCCCACTTTGGCCTCCCAAAGTGCTGGGATTACAGGTGTGAGCCACTGCACCCCGCCCACTTTTTAAAATTTAACAAGTAGTTTACAAGTCGCGGCCTATAAGTGATACTCTATGTTGTCCTAGTTTTGGATTAAGAACTGGCTCCTGGTTGATCACACGGGCACCTTCTCCTGCAGGGATTCTGAGAACCACAGGGTGATTGTGTTTTGGAAGCAAACCCAGAGAGCTGTTTGAAGAACGGAGTCCTGTGGAGAGGGGAGACACTAGCTCCTCTGATTGATTCTCATCAGTTTTGGGGTATTTGACTTTTGTGCCTCTGTTTGAAAGAGTCAATGTGAAAATGAAAAATGCATAGGCAACTCTGTTAATTGGCAAGTGAGTTTTAAAATACTGCTTTTTCCATATGCTTACTCTTTCAAGCATGAGATTCCTTAGCAGGTATTGAAGGGAGGACACAGAATGCCAAGGACTATGCAAAGCCTGCGAATACCTGGAAAACCAGGCACAGGCCCTGTTGCAATGTTGAGTAGGGAAGATAAGAAAATAGACAACTATAATTGGGGGTGATACGTACCTAGAGTAGAAGGCATTGGGTGCAGGATTCACACCAACAGTGGCAGCCTGTGGAGACCTGTTCCTAGGTGCTGGACAGAAAGTTTCTTCGATATATAAAACATAGGGCTGTGCTGAAAGAATGAAACAGACAACTCCAAGTGTCAGAATCACACATCTGTCAGGAACACACATCATTTGAGCACATGGAAATAATGGAGTATATATCTACGTTGCCATCTTTTATTTTTTATTAATTAGCAAAAAGCGATAAAGCTAATATATTTGTACATATTTTTTAGAAGCAAAGGCTCAGCAAAAGAAATCCAAGAGGACAAACGCACAGGAAAACTTGAAAAAACAAGACCATCTATTTCACACGGAAGAGCACAATTACTTCGGTATGTTTCTGGTCAGCATGACAAGTTCCCTAAAGCCACCCTCACACAGTGGGCTACTGAGCATGCAAATTAATGCCATTCTTACTGTTAGGGTCCCAAGATGTTTACACTGATGGTTACTAGGAATGTTAGTAAAAGTGGTCACACCGGATTTCTTTAAATACTTTTTCAAGATATTCTTCTAATGCAGAGTTACCAGAAATACAGTGATTTACTAGTATTAGTTGACTGTGGGAAAAGAAATGTGTTTAATGCAAAGAGCAGTGAACTAAGTTTAGGAACACTGGGCTCCTAACTGATGTCTTGCCTCTGAACAATCATGTCCTGGCAAAGTTATGTCATCTGTCTGAGCCTCTCTTTGCTGATCACAAATGACTGCCGATTTTGAAGTGGTATAAATTATTGCTAATGAAAACAATTAAAAATTAAATATGAGGCCAACTAGTAAACTTCTTATTTCATTTTCAGTTTGACAAAAAGTGACATGTCTGGAAGATAAGGGTCAGCCACTTCTATTAGCTTCAGAGTGGTGGATATTAGCACTTTTGTTACAATCTCACAGGTCCTTGAGACTGCGTTCATTATTTTTTTCAGTTACTTTTCTCTCTAGGTTGTTCAGATTGAGCCAATTCTGTTGTACCATCTTTAAGTTCATTTATTTTTTCTTCTGTCCTATTCTTCTGCTAATTTCATTCAGTGAGTTTTTAATTTCACTTACGATTTTAAGTTCCAAAATTTCCGTTTGGTTTTTCTTTTCTATCTTCTGTTTCTTTGCTGAGACTTTCTATTTTTTTCATTTATTTCAAACATGTTCATATTGCTTGTTGAAATATTGTTATGATGGTGGCTTTCATATCTTTGTCAGATAATTCATACATCTCCATCACCTTGATATTGGCATTTTTAAATTGTCTTTTTTCATTTAAGATGAGATCTTCCCCATTCTTGGTATGATAAATCATTTTCAGTTGAAATGTAGACATTGTGGTTATTATGAGACTCTGGATCTTATTTAAATTATTGATTTATTTATTTGAGACAGAGTCTTGTCTGTCACCCAGGCTGGAGTGCAGTAGTGCAATCTCGGTTCACTGCAACCTCCACCTCCCGAGTTCAAGCAGTTCTTCTGCCTCAGCCTCCTGAGTAGTTGTGATTACAGGAGTGCACTACCACACCCAGCTAATTTTTTTATTTTTAGTAGATACGGGGTTTTGCCTTGTTGGCCAGGCTGATCTTGAACTTCTGACCTCAAGTGATCTGCCTGCCTCGGCCTCCCAAAGTGCTGGGATTACAGATGTGAGTCACTTCCCCTGGCCTAAATCTTATATTTTAGAAGGCCTTCTCTGCCACCATATTGACAGGATGAGGTATGTGCTGCTTCTCCAGGCTGGTGAGGAATTGAAGTGGCAGGTTTTCCCATAGGCCTTCATTGATGCCTGGAGGGTCAGGCAAAGGAGTCCTCATTATTTCTGGAGGGTAGTGGGAGTTCATGCTCCACCTATGCCTCTGCTGATACCAGCTGGACAGTGTGATGGCGGAGTCCTTGGTTTGTCTGTGGGCTCTACTGACATCACAGTTCGGGGAGTGACTTCATTTTTGCCATGAGGTAGTGAGCATCTGACTCTCTGTCAGGCCTTCTCTGAGGCCACCCCAGCAGGTGGGTTGCAATGCTTTCTTACAGTCCGATAAAGGTGGAACCCTAGGCTCTTCACTTGGCCTTTGCTCTAAGAGGTAGACTTGGGCCATGCTGTTATCTGTGGTCTTGACTGACATAGATCATTTGTTGTCTAAACATTTTCTGTCTTATTAGGCTTTCCTTTTCTGACCCTTTGAATTAGACAGAGCAGGACTTTCTTAGGTCCTTTATTTGCCTGCACCGCCTGGAGTTTCTGCTTTGCTGGCTTTTCCAGTACCCAGTCTAGGATGAAGACAAAAAGAAAACCCAGGGAATGCACCACTGTGTTGAGCCACAGGTCTTCAGATCTTTAGGTAGTCCTCTTCTTTTTCTCTACCTTTCAGAGTCACTTTATGTTTGTTTTTTTTACAACATCCAGATTTTTAGTTGTACTTGGTGGGGGAAATAGATAAAAGTATATCTACTTCATCTTTCCTGAAATAGATACTGGGCCAAAAGTATTTCAATTTTTAGTGAGCTAGAGAGCTTAGGGTAATAGATAAGGTAAAGTTGTAATGTATCCAAGCAACACTATTACTCAATGATAAAAATGAAATTTCCTTGTGTCTAATCTTGCCTAAGTGGATAGAATTCTGTGGTAGAGAAGTATTTCTTAAGGTGCAGTTTGTAGATCAATTCAACATTGACATTTGCTTCTTTTTACCTCCTGACTGTGCAGTTGCCATGGGACAGGATTGGAAGAAATCATATCAAATAGGAAAAGTACTTTAAAGTTAGCTATCAAAGGATTCATCAATTGGGAAAAAAGAAAGCTTTTCTTTGGGGCACTGCTTTGTAAAATGGGATTGTGGAGTGATTGAGTAGACCTAATTCACTATGCCCTCAACTCCAGGACCTTGTTAGGCTAAGGAAAGGTAAATTTAGGCTTTTCCCAAAGAATTTAGGCTTATTCTACTATATGCTTCAATCGGGAATCTTTGAGTTAAGTTTAAGTCACTTCTTGAATAGACCTGATCTATTAGAAACTTCACTCTGGTGTCTCATTAAATGGGAACAGATGCTTCAATTCAGGCTTTCCCTGTTCCATGGTCCAGAGAGCATAATCATAGTGTTTTACACACAAATTGGCTTTTGGAAGTGCAAAAATTGGGGGTTTTCTGTGCCAAAAAGCCTGTAAGAAATTAAGAGAATCATGGAATCTTACAAATTAATAAAATTTAAAAATTGTCCATCCTCTTCCTATGCTCCAAAATGGAATAGACTAGAAAAGACTTTTATGCACGAGAACCCACTGGGAGTTGGAGACAGCAGAGAAGGGAGAGAAACAAAGAAAATGAGAATGAATTAGATATGAGCATGAAGGCTTAAATGGACTAGTCCTTGCCCATGAGCTTAATGTTGAGTTAGAAACTTCTAGAGCGATGAGGAATAAAGTGTACTTTCTCATAAGTCTTTTTATAATTAGAGCACAATGATCGTGATTCCACTAATTCTATTTTTGTAAATCCAAGTTAAACATCTGCAGATGGCCCGTTTTCAGCCCTGGTTGATTTCACTCCAGGTTTGTGCTGTGTAGGGTGTCAATAACCCTTTTATGGATTACTGGGGACCCAGATACATTTTCTAAAGATTAATGGGAACCCAGAATGAATACACTACTCCAGGGGGTGGCTGGCAGGATTCTCGGGTTCCTCTTACCCATGGACACCACTCTAAATGCAAACCCTAATGAGTCCTGTCTCCTCCTGGACTCTCGTCCCTGTCTTGAGCTCTGCAATATCCCAAATGAATCATTCTTCCACTTTGCTCTTTCTTCTACATTTTTTCCTTGACCGCCCTCATACTACAAGGAACTGAATTTCCTTATATCCTCACCCTATGCACCAAAGCCTCCACTGTCTCCTTCTTGCGTTTATTGAAACTTTTCCGTGACAGCAGCGATTCTCCTTCAGATCTTCTTTTCCGAGGCCCTGTGTAACTGCACAGGGCATGTGTAAAAATACAGGGCATGGGGACCATAGGCAGAAATCTCCTCTTTATTGCTTCAAACTACCTTACTCTTCAGATTAGACCTCCTTTCCTATGAGGCTGATGTAACCCTCTGTTTTTCCTGGTTGCTGTTTTCTATGGATCCATTATTACTGACAATTTTGACATTGACTTACTATCACTTTCATCCTACGTCCAATCATCATTTGAAAAACCTGAAACCCCAAGAGGAAGACCAGTACCAAATCTTGACCTACACACTCCCTGGTTTCAGTCTCACTGACTGTTGCCTCCTCTCCATCAAGCTGCTGCTACTGCCACTTCCTGGAATTATCACCAGAAATACCCTTCTTCCAAAATCTTAACCTAGACCGAATCCATTTGTTCATTCACTTATTCATACCTGCTTTAATTGATTAATTCTTCTAGCAAATATTTATTGAGTGCCTTCCTTGTGCTAGGGAAGACAGTATGAAAAACAGAAATGGTCTTTGCCTTCATGGAACTTACTAAGACAATACAAGAAAACACAGAAATAAAAATTTTCTGATGGTGACCAAAGTGGACAAGGTACTGAGCTACAAAATAATGGGAACTTACATAATTACTCATAGACCACAGATTTGATTCTGTTCTTGCTGAAGATCAAGGTAAAGACAAAAACCTAACCAGTTACTTAATTTATGTGGGCCCTAAGATGAAAACAGATCAGATTTTCTCAAAACCACAGCTTTTCCTTGGAGTTTAAGAAAGATACTGAAAGACAGCGTTCTTCAATAGCATGCCCTCGATACCTGGCAGCCAACAGGCCCTCCATGCATGTTTGTTGAATGAATATGCATGATAATACAGAACTATCTAACACGTATTTCACACTCTCTCTGTGCCAGGCATTGTTATAAGCTTTTTACATACTAATTGCTATTATCATCCCCAATTTGCAGGTGAGGAAACCGAGGCACAAGTAAGTTAAATGACTACCCCAGCTCCTCTAGGTACCAAGATGAACAGCTCCCATTACAACTATTTGTTTTAGCACAGCCACTTCACTAACCATGGAGTTTTGTTCAAATTATTATTATTATTATTATTATTATTATTATTATTATTATTACAGAGTCTTGCTCTGTCATCCAGGCTGGAGTGCAGTAGCATGATCTTGCCTCACTGTAACCTCTGCCTCCCAGGTTCAAGTGATTCTCCTACCTCAGCCTCCCGAGTAACTGGACAAGAGGCGCATGCCACCACACCCAGCTAATTTTTGTATTTTTTAGTAGAGACAGGGTTTCACCGTGTTGGCTAGGCTGGTCTCAAACTCCCGACCTCAAGCAATCCACTCACCTCGGCCTCCCGAAGTGCTGGGATTACAGGCGTGAGCCACCACGCCCGGCCCAAATTATTTTTAACTTGTTATCTCTATAATGAGAGTAATGACAACCTCATAGATTGTTGAGAGAATTCAAATGAGACGTTTAACCCACGGTCTGTTGTCCTGAACTCTCGTGGCCAAATGCGTGGGGTTTTGAAAAACTCACTTTAAAAAAGGGTGATGAAATTTATATAATGTATATTATGATAACCTCTATTGGAGTGTGAGCCAATACCCTATAATCAAAAGCATGAGCATTTCTGTAGTGAAACATGAATATTCACACTGATGAGATGAATAAAGACCATAAATAGTCTAGTATCAGTTCATCTAAGGCCTTAGCAACAAGTTAAGTCCAGTGGGGGGAAAATAGTTTTCAGAGCTTTTTGGATTTCAGAGTTAGAGGAAAAGTATTGTGGACTTGCGTGATCTATAATGGTCATTCACTTTGTGACTTTGATATTTAAGGACACCTTAATATGTGATTGGCAAGAGTCATATTTTAAGTAATTTTGGATCCTTCAAAATGAATGATTTTTTTTCTCCTCTTAATTTCTCTGACGTTTCCTTGCTTGTAGAATGGGAAGAATAGAGCCCGCTTTGCAAGGTGGTTGTGAAGTTTAGAAACAATGAATATAAAGTGCCTGGGACAGGCTGGGTGCAGTGGCTCATGCCTATAATCCTAGCAGTTTGGGAGGCCGAGACGGGAGGATCACGAGGTCAAGAGTTCGAGACCAGCCTGGCCAACATGGTGAAAACTCTGTCACTACTAAAAATACAAAAATTAGCCAGATGTGGTGGCACGTGCCTGTAAGCCCAGCTACTCAGGAGGCTGAGGCAGGAGAATGACTTGAACCCGGGAGGCGGAGGTTGCAGTGAGCCAAGATCACACCACTGCACTCCAGCCTGGGTAACAGAGCGAGATCCTGTTTCAAAAAAATACAAGTACCTAGGACAAAATAGACAAAACTGGTGGCTGCTGTTGGTATTATTTAATATTAAAATTAACTAGAAGATTTAAAGGTTTGCTTCTGTCCTGTGAGATGAGGAATGTGTGGGAAACAATATCAGGATAAATATCCAGGGTTCACCACCTCTCCACATGTGAGTGATGGATGAGCAGTTCCTGAGAAATCATTGTGGGTTTGGTGACCCAATGGCAGTAACCTGTCATCCGGCGGTGGGAGGTGGAGACAAGCTGGTGTGATGAGTGTGCATGTGCACGAGGGACCTCTGCAGGGACATGGGCTTATATTGGATTCCAGAAGGCTCTTGTAATACTGTTGTCCATGCATCCAACCACAGAATGTGGTGTACTTCTGTGGAACTCAACACCTTGCATGGTGATGCCTCTCAGAGTTGGTGGTTGACTCTTTGGTCCTGAACCTGATTATGTTCATGTCATTGCTGTTCTTTGGCACCTTGTGCCCTTGCAAGTACTTCAGTGTAGACATTACGGAGGGCTGTGCTGAATATTGACTCTCCTTGGTAACAGAGACTCTTTCACTTTAGGGCCTTGCAGCACAGCCCAGTTGAACTTACTGGAATAATAGAAATAGTCACTATCTGAGCTGTCCGGTGTGGTCACCACAAGGCATGTGGGCCATTGAGCACTTGAAATGTGGCTAGTGTGACTGAAGAACTGGATTTTTAATTTTCTTTAATTTTAGTTAAATAAATAAGTTCTAATATCTGTAAATATAGATGACCACATGCAATGAGTGGCAGTCTTGTTGAAAAACACAGCCTTAGGACATTCACTGAATACCCTTGTTTATTTCTCACTATCTTCTTTATTATGATTATTGCACCCAGAGCAATTGCACCTGCAATAGAGACAGGTTTATTCATTGCACGCAGTTCCTTCTTATTTTTATTTTTATTTTTTTTTGAGACAAGGTCTCGCTCTGTCTCCCAGGCTGGAGTGCAGTGGTGTGATAATGTAATAATGGTTTACTGCAGCTGAAACTCCTGGGCTCAAGCGATCCTCCAGGGTCAAGCCTCCTGAGTAGCTGGGATTACAGGCATGCACCACCATGTCTGGCTAATTAAGGTTGTTTTTTTTTTTTTTTTTTTTTTGTAGAGACAGAGTCTTGCTATGTTGTCCAGGCTGGTGTTGAACTCTTGGCCTCAAGTAATCCTCCCACCTCAGCCTCCCAAAGCACTGGGATTGTAGGCATGAGCCACTGAACCTGGCCTTGTGTAGATCTTAATAGAGATTTACTAGAACTCAGAAGGTGTTGGTATCTGATCCATTGCTTGTGCCCATGTTGCTTAAATGTGATTATAACCATCTCCACACTGTAGCTTACATGTGTATGTATGTTGTTATTGTTCTTAGAAAGAGTGCTGAAAAGATAGAGGAAATTATTAGTGATAGCTCCTCAGAAAGTGAGGAAGATGAAGAGCCACCTGACCATCGTCAGGAAGCAAGTGCAGATTTGCCATCAGAATATTGGCAAATTCAGAAGCTGGTGAAATATTTAAAGGTAAGAAAGGCCTATGGTAGTATGTTTGCAACGTTCATTTAAAATACTTTCCCAAAGATGTCTATGCTGCTTCCAAGTTTACTTTATGTTTCTTTCAAATAAGAGTAGTAAACATTCCTGTTGTTTTATCTAAGGGTGTGCAGGGCAAGGTCTTATTACCCTGAGGATGCAAGATTCATCCTCATGGAGCAACCAGGCTGCCTGGTACCAACCCTCTCTCCTGGCTGGGCAGTGGGCATGGTAAACAGCTGACACTGTGACTTGCTGCCATGTGATGATTTGTAGTTTGGTGTGGAAGAAACAACACGGGTTTTTAAAGCTGGACTTTGGTTAAACTCCAGGCTGTTTCACTTACTAGCAACGTAGCTGTTGAAACATTAGTTTTGAGCCCTAATTTTCTCAACCCATGGAATAAAATTAATATACCTGTACTACAGGACTATTATAAAGTGTTTAATAAAACACACTTGAAACATAGCATGGTTTCTGAGACATTGTGGGTGCTTATAGTGTGGGTTGGTCCATTTTCATTTCTCTCAAGTCAGATAGCACGCATGAGAACATTTTACATAATAATTGGCCCACATCATATATTTAAGTATTTGAATTTGCAGGAGGGCAAGGGGAATGACTCACCAAAACCCAGATTAATATTCATTTCTGACGTCAGATAGCAAGTATTGATGATTTCTAGGCCTTGTGTAAAGCCGACGTCCAGAAGTATTTGTGAAAAAGCATTTGACTCAACTCATGTTTTCTTTCTGCTTTTTCATGTCTTTGGTCAAATCAACCAAGGGCATTTGCCAATGGCTTTGCTTGATTTAATCATTGCACAATGTAAACATTTATCAAAATACCACATTGTACCCCACAAAAATATACAATTATTTTTTGTCAATTAAAAATAAATAATATTTTGGCCGGGTACAGTGACTCATACCTGTAATCCCAGCTTGGGAGGCCGAGGAGAGTGGATCATCTGAGGTCAGGAGTTCGAGACCAGCCTGGCCAACATGGTGAAACCCTGTCTCTACTAAAAATACAAAAAAAATTAGCCTGGTGTGATGGCGCACGCCTGTAATCCCAGCTACTGGGGATGCTGAGGCAGGAGAATCGCTTGAACCCAGGAGGCAGAGGTTGCAGTGAGCCGAGTTCATGCCATTGTACTCCAGCCTGGTCAATAAGAGTAAAACTCCGTCTCAAAATAATAATAATAATAATAATAAAATAAATAAATAATATTTTCATATTTCAAAAAGGACATGACCTTATACGAAACAAGCCCTAATGCTCAACTTGGAGATCCTTTTGGCAGGCTCCTAATGATTTGACCATCAATGCAAAATGAAAATTATTTTTTTTAGTCTGGACTAATTGTCATGAAACAAACCTCTAGACTATTGGACAGAACAGTTAATATTTTGTGAGTTTTAAAATTTCATTTTAAGCACGATACTTTATAAATAGTAAATATTTTTATGGCATCTGTCAATTTTTAAAATGGTTTTATTGGCATTTATTTTCGGTTAATATTTCCCTCATTTATGTTTTGTATTATGAAATTTCTATATCAGGTGCACATTGTTTTTACATGTTGTTGCAGTATATAATTATGTCATATATTATGGCTCATAATAATAAATCATGCATTTATTACATAAGGTTTTTTTACAGAAAACCTCTGAAACTTTTAGCATAACTCTACCACCAAAAATGATTCAATGTTTATTATGATAGAAATGATTCAGTATTATTATAGGCATTCATTATTATTGAAAGATATGTAATGAAATGTTAGGAAAAATACAGAATAATATAATTTTGGGAACTCAGGAAAATTTCTAGGAATTTTGATTGCATATTCCTGAATCTTGAAGATTAACCTGTCGGGAATTTGGAAACACCAGCATGGAGCACAAGCTCGATTCAGGCCACATGCTCCTGCACTCCTCTTTGGCAGGAGTATTTGTGCACAAACCGCATAGTTCAACACGGCGGTCCAGCCTGGCGTGCGTGGCAACCATGTGCAGCTTTGGGACATTTAGGACACGCTTGCAACAGTGCCTCTGCATCTTTACTGAACCACAGGGCCTCCTGTGATTGCCTCTCCTAGACTCTCAAAACGCATGTCATCTAGGGGGAAAAAAAAAAGAAGTGGCAGTGGAGAACTTTGCCAACACAACTCTCTCTGAGGTGGGCAGCTCTAGACAGGGCCATTGGGGCTTAGACTTCCTGACTTTTCCCTCCCCTTCCCCTTCCCCTTCCCCTTCCCTTACCCTTCCTCTTCCCCTTCCCCTTCCCTTCCCTTCCCCTTCCCCTTTCCTTCTTCCTCCCCTCCTCCCTTTCCCTGTCTTCCTCTCCCCTCCCCGGTCTTCCCCTCCGCTCCCCTCCCCTCTCCTCTCCTCTTTCCTTTTCTTTTTCCCAGGGTGCTCTTGAACTCCTGGCCTCAAGCAATCTTCCCGCCTTGGCCTCCCAAAGTGCTGGGATTACAGGCATGAGCCTCTACGCCCATCCAAGACATAGCCTTTCAGAAGATGAATTAAGAGAGTCTTGAGTTTTTCCCAAGAGTCCTGGTCCATTATCTTTATTTCATTAGCAAAAGGAAACAAGAGTCAAAATGGCAGGAACAAAAGATGGATCAGGAAGCAGAATACTAGAGTAATTAGAAGCATGATCTTTGACGTTGGAAAGACTAGTTGAGTTGAAATTCTGCCGCTTACTCAATGGCCTTGGGTGACTTGAGTAACCCCTCTAAGCTTCAGTTTCCTCATTGGTGAAGATGGAAAAATAAAAGTTCTTATATTAGGATTATTAAGAATGTTAAATGAAATATAACACATGTAAAGTGCTTAGCACAAAGTACTTAGTAACTGTTGGCAATGATAATCATTTCTATTGCTTATTATTACTGTAGAAAATGTGTGGCATGGAGGCTTAACTGACTTGTGCAGGTGGCCTTCAACTTTTACTTTCAGTTCTCTAGCAACCAATAAAAGGAGGGAAATAGAGTGAGTTAGTACAGGGAGGGAAAGTCTCTCAGCATCTTAAAATAAAAACAAACCAGTTGCCAGCGAGTATAACTGATCCTGGTGCTAAGAGCAGACAGAATTTTCTCCCTTAGGATTTAATGGGGCAGGCATGGAGTGAGAGAGTGAACAGCCTCAATAATATCCTCCCAGTGAACATGGCAAAGAGAGTTTCTCACAATAGCCTAATTACTGGATAACTGTCTTGAGTTTTTCAATTATTTAGGATAAGTCCATGTAGCATTAGGCCAAAAAGAGATGCACTATTTCTGTCCCAGTACAGCTAAAGAAAACGTTTATTGATGAAGTGCTACTTAAATTTGCACAAGTTATTCATTAATAAATCATGTGCAAATGTGATACTCTTGGCCAGACAGTAAATTGCCTGGAATTCGTACAGTTCCCACAGGTAAATATTCTTCACATAGCCAATAAAAGGAAAAGTATATCTATAAATGATTTCAAGGTTTTTGACACAGATAAATATTTTATATGGAGACACAAAACGATATTAAAAGTCTATGAAATGCAAAATTGAATGTCTCTAGGTAATCTCAAAATAAATACACCTGACATTTTAATTTATGAAATTATGGCTTAAATGTAGATTTAAGCTAGCAGAGAAATGTTCATGTTGACCTGACTTTCTATTTACCATTTTCCAAGTAGAGTAATGTCTGTGATTGTTGGGGAAAAAAAAAAGATTTAATGAGCTCATTAATACCCAAAGAGGTCAATGAACTATAGCTTATTCTTCGTCCAGAGCTATGAGCTCATATCTTGGCACATAAATAGAGTTTGTATTTCATTATTTGTTTGACGTATGTTAATTTCAACCTGCAAGTTTTATATATGTATATATTCTTTTCATCTGGAATTTTTGAACACAATTTAATTTTTAAATTAATGAATGTATCACATTTTTACTCACCAACCTTCCAGCTTTTCTCCCCCGTAGCTGATGATGCTGTACCCTAATTCTAAAGGAAGCAATGAACCCCCTTTTCAGCTACCTTACTGATAAGCACTTATGTTCTGTCTTCTGCTATCCTGATGGTTCAGGTTGTCTGCCTTAGTACCTACTTCTTGAGTAGAGAGACCACATCAAATTTATTGCTGTATCTTGCATGGCATCTTGCCAATGGGCACAAACTCGCCTCCCCACCTCTGCCCTGATGGTGCGAAGGGGAGAGGACGAGGTTCCTTAGTGGCAGGGCTTTGCTGTTTTCACTCTCAGCCCCCTGAAAGCAGTTCTTCCTGCCTCTGAGCCTGTCCTTCCTTCTGCTGCTGACTTCTTTCCCACTTTTCTTGCATCCCTCTCTCTTCCTGTTACTGCCATCTTTCTTGTAGACATACTAGTTGATTGCTGTATTTGCTGACTTTATATGGATATTATTTTCTTCCCTGGCCAAAATTGTTTTAAAATCTTGCAAGGAAAATGTCTTGCTTTTGATCAACTTGAGCGATTAAAGGAGATGGTTTGTTAACGTCTCTATGCTCCATACTAAATCTATGAGTCTCTCTAAAACTTCAGTGAAATCGTGCTCATTTCTAAATAAGGTATGTGGAGAGCCCCTTTGTGGAATAGGAGAAGGGATGTAGGATATTTTCCTTGTTTGGAAATGTGGAAATTAATATTAGTTACAAGTACCATATGTTATAAATTCATGCAAATGGGTATTCTTCAGTAGAGTGGGGTAAAATATTGAAAGGTCCTAATTATAAGTAGATTTGCATTTTATACATATTATAATGAAAAAGAATTTCTGGACCCAAGGTCAAAAACATGTTGAAATCCATGTCAATGTGGATTAAAGGTGGCGTGGGTATGGTATTTAACACTATAGGATCAGTAAATCCAAGAAAACATTGAGAAGACTAGAATAATGCCGAGAACGTGGTTGGTTGGTCAGTTTTTGGTAGTTTAGAGGCATATCAGAGGCTGGGCCTAGAACTATGCTTTCTTTCCTTTGAAGATATTTCCTAGAGCTGTCACTAGAGGGTAAGATGCCCGTATTATCCAGGCACCAGCTCTAGCTTCAACAAGGGTTATATTGGCAAGCACAGTTGGATATCTGCCCATACTTTGAAGTGCTTCATTCAGCCGGTGTTATTCCTGAGTACTTGCTGCAATGATGGATGCCTCTAGGGCTCATTCCCAGGGCCATTTCTCCATGTATACCTCCTCCCTGTGGGAAGCCAGCTTCTGCACCTGGGATTTTGATTAGAGTCCAGGTGGGAGAGTGGGGAAAAGGATGATGAAAACATTGATTTGGAAAGATGAATCCAGCAGCAGGTGATATGCCAAGTGAATCTGATGGGAAGGGATGAGAAGACAGTGACAACGGGGTTACATTGGTAGAAAGGATGGGCATTACCACACATTCATCCTCTCCCCTGACCCACAACAGATTGGTGAGGGGTCGCCTAATTTGTTCCTTCTATATCATCAAATTCATCAAACACTGGCATTGATTTCACCTTTCACATGAGCCAGATTGCTTGCCATGCTTCTGCTCTGAAACCACAAATTGAGAATTTTCAGGCCATGAAAAGTGAAGCGGCCTGGTGGATCCCAGCTTAGCAGCGGTCAATACTGTATTCCAGAGTGACATCTAAAAGACATTCACATCAGAAATGCCACTGGGCTGCCAGCTTCAGAAGGGACTCCCCAGAGCTCTCTCCCTGGAAGGTTTTGGGTTTCTTCTCTGGAGGTGGATTCTTGGCAAGGACATTTTTCAGACTTGAAAACTTTTGTTAAAGACTGCATTTGTGAGGCTCAGTTCCTTAATGATCTTACATAAATGATCTTACATAAACTGATTAAATACACACACACACAGACACACACACACACTCTTTAATTGGTTAAAGAGTTCTTTCGAGTGGTAATTGGAAGTTGTATGAGTTTTTGTTGTAGGAATTTGATGTGCTTCGCAATCAATTACAGTTAATTAAATTCCTTTCCCATTACTTGAGTTTTGGGTATGGAGTGGCAGGTAGTTTGATCCTTGTTTCATTGGTGGAAAAGCTGAGAAATTCTTTGCTCCGGGCCACACAGAAGGCAGCTGCGGGCTGGGACGGAGTCCAGGCTTCTATCTTTATTGCCCATTGCCTGGTGGTTCTGTTCCACTGTCAAGAAATTCAGGACCCAGGAGGCCTGCAGAACTTGCTGTTGTACCTTCTGTCTTTTCTCTTGTTTGGATTTCTTCATTCGAGTAAGAGTCAACAGGGAGCCCTTCCCATAAAGGAACTCAGTATTCACGATTGGAAGGCTGTATTAGACTGTGCTCTTTTGCTAAGTTTTTACTTAAAAAAAAAAAAAAAGGAAAAGAATGTGATGACGCAGAGCTATTCTTGTTAAAAAGAGTATTTTGAAAATGGAAAACAATGGTCACTGTTCATCCACTCAAATCAACTCCAGTAGTTAGAAAGACAAATGAGTGCCATGTTCCTGAGGAACATTCTTTAAGTTAGTACATGTGTTGCTACATTGGTGTGGGTTGACTTTCTTAAAAAAGTCAGTGACAAACAAATAGGACAACTTTTGTGACTATTTTTTTTAACTTGCCTGTTTGAAATCATAACATATTTAAATTCCATCAGCTAAAAAGAGTCTACTCAGAATCTGCATTTATGCTTTCATAAATATTGTAGTATAAGAAGTGAATCCATTGAAAGTATTTGGATTACTGGTAATGTGTGTTACTTGTGTGCTTATATTGCTCACAAAAGAATTTGTCGTCTTTTATTTTTGTTATAAAGGAGATTGTGGAAGAAATGGAGAGATTCCTCTCCGTCTTTGCCAAAGGGAAATCTGTATTTACATTTTTGAGCTTTAAACTTTCCTTGCCTCTTGGCAGTCATAAATAAATACGTGTGGAGAAAAAGCAGAGTAAAGACAATTAGATCAGTATGATAATACAATGCTACTGACTCCTAACAGTTTATATGACCACTAGCTAGCTCTATGCTACCACATCAACTTACCGACTGAAAAATGACAATATTAAAAATCTCAGGGGAGTTCCCTTAAGCTTTAACTCATTCATTCATTCACTCATGTGTTTATTCATGAATGTTTGCTATGAGCCAGCACAGCTAGAGCATGATGATATGATACACATACCCATCTAGTTATTTATAAGAGTTTTGATTGGAATGAACTGGGATATCTAAGGCAGTTTTATGTAGTAGAACTTTTCAGGGAATCTCTTGCCCCATGTATTTGCAGCAACACTTACTTTTGTTCCTTAAAATACGCTTTTCCCCTAAAATACATTTGAGAAAGCTAAGTAGATTGGAGAAGAGTAGTAGTACTGGCTAGTTCCCAGTTTCTATAATGTGCTAGGCTGCTTTGCTTTCTGTTTCAAAAACACACACTCACGGCCTGTTACAGAGTCTGCATGCTGAAGAATTTCTAAATATATGAGTTAAGGAGTGAATAAGAGGCATAAGATTTGGTATGAATGATTTTTCATTTTACATCTTTATATGGGTCTATTGTCATCATGATTTAAAATTGCATAGTAGCAGGAAAAATACTGAATCCCATGTCCCTTTTTGGTCCATTGGCCTTTGAGATTTCTGTTGGAGGGCTGTGGTTTTCCCCGGCTCTTGCTCCCTGGGTGGGTGTGGCTGTCTGGTGTGGCTGCTGATGTTTCTGTGACACAGGGCATAGCAGAAGAACGTGGTATTCTTCCCCTGTTTCCCTTACTCCCTTCTGTGTTTAAAATCTTTAAATATCATACAAATAGCACACTCATATATGCTCAATGTGAAACTTCAAACCATGCAAAGTGAAAGCTCCTTTCTAGATGTTTCTCTGTTTATATACATATTTATATACATAAATGAAATCCTATTCTTATTCTACATTTTACTTTTTGTATTTAATATTCTGTCTTGGTGATCTTTCATATCTGCCTCACTCCTTTTAATTACTACATAGTATTTCATTAAAGGTGTATATCATTAAGTTATTGAACAATTGCCTTATTGATAACATTTAAGTTGTCACTCAAATCAGTTTTTGTTACCACAAACAATACTGCAGCTAATATTTTTACATATTCTTTGGATATATACATTATTTCTATAGGATGGATTCTTTGAAATGGAATTCCTTGGGTCAAAGGGAATGCACATTTACATTTTTGATAGCACTAATAGGGAGTTCTATATACATGCCAAGATATTTATAAGATTTTTGATTGGAATGAACTGTGATAGCTAAGGCAGTTTCATGTAATTGTTCACTGGGTATAAAATTTCATTTATGAAAGATGAATAAGTTCTGGATATCTGCTGTACAGCATAGTATCTATAGTTAACAATATATATTGTGCACTTAAAACATTTAAGAAGTAAATCTCATATGAAGTGTTCTTACCACAAGAAAGGCAGAGACAAAGGACATGTTTTCAGCTGATGGATACATTTATTACTTTCATTGTAGTAATGATTTCACAGGTGTTGGATGTATATGCATATATCTAAACTCATCAAATAGTATACATTAAAGATGTACAGTTTTTTATATCAATTATATGTCAATAAAGCTGTTTAAAACAAAGAGAAAAATAATATATGCACACTACAATTTGAGACGACTTCCATTAAAAAATTTTCAATTTAAAGAGAAATAATGAAGAGTAATAAACAAAACAAACTTAGTTTATGTAAAAAAAAGTTTCATAGCTCCTTACAGAAAGCAACTATCAATTTACACTCTACCAGTAACATACCAATAGTTTTCAACCTTGGACCTTCAACCTCAGAGTGAAATTAGCCAGGGCTGTTAAATGAAGGAGCAAATAAACAAAAGACCTTGATGCCCAGGTACCATTTTTGGAAGTTTTGATTGAATTGGTTCAAGCTGGAGTCTAGGCATTGATAGACTTTTGAATCTCCCCGTGGTAATGAAACTGTTCATCTACAATGAGAACATATGGACGCAGGGAGGGGAACAATAAACATCGGGGCCTGTCAGGGAAGGTGGCCAAGGGGACGGGGGAGCATTAGGACAAACAGCTAATGCATGTGGGGCTGAAAATCTAGGTTATGGGTTGATAGGTGCAGCAAACCACATGACACACGTTTACCTATGTAACAAACCTACACGTTCTGCACATGTATCCTGGAACTTAAAGTAAAAAAAAAATAAAAAATAAAAAATAAAAAAAAGTTATTAATACAGGATTGGAATTCATTGTTGTAAATTCTCATCGATGTGTAGTCTTTTTGTTATTTTTTATTTTGGACAATTCTCATGGGGCAAAATGTACCTTGTTTGAATTTTCATATTTCTAGTTACTAGTGAGGTTAACAATTTTTTTATATGTCATATAGCCATTGTATTATGTCCTTTGCCTATTTTTCTGTGTGGTGGTTTGTCTTTTTAATTCTTGATGATGCAAATTAATCCTTTGGCTGTTATACTTATTGCAGATATTTATTTTCTCTTAGTGTGTCAGATGTCTTTTTTTATTTTTTATTTATTTACTTTTTTGAGATGGAGTCTCACTCTGTTGCTCAGGCTGGAGTGCAGTGGCACGATCTTGGCTCACTGCAACCTCTGCCTCCCCAGTTCAAGCAATTCTCCTGTCTCAGCCTCCCAAGTAGCTGGGACTACAGGAGCATGCCACTACACCTGGCTAATTTTGGTATTTTTAGTAGAGATGAGGTTTCACCATATTGGTCAGGCTGGTCTCGAACTCTTCACCTCAGATGATCCACCTGCCTTGGCCTCCCAAAGTGCTGAGATTACAGATGTGAGCCACTGCGCCCAGCTGGATGTCTTTTTGTCTACTCTTTTGTACATTAATAAGTGTCTTCTATTTCTTCATGGCTTATAGGTTTTGTTTCTTAGGAACTAGGAAGGTTTTTTTCTGAAGCCATTCCAAGAGGACAAAAATACTTTCTAGTTCCCTCTGTTAGTTTTATAGCTTTTTTTAAAGTTCAAATTATTAATCCTGGAATTCACTTTATGTATAATAGAAGGTAAGCATCTAACTTCACTTCTTTTTCTCTAGAGGGGCAGTCAACTGTATCAATACAGATTATTGGCCTATCTGCTCTTCCCTCCAATAATCTGGGATACCACCTTCATCAAATTCTGCAGTCTCACACGTGAGAGTTTATTTCTGGATCTTTCTCTGCGTTAACTTATTTGGATGTTCCCATGCTAGTTACATGCTGTTTTAATTACTACAGCTTTGGTATATTTTGATATTTGGTAGACCAGATAGGTACCTTAACATTTTTAAAACTTATTTTTTTGGATTTTTCATTCTAGATCATTTTAGAATGAGTTGAAAATCATGTTAACAAAACCCCAGAATTCTGTGGGCATTTTGGTTGGTTTACATGAATTTACAAATTATTTTTGGATTAACTGCAATTTAAATAATGTTGAATTATCCTGTTCAGGCACGTGGTATGACCATTCATCCATTTAATCTTTTACATAATTTAGTAATACTTAATAGCTTTTTTTCATGTGTATCTAAAACATTTCCTATGAGATGTAGTCATAGATATTTTTATTATTATTTTGCTAATCTCAACATGGGAACTTTTTTCAAGTTAAACATTTTGATTTGTTATCGTTAGTGTATAAATACCACTTTAAAGTGCTGCTCTTGTATCCAGTCACTTTATTGAACTATTTTTATTATCATAATTATTCAGCTCATTCTTCTGAATCTTTTTAGTAAGATAATTATATTTGCTATAAATTTTTCTGCATTGCAATGACTACAGCATTCCAGTAACTGTCAATTCCTGTAAATGTTCCATGGCAAATTAAAAAGAATGCATATGTGTCAGGCATGGTGGTGCATGCCTGTAGTACTAGCTACTTGGGAGGCTAAAGCAGGAGGATCTCCTGAACTTGGGAGATGGAGGTTGCAGTGAGCCAATATCACACCATTGCGCTCCAACCTGCATGACAGAGAAGACTCTGTCTGAAAATAAATAAATAAATACAATTAAAAGAATGTATGTAGCCTCCTTGCATTGTTCCTTACCCATTCCTGATAAAACATTCTTAGCAGCTTGTAATACAACAACCTGAGTCTAATTTATTTAAGGATATTTGTATATTTTTCTTCTGGAAACAGTATTTTCTCTTTCTCCTCGGGGTTCTGTTGAGTCTTAGGTTTTGGAGTGCTAAGTCATCAGTATAAAATAGACTTGCAAATAAACGGAAGAAAAGCAGTGTATTTTTCTGCTTTGACTCACATGGTTGTCTACCACTACTCACTGTGAGCACCCACCTTGTACCATTTCTGATTCCGGGAGAAAAAGAGTATCTCTAAGCCAACCTTCATGCTGGGCACTAGGTCCTCTGTGATCGTTAATGAGCAGTTACTGGCAGGGGTTCACTTTTCTTGCTCTGAGTGGCATGTTTGAGGGAAAAAATGCTGAGAATGTTCAAAGCCAGCTGCATGGCCATGTGATAATTGTGCCGCCTCTCCAAGTCTCACCGGCTGCTTCTTGATTGCAGATGGAGAAGCTGTGTGGGGTAGGGACAGAAGAAGAGGCCTCTGGTCCTGATCATTCTCTGCCTGCCTTCCTGTCTCACTGTGGTCATGTGGGACTCTGATAATAACTTCCAATGATGACCCTGCAAGCGTGTTGCCCAACAGAGTTGGAGTTTCATCTACACTTATAGCGTCCTTTCCTGAACCAAGTTGATAAAAATCTTTCAAAAGTTTCTTTATGATTCGGGATGAGTCACCCTCCCCTCCTACTCCAAGTTATCTTCTATTCTCTGGATCACTGCAGTAACCTGACTGCATCCATCCACGCTTGCCCCCTCCAACCAACAGCCTCTGCAGCCAGAGTGATCTTTTATAAATGGCATCATTGTAAATTACATTGGCCAATCTCGAAATAAAGATGAAAATTCTCAGCCCAGACTCTGGGCTCAGTAGCCCAGCTGGTTTTCAGCTCATCTTGCACCACGCTCCCACCCTGGGCTCTGGCCTTCTTCAGGTACTAAACATGCCATGCTCTACTCCCCCGGGTTTTTGCATATATGGTCTGCTCTGACTGGTGGACATTTCATCACATCCCCTCCTTCTCTGCCTGGGAAATCACCTATTTTCTGTCCAGATCCCAGCTCAGATGTTCTTTCCTGGTGGGTGATGCTCCAAGTTAGGTCAAAGTTCCCTGTGATGTGCGTCCACAGCTCCATGCCCCTGTCCCGTGTAGCAGTTCTCAGATTTATAGTTTCTGTTTATTTGGGTGAGCTTAAAAAAGTTAAAAAACTTTCTCCTCCACTATATTATAAGCTTCATGAAGGCAAGGGCAGTGTCTGTTTTTGTAAACTGGTGTGTCTCTAGTGCCGACCATCCAGCATGGCAAATAGGAAGCATGCAACACATTTGTTGCATGAAATAACAGAAAAGTGATTTGAGGCAGCTCACTTCCTGTTTTACTCTTGAATACATTGCTCATTTCAACTTAGCAAATGTTTATTTCTTCCTTATCAACGGTAAGGGAGGGGCATTGCTCTGTATACCAAACGGGGTAATACTTGCTTATTTCAAATATTTTATTTGAAGTAATAAAGCAAAATCATAGTTGAGGAAATTATCTTTAATTCGTCTTATCTTTCAAAAAGAAATTTTAAGAAAAGGGAAAGACAGCGACTTTCACTCAATCTCTGCACGTTTAAAACCTAATGGTAACAATGAACAAATGCCTCCTGGTCATCGGAAGGAATGTCAATTGCAAAAAAAAAAAACAAAACAAAACAAACAAACAAAAAAAAATCCAAAGGCCAACAGAGCCTGGAGATGTTTGAAAAGCAACAGGGCAGGAAGACAACTAGCAAAAGAATTGCATTAATTTAAGAAGTGGAAACACTTATTGGAAGCATTTTTCGAAGCCCTTCAGAAGCTAGTAAAATCATATTTTACTGTATTTTCTCCAGCTCTTAAAACCTCAGAAATGCAAATGCGTGATAAAATGTGAAAATAAGTATTGGTAAATAATTTGTTCTCAGGGGAGATTTAATTGAAAAAGGAGTGTATTTGCATGGCTTCTTCTCAGTTCAATATTTATGGCATCTGAACAAAGTGGAACAAACATTCAAAAATCCTTTGACATAGCTGGTATTTAAAGAATAGCAATTGGCTAACATTTGTGGCTCTGTATGTTGAATATTTTGGCTCCTGTCCTCTGGTATTCATTCTGAAAGATTTATAATCCTTTTGGGAGTGTGGTCAGTGACAAGAGTAGAACTAAATCCTGAAATGTGGAAAAACTAACTTTCCCTAATATAAAACTGTTCTAAAAAAATCCCTCAAGCCTATGAATATGTTTCCAGATTTTCAGAAAAAAAGCTGATGATTTACAGAATTTTTTTTCTATAAGGATCTAACTTCTTGATGATAACTGTAAATTGTCAGTCTTTTGCATTCCAAATTAGCCTAGAGATAATTCAGAAAGCTATAAACTCTTACCTTTGGGACATCTGCTGCAATTAAATGGCCTTTAAGAATTTATGTCATTGGTTATAGTAAAAGTAATGAAATAAAGCTCAAAAGATGGAGAAATTGTCTAGAAGAGAAAAATTAAGACAACTTGAAATAGGAAACAAAGATTGTGCTGAGTGAATAAGCCTGAAAATTGCTACCAAAGAAAACATTATAATGCAAGAATAGCAGTCAAGCAAGTCCTCAGCACGCGCGATTAAGAGTGTCAGGACAGGACGGTCGTCTTCACCGAGTGGACCTAGGGTGGGAGGAGGCTCTTGGCTTAACCAAGGCATGACACACTGTTCCATGTCTTCTTGCACTTTCTAGTCATGCTTAAGTCTGAAGCCTCTGCTTAAAGAACTCTCTTGCTGAAGTACTTGGTTTGGATTTCCAAACCCTTAATATAGGGACCCTGCTCTGCTCCTTCAGACACTCCTGGGGAGGTTTCTGGCTCCTTTTAACCATTTAAATTCAGAAAGAAAAAAAAGAGCTTTATTCAAATGAATTGTTTTTCTTATTTTCTTTGTTTTTTTTTTTTTTGTGCTGATTTAATTTCCTTTAATTAATTATGGTTAGCATGTAGATTCTCCTTTATTATCATTATTTTAAAAAATTTATTTTTAGAGACAGAGTCTCACTCTGTTGCCCAGGCTCGAGTGGTGTGATCATGGATCACTGCAGCCTCCAACTCCCAGGCTCAAGCGATCCTTCTACCACAGCCTTCTGAGTAGCTGAGATTACAGGTGCATGCCTCCACACTCAGACTAGCTGCTTCTTTATGGCTTATAAAATATCTGCTTTTTGTTTTTTTAAGAGGAAATGGAAGTACTGGCTTATGGGAGCCACGTGCACCCAAATATGGGAGTTTATGAACCTGACAGTTATAAAGAGAGGATTTTAAAATTTCATTATTTTAAAACCAACTGTATGAAAACTGGTGGTATTGGTGGTGGTAACTTTTCTCCTTGATGGGAAGCAGCAAAGACACTAAAAGCTGTAAGAACATGACTTATTTTACGTGTAAATAGTAAAATTAAGGCTCTTGTCATTCTGAACTTAATCGTGAATGTACAGGACAGCCTGGTGCATCCATTGGGAGCATTCATGTGGGGAATGGATATTGTCAGTGACATCTTCACGGGACAGTTGTTGAGGACATTTCTAGAGGCATGGAAGAAATTTTCTTAAAAGGAGTAAGAAGAAAGGCTGACATCTAAATTTTTCTATCTTCACTTGGGATCCTCTAGTAATCCCATTTCGGTTTCTTATTTTAAAAGCCTTGTGTTGAATTCACAAGAGGGTTTGCATATGTGTACAAGTGTGATATGAAGGAGGAGGCATGTGGGAAGCTTGTATGTAATTTCCATTTTCTGTGCTAACCCTATTATATATAAGACATGGTATGAAGAGATGAAGATAAATTGGCTAAGAGGTACAAAGTACAGTGAGATAGTACAACTAAGTTCAAGTTCCCTATTATAGTACAGTAAAGAAATTATAGTTAAGAATAACTTATTATTATGTATTTCAAAACAGCTAGAAGGGAGAAATTGTAAAGTTGCCATCATAAAAAAAAGATAGGTGTTTAAGGTGATAAATATCTCAATTATCCTGATTTGATCACTACACATTTTATACATGCATCAGAATATCACATGTACCCCCAAAATATGTACAACTATTAAATATAAATTTTAAAAGATTAAAAATTAACATTTTCTGTTGAATTCACAAGAAGATTTGCACATGCACAGGCTCGTACTATGGAGGAGGGAGTTTGGCAGCTGGCATGTAACTTCTATGATCTGTGCTAAGCCTATTATGTATTATCTATTTATATATAGAAATATATGTTTTTATGTTTGTTTTTTATATTTATATATTATGTGCAATATATTTAAAATTTAAAATTTCTATATAAACATAATGTACAATGTTTTATATATTTTAAAATGTATTTTAAAATTATACAATAGATAATGGGTAGTAATGAATAAATTTATAAAATACATTATGTTTACCTTATCTATTACATATATATGATCAGTTTGTGTACGTAATTATATATAAACAAGTAGATAATGGAAATATAATGCTTACTAAATGGAAATAAACATAGTTTAAAGTGTCTTCCCTTAAAACATTGGTACTATGTTTCAAGCAGGGATCAAAGGCTTGTCTATTACCAGCACCTTTTACAAAAATGAACAGCCTTCTTGGCTTTTGTGTGTGATGAGCTACTTCAGTGCTGATGCCAGAACTCTTATCAACCAGCTGATAAGAGTCAAGGCTGGCCCCATGACTCTCTTTAATAGGTGATACTGCCTGATGTTACAGCTGTTTAAAGGAGACAGCCCGCCTTTAAATATTGACTCTTAATTGGAACAATGTTTTATGATGCTGTGTACAGCTTTTGCAAGCTTCAGCTCTACCCGATTCATTTAACAAATTCTAGCCCACTCAGAGACATGTTTTCTAGTTCATGGATTCGTAACTACTTAGTGCATTTCTATGGGAACGCGGTGTTACTTAACCTTTCTCTGGCATTGCGTCTTTATAGGGAGGAAATCAGACAGCTACAGTGATTGCGTTGTGTTCAATGAGGGATTTCAACTTAGCTCAAGAAACCTGCCAGTTGGCCATCAGAGATGTTGGAGGCCTGGAAGTGCTGATAAATTTGCTTGAAACCGATGAAGTCAAATGTAAGGTGAGTGGCTCTGTCACCTTGGATGCGGAGTCTTGTTTCCACCTTCCTGCGGTTCTCTTCTTAGCTCTAGGTTTCTGCCATTCCTCGCTACCTGGTTCTTGTCTTTATCTGCTGTTACTGCTGATGACCTGCTAATTCTGTTCACTGCACTTTCTCTTTTCTCTGCTTTTCTTCTTTCTTTTGCTCTTCTCCATTCCTCTCTCATGCTTCCTGAATGAGGATTGTTTACTTAAATGAAAGATAATATGCCAGATGTGTGTAACCTCTGGGAATGGAAACTATTTCTTAAAAAACTTAACTGGGGAAGGATTTTAGGTAGACTTGGAATTTTTAAAAACATAGCATGGGTTACATATTCACCACTCATCTTTTTTTTTTTTTTTTCTCATGCAGATTGGTTCATTAAAAATACTGAAGGAAATCAGTGATAATCCTCAAATCAGACGTAATATTGTTGACCTTGGGGGCTTACCAGTTATGGTGAATATACTTGATTCTCCACACAAGAGTCTGAAATGTTTGGCAGCCGAAACTATTGCGAATGTCGCCAAGTTTAAAAGAGCACGGCGGGTGGTGAGGCAGCACGGGGGTATCACCAAACTGGTGAGTAGCCCTGACGTCATCATCACTGAGTGCCAGCCGCCACCGCACACAGCTCCTTGCTGTCCTTTCTGGCCACACTGAACATTCCGAACATTCCATAGCCACGAGAGTGTGTTCTAGGAGCCTTCTGTCTGTATCACTTGTCCTTAAGAATTATTTTTGCATATTTATATTAGTGAGTGTCCAAAACAAAAACATCTTCAAACTCATTTTTCAAATAAATAGGAAAGTTTTAAAGCAGATGTAACTCTTTGGTACAAGTCACCACCTACGGTACATTGGTAGGAATGCATCCATGTATAGATGCAGGGGAGCTAAGAGATAGTGAGACCTGCTGCTCGGTGGAAAGCTGAAAACTTTAAAATGTCAAAAACTTTACAACTTAAAAGCTGTTGATAACTATGATGCAATATTTTTTTTTTTCTTGACAGTCTCACTTCTGTGGCTCAGGCTGGAGGGCAGTGGTGCAATCTTGGCTCACTGCAACCTCAGCCTCCCAAGTTCAAGCAATTCTCTTGCCTCAGCCTCCCAAGTAGCTGGGATTACAGCCACCTGCCACCATGCCTGGCTAAGTTTTGTATTTTTAGTAGAGATAGATCACCTCAAGTGATCCACCTGCCTTGGCTTCTCAAAGTGCTGGGATTACAGGCATGAGCCACCATGCCTGGCCTACGATGCCACTTTTTAAAGATCTACCCACCAGTATAGAAAGTAAATCCACTAGAAATAAACACACAAAATTGCTCTCAGGAGAAGGCATGACTGATTTTTCTTCCTACTTTTCTGCATTTGCCAATTTGCCTTTTATGTGTAAGTCTTACTGGTGGCCCATGGCCTCTGATGTGACCTTACTGGCAGAACTGTCTTCCAAGGAGACAGTCAGAGCTGCAGGCTCTTGTTCAACTCATTGTTAGAAGACTGAGAGCTGAAAACAACCTGGGTGTTTAGCAGTATCTGCTCAGTAAAATGGTCTGCAGTGTGTCCATGAGAAACGTCTGTAGAGACAGCTATCACTATTGTGTGTTGAAAGTTTATTTATTTATTATTATTTTGAGATGGATGGAGTCTCACTCTATCGCCCAGGCTGGCATGCAGTGGCACGGTCTTGGCTCACTGCAACCTCCGCCTCTGGGGTTCAAGCAATTTTCCTCTCTCAGCCCCTGAGTAGCTGAGACTATAGGTGCATGCCACCAAGCCCGGCCAATTTTTTTATTTTTAGTAGAGACGGGGTTTCACTATATTGGTCAGGCTGGTCTTGAACTCCTGAGCTCAGGCAATCTGCCTGCCTTGGCCTCCCAAAGTGCTGGGATTACAGGCGTGAGCCATCGCACCCAGCCTGAAAGTATATTTAATAGCAAGGAATAAAATGTATAATATTTAATATTGTATAAAATCATGACAGGATTAAAAACTGTTGTTATCGATGATCCCAATTTTTAAAGATGTACCCACCCGTGTAGAAAAAAAACCCACTGGAAATAAACACAGAAACTGCTCTCAGGAGTTTTCTCTGAATCGATGACTGATTTTTCTGCCTGCTTTTCTACATTTGCCAATTTGTCTTCTTTGTCTAAGTCTTGCTTTTATAATCAGAAAAAATGATTTTCTCAATAGCTGGCATCAAAAGAAAAATACCAGAATCCTGCTTACCACCTTTGCCATCATTAGGAAAGATCTTTAAAAAGTCAACATGTTTTCACCTTCTTAGTAAGGATCAGTAGATCTTGTGTCTCACCCAGAGCTGTTATCTTACTGTATTGTTTCCACTTCCGCACTTTAAGTGACAGGCCTTATTCATCCTAGTGTCTTTCACAGCACTTAGCCCAGTACCTTACCCATATAAAGGGTTAATATATACCCGTTGGGCAAATATGAATTTTAATGTAAATAGGTACACTGAAAAATGTGTTCAGAAATTTTCCAAAAGACATTCTGTGTTTTCACTTGTCATCTGTAAAGCACTATACATGTATTTGTTTCAAAAATAAGATAGACTTATGGTTGGGTAGATGGATGAATAGATGGTGAAATAGGTAATAAAACGAATGTGGCAGAATATTAATTAGAGACTCCAGGTGGTGGATGTAGGGAGGTTTGTGTGCAATCATTGTACAGTTCTTTAAGCTTTTCTGTTCAAAAATTTTCATTAAAATGGTACAGAAAATTTAATTATTACTATGATTATCATTATTCTGCTTAAATAATGAAACAATTTGGTAGGTTGATGTGACTGTCTACTGACACTACTCCCATTAAATTATAAGAATGGATAATGTAATATAAAATATGTTTTATGCATCACATTCAGGAGCCTAGTACAGTAAGTCTTCATTCAATATCAGCAGGTTCTCAAAAATTGTGACTTTAAGCAAAACAAGATGTAACAAAACCAGTTTTCCTAATAGACTAACTGATATAAACAAGAACTAAGGTCCTATGGCATTTTTCTGGTCACAAAAATATCACCAGACTTCTAAATGAAGACCCCAAAACTTCCAACATTAAAAATTGAAGGCTGGGCGCGGTGGATCACGCCTGTAATCCCAGCATTTTGGGAGGCTGAGGCGGGTGGATCACGAGGTCAGGAGATCAAGACCATCCTGGCTAACACAGTGAAACCCTGTCTCTACTAAATATACAAAAAATTAGTCAGGCATTGTGGCGGGCGCCTGTAGTCCCAGCTACTTGGGAGGCTGAGGCAGGAGAATGGTGTGAACCCAGGAGGCGGAGCTTGCAGTGAGCTGAGATTGTGCCACTGCACTCCAGCCTGGGTGACAAAGCAAGACTCCATCTCCAAAAAAACAAAACAAAACAAAACAAAACATTGAAATGACTATGATCTATACATACATTTAAGAAAGATTCATCAAAACAAGTAAGACAATTATTTAACCACTTTTTGGTGAATCAGCCAGTCGTGCTGGTCATAGTGGCAGTGGGTTAAATCAAGGAATAAATTTTTGCAAGGCAAAGATTGTGAGGAGCACCTCCTAACCACCACGCAGTTCCAAAACAGTCACAAATGGTACGGGCTTTCTGAGCATTTCCGTACTACATCATTCATTGTTTTGCATCTGTGTTCAATCCCACGGTCTTAGAGTTTTTCCCACATTGCTATCCCATCTGCAGTCAGTACCTGGAAGCCTCCGTAGCCCCATTCCCATCTTTCTGGGGCCATAACTAATTAGACCAGGAGTTTCCACCTGACTCAAGCCCATCCCACTGGATCTCTCTCCCAGGAACTTGGAATTGGGATTGAGAGACTCTACCTAGCCTGGGCTGTTATTCCCTTATAAATTTGAGATTGATGGTTATGGGCAGTATCTGTGGAATTTGACCTTCAGGGAGAGAATAATGGAGTAGACATGCATAGATGATTGCTCCCAAGCCCCAGATAGAGACAGTGAGCCTACAAGGATGGCTGACAGCCAATCACAGCTCTAGGGAGGTCTAGCTTCCCTTCTTCCATGGGGCAACCTGACATACTGCTTAATCCTTATAGTAAATTGCCTTTCCCTTAAGCTCTTCAGTGACTTTAGTTATTGTAAAGAAAAAAACTGGATGCTAGCAGTTGTGCTATTTGGTTTGGTTGGTTTCAGTAGCATATGAGGTAGGCTGTGTCCTCCAAAGAGATCTCATGGTTTTTTTTTTTTGTTGTTGTTTGTTTGTTTGTTTGTTTTTTGGAGGCAGGATCTTGCTTTGTTGCCCAGGCTGGAGTGCAGTGTTGATATCGTAACTCACTGCAGACTTGAACTCCTAGACCCAAACAGTCCTCCCACCTCAGCCTTCTGAGTAGCTGGGACTACAGGCGTGCACCACCACATCCAGTGTTTTTTTTTGTTTTGTTTTGTTTTGTTTTGTAGAAACAGGATCTTGCTATGTTGTTCAGGCTGGTCTCTAATTCCTGGCCTCAAGTGATCCTCCCACCTCGGCCTCCTAAAGTGTTGGGATTACAGGCATCAGCCACTGTTCCTGGTCAGGTCTTGTGGCTTTAAGAGTGTATAGTCCATTCATTTCTCCTTAGAAAGTGCTGATGGTTTTAGGGAAGCTGGTTTTCTGAGATGTTTGGGCTGAGGATGTGGTTTACAAATATGATTAATGTAAATATTAGAGCCGTGTTAAGAAAATACTATCTTGGTGGGCTTACATTTCTTGTGGGAAGGAAATGTATAAGCTCCCAAATCTGGAGGAAGGTTTTTTTGTAGGGTTTTGTTTGTTTGCTTTCCCTGGCTGCTATGGACTATGAAAATTGATTTTTTAAAGCATTCTTGTTTTTGATGGAGGTGAGTTTGGTAAACAACCCTGTAGCTATTGAAGAATGACTTAAATGTTCTTTTTAAGATTTCCATGAACATTGGATTTATCTATTATTGTAGGTTGCTCTACTGGACTGTGCACATGATTCCACAAAACCTGCCCAATCGAGTCTGTATGAGGCCAGAAACATGGAAGTGGCTCGCTGTGGGGCACTGGCCCTGTGGAGCTGCAGTAAGAGTCATACGAATAAAGAAGCCATCCGCAAAGCTGGGGGCATTCCTCTGTTGGCTCGGCTGCTGAAGACTTCTCATGAAAACATGCTAATTCCGGTGGTGGGGACATTGCAAGAGTGTGCATCAGAGGTACTCACGCCAGTTCTGCTTCCCTTGCCTTCTCAACTTCACTTTCTTTAGTCCAAAAGTTGTTTTTAAGGTTATCTTGATGGCTCAAGGACATTTTTTTTAAGAAGTCAGCATTCTATGAGAAAGAGAAGATCTAACTGATAGGACATTAATTAAATCAGTATCTGTGAGATATATATATACACACACACACACATATGTATTTATATATCTCACATATATACTGACATTTATATATATATCACACATATATATGCTGACATATATATCTACACACTATATATACACACACACACATATATATTAATTCAGTTAATTCTCTTATTGATGTAGGGATATGTCAAGCTTAGACTTTGGTGATTATTTCCTAAGAAAGTTTGTTCAGCATGTTTATTACTAAATGTAAACAGATACTTATATTCATGCCTTAGACACATAAATACGTAGGTTTTTATTCCTAGGAAAACTACCGGGCTGCAATCAAAGCAGAAAGGATCATTGAAAACCTTGTCAAGAACCTAAATAGTGAGAACGAGGAGCTGCAGGAGCAGTGCGCCATGGCCATTTACCAGGTGCGATGAACTCTTCCAGTGGTTGTTGGCGTTCTTTCTCACATAGTTTAAGGTAGTTTTCTAACCATGTGGTTTCCTTCTGTGAGAATGGGACTCAGGAATCTGCACTTTATTTAGTTATTTTTTCTTTAAGTTTTAATTTTATTTTTTTAGAGATAGGGTCTTGCTCTATTGCCCAGGCTGGAGGGCAATGGCACAATTATAGCTCACTGTCACTTCAATCTCCTGGCTGAAGTGATCCTCCCATCTCTGCCTCCCAAGTAGCAGACACTAGAGCGTTTACCACCATGTCTCGCTAATGTTCTTTATTTTTATTTTTTCTGAGACAGTGATCTCTCTATGTTGCCCAGGCTGCTCTCAAACCCCTGGCTTCAAGTGATTCTCCCTCCTCAGCCTCCCAAAGTGCTGGGATTACAGGCATGAGCCACCGTGCCCAGTCTGCATTTTTAACAAGTACCCCATTGGATTTTCAAACACAGTTAGGTCTAAGAACCATTGTCCTGTGGTAATGACAGACAACTTGTATAAGTCAGAGAAACCTGCTTTGACATCTGTGACTATTTGTTTCTAGAAGACACATATGCGTCTTTGTCTCCTAAAATAATGTACTTAGTGGAAAATAGATAAATAAGTACATGGTGCTTCTATATTGCTTTTAATATGTCCTGTTTAAATAATCTTGGGGCATTTATCTCCTACCAAGACTAGCCAGAGGAATGGGTATGTGTGCGTGTGTGTTCCTGTTTTATCTTTTTACTGGTTTACTTATTGTAATGTACACTAACTTTTTGTGTATGGTACATTTCATAGTATACCAGAAAACAGATTAGAATGGTAAAGGGAGAAAAATGGCCTTGACAAAGTTGTGGATGGCTGGTTACTGTGCACGTCTGCTTCTACCTAATCACAGTAGATTTGCTAGAGGAATGCAATTAAGATGTGCATAGTCAGAGAGTATGCCAAAAAGATACAAGGAGCAAGATGCGGCCCTGTAATCCCTGTAATCCCTGTAATCCCTCAGCACTTTGGAGGATGAGATGGGCGGATCACTTGAGGTCAGGGGTTCAAGACCAGCCTGGCCAACATGGTGAAACCCTGTCTCTACTAAAAATACAAAAATTAGCTGGGTATGGTTGTGTGTGCCTGTAATCCCAGTTACTCAGGAAGCTGAAGCAGGAGAATCACTTGAACCCGGGAGGTGGAGGTTGCAGTGAGCCGAGATCGCACCACTGGACTCCAGCCTGAGATAAGACTCTGTCTCAAAAAAAAAAAAAAAAAAAAAAAAAAAGATACAGGGATTCATTTCAGTAGAGGATTGTATTAGGTTGTGAGGGTGGGATGCCATAACAAAATACCACAGACTGGGTGGCTTGAACAGCCGAAATTTATTTCCTCGCAGCCCTGGAGGCTAGAAGTCTCAGACCAAAGTTAGTTTCTTCTGAGGCCTCTCTCCTCAGCTTGTAGATGGCTGCCTTTTCCCTGTGTCCTCCTACTGTCTTTCCTTAGTGTATGCCAGTGTCATCGTCTCCCCTCGGACAGCAGTCCTATTGGAGCAGGGCCTACCCAAGTAATTTTGAAGAGGTCCTTTAGCCTTAACGACCTCTTTAAAAACTCTGTCTCCAAATACAGTCACATTCTGAGGTATTGGGAATTAAGACTTCAATATATGGGCCAGGCGTGGTGGCTCAAGCCTGTAGTCCCAGCATTTTGAGAGGCCGAGGTGTGCAGATTACCTGAGGTCAGGAGTTCGAGACCAGCCTGGCCAACATGGCGAAATCCCATCTCTACTAAAAATACAAAACCCATTGGCTGGGTATGGTGGTGTCATCCCAGCTACTCTGGAGGTGGAGGCACGACAATCGCTGGAACCCAGGAGGTAGGGGTTGCAGTTAGCTGAGATTGTGCCATTGTACTCCAGCCTGGGCAACAGAGAGCACCTTGATCTGAAAACCAAAAAACAAAAAACCTCTATATGTGACTTTTGAGGGGACACAATTTGGCCCATAACAATCATATATGACCCTGACTTGTATATATTTGTATATATGCCTCGTCGGAGTAACTATTGAGTTGAATAGAAATAGGGATTAATTTTTAGGAGGTGCCTCTAATCCAGAAATGAAAATCACATGTAGAGGATAAACATGGCAGGTGCCTGTATGGTGCATTGTGATGAGGATTTCTTCTAGTGGCCTCCATGGGTGACACATGACACATTGGCATCTCATGGCATCAAAAAACAACTGTGCACTTGGAGTAATAGCCAAGTCTCTGCTAATTGTATCATCTGTTGGCTCTAGAGCCCAGGAAGAATGATCAGTTGAGACCATCTGTGTGGAAAATATTTATTTCAAAGGGTGACAAACATGGATAAGCATATTTGAATAAAATGTCGGGCACTATTGATATCACCCACTGCTCTGGGCATAGAAACTTGATTGGAGAAATTCTTTGTCTCTAATCACCTGAACCCAGGAGGTGGAGGTTGCAGTGAGTTGAGATCATGCCACTGCGCTCCAGCTTGGGCAACAGAGCAAGACTCTGTCTCAAAAAAAAAAAAAAAGAAAATATATTTATCTCTAGATTTCAGGGGCCATTGAAGAGCTGACCAAATCCCTTTCACTCATCTGTTTTCTCTACGACATTTTCCCAAGACTCTGAGTTGCATCACTGTAGAAATCCTCCATTCCTTGCCAGTGGAGTTGTAGGTTTTTCACTGACCTTCACCTCAAGAGATGCCCAGGCCATCTCAAAACTGGCTTGGGAGAATTGCCGAGTACGTAGAAACTGCTGTCCATTCCCAGAGCCATGTAAGGGGAGAGATATACTGTCAGAAAGTTACCAGTAGAGAGACGAATTATATTTTATATTTTACTTGGAGGCATCTTTAGAAAATGATCTCTCTAGAAAGAAGTTTCATACCTACTAGAATGGCAGCCTTTTTAGCAATCATTGAAAGCTTGGTATTCCTTGATCACTGACAGCCTCTGATTTGACTTTTTGTGCAGTGCGCTGAAGATAAGGAAACCCGGGACCTCGTTAGGCTGCACGGAGGACTTAAGCCCTTGGCCAGTCTACTCAATAACACTGACAATAAAGAGCGGTTAGCCGCTGTCACGGGGGCAATATGGAAATGTTCCATCAGCAAAGAGAATGTGACCAAGTAAGAGAAGGCACTTAATATTCTGAAATGAAGATACGGCTTCTGAAACACCTTCTTGTCGTTTAATGCCGTTCTAGTAAGGAATTGATTCTAATGTTAGTCGTAGATGTATATTCTGGATGAAGTTAGCTGAATGAAGGGATTCTTGGAACAGAAAAGAAAAGAATAGAAATTGCCCACCACCTGGCAATGACTTTTTCTGTGCCTCAGTGGCACTAAGAGGCTTGCTGACATGATTTCTCTATTTTGCATATGGGCAGCCATTTGAATTAGAAATATCTTTGATATTTTCTGTGGGAATCTATCAAGGTGAGTGGGTGGATTTCCCATGGAATCTTTAGAGATGGAAGTGATTTTATTCTTTTTCCTTTTCTAAAGATAAACAAGATGAATCAGCTAAATGCCAACTAATCAGTTACTCTTTAAAGAGTGGTCATTTTCAAACATGATTTCATCGGATTTGATTTTAAAGTATAAACTTTACGACCATTTGATTTATTTTAATTTTCTAAACTATCTCTTCCTATTTTTGACAGTTTACATTCTCAGTAAGGGGTATTCTGAGACAGCTTCTCCTTGACTCCATCTGATTATTTCTTTTAACAAGAAATTCACATCCCGACCATTTAACACAAAATAAGTTGACTTAATAAATAAGGCCTAGTGAAGACATGGCTAGATTAAAAGTAACCTTGGCTAATGGAACTTTTATCTTAATTAAAAACTGCATCATGGTACTTAAATACTGCTGAAATTTATTAGAAAGGGAAAATGTTCTGTATAGAAACTAGTAATTTTCAAATATTTACCTTTATGTAGCATGCTTGCTTTTGATGTGTGTTTGTGTGTGTGTGTGTATGTGTGTGTATTTGTATATATATGCACACATACACATATACATATATATCAGAGTGAAATTTTATGACAAGAGAGATGCTGAAATGTATTAGTGGTTAATATGGAAGATACTTGAGAGTGACATTTTTTTTTATCCAAGTAGCACAAGCTACTACTCATTTCAAGAGACCTATTAAATCCAAATAGGTACAATAGAGCCATGTTTGATGCATTTGAAAACAAAAAATATATAACATATAATTTATTTTTATAAAACATTTAGAAGACTTCATTCAGGTAAAGTAGTCTCTGGAAGACAGGGGGAAGAAAACCCTAGTAGAGTAGAATCTTAGACCCTCAGGTTTAGAAGAAGCTGTGGTTTTCTTAGAGGCTGTACTGCATGGTGATTAAGGGCGCAGGTCTGGAGCAGATGGCTGGGTGTAGGTGTCAGCTCTACTATTTACCAAGCTTCAGATTAGCCATCCAGTAATGGGGATTAAATAATATTTGCATCACTGAGTTGTTGTAAGGATTGAATGAACATTTAGCAATTTTTAGCTAACCTTATACAAAAACCAATTCTCCTCTTTCTTATGATGAACTTAGGTTTCGGGAATACAAAGTCATTGAAACCTTGGTGAGGCTTTCAACAGATCAGCCTGAAGAAGTACTTGTGAATGTGGTTGGGGCCTTGGGAGAATGCTGCCAAGAACATGAAAACCGAGTCATTGTCCGGAAATGTGGTGGCATTCAACCACTTGTGAACCTCCTTGTTGGAACCAACCAAGCTCTTCTTGTGAATGTTACAAAAGCAGTTGGTGCTTGCGCAGTGGAACCTGAAAGTATGGCGTAAGTGGCCCTGGAGATGGTAATATTTTATAAAAGTGTCAGGGAAAACACTTGGGAGGTCACAGAAGTGTCATCACTTAGAATTGATGTACATAAATGATGAAAAAATAGTGTGTCATGTAAATAATCACAGGTTTACCAAATCATGAGTTACAGAGCCAAAATATTACCTTATATGAGATGGAGGGCTAAGTTGGGCATATTGGGAGGATTTACAATACATGGTAATCAATTTCCCATGTGGAAACCTTTATTCAATCAACAAAACTTTTCTCTGTCTCCTAAGGAAGGATTATACATCTGTCTAACTAGGCTCCTGGAGAGTGCCAGGTACATTCTCATAGTAGCTTTCTTGTTTCTCACCTATTTAGCAAATGTATTTTGAGCACCTAGCAAGAACTGTGAACTGATGAGGGGAAGAGACAAGGATTTTAAGTGATGGTATTTTTCCTTATTGTCTAATTAGGAAGAAAAGATAATTTAAGAACAATAGAACAAAAATATATCATATATATAGAGAGATAGATCCATATATAAAGATATATATTCATATATTAAAAGATATGTATATATTCATATATGTATAAAGACTTATATCTTTATATAATATAAAGATATATATCTTTACTCCAAAAAAGGAGGAACCCAGTTGACTTAAAGCTGTTTTATTAGGGCTCTCCAGAGAAACAGAACCAACAGGAAGTGTGGGGAGATAAGGATGTTAGTCCATTTTCATGCTGCTGATAAAGACATACCTGAAACTGGGTAATTATAAAGGAAAGAGGTTTAATTCACTCACAGTTCCACATGGCTGGGAGGCCTCATAATCATGGCGGAAGGCAAGGAGGAGCAAGTCACATCTTACATGGTGGCAGGGAAGAGAGAGGAGAGCTTGTGCAGGGAAACTCTGCTTTTTAAAGTGGTCAGATCTCATGAGACTTACTCACTATCACAAGAACAGCATGGGAAAGACCTGCCCCCATGATTCAATTAACTCCCACTGGGTCCCTCCCACAACACGTGGGGATTCAGGATGAGATTTGGGTGAGGACACAGCCAAACCATATCAGGGGGCTTCATCTAACCACATTATCTTATAAACAAATCCTAACACCTCCATAACTCCTTTTGAATTTGGTTATTGGAACCTTAGTCTCCAGTGTTTCAGACACTAAGGAATACAGGTTGCATATGTGATTACTTTAAGGGAAGAATACTGGCTGGACTTATAAAACCATTTTCTAATGTATTTATGTTTTTGAAACTTGCTTTGCTATTCATTAGAATCTTATAAACACTTGCCAGAAATGGCTGCATGTATTTCTTTTGATCTTTGGTTCCTCTTTATTTTTTGCCTACCCAAATCTAGTTGTCCACCAGCTACCTCTGACGTTCTTTAAACAAATTTCCTCCTCTCTGCTCTCAGTTGGGCTCTGTCATCTTTTACCTGAACTACTGAAATGGGTCCTATTTGGCATCACCTCTAGCCTCCCCCTCCCTTTTCAGTTTGTTCCTGAACAACATTGACATTTTCTTTTCTAAACTGCATATCTGATAATGTTTTCTTGGCCCACAAAACCCTGAGTGACTTCAATGCTGAAAACCATTTTAATGCTAAGGTGCTTAACTTGCGATTCAAAGCATTTTGTCTTGTGGCCCCATTTAACTTCTCTGCTTTCATCTTTTATTTGCAAATATCAGTTGTCTGGAGTTACATTCTTATTTGTTTTGTTTAGTTTTTTTTAAGAGACAGGTCTCAGGCATTCACCCGGGCTGAAATGCAGTGATGCGATCATAGCTTGCAGCAACTTCAAACTCATGGGCTCAAGCAATCCTCTCGTCTTAGCTTCCTTAGTAGCTGGGACTACATCACCATGCCCTCTAATTCTTTGAATTTTTTTGTGGAGATGGGGATCTTGCTATGTTGCCCAAGTTAGTCTTGAACCCCTGGTCTCAAGCAATCCTTCTGCCTCAGCCTCCCAAAGTACTGAGATTACAGGTGTGAGCCACCACACCCAGCTCCTTATTTATTCCTTTACATTAAACACATATTTATTGAGCATCTTTTGTGCTAGCCACTGGATTTATAATGGTAACCAAACAAAGCTCCTGCTGTCATGGGGCTTACATTCTATTATATGTGTGGAACATTGACTATACATTCAATCAATAAACAAATAAAATGACTTCCATTGTGTTAAAAGCTATGAAGACAAGAAAACAGTGTGATTGAAAGACAGTGACTAGGTGGGAGGTGGTTACTTTAGCTCAAGCAGTCAGGAAAGTAGACTCAGGGAGGATGATATTTAAACCAAGACCTAAAAACTGAGAAGGCAGCTTGCGTGAACATCTCAGACAGGAGTAGCCAACATGGAGGACCTGAGATGGAATTGGGCTTCACCTGAGACACTGCCTTAAAATTTTCAAGTATTTTTCATATAGAATTTATCATTGCCTCCCTTGTTAGTAATAATATTTTTGTATGACTTGATAGTCTGTGTCACAAATCATCTTTTAATCTTTCAGTGACTATTAACTTCTTAATAAATATACAGATGGTCCCAACTTATGATGGTTCAACTTAGAAATTTTTAATTTATGATGGTGCCAAAATGATACGCAGTCAGTAGGAACTATACTTCAAGTACCTCTACCACCATTCTTTTTTTCAATTTCAGTACAGTAATCAATAACTTACATGAGATTTCAACACTTTATTATAAGATAGGCTTTGTGTTAGATGATTTTGCCCCACTATAGGCTAATGACATGGTGGCTTGCATCTGTGATCCCAGTACTTTGGGAGGCAGAGGCAGAAGAATTGCTTGAGGCCAGGAGTTCAAAACTAGCCTAAGCAACATAACAAGACCCCTGTCTCTATAAAAAATGCAAAGAATTAGAGGGCGTGAGGGTGGAGGATTGCTTGAGCCCGTGAGTTTGAGGCTGCAGTAATGTTCTGAGCATATCTAAGGTGGGCTAGTCTAAGCTCTGATGTGCAGTAGGTTAGGCATATTAAATGCACTTTTGATTTATGATATTTTCAACTTATGATGGGTGTATTGGGACATAACCCCATTGTGAGGTGAGGAGAGTGTCTGCATTGAATTGTATTTATTGTAGATTAGAATTTACTCTTGCAAAGCCTCTACTTCTATTCTGTATCTCAGCTTTCATGATTTCTGTGTAAGTAATTACCAGGTTATCTAGTTGCCACCTTGAAATTCCTTCTAAATGTTATCATTGCATTACTTTTCGAAATGGGTCTTTAAATTCTCATTAATGTAACTACTTTAAGCAAGTATTAGATTTATTGACTTTTCAGTTGTATCCATTGAAGAAAAGGCCAGAGAAAATAGCTATCTTCTTTTCATATTCTGACTCTTAAAGAATCTATCAAGTTTTGAAACAATAAAATGGAAATGAAAAAAAAAGTCATTGATAAACAACAAGCCCGAAGGACTTGGTTGAGCTGGGGAGACAGACAAGTGAAGTGATAATTTTAAAATAGTAAAGTAGACGATGATAAGGCAGTAAACACTTATTAGTAATGCACAAAACTAGTTTGTGGAGTTTTATGAGCGGCTTGACTTCTAGTTAACGGCATGAAACCTACAAAAAGAGAGCAAAAGTAGAGAAAAAATTATATTCACACAAACAGGGGAATGGCCACAACTCCAAATTTTAAAATGTAAAACACATCTGCAAAATGCTATGAATTACTGACCCATCTGTAATATGCTGACTTTTAACACATGCCTCTTCAGATGTCAAGATTTCCTCCCAAATAAGTGTCATGGTCATTCGAAGCATAGTCGACCTTTTTTTTTTTTCTTTTTTTCTTTTTTAAGAGAGCAGGGATTAGGGGAATTGAATGTGTCTTGGAAGAGGTGAAGACTTTGCCACCAGAGACCCAGTTCTGCATTATGAGGCATCAGAAGTGGAGCCCTGGGAAAAGTCATATGGACATGTCATTTTGTTTTGTCTACAACAGCCTTCCAGCCCAGGGGGATTACTGGAGACATTTCGGAGTGAAAAGGGTATTAGAGACAATGATTGCCAGATTATAACACAAAAAGAAGCTGTAAACTTTTAGAGATTTGGAGTAAGCCAGATTGACTGTTTGAATGCTCAAAACTGAGTGACAATGTGTTCTCAGGGTGAAAGGGATTGCAGGTTGTTGTGTGATTGTATTTGAGGTGATTCCATCACAAAAGCAAACAGACAAATTCAAATAACTTCCTTACAGTCACACGGCTGTTAAAACAGTATATTGTTTCTTAATAAGAGAGTCAAAAAATTATATAAAGTTTTTGCTTGCGTCGCCTAGGCTGGAGTGCAGTGGTGCGATCTTGGCTCACTGCAAGCTCCGCCTCCCAGGTTCAGCCATTCTCCTGCCTCAGCCTCCCGAGTAGCTGGGACCACAGGCACCCACCACCACGCCCTGCTAACTTTTTGTATTTTTAGTAGAGATAGGGTTTCACCATGTTAGCCAGGATGGTCTCCATCTCTTGACCTCGTGATCCGCTGGCCTCGACCTCCCAAAATGCTGGGATTACAGGCATGAGCCACTGCGCCCAGCCTATTTTTTGTTTTTCAGAGACAAGGTCTCACTCTATCACCCAGGCTGGAGTGCAGTGGTGCCATCATTGTTCACTGCAGCCTCAAACCGTTGGGCTCAAGCAATCCTCCTCCCTCAGTCTCCCAAGTAGCTAGGACTACAGGTGTGCTAATTTTTTTCAAATTTTTTTTTTTGTAAAGACAGGCTCTTAAGCTCCTGTCCTCAAGCAGTCCTCCCACCTCAAACTTCCAAAGTGCTTAGGATTACAGGTGTGAGCCACCAGGCCTGGTCAAAATCATAGATAGTTTTGCAAAAGATTTTATAAGGCAACCTAAGTAGTTTTAAAAGCAAGTAGTTAGAGCTGAGAAAAGAAATAGGATAATCATTGAACAAAAAGCCTGGATAGGAGTAAAAGAAATATAATAAACACAACTAAAAACACAGTCAGAAATGTGATGTGTAGGAAATAAAAAATAAAAATATATAAAAAGTTAATAGAAAAATGGATAAATATGAAACCCAAGGACATCCAACGTAAACGTATTGGTATTCCTCAAGAAGAGGTTGGAACCAATGGAATATGACCTTAAGTAAGGATATAACAGAAGAAAACTTTGCTGTGAGTCTTTATGTCAAAAAGACCCCAAGAGATCTTAGTAATATTGACACAAAATGACCAACAGCAACACATATCCTGATAAAATTACTTGCATTTCAGAAGGGAAAAAATAAATACATCCAGGCAAAAGAAGCAAACCATTGGCTTTAAACTCTGTATCTCCTTTTAATGTCACAAGCCATTGATTAAAACATCCTGAGAGAGAAAAACTATTGCCCGAAAATTTCATTTTAGCCGAGTTATCCTTCAAATGTGAAGGCAATAACATATTCTTAAGCATACAGGATTAGTGAATGTAGTGCTCTCTAGCTCTCCCTGCAAAGACTACTTGATGACAAAATTCCAGTCAACCAAGAAATTACTGAAAGTATTTTAAAATAGTAAAACTATGGCTAAAAGATACCAGTGGAAACCTTTGAATTCATTTAAATATTAAGCTAAGACAAAACAATGAACGAATCATCATTAGGGAGAGTCATCTATATTTTACAGAAATGGATAATTATAATTTAATAATACAACTGACACAAATCAAAGTCATTTCAGGGCAGATGTGTAAGTATGCAAATTTTATCATCTTTCACATAAAAATTCAATAGACATGGCACAAAACATTATTTTATCTATCAATCAATCATCTCTCATATATTCATCTGTTTTATCTATCTGTCTTATCTATCCGTCAATCCTTCTATCTACCTAAAGACATAAAGATATATCCAGAATAATTTACATTAGCAGCTAGTGATTGTTATTTCAGTATGGTAGGATTTTGGGATTATTTGTTAATGCTTTGTATTTTTCTGTACTGTCTACATGATAAATATATGTCACCTTTACAAAATCAAATTTCTTATTTAACACCTTGTACAATCCCATTTTGTTCAAACGTGTAGTGTATAATAGCTAAACATGTGGATTCTGGAACCATTGCCTGCAATACCAATCTCATCATTCTCCAACTATTTTTCCTTTGGCAAGTTGTAAATGACTGAGTGTCTTGGTCACCATATACATAAAATGGGGATAGTATGGTACCTATGTCATTGGGTTGTTGAGATGATTAAGCAAATTTATATATGTAAAGTGACTGACACATAATAAGTGCTATGTGTAAATATATGCTAGTATTGTTGAGGTAGCAGTAGCTTCAATGAATAGAAATTTTAAAAGATAATACATAACTAGAAAATGAAAGTCAGATTGCTTAGTATGTATATTCATCTGTATAAGACAACTTTGTCTTTTGATTGTGTTTCTCTTATATCAAGATATGTTATTTAATTTGCCATAAATTGAAACAAGGGGCCCTAAATGGTAAATAATTTCCATTAAACTCTCACCTGCAGTGAAGGAGCTTTGAGGGCATGTCATAAGACGTGTGAATAGGCAATGGATAAATCAGGCCTTTGTGTGTCATACTAATTTAGATTTTGTTTTGAGGTCAGTTGAGGATCATTGAAGGGTTTTAGCATTAATACTGGCAGAAAACCTTGTTAGGGGATCATCATAGGTGAGAGGTGAAGGTGGCTTAAACTAATGCTGTAAAATACAATGTAATAAAAATAGAGAAATTGACAGTTTAAATAAAGACCTATGATGGAAGAGAATGGATGGGACCAAGTGAATGATTGAACGTGAGTTACAAAGAATAGGGAGGAGTCGTAGATGATGTTTGGTTTGCTGGCTTGGGTAACCATATGGATATTGGTACCACTTACTGGTAGAAGATGGTTGAAGAAAGAGTGAACTTTGTGAGAGGAGAGACAAAGTTAACATGTTCATTATTATACCTCCATTGCCTAACCCAGGACAATGATCAGGGTAGGCACCTGACAAACGCTTATTGTGTAACAAATAAATGGTGAGTTCAGTTGTGGTTGTTTAGAGACTCTGAGGTTCCTATGGTACATCCAAGTGGTGATGGCAACTAGTCAATTGGGTATTCATGTCTAAAGCTTAGTTAGATTAGAGGGGTGGGTTGGGTGTATAATATTATTAATATTTGGTAACTGATGTCATGGATATATGTAAGAGGTTGTGAGGAAGAGAAACACAGTGAAAAGAGAAAGACAAAAACAGAAGCTTATTGAACTCAATCATTTAAGGAGAATGAATGGACACAAGAAAAAGTCTCGGTAAAGAAACTGAGAGGCATCAGCCAGAGAGTTGTGAGAGGAACTAGAAGAGTGAGTTATAGAAAAAACAGGCAAGAGAGTGTTTAAAGGAGACAAAGAGGTCAAACATGTTAAATTCTATAGCAAGGCCTGGTAAGATAAGGACTAAACTGCCCTTTTTTGTGCGACAAGGAGGTTAATGAATCCTTTTGCACCTGTGAACATAGGCGTCCCACATGTGTTTTTATAAACACACTAAGTTTCAGAAAACAGTATTTTTAACTTTGATAAGAAATAAAACAGCATTACTCTTTGCATTATGTTTCAGGCATGGCTATTATTGCTAGATTTATAGAATTTACTACATCTCTGAGCTTTAAGTCTTACACGGTAAGGAAATGACAAATCCCTCTCTCCTATGTAAATCTTCTATAATTCATGGGTTAGGAACTTGTTTTAATGACTAGCCGCTTTATGTTTTAGTGACTTGGCTGTGGCTATGGCAAAAACTTGGGTTGCATATCAGAATAAACATATAAACCCTTAGCACAGTTTTATTAACTTTGTGGAGTAGAATTCATAGCAACTCTCTTCCTTCACATATTTCTCAGTAAGAATAAGAAATATCATCTTAATATTAATAGTTTGGCTACTGAAGTAAAAGTGATTTTTATGAAACCAATGATTTTGCAAAACTCTATTGACTTTTTTCAGTACTCCAGACTACTTCTTTTAAAAACTCAGTATACATTAATTCATACTAATTATACCCTATGCCCCACCACCAGATCTAAAATGGGACAATAGGTATCCTGACACATTAAGTTTATGAAAAAGTAGATTTATGTGTGCTGAATTTTCCTTTCTTGTTTTGTAAGTATCAAGTAATGTCTATTTGATACTTACAAAATTCATCTGGAGGTAATTTGGCCTTCAAGTATATAAAATCATACCAACATTGCAAAAAACCATTAACATTTGTGTTTTGGGGAATAAATTTTCTGATAAAATATTATAAAATGTCAAACAACTAAAAAAATTGAAGTTAAAAACTTCAGAAATATCTATGATTTATTTTTCCACACCTCTGGATCTTTACTTTCTTTGTAAAAAATTTTTCGGCTAAATTTTACTTTGAAATAGCATTGGACTTATGGAAAAGCTGCAAAAGCAGAGAGACAACACAGAACACAGAATTCCCATGCCCTTTACTCAACTTCCCTTAACCTTAACATCTTATATAGTCATAGTACGTTTCAGAAACCTTCCATTATTCAAGTCCAGATTTTTGACTTTGAAGAATGTTTTAAAGGTTTCTTCACATGAATTTTGTGGGTTTTTTGTCCAGTTAATTCCTAAGTATTTTGTCCTCTTTGTGGATTGTGGAAATGTTTTTTTTTCCACCTGCCATCATGTGGGCATACTGATTGGTTGTATTTAATGAGCTCCACTGAATTCTGTATGATAATTCTATATCCTGCCACCTTACAGAATTCTCTTATTGGTTGAGTTCCTTTTATTGTTAAGTCTCCAGGCCAGTGTTTGATAAACTATGGCTTATGGGCCAAATCTTACTCTTATAAATAAAGTTTTATTAGAACGTAGTTACCATCATTAATCTATATATTGCCTTTGGCTGCATTTGTGCTACAATTACAGAGTTGAGTAGCTGTGGCAGAGATTGGATGGCCCACAAAGACTAAAATAATATCTAGCTCCTTACAGAAAAAATTTGTTCACCTCTGCTCTAGGGTTAGAGAAAGTGTTACTTTTTTTGTTTGTTTGTTTGTTTTTTAAGTTGGAGTCTTACTCTGTCACCCAGGTTGGAGTGCAGTAGCACCATCCCAGCTCACTGCAACCCTTGCTTTCTGGGCTCAAACAATTGTCCTGTCTCAGCCTCCCAAATGTTACACCTTTAAAATTCTTATTCTTTAAATTGAATTATCTCCTCTAATTTCATTAGCTAATTCCCTAGTACCTTCTTGAATAGTAGTGGTAAGGGAGGAGACCACCTCTCATATTGTCTTATGCCCAATTTCTGCCTCCAAAGAAAGAAGAAGTAAAAACAAAAGGCAGAAATGAAATCCACAAGCAGACAGCCCAGTGCCACACCCTGGGAGTGCTAGTTAAAGATGGATCCCTGACCTAATCAGTTATTTGCTTAAAAAAGGCACTGTGAAGATCCCTGTTCTGTTCGGTTCCTTTCTAATTACTGGTGTATGCATCCCCCAGTCAAGTACCCACTGCTTGCTCAATCGATCACGACCCTCTCACACGGACCTGTGAGCCCTTAAAAGGGACAGGAATTGCTGACTCCAGGAGCTTGGTTGTTGGAGATATGAGTCTGGCTGAAGCTGCCGGCCAAATAAAGCCCTTCCTTCTTTAACTCAGTGTCTGAGGGGTATTGTCTGCGACTTGTCCTGCTACAGTGGAGATAGGGATCCTCTTTGTCTTGTTCCTAATATTAGTGCGTATGCCTCTAGTGTCTCTCTATGAAGTAAAAGAGTAACCTTAAGTTTAAAGTGTATATATTTTATCATATTAAAATTATCTCTCAATTTCTATGTTTAAAGTGTTTTTTGTGTGATGGCTCATGCCTGTAATCCCAGCACTTTGGAAGCCCCAGGCAGGAGAATCACTTGAGGCCAGGAGTTTGAGACCAGCCTGGAAAACATAATGAGGTCCTGTTTCTACAAAAACTTTAAAAATTAGCTGAGCATGGTAGTGTGCACCTGTAATTCCAGCCTCTCAGGAGGTTGAGGTGGGAGGATTGTTTGAGACCAGGAGTTTGAGGCTGTAGTAAGCCATGGTTGCATCACTGTACTCCAGCCTGGGTGACAGAGTGAGACCCTGACTCAAAAATAATTTTTTTTAAAGAAAGTGTTTTTATTAGGATTGGATATTGAATTTTGTCAAAAGCTTTCTGAGCATTTGTGGCGACTGTGCTCTATATGTTTCATTATGATTTTTTCCTTATTCTTATTAATATAGGGAATTATTAATGCATTTTCAAACATTGAACTAACCTTGCATTCCTGGAATAAGTCTCACTTAGTCATAGTGTACTGTTTTTCTTAATGTGATGTAGGACTCTGTTAGCTAATATTTAGCATTTTTATAATAGTATTCACGAGTGATGTTGGTCTATAGTTTTTCTTTTTTCTGTTTTCATTTTCTGGCTCTTTATCAAATCTAGTTATCAATGTTATACTTGCTTCACAAAAGGAATTGGGAATTTTTCTTTTCATTTTCAATACTCTGAAATATTTTATTGAGCAATGGGACTACCTGGGCTTTGAAGGTTTGTTAGAAGTCTCCTATGCAATTATATGGACCTACTGTGTTTTAAAAAATTATTTAATAGCTTTCTCTAGTTCTTCTATGGAAACTGGTCTATTTATGCTTTTTATTCTACTGAGCTCAATTTTAGAAATTTGCATTTTATTAGGAAATGTTCAATTTCGTTTAAACTTTCAAATTTATTTGAATAGTGGCCTACAAACTAATCTCTTAATGATGTTTAAAGTTTGCCTGGTTCAATGGTTTTTTTTTTTTCTTGTCATTTTAAATTTTTGTATATGTGAGCTTTATTCTGTTGTTTTTTTTTTCTTCCCAATCAAGTTAGCTAATATGGTTTCTCTATTTTGATTTTCTTTTTTCTGAATATTTTTTATTTTATTAACTGGATGTGCTGTGCTTTTATTTTCCACCACATACATTTCTGCTTTTATCTTTATTCATTTTGGTTTCTTTTGCTTTATATTGTAGCTATTTTTCCAATTATTTTCATTCTTTGTTAAAATAATAAAGGTTGCTTATGTTATAAATTTTCCTTTGACATTACTTTAAATGTACCCTGTAATTTTGATGTGTAGTACTTTCATTATCATCATTTTTAGAAGTATCTTAATTTCACTTTGTATTTCCCTATTAGCCCATTTGCTTAATAGAATTAATGAGAAATTTTTGTTTAAATTTTTTTTTAACTACACAAAGAATTTTACTTTTTGCTTTTGTAAGATATTTCTCACACTACATTTTGATCAGAGTGTGCTGACTTTTTGATTTCAACTGTTAATGAAGCTTATTGATGCTTTCTTTATGACTTAATAGAAGATGAATTTTTGTGTTTTATGGGTACTGGGATTATTTTTCTTTCTTTTTTTCCTTCCTTCCTTCCTTCCTTCCTTCCTTCCTTCCTTCCTTCCTTCCTTCCTTCCTTCCTATGAGACAGGGTCTCTTTCTATCACCTGGAATGCAGTGGTGCAATCATAGCTTACTGCAGCCTTGAACTGGACTCGATCTATCCTACCACCTCAGCCTCCCAGGTAGCTAGGACTACAGGTATGTGCCACCAGATCCAGCTAATTTCAAAAATTTTTTGTAGAGATGTGGTCTTGCTCTGTTGTCCAGACTGGTCTTGAACTCCTGTCCTCAAGTGATTCTTACACCTTGGCTTCTCAAAGCACTGAGATTTCAGGTGTGAGTCACCGTACCCTGCTAGTGCTTGGGATTCTTTATCAACAGAGTGTAGAGTTTGATGTGTATTCTCTAGATCTACTTTATGTTACTTATGTTTTCTATCTTATTATTTTGTGTGAATTTGATCTATCTTATGCTATAACTGCTGTATAAAATTCTCTTACCATTAGTGCACTTTTATCTAAATCTTCTTACATCTTCTATAGTAGGTGCTGTATTATTTCGTGCATAAATGTTTCTAATGGTTATGAATTATGACTTGATATTTCAAGTGCTGTTCTTTGTCAGGTTCAAAGTGTTTTGGCTTGATTTCTACTTTGTCTGATAACAGAATATTTATCCCTGCTTTCTTGTTGTTTCCATTTCCTTCTTACTCTTTCTGAATCACATTGTTTTAGATGTGCCCTTGCATGCAGTATATAAATTGGGTCTTGTTTTGTGAGTCAATTAAAAAGTCTTTGTTTTAATGAGTTAAATGTATTAACATTCATTGATATGAATAATGTTTAGTTTCAACAATGTCAATTTTTTATAATTGTATTTTGCTATAAGATTTGCAGTCTTTGTTCTTTAATTTTTTGTTCCTTGCTCTTTAATTTGTGTTCTTTAGAAAGGTTTGCATTTTTGTTCTATTGTTCTAGTGGTTACCTTTGTGCCTATAAATTTTTCCAGTGCCCTCATCCTCCTCCTTATTTAATCATTCACTATTTAGGTTTTTTTTTTTTTTTCGGTTGTTTGTTTCTGTTTTTTGAGACAGAGTCTCACTTTGTTGCCCAGGCTGAAGTGCAGTGGTACGATCTTGGCTCACTGCAACCTCTGCCTCCTGGGTTCAAATGATTCTCCTGCCTCAGCCACTGTAGTAGCTGGGATTATACGCGCGCACCACTAAGCCCAGCTAATTTTTGTATTTTTAGTAGAGACAGGGTTTCACCATGTTGACCAGGCTGGTCTTGAATTCCTGACCTCAAATGATCCACCCACCTCAGCCTTCCAAATTGCTGGGACTACAGGCGTGAGCCACCGTGCCCAGCCCATTCAGTATTTAGTTTTTCAGTTTTTATTGGTTTCTTTTAATTCTCACCTGTTGCCTGTATGGTAATCAATGGGATCGTTCTATTTTTCTTTTTCTCCCTTCCTTTTCCTCCCATTTTTAAAGTGCATTATTTCTGTTTTGTTATATATAACATTCAAACATTATTATTTCACCATTGACCCTGCCTTTGTTTTAAACTCAGATCAACAGTTACGTATATATTTGCTTATATAATCTATGCATATGAGATTCAATTAGCTTCAGTTCTATAGTCTTAGTTTGGAGCTCATCCTCTAGGAGAGTCTTCAAAAAGGGCTCATGGGTGCAGAATTCCCTAAATTCTTACATGTTAAAACTTTCTAAAAATACTCAGTGGACAGCCTTGCTAGATATAAAGTTCTTTTATTGTTACTGTTTTCTTTTCTTTTCTTTTCTTTTTTTTTTGAGGCAGAGTTTCACTCTTTCATCCAGGCTGGAAGGCAGTGGCACTACAGCCTTGACCTTCTGGACTCAAGCGATCCTCCCCCCTCAGCCTACCAAGTAGTTGGGGCTACAGTCCCCTGCAACCATGCCTGGCTAATTTTTGTAGTTTTTGTAGAGACAGGGTTTTACCATGTTGCCCATGTGTGTCTTGAACCCCTGAGCTCAAGTGATCCACCCTCCTTGGCCTCCCAAAGTACTGGGATCACAGGCATGGGCCAAGGCGCCCGGCCTGAAGTTCTTGATTTCCAAGTTCTTTCATTAAATTACAAAACAACAACAACAACAACAAAACAAAATAACAACAACAACAACAAAACTGCTCCGTTGCCTTGCTTCATAACTTTTTTTGAAAAGTCTGATGCTAGTCTAATTATTTTACCTTTGTAAATCATCTGATTTTTTTGGGAGAGGGACTGGGGATTTTTATCTTTGTAATCTAAAAATTTTGCTAGGTTTGTCTCAGAATTGATTGCTGTTTGTTAACCTGAAATATAACTCATACAAATAAGGAAGGATAAATAATTTATTCCTCCTTTTTTTTTAAAAAAAAAATCCATTTATATATACATATAGATATGTGAGTTGTCAGGAATCCCAGCAAACTCCGACTGATAAGGACTGTTTTTCCTTTTTTTTTTTTTTTTTTTTGAGATGGAGTCCCGCTATGTCGCCCAGGCTGTAGTGCAGTGGTGCAATCTCGGCTCACTGCAAGCTCCGCCTCCTGGGTTCACACCATTCTCCTGCCTCAGCCTCCCGAGTAGCTGGGACTACAGGCACCCGCCACCACGCCTGGCTAATTTTTTGTATTTTTAGTAGAGACAGGGTTTCACCATGTTAGCCAGGATGGTCTCAATCTCCTGACCTCATGATCCACCCACCTCGACCTCCCAAAGTGCTGGGATTACAGGCGTGAGCCATTGCGCCTGGCCCCTTTTTAAAAATTATTTGAATTCATGAATCTTCATGAGTTACTCAGTCTCTACTGTTCTTTAGTACAAACTACCTGGCATATATGATTCAAAACATACTAAAAGTCTAATGCTCTAAATTTTCCATTACTTCAAAATATCCTTAAAATTTAAAGGTTAGCTTTCAACATAAGTAAGTGCCTGCCTATAAAAGAGTTAAATTTCATGTTTATTTTTTTCTTCGTTGGAGGTGGAGTATCACTCTGTCACCCAGCCTAAAGTGTGGTGGCATGATGAGGGGTCACTGCAGCGTTAAACTCCTGGGCTCAAGCGATCCTTCAAATTTCATGTTCTTTAGAACAAGGAAATAAGGAACAGGTATTTCTATGAATATTTTGTAAGTGCCCAGGATTCTAAGAAATGTTACCTAACAATTTACATAAATAATATACTAATTTCCTACAATTTCTCTTACAAAATATTTTCCTTCCACACGTTGTAAAGTAAACATTTGTTGGACTGATTGTTACATGGCCCAGTGTTATGTGATCGTGTAATGAAAGACTCTTTCATATACACAAGGATAGAATTAAAACTTACCATGGAATCTGTAACTCTAAATTTCCTCTCTTCTGTGGTTGAAACATAATTATGTTGCATTTACATAGTTTTTTTTTTTTTTTTTTTCAGTTTTTACATTGGGTTTATTTGTTCTTTGTAAAAAGGGGAAAAAAGTAAAGCTATGCTTGTTTGTATACAGAAGAGATTTAATCTCTCTGTGGCTGCCCAGATATTTCTTTTGCCATAGAACCAGTCTTCATGACCTTTCAGGGTTTATGCAAAACATAAAATAGAATATATGTTTTACATGTTTGTATCAACAAGAACATTTTTCTTTCACATTTTCATTTTTGTTTTTCATCTGCATACTTTTAAAAGCATGTAGATTTAACTGAGATACAAAAGTGTCAAATGGAGAGTAATTACGTGAATCATTTAATCTTCAGAATCTTGGTTTTCTCATTTTAAAACAGGCTTTAGGGATTTTTAAATTTGAGGATTATGTGGGTTTTATTTTTCCACATTCTGTATCTCATCCAGCCAGTTATGATATGCACTCATATTAATAGCTGAAAGAATGGGCTTCTTCTAAGTACTATTTACTGGGGGAGCACATATGTGTATCTGTGTGTTCACAATAAAATGAAAAGCCTTTAAAATGTTTTTAATTTGTAAAATATACATAAAGGAAAGTGCATAATGAAAATTAAAACATTAGTAAATTATTGGAAGGGAAACACTTATGTAACTGCCATCCAAGTCAAGAAATAGAATATTGTCATTATTATAAACCCCTGACTGCCTGTGCTCACAGCCCACCTAGTGCCACCTCTCTTTACTCTGGGGATGGCTCCTTGTTTTGCCTTTATTGTAATTAGGATCTTGCTTCTTTTTCATAATTTTATACTTGAGAATGCATCTCTATAAACTGCAGCTTAGTTTTGTTTCTGTTTGGAGTGTATCTGAATGAAAGCATAAAGTGTTTTGTCTGACATTTTGTTCTAAATTACGGGTTATTTTTACACTTAATTGTTTAGTTTAGTGAGTTTTCATAATTGTATACAGCCATATAACCAGCAGGCAAAAGTAATTATAAAACATGTCCTTCATCCAGGAAAGTTTTCTCATGTTATGTTTCAATCAATTTTCATGCCCACTCTAAGCAACCACTTTTTTATTTCCATCACTATAGATTAGAATTGCATATTCTCGCATTGGAACTTCTGAGTCATCACAGAGTACATGTTTCACTTTACTAAAAACTTTCAAATAGTACACAGAAGTGATTATACGATTTTACACTCCTACCAGTGCCAATACTTAGTGCTGTCAGTCTTTTTTTAAAAAATGTAGTCATTCTAATAGGATGAAATGGTATGTCATTGTAGATTTCATTTTCATTTTTCTGATAACTAATGATGATATTGAGTAACTTTCCATATGTTTATTACCAACTTGTATATATTGTTTTGTGGCCTGTTAAAGTCTTTTGCCCATTTTTAATTGGATTGTTTCTCTTTTGTTGCAGTCCATTACATATTCTGAATACGTTTGCATTATTAGATGTATGTACTGTGGAGTAATTTTTCACCAATAAGCATTAAGATTTCCTTTTGAGCAGAAACCTTTAATATGGTTTTCAATTGTCCTTTAAGGTTCGTGGGATTCTGTCCTGTCTGTGATCAAACTAGTTTTTAAGTATGGCTTGAAAGGGAGTCAAAATTAATTGTTTCATACAGTATCCATTTGTCCCAGTACCATTTATTGAAAACACAATTTTTCATTTGATTATCTTGGTATCTCAGTTGAAATTCAATTGCCTGTAAATGAATGGGTCTATTTCTGAACTAATTTAAGGAAAATGGAAATCTTAATGATATTGAGAATGTCAAGCCATCAATAAGGCATATATTGCCATTTATTTGGGTCTTCCATTTCTGTCAGCAATACCTTGTAGTTGCAATGTAGAGTATTGCACATTTTGCATTATACTTTTTCTAGTTATCTACTTACTTGTGGTTTTGTGATTGATAATCATTTTTAATTTTTTGCCACTTGTTTGTTACAAGTACTGGGTATGTAATTACATTTTGAATATACCTTTGTATATTCAAATATACCTTTATGTATGCTGACAAACTTGCTAACTTTATTTTTTCTAATTTTTTTTGTAGATATCATAGGGTTTTCTACATGTAGAAATCCATAATCTGCAAATAATGACAGTTCACTTCTCCCCAGAATCCTTATGCCTGTTATTTGTTTTTTGTTTGTGCTTTATTAAGCAGGCCAAGACCTCTGTTACAATCAAGTGAGTGCAAACATATATGTTCTGTACCTAATCTGGGAGAAAGCATTCTGTTTTTAAGTGTGATGTTAGTGGTAGGTTTTTGTAGATGTTTTATCAGATTGAAAAAGTTTCTTTCTATTCCTAGTTTGCTGTGAGATTTACATTTTAATAAAAATGGATTTTTGAATTTTATACGATGCTCTTCTATATCTATTGAGATGATCGGATGATTTTTCTTTTGTTCTATTAATAAAGTGGCTTACCTTGATTTGTTTTGGAAGGATGAGCCAACCTTCCATTCCTTGGATAAAATCACTCTGATCATGTTGCGTTACCTTTTCCATGCATTCTTGTGTTCAAGTTGCTGATATTTTATATTTTGTGTTTATGTTCATGAGATATGTCGGTGTGTAGTTTTCTTTCCTTGCAATATCTTTATCATTGTTAGTATCAGGGTTATGTAGGCCTTATAGGACAAGTTGAGAAATTATTTTTTCTCTTTATTTTCTGATAGATTTTGTGTAGGATTATTTTTTCTTAAATATTGACATAATTCACTTAGCAAAATTATCTAAGTTGGAGTTTTCTTTGTGAAAAATATTCCTTTTTAATTGGTTTTTGAAATTACAAATTCAATTTACTTAAAGATATGGCACTATGTGGTTTTCAATTCCTTCTTGGGTCAGTTTTGGTAATTTGTGTTTCTCAAGAAATATGCTCATTTTATTTTATTTATTTTAGATATAAAGTTCTTTTATTGTTGTTTTCTTTTCATATATATATTTTGTATATATATATGCTAGATATAAAGTTATTTTATTTGTTGTTGTTTTCTTTTCTTTTTTTCTTTTTCTCTTTCTTTTTTCTTTTTTTTTTTTTTGAGGCAGAGTTTCACTCTTTCATCCAGGCTGGAAGGCAGTGGCACTACAGCCTTGATCTTCTGGACTCAAGTGATCCTCTCCACTCAGCCTACCAAGTAGCTGGGGCTACAGGCCCATGCCACCATGCCCGGCTAATTTTTGTAGAGACAGGGTTTCACCATGCTGCCATGTGGGTCTTGAACCCCTGAGCTCAAGCTCAAGCCTAAATTATTTGTAATATCCTTATATTATTCATTTTATTATTCTTTTAATCTTTGTAGATTCTATAATGATAGTAGTTCTTATTTTTCTCTCTCTCCTTCAATCTCTTTTTTGGGAGGACCATGGTCCATTAAAAAATAATCTGTGAGCTAATTATTTTTATATTTTCAATTGGTTTTGCAAACAAAAACAAAAACAAAGCAAAGAAGACTATTCAATAGAGCTTATATGTTACCTACAAAGCCTAAAATATTTTTATATTACATATTATATTACATATTACATATTGTATTACAGAAAAAGTTTGTCAACCTTTCTTTAGTGGTTTGCCATTTTTATTCACCTTTTAGAAGAACCAACTTTTGACTTTATTTTCTCTATTTTTGTCTATTCTCTATTTCATTAATATCTGCCTTTATTTTTAATTATTCTATTTATTGTACTTATTTGTGTTTAACTTTGGCTTCTTTTTCTAGCTTCTTAAGGTAAAAGCTGTGTTCATTGGTATTATAGGCCAATTCTTGTCTTATATACATTTTTAAAGGTATACATTTTTCTTTAAGCACAGTTTTAGCCTCAATCCCATAAACGTAAGTTGTGATTTCATTTTTATTTAATTCAGAATAGTTTCTATTTTTTGTGTGATTTACCTTGGACCCAGGGATTATTTGCAAGTGCTGCTTAATTTCTAAAACTGGTTATTTTCCAGATCCCATGTTGTTATTGATTTCTAGTTTAAAACCACAAAGTCAGGGATGATATTATATGTGATTTCAGTTCTTTCATATTTGGCTTTATGACTCAGCCATCTGGTCTGTATTTGTCAATATTCCCTTTGCACTGAGAGAAAACTGTATTCTGCAGTAGTTGTCTGCAATGTTTTTAAATGTTGATTAAGTTAAATTGGTTAAGTGTGTTTTTCAGTCTTTTCTATCTTTACCATTTTTTAAATTTTATTTTATCAACTCCTCAGAAAGGGGTGTGAAAATTTTCAATCATGATTGTAGATTTGTTTATTTCTAGTTTTTTCTCCCTAGAGTTGTCCTTTGAACAACACAGGGGTTAGAGACGCTAACCCTCCATGCAGTCAAAAATCTGTGTATAATTTTGGCTTTCCCAAAACTTAGCTACTAATAGCCTACTGTTGACCAGAAGCCTTACCAATAACATAAACAATTAGCATGTGTTTTGTATGTTATATACTGATTTCTTACACTAATGTAAGCTAGAGAAAAGAAAATATTATTAAGAAAATTCTAAGGAAGAGAAAATGTAATTACTATTCATTAAGTGGAAGTGAATCATCATAAAGGTCTTCATCTTGGTCATCTTCATGTTGAGCAGGCTGAGGAGGAGGAGGAAGAAGAGGTGTTGGCCTTGCTGTCTCAGGGGTGGCGGAGGTGGAAGGAAATTCACATGTAAGTGGTCCCACACAGCTCAAACCCATGTTATTCAAGGGTCAACTGTATTTATAATTCTCTTCATTGACAGTGAGAAACTGACTTCTGTTCTTACTGTCCTTACTTATTTGATCAATTTCCCTGTATGTAACCAAGCTTTCATTCACCAAGCATCCCCATCTCCTCCCCTTCATAGATGCTCTCCTCACCCTGTGCTGGTTCTGATTTACCATGCTGGATTACCCACCAACCAAAATGTTCTCTTCACCCCATTCAGGCTCTAGTTCACCATGTTAGGCCACCTTCCCCTAGTATGTCTGCCCTCCTCACCCTGCTCAGCTTTTGACCTCCTGTGCCACGCTGCTCCACTATATTGGCCCTTTCTTTTACACTTTTCAATCTCTGTGCCCACATACCGGCTGATTTTCAATGAGGATATTCACCTTATTCTGCCAGGGTTCTGACTTCCTGCATTGGGTTGCACCACTAAAGATTGCTTCAGTCACTCTATTTAGATTCTAATATCTTGCGACTGTTTCCCCCTACACTTAGAAAGATTCTCTCCTCATCCTTCTTGTGCTCTAACACTCCATGCTGGACCATTAAAGCAACCTTGTTGGTTCACCTGCCAATTGAGTCCATATATATGAACAAACGTGAACAGTTTGTGCCCATATTGTAGGCATGGTTAAGGTCATAGAGTTTCTTTCTGGCAATATCATGGATGACTACTTTGTTCTGCCCCACACAGTGGCTTTGCTGTGCTCTATTTACTGACTTTAGGGCTAAGGCAAGGGGATTTACTATCCCTTTTGAAGGATGTTTTCACTGGATACAGAAGTCTAGGTTGACAGTTCTTTTTCTTCTAGCATTTTATAAATGCCATTCTATTGTCTTCTTGCCCTCGCTGTTTCTTACGAGAAGTCTGAATTCAATCATATCATAATTCTCTATAACTACTGTGCTATGTGTACTGTTCCCTCACATTTACATGTTGAAACTTAATCCCCATTGTGAGAAAATTTAGAGCTGAGACTTTTGGGAAGTGATTAGGACATGAGGGTAGAGGCCTCATGAATGAAATTAATGCCCTTTTAAAAGAATCCCCAGAGAGCTCCTTTGCCCCTTCTACCATGTGAAGTTAAGGTGAAAATATGGTTGTCTATGAACCAGCAAGCAGGCCCTCACTAGACACTGAACCTGCCTGCCTTTATCTTTGACCTCCCAGCCTCCAGAACTGTGAGAAATAAATGTGTGTTGTTTACAAGCCACCCAGCCTATGGCATTCTGTTATTGTAGCCTGAAGGGACTAAGCCACATGTATTTTTTTTCTTTGGTTGCTTTTAAGATTGGCTTTTACCTTTGGGTTTCAGCCATTTGATTATGATGTGTGTAGGTGTGGTTTTACTTTCATTTATATTGTGGTTTTTACTTTCATTTAGGGTTTACTGAGCTTCTTGGACCTATGGATTAATGTCTACCATCAATTTTGGGGAAGATTGCGATTATCGCCTTCACAGATATTCTTTGGTCCTATTCTCTCTCTGTCCTCTTCTTGGTATTCCAATCACGCATATGTTGTTTCATTTAATAATATTTCACAGACATTGAACTCTGTTGCTTCTTTTTCGAAGGAGGAAAAGTCAGGCTTTTCTCCGTTTTTCTGTTTGGATATAATTTATTGCCTTGAATTCACAGATCCCTTTGTCTTCTGTGTCTAGTTTGCTGTTAAGCCCATCTAATGAATTCTTCATTTCTAATACTGTAGTTTTCAAATATAGCGTTTCTATTTTATATACATATATAAAGTATGTGTATACATGCATATTTATACATACACTATATATATATACACACACATATATCCATATTTATAAATAATAGAAATGCTATATTTCTCCTTTGCCTACAGAGGAGATAACCACAAATTGGTCATTAAAGGGAACAGATTAAACATTTATTCTGCCTGTATGGAGGAACTGTAACTGAGCTGTAGTTAATGAAAGAAAAGCTCTTTTTCATAGAATAATGCCAAGTAACAAATTGAGAAAATGAACAGAATTAGAAAAATCACTATTTTACAACTCCCAATAAAATAATTATTTTAGGCAAGGATAATGAATGGATTCTAAAACTTAAAATAGGGAATGATTGTTGGAATAGGACTTTCTCAGGGTGACACAATATGACCCCACAGGTTGTTATACAATAAAAAGAAAAAATGGCATCTTTACGATGGAAAGATCTGGTGGTCACCAGCATAATTAAATTCAGCATTGCTAACTCAGCATTGCTGAAAGTTGGACAACTAGATGTTTTGTGCCTCTTGATGTGTTGCAATGCATGGGATATAATTGGCTCTCACTTAGTATTTATTGTTTGATCTTATTCTTTTATATGGCTGCATAGTACTCCATGGTGTATATGTACATTTTCTTTATCCAGTCTACCATCGATGGGCATTTAGGTTGATTCTATGTCTTTGCTACTGTGAATTTTGCTGCAGTAAACATATACATTCATGTATCTTTATGGTAGAATGATTTATATTCCTTTGGGTTTATACCTAATAATGGGATTGCTGGGTTGAATATTCGTTGTGTTAAGTTCTTTGAGAAATCTCCGAACTGCTTTCCACAGTGCCTGAACTAATTTGCATTCCTACCAGCAGTGTACAAGTTTTCCCTTTTCTCCACAACCTTGCCAGCATCTGTTATTTTTCGACTTTTTCATGATAGCCATTCTGACTGATGTGACATAGTATCTCCTTGTGGTTTTCATTTGCACTTCTCTAATGATCAGTGATGTTGAACATTTTTCAGTATGCTTGCCGGCCGCATGTATGTCTTCTTTTGAGACGGATCTGTTCATGTGCTTTGACCACTTTTCAATGGGGTTATTCAGGTTTTGCTTGTGAATTTAAGTTCCTTATAGATTGTGGATATTAGACTTTTGTCAGATGCATAGTTTGCATATATTTTCTCCCATTCTGTAGGTTTATCTGTTTACTCTGTGGATAGTTTCTTTTGCTGTGCAGAAGCTCTCTTTAGTTTAATTAGGTCTCATTTGTTCATTTTTATTTTGTTGTAATTGTTTTTGCAACAACATGCTTAGAGCTGGAGACCATTACCATAAGCAAATTAATGCAGGGATAGAAAACCAAATACCGCATGTTCTCACTTGTCAGTGGGAAGCGAACACTGAGTACACATGGACACAAAGAAGGTAACAACAGACTCCAGGGCCTACTTGAAGGTGGAGGGTGGTGGAGGGTGAGGATCGAAAAACTACCTATCAGGTACATGCTTATTATCTGGGTAACAAAATAATCTGTACACCAAACCCTGTGACATGGAATTTACCTGTGTAACAAACCTGCACATGTAGCCCCGAAACTAAAATAAAAGTTTAGAAAAAGAAGGAAAAACATTTTACTATATGATGAATAATTTTTCTGACAAGAAAGGTTTCTAGAGTCTTTCTAATCATATTTCTTATACCAAGTATAAAAGCATAGACTATCTTCCTGCTTTCCAAAGGCCAAAGAATTTCTGACATACTTTTCCCAAGACTGCCACATTCACATCTTTTCTCCAAATTTGTTATCCCATAGCCTCTTTGGAATAACACATAGAGGTAGAAATGTAAAAAAGCTTAAGGATTTTTTAAAAGGTAAAATTCTCTTCTAATCTGTTTTTCCCAGGGATGATCATTTCAATTCTGACATACATTTATGTTTCCCATTTTATTGAATTGCCAACTTGGTTTCAAAACTTGTAGATGACAGTCACATCTTTTAATGTCGTGGTTTAAGAACGTCATGTTCTTTTAAGCAAACCATACTTAGTTTGAGCCACTGTCATTCAATAATATTTATCAGTGTAATTTTCAGCAACTACTGTGAAGTTTTTAGAAAACATGAAAAATTATGGTTTCAAAATAGATATATTGATATTGCCAGAAAGAAACCCTACAATCTTGCCCGTGCCCACAGTATGGGCACAAACTGTTCACATTTGTTCATATATGTGGCCTCAATGGGCAGGCGAGCCAGCCAAACTTCATAGCAGTCCTGGAAAATGTTAATATAACAAGAGCCTGAGAAACAGAGCAAGCAGCTGCATATTTTTGGTATGTTTATTTTTTTTAAATAACCAAAAATACGTACATGGATTCATCTTTCTAGAGCTGTTATTTTGCCAGCCAGGCAGTTTGATTTCTGGGATATAGCTGAAGATCTTGAAAGCATGTAATTCAGTTTTGTTTTTATAATGTCAAGAAATTAATGTAGGATTCTATTGCTATACAAAATGAGAAGAGCTACCATACTGCTGGAAATGAATTCAGAGCAAGATGCTAATCAAGTAAGAGAACTATGTAAGGGGTAGACCTGTTGAAAATGGAGAGTGGTATAAATGAACACCACCTATAGGCCCATCATTGTATATGCAGAAAGCAATGAAGTTGTCAAGAAATTCTGAGAAAATACACTTTCCACTTAGAGACAACTTCAAATGAAAACTTTACTGCTTACATTTAGAATTTGAAGATGTATTTTGCAAGTATGAGGTTTAAGGAGGAATGTACTTGTGTTGGGAGAGATTTTTGATTCATTGAAGAAGAGTAAGCAAAGGCTGTCTTGTTTCAGATCCATTTCACCAATATTCGCTGGTGTGGTAGCCTGCTGGGAGTGTGGTAGCCTGCTGGGAGTGTGGTGGGAAACACAGAATTCCTGCTATCGTGGAGATTACATGGTAATTTGGGAGATAAGAAGCACACAACACACGACTACAAGTCAAAGTAATGTGGTATGAGGTGCAGGAAAAAGGAGAGCAAAATTAAAAAGAAGCTTAAAGGAGGAAGATGCCAAAGGATTTGTGAAAGATGTTTTGTTGTAGACCTTAAGTGATGGATTATTATGTAAAATATGGAGATGGCTGGGAAACAACTATAGTTGAAAAGTATAACAGGGGGAGAATCTCTGTGGTCTGTGAGTAAACTGGTGTCTTCTGTCTGTGGTCATGTGAAACCCCGTGCTCCATTTGTTGCAGCATTTATTACAGATTATAATGGTCTGTTTATCACCCTCACGAGACTGTAGTTTCCCAATGATCAATTAAAACACAGTCAGTCCACATTATTTGTAGATTCTGAGTTGACGAATTCATATACTCTCTAAACTTTGTTTATAACCCCTAAATCAGTAGTCACGTCACTTGCGCTGTCATTCCTGGACGTGCAAAGTAGGGACACATTTTGAGTCACCTGGTGCCCATGTTCTCTGCTGAGGTCCAAAAAGGTGACATTTTGACTTTTCGTTCCAGCTCTCACCCTGTGAATAGCTCGTCCATTTGGCAGTCTGTTTAGTGCCACGTTTTTCACAGTCTGTGCTCTCGGATGGTGATTTTGCTGTTTTAATATGGTCCCTAAGTGTAGTGCTGACGTGCCGCCCAGTGTTCCTAAGTGCAGGAAAGTTGCGATGTTCATTTTGGAAAAAATCTGTGTATTCCCCAAACGCTGTTCCGGCACAAGTTATAGACCTGTTGGCCATAAGTCCAATATTCATGATTCAACAATCTGTATCAAATAAGATGTCTTTAAAGAGAAATACACGTGAAACAACGTTATATATTGATTGGTTGATGAAAACGTTCTGACCAGTGGCTCATGGGAACCCACTTTATATATACCCTAGGAACAGTAGTTCAGTATTTGTTCATCTAAGGTTTGCAGTGACTTGATAGAACATAACTTCCCCTGATGAGAATTGACTGTATCCATTTTGTTTGTTTGTTTTTGAGACAGGGTCTGGCTCTGTCATCCAGGTTAGAGTGCAGTGGTGCAATCTGGGCTCACTGCAACCTCTGCTTCCTGGGCTCAAGTCATCCTCCTACCTTCGCCTTCCAAGTAGCTGAGATTAGAGTCATGCACCACCATGCCTGGCTAATTTTTTTTTTTTTTTTTTTTGTATTTTTTGTAGAGACAGGGTCCTTTGTTGCCTGGGCTAGTCTTGAACTCCTGAGCTCATGCGATCCACCCACCTTGGCCTCCCGAAGTGTTAGGATTTACAGGCGTGAGCCACCGTTTCTGACCCAAGTGTATCGGTTATTTCTGTATGCCTAGTACTTAGTGTTTAGCAGATAGTCAAGGAGTCTTATGAGAAATTCCAGCTCCCTAAAAACTTTAAATACCGAACTTTGGCATTGCAGCTTAATACCATGAAGGCAACGGGAGGCCATTGGAGACTTTTTTCCCTAGGAGTGATCTTTGGGTTGTGAATTGTTTAACAGGCACTGATTAAATGTGCTAGCTAGTGTCATGAACAGAATTAATATCCCTGGCACCCTGCTCTCAAGGAGCTATTGCAGAAACTCTAAAAGTGTCTTTAGGAAGATTAATTTGCAGCAATTTGTAAGATGGATTGAGATTGAGAAAAACTGAAGACACAAAACCAAGTTATTCTCTCACACAACGATCCTGAGATGAAATGGCAAAGACTGGGATTTGGGTGATCAAATAGAAAACAGGGAAATGGGCAGATACTTAAGTTATTGTGAAGTAAAATTTAGCAATAAATGAGTTCATGCAGAGGACGAGGGAGATGGAAGGGATAAAGTTAAACTCTGAAGTTTACCACTCCTGACTTTGTTAGTTCCTGTGGTTGCAAATGTTTTTCAATCATGTTCTTGTCATAGGAAGTTGTCATTCTGTACTGTTCTGAGTCTTTTTTTTTTTTTTTTTCCACCTCAAATGAAGACTCACTCTGTCGCCCAGGCTGGAGTGCAGTGGTGCAATCTCGGCTCACTGCAACCTCCGCCTCCCGGGTTCAAGCGATTGTCCTGCCTCAGCCTCATGAGTAGCTGGGACTACAGGCACGTACCACCATGCCTGATTTGTTTTTGTATTTTTAGTAGAGACAGGATTTAGCCACTTTGGCCAGGTTGGTCTTGAACTCCTGACCTCAAGTGATCTGCCTGCCTTCACCTCCCAAACTGTAGGGATTACAGGTGTGAGTCACTGGGCCCCGCCCCTGAGTCTTCTTTTAAGATACCAGTAATGGGACCAAAATCCTCACTCACTGTAACTAAGTGGCTGACGAATTGCCTAGGGTTTGGGTTGAAAATGGTAAATGATAGATCTAATTTTACAATTATAGTGAATTTTTATAGTTAATTGTGAAATTTTGTCTATAACTTGTTTAAAGTTAATTGTGAAATTATGTCCAGTATTGAACGATCCTTTTTTTTAAATTTCAAATTTGTGCCATCCAAATGACTTCCACTGTGATGGCAAGTTATTTCTGGCCAGCAGTGTACAGTTACATATCACTGATGCCAAGTTTGCTGCGAAATTTACAAGAAGATAGGGCAGACCATTATTCACTGTTGTTCATTATGACATTTTTTATGAAAAAAATAGAGGCTCAGAGATCGGCATTAGTTATATTTTAAGTAGCATATGGAAGGCAATATGACTTTTCAGTTTAAATTTGAAAAGCAAATTCTTCATTGTGAAGTGCCAGTATGTTTCTTTAGAGTTTCCATTAATTGAGAAATAAAACTTTGTTTTCTCTCAGCATGGTATGAAAGTTTCAGGTTTGAAAACCTATTTACTTAAGCTTTACTTTAAAATAATTTTTTAGTGTATTTTTTCTTATTAGAAGTCCTTTTTTAAGACTGTTTTTATCCTGATATAGGCTATTTGCATCACCAGGGTTTTTCAGTGCTCTTTTTCAGCATCACCAATTTTATAAGGTTATGCAAAACTGATCTCCTACTTGAAAACTTTGGAATAATATGTTTTTTCCCCCCTGGTAAACTCATCTAAGATAATCAAGACATCTAAATGTTTTTATGTCAATTTTCAAGGAAGAATTTGAATGGCATTTTAAGCTAGTATTTATTCTATCTGTGGCTCAATACTACATGTGTTTAATTCAACTTGAGATTACAAATCAAAGGAATTTCGATGCCCTTTATCTTTTTTCATCTGCTTTGAGTTTAATATACCTTTCTGAACAAAGCCATGTTTGTAAAGGTTATTAAGTTTTGTTTGGCCTTCTTCTCCGCTGTGAGTACCCAGTGGACCTTACTGCGAGGTTATGCTCCTGGACTGATTGATATATAAACAGAAGACAGATGGTGTAGAGATGGCTCTGATGATAATTCATTTTTCAGCTAGTCATGAAGCTATTTTGATTACAGTGTGTTTAAGTAATTATAACACAGTCTGCAATGTTAGTCTTGCTGGGAAGGGTGCACATGGAAAACAAGTTACGTGTTATTCATGCCCAACAAAGGATGCACTGTGGTGTAATGATTTTAATTCCTAATGCTAGATTAGGACTGAAAGCGTTTAAAATATGTCATACAGTAAGGTAAGTCAATTAAACATGGACCAAATAAAAAAGGTAACTGCACAGTTTTGAGGCATAAATATTTGTTTTGGAAAGTATTTAGATGTTACTATATGAAAGAAACCAGTATTTTTACATTTAGGTAACAGTCTGTGTACAGCTAATTAAAAAATTACATGGCTTGATTTTCAGTTTATGTGAATCATAATCATCATGCAGCTTGTTTTCTGTGTCATGGATTTAAAACTGAAATCAGAGGGCTGACAATTCAACAGCATGTTACCTCCCTACTGTTGATGAAGTTTTGCAAAAAAAAAAAAAAAAAAAAAAAAAAAAAAAAAATCTAAGCAAAATATCAAAAGTTGAAAAAAATAATTAAAATTGTGTAAATAAGTGGGTCATTAAAATGGTTTGTCTTCACATATTAATGACAGTTTATGTCATGATTTTGTGTTCCATGATAGCATAATTGATCGCTTAGATGGAGTTCGTTTGTTGTGGTCCCTGCTGAAAAATCCTCACCCAGACGTGAAGGCCAGCGCAGCGTGGGCACTCTGTCCATGCATCGAAAATGCAAAGGTAAGAACGGACTGCAAGTCAGTCTCTTCTAGAATCTCCAATACTACACTGAAAAATGCCACCACAGGTGACTAATTGCTTTCTACTTACTATAAGTCAGATTTATCTGGTGGGAGAGAGTGTTGCACAATGTTTATGCCAAAATAATTTTGGAGCATTGCCTTTTTTCTGGTCAGTTTTAAAATGCAAAGCCAAACTAGCCAAAGATGGTGGTGTTTGCCAAGTTCTAGCTGATTGGTGCAATGGAAGCAAGCATCTCAGGTAAATCAGAGTGAGGACAAGTTGACTGTTCTTGTCTCTTGAGGGATAAGGAAATTGTCTGCATTTACCTGCTATGTAGAGAGAGTGCAGCCACTGGGGAGACATGACTGCTTCTCTTGTCGTTACAGCCTGCAGTGAGAGAGCACTATGTTCTGTGTTGCCTTGAAAAGGTCATATGATTTCAATGACTCACTTTTCTTATCTGTCACTAAAAAGAGGAGACCAGAAGTTTCTGAAATCGATTTTAGCCCTTGATTTGTAAATTTTATTATTTACTTTGAAGATCACTTTTCAGCTTATTTCTCTTAACATTTTTTCTATAGGTTTAGAGATTGCCCTTTAAGATCCTTGTTGCTGAAGTTATTTCTGCCTGTTGAATATTTTTTTAAATTATACTTTAAGTTCTGGGATACATGTGCAGACCATGCAGGTTTGTTACATAGCTATACACATGCCATGGTGGTTTGCTCCACCCATCAACCCATCATCTACATTAGGTATTTCTTCTAATGCTATTCCTCCCCTAGTCCCCCACCATCTGACAGGCCCCGGTGTGTGATGTTTCCCTCCCTGTGTCCATGCATTCTCGTTGTTCAGCTCCCACTTATGAGTGAGAACATACAGCGTTTGGTTTTCTGTTCCTGTGTTAGTTTGCTGAGAATGATGGTTTCCAGCTTCATTCATGTCCCAGCTTCATTCATGTCCCTGCAAAGGACATGAACTCATCCTTTTTTATGGCTGCATAGTGTTACATGGTGTATATATGCCACCTTTTCTTTATCCAGTCTATCAATGATGGGCATTTGGGTTGGTTCCAAGTCTTTGCTATTGCGAATAGTGCTGCAATAAACATATAAATGTGCATGTGTCTTTATAGTAGACTGATTTATAATCCTTTAGGTATATACCCAGTAATGGGATTGCTGGGTAAAATGGTATTCATGGTTCTAGATCCTTGAGGAATTGCCACACTGTCTTCCACAATGGTTGAACTAATTTACACTCCCACCAACAGTGTAAAAGCATTTCTATTTCTTCACATCCTCTCCAGCATCTGTTGTTTCCTGACTTTTTAGTGATCGCCATTCTAACTGGTGTGAGATGGTATCTCACTGTGGTTTTGATTTGCATTCCTCTAATGACCAGTGATGATGAACTTTTTTTCATATGTTCATTGGTCGCATAAATGTCTTTTTTTAAGAAGTGTGTTTTCATATCTTTTGCCCACTTTTTGATGGAGTTGTTTGTTTTCTCTCATAAATTTGTTTAAGTCCCTTGTAGATTCTGGATATTAGCCCTTTGTCAGATGGATTGCAAACATTTTTTCCCATTCTATAGGTTGCCTGCTCACTCTGATGACAGTTTCTTTTGCTGTGCAGAACTTTTTAGTTTAATTCTATCCCATTTGTCAATTTTGGCTTTTGTTGCCATTGCTTTTGGTGTTTTAGTCATGAAAGCTTTGCCCATGCCTATGTCCTGAATGGTATTGCCTAGGTTTTCTTCTAGGGCTTTTATGGTTTTAGGTCTTACATTTAAGTCTTTAATCCATCTTGAGTTAATTTTTGTATAAGGTGTAAGGAAGAGGTCCAGTTTCAGTTTTCTGCATATGGCTAGCCAGTTTTCCCAACACCTTTTATTAAATAGGGAATCCTTTCCCCATTTCTGTTTTTTTCAGGTTTATCAAAGATTAGATGGTTGTAGATGTGTGGCATTATTTCTGAGGCCTCTGTTCCATTGGTCTATATCTCTGTTTTGGTACCAGTACCATACTGTTTTAGTTACTGTAGCCTTGTACTATAGTTTGAAGTCAGCAAGTGTGATGCCTCTAGCCTTGTTCTTTTGGCTTAATATTGTCTTGGATATACAGGATCTTTTTTGGTTACATATGAAATTTGAAGTCGTTTTTTGAAATTCTGTGAAGAACTCCAATGGTAGCTTGATGGGGATAGCATTTAATCTATAAATTACTTTGGGCAGTATGGCCATTTTCACAATATTTTTCTTCCTATCCATGAGCATGGAACCTTTTTCCATTTGTTTGTGTCCTCTCTTATTTCCTTGAGCAGTGGTTTGCAGTTCTCCTTGAAGAGGTCCTTCACATCCCTTGTAAGTTGTATTCCTAGGTATTTTTTTTTCACTGACAAAAAAGGATTTATTTACAGTGTAAAATTTATCATACATTTGTTTTTTTGAACTGAACATAACCTCAAGATTTTATTGTCTTCATAATGAAACAAAAGATGAAATTTAGAACTGAATCTCTTGGCCCTTTCTCTTCGTATCTCCTCCCAGTTCAAAATGCTTGCATGTCCTCATAGCCAGCATCGTCTTAGATCTGCAGCTGGGCTCAGTGCTCAAGCCTTGGCGCTATCTCCTTTGTAGTTTTAGCCTTTTTCTGGAAAATTGGCTTACTTACAGAAATCAATGGCCTTGATATACACAAACAATACTTAGGTTAGAAGACTTAAGAAAACCCCATGTATAATAGCAACAAAGAAGATTAAATATTTAGAGACAAACTTATTAAGAAATGTGCAAAATCTATAAAGGGGAAATACTTCTGGAAAACACAAAAGCACGTAGAGTGGGAAGACATCCCTTGTTTTTGGCTATCACAACTCATCATCAAGATGCCCATTACCTCCAAGCTGATTAATAAATTAAATGCCATTCCTATAAAAATACCAACAAGCTTTGTTTCATGGAGTTGGTAAGTTGATATTAAAGTTTCTATGGAAAATAAACATGCTGGAATAGTGACACAAAATGGGGGGCTAGCCCTATGGGCTATTAAAGCAAACTGTAAAGTCCCTGTATTTCAAACAGTGTGACATTGACCAGGTGAACAGGCAGACAGACCAATGGAATAGGATAGAAAGTACAGAATAGACCTAAATACAAATGGGAATTTAGTATATGATAAAGGTAGCATATCAAATCTCAGAGGCAGTGATGGATTTTTTATATTTATTTATTTATATTTTTTATTTATTGAGATGGAGTCTCACTCTGTCACCCAGGCTGGAGTGCAGTGGCACAATCTCGGCTCACTGCAACCTCCACCTGCTGGGCTTAAGCAATTCTGATGCCTCAGCCTCCTGAGTGCTCAACCCAAGATTGCCGCTCTGCTTCCTGCCATGATTCCACATTCCCCGTGCATACACAGCATCCTTGCTCTTCTTGTCCTGTGCCACTTTGTGGGGTTGGTGCTTGCCACACTTCTTACAGAAAGTCTGGAAGGCTTTAGGAATGTGCACTCTGATGTTAGTTATTTCTTGTCTTCTGCTAGCTTTTGAATTTGTTTGCTCTTGCTTATCTAGTTCTTCTAATTGTGATGCTAGGGTGTCAATTTTAGATCTTTTCTGCTTTCCCCTGTGGGCATTTAGTGCTATAAATTTTCCTCTAAACACTACTTTAGCTGTTTCCCATAGATTCTGGTATATTGTGTCATGGTCTTACTGGTTTCAAAGAACTTATTTATTTCTGCCTTAATTTTGTTATTTACACAGTATCATTCAGGAGTAGGTTGTTCAGTTTTCATTTAGTTGTGTGGTTTTGAGTGAGTTTCTTAATCCTGAGTTCTAATTTGATTGTGCTGTGGTCTGAGAGACTGTTTGTTATAATTTCCGTTCTCTTGCATTTGCCGGGGAGTGTTTTACTTCCAATTTTGTGGTCAATTTTAGCATAAGTGTGATGCTGTGCTGAGAAGAATGTATATTCTGTTGATTTGGGGTGAAGAGTTATGTAGATGTCTATTAGGTTCGCTTGTTCCAGAGCTGAGTTCAAGTCCTGAATATCCTTGTTAATTTTCTGTCTCGTTGATCTGGCTAATACTGACAATGGGTGTTAAAGTCTCCCAGTATGATTGTGTTGGAGTATAAGTCTCTTTGTAGGTCTCCAAGAACTTGCTTTATGAATCTGAGTGCTCCTGTACTGGATGCATATATATTTAGGGTAGTTAGCTCTTCTTGTTGCATTGATCCCTTTACCATTATGTAGTGCCCTTTTTTGTCTTTTTTGATCTTTGTTGGTTTAAAGTCTGTTTTAGTAGACTAGGATTGCAACCCCTGGTTTTTTTTGCTTTCCATTTGCTTGGTAAACATTCTTCTATTCCTTTATTTTGAGCCTATGTCTGTCTTTGCACGCAAGATGGGTGTCCCGAATACAGCACACCAATGGGTCTTGATCTTTATCCAATTTGCCAATCTGTGTCTTTTAATTGGGGCATTTAGCTCATTTACATTTAATAAAGGTTAATGTTGTTATGTGTGAATTTGATTCTGTCATTTTGATGCTAGCTGGTTATGTTGCCCATTAGTTGATGTAGTTTCTTCATAGTGTTGATAGTCTTTACAATTTGATATGTTTTTGCAGTGGCTGGTACCGGTTTTTCCTTTCCATATTTAGTGCTTCCTTCAGGAGCTTTCATAAGGCAGGCCTGGTGGTGACAAAATCTCTCAGCATTTGCTTGTCTGTAAAGGATTTTATTTCTCCTTCACTTGTGAAGCTTAGTTTGGCTGGATATGAAACTCTGGGTTGAAAATTATTTTCTTTAAGAATGTTGAATATTGGCCTCTACTCTCTTTTGGCTTGTAGGGTTTCTGCAGAGAGATCCACTATTAGTCTGATGGGCTTCCCTTTGTGGGTAACCCAACCTTTCTCTCTGTCTGCCCTTAATATTTTTTCCTTCATTTCAACCTTGATGAATCTGATGATTGTATGTCTTGGGGTTGCTCTTCTCAAGGAGTATCTTTGTGGTGTTCTCTGTATTTCCTGAATTTGAAGGTTGGCCTGTCTTGCTAGGTTGGGGAAGTTCTCCTGGATAATATCCTGAAGAGTGTTTTCCAACTCGGTTCCATTCTCTGCATCACTTTCAGGTACACCAATCAAAAGTAGGTTTGGTCTTTTCACATAGTCCCATATTTCTTGGAGGCTTTGTTTGTTCTTTTCATTCTTTTTCTCTAATCTTGTCTTCATGCTTTATTTCACTAAGATGATCTTCAATACCTGATAACCTTTCTTCCGCCTGATCGATTTGGCTATTGATACTTGTGTATGCTTCTTGAAGTTCTTGTGCTGTGTTTTTCAGCTCCATCAGGTCATTTCTGTTCTTCTCTAAACTGATTATTCTAGTTAGCAATTTCTCTAACCTGTTTTTCAAGGTTCTTAGCTTCCTTGCATTGGGTTAGAACATGCTCCTTTAGCTCAGAGGAGTTTGTTGTTACCCACCTTCTGAGGCCTACTTCTGTCAATTCATCAAACTCATTCTCCTTCCAGTTTTGTTCCCTTGCTGGCGAGGAGTTGTGATCCTTTGGAGGAGAAGAGACATTCTGGTTTTTGGAATTTTCAGCCTTTTTGTGCTGGGTTTTCCCCATCTTTGTGGATTTATCTACCTTTGGTCTTTGATGTTGGTGACCTTTGGATGGGGATTTTGTGTGGACGTCCTTTTTGTTGATGCTGATGCTATTCCTTTCTGTTTGTTAGTTTTCCTTCTAACAGTCAGGCCCCTCTGCTGTAGGTCTGCTCGAGGTTGCTGGAGGCCCACTGCAGACCCTGTTTGCCTGGGTATCATGAGCGGAGGCTGCAGAACAGCAAAGATTGCTGCCTGTTCCTTCCTCTGGAGGCTTTGTCCCAGAGGGGCAGCTGCCAAATGCCAGCCAGAGCTCTCCTATATGAGGTTTCTGTCGACCCCTGCTGGAAGGTGTCTCCCACTCAGGAGGCCCTGGGGTCAGGGACCCACTTGAGGAGGCAGTCTGTTCCTTAGCAGAGCTTGAGTGCTGTGCTGAGAGATCCACTGCTCTCTTCAGAGCCAGCAGACAGGAATGTGTAAGTCTGATGAAGCTGTGCCCACAGCCACCTCCTCCCCCAGGTGTTCTGTCCCAGGGAGATGGGGGGTTTTACGTATAAGCTCCTGACTGGAGCTGCTGCCTTTCTTTCAGAGATGCCCTGCCCAGAGAGGAGGAATCTAGAGAGGCAGTCTGGCTACAGTGGCTTTGCTGAGCTGCGTTGGGCTCCGCTCAGTTCAAACTTCCTGGAGGCTTTGTTTACACTGTGAGGGGAAAACCCCCTACTCAAGCCTCAGTAATGGCAGATGCCCTTCCTGCACCAAGCTCGAGCATGCCAGGTCGACTTCACACTGCTATGCTCGCAGCGAGAATTTCAAGCCAGTGGATCTTAGCTTGCTGGGCTCTGTGGGAGTGGGATCTGCTGAGCTAGACCACTTGGCTCCCTGGCTTCAGCCCCCTTTCCAGGAGAATGAACAGTTCTGTCTTGCTGACATTCCAGGTGCCACTGGGATATGAAAAAAAACCCTCCTGTAGCTAGCTGAGTGTCTGCCCAAATGGCTGCCCAGTTTTGTGCTTGAAACCCATGGTCCTGGTGTTGTGGGCACCTGAGGGAATCTCCTGGTCTGTGGGTTGCAAAGACTGTGGGAAAAGTGTAGTATCTGGGCCAGAGTGTACTGTTTCTCATGGCACAGTCCCTCATTGCTTCCCTTGGCTAGGGGAGGGATTTCCCTGACCCCTTGCGCTTCCCAGGTGAGGTGACGCCCCAACCTGCTTCTGCTCACCCTCTGTGGGCTGTACCCACTGTCTAACCAGTCCCAATGAGATGAGCTGGGTACCTCAGTTGGAAATGCAGAAATCACCTGCTTTCTGCATCAATCTCACTGGGAACTGCAGACCAGAGCCGTTCCTATTTGGCCATCTTGCCCAGGTCTTGTTGAATATTTTTATAGAAAGGATAGTTCTACAATAAATTTAACTTGACTCTAAATACCATCCTAAATATAATTTTTTAAAAAAGTGAATCATAATGTGTGTTTGGAATAGAGGAGACCTATTATAAACCCATTAATAGAATCATTTGTTATCACAGCCAAAAAATTAAAAAGATCTCAAATCTTTACAGGAATCACACTACGTTATACACTGCAGCAGTAAAAAATCAATGTATTTTGGCAATGTATTCATTAATATCAATATATATCACAAATATATTGAACAAAATAAAACTTGCAGAAATAGATATATAATTCCTATTAAAGTTCAAATATATTTTTTAAAGTGCCAAATTTAAATAATATTATTTACAGAGAAAGAAAGAAGCCAACTGGGGAAAGACTGATACAAATCCTTGAAGGATAGTCTTCATTAGTCACTTTAACTAATCAGCCCAGCCCTTCATTCATAAATTTAAACAATCAAAGATCACTATATATTTAAGGAATACTAACCATGTTAAAGACACACACCCACATGAACTAGCAGAACTGACTTCAGAAGAAACGGAGATAATGTAAGGAATGAAATAATTTAAAAATTATTATTTTCAGAAACACCTAAGGGTTGTTATTAAACACCGTTATTAAAAATTTGTAGGCTTAAAACTGATTTTTTTGGAAACTGAAAATATATTTGGCAAAACCACAAATTTAGTAGAAAGGATGAATACTAAGATGAATAAGGCTAAATAATTATAACTAATATAATAATAACTAAAGTCCTTTCCCTTTCCTAGAAAAGGATGTTATAGATACTGATTAACTCTCAATGGTCATTGAAAATCTATATTTAGATGTCAAATTTAATGTTATCATTGGTGAGTTGCCATTTTGATAGATATTATTTCTGCTTAGTGCTGTTATTATATGTAAAGTGTGTTCTGTCTTCTTATAAATTTCAACTGTAAATCTAATTATCTATTATTGGGCTTAAAAGATTTTTCAGTATTTTCATATTCATTATTCTCACATAGGCTTTCTTTCCTGAATATCTGGCTGGTCTCCTGTGCAAGCAGCCTAAAACATGACCCAGCCTGCCTCTCTCTTTGCTCTTGGCCCCAAGGTCTAAACCAGATCCAAGGCTCCCAAAAGAGCTTCTTCCTGTTCCACTTCTATTGAACTTCACCTACCCTCTGAATACTCCTTGCCTCCAGCCGCCTTCTTACTTATCTCAAGGGAAAGACAGGCTCCTGAAAAAGATCTCTGCTTGATCACATCTCTCACCAAGAACTGCCCTCTCTTGTATGCATTTATCATTGAGGCAACACAAACACTTGAAGAATCATCAACAAGGAAGTGATGTAAGCCACATGGCTAATTAGAAAATTAGCCATGTAAGAGTGGGTGACAAATTAGGCTATTACGGTAGTTCAGATGAAAATGATTAAAATTTGACCTAACACCATGGCAGTGTGGATGGAGAGAAGAGACAATATAAGAAAGAATTGAAAAGTAGAATCAGGAATTAGTGAGTGATTGGATGTTTGAATTTTTTTTTTTCTTCAACGTTAACAGCTAGGAACATGATAGAATTTTTACCAAGCATGGGAATAACGTGGTCTGAAGAAAAGATGATGGAGTTGCCTTCCTCCAGGTAGATATGTCCAGTCATTTGAATACATGAATCTAGATGTCAGGAGAGAATTCTGGATGGAGATATATGCGTAGGGTCATCAGCGTTTAGGAGGTAGTGGAGGTCTGAGAGTAGATGGAAGGGAGAGGGAGTGGAGTGAGAGGAGACCACCAATGACAGAGTGAAGTAAAGAAGGAAGGCAGGTAGGTGGGGAGGGGATGGGAAAACCAGGAGAACTTGATTACAAAAAAGCCAAGAAAGGAGAGAAATCAAGAGGGAGGGAGAATGTTCAACAGTATTATTTACCCCTAAGGGGACAATTTCCCTTGAAAAGTGAAAAGAGTACATTAAATACAGGAATTAGGTGGTCATGGTCATAGCCATTTCCACTGAGAGGTGAGAGTTTAAGCTGGATGGCACTGGAGGGAAAAATGAATTGAGGGGAGGAAATAGAGGAAAAGAGGATTCATAGCTTTTTCTAGAGACTCAGCTATTAAGAGAAGGAGGCCATTTATGAAACCCAGAAGATAGCTCAGGTTTAGGAAATGATAAACATGGAAGAGGCATGTGTGTGTGATTGTGTGCGTGTATCTATATATCTATATCTATATACCTATATTTATCTAGAGAGAGTGCACACACACAAGCACAGATGGAGAAAAAAAGGACAGGCATGGCTCTCACTGTTCCTTAATCCTATAAGCACATTGCTCTGAGTACGGTAAACGATTTCTAGAGCACCAAGCAAAAGGATGATTCTAAAATGCCTAATTCCTGAGGGCGAGTCCAGGAAGAACAAAACCAGAAGAGCAAGAATAGAAAGGAATACTGAAAGAGGCACCTCCTTATTTCATCCAGACAACAAACGCATGGCCTACTTATCTGTCTGTCTATCTTTCAATCAATTATCCATCTATTACCTGTCAATCTATGTCTTTGAATTTGAATATTACCTACCCATCAATATCTTTGAATTTGAATCCAGAAGTGAGAAAGTTATCAAAGGGATCCTAATTAATACCTTAATATGAATTTTAAAAATCAAAGTCAGACTTTTCCTAGCAGATTGCTAATTTGGCTGATTATTTCAGCAGTGAGCACTGGCTTTTATGAGTAGGTAATAAGGAAGATATTTCCATATATTGAATTAACTAAATATGCAGGGACAAAATTTCATTGACATGTATAATATCAGAAAGTAAATCTTTGTGGCTAAATTAATGATGAACATTTTTAGATGTCAATTCAAAACAGATGAAGAAGATGCACAGCTTTTCAAAAGTGCAAGGAGATATGTGAGCAAAATGTTGAAGACACTTGTCTAGTAAACACTTGAAATGAGAGAGAGGGAAATTTAAAGCATCTTTCCTTAAGAAAGTGACCTGATTTGCAAGGCTCTTTCTTCTTAAAAGGTCCTATTTTTCAGGGTCAGAAGCTGAATATTATATTCGTCTCCCACCTTGCATCCTTCTACAACAAATCTCATTCTTCCAAGGCAGAAGGGTACTTCAGGAGTAGAATATGACGGAGGTCATGTGCTTGGAAAGGCAAGAGGAAAGAAAGCACATTTATAATGTTTAAGAATAGCATCTCATTATTTACACAGATCCCAATCAAACCATGGTTAGGGCAAGTCTATTAATAGCACTTTTGCGTGATGATGAAAAGGTATTGTTCAGATATGGCAACTACTGGCCACATGTGGCTACTCAGTGCTTGAAATGTGACTAGTAGGGCCAAAGAACTGAATTTTTAGTTATATTCAGTTTTAATTAAAGTTTAGGCCAGGCGTGGTGGCTCACATCTATAATCCCAGCACTTTGGGAGGCCGAGGCGGTTAAATAGCTTGGAGCCAGGAGTTCAAGAGCCAGCCTGGCCAACATGGCAAAACCCTGCCTCTACTAAAAATACAAAAATTTGCCAGGCGTGGTGGTGCATGCCTGTAATCCCAGCTACTCGGGAGGCACAAGAATCATTTGAACCCGGGAGGCTGCAGTTGTAGTGAGCTGAGATTGCTCCAGTGCACTGGGTGACAGAGCTAGATTCCATCTCGAATAAGAAATAAAAATAAAAAAGTGTAAATAGTTACGTGTAGTTAGTGGCTATTGTTTTGGTGCCCAGGTCTGAGATATGCAAGTAAGAGAGAGTTGTTTCGGTAAGCCATCTATCTGCCATGAAAAGTTGTAAATCTCAAGAATTAAATGAGTTTGTGTGTGCTTACATGTTCATTATGTAAGTTTTAGAAACTAAAGAAAAGCAAATAAAAAAAAAATCACCTGTAATTTTAGTGCTTTGGGATAACTGATATTAAGAGCCAACTTTTTTTTTTTTTTTTAACCGATGACTAATGCGTCTCTCTCTAATTCTCTCTGTATGTCTTTCCATATCCCTGTCTAATTTTCTTTGGCTATATAGTATTATATTGTGTGGATATATCATAATTCATTTTCGTAATTAAGTTTCCAGGTTAAGGAACAGTGAGGTTGAGTGAAACAAAAATTTCATTTGAAGGCGAGCAAAGTGGCTCACACCTGTGACCCCGGAACTTGAGAGGCCAAGTGGGGAACATTGCTTCAGCTCAGGATTTTGAGGTCAGCTAGGGGAGCATAGGGTGACTCCTTCTCTACAAAAAAAAATTTTTTTTTTTTAAATGCACATGCCTGTAGTCCCAGCTACTCTGGAGACTAAGGTGGGAGGATTGCTTGAGCCTGGGAGGTTGAGGCTTCAGTGAGACGTGATTGCGCCACTGCACTCAAGCCTGGGCAACAAAGCAAGACCCTGTCTCAAAAAAAAAAAAATTATTTTAAGCCTTTCTAGAATGTTCTTTCACATAGGGAAAGAAAATAGTTACCGCTGACCCTTTGGTAAAAATTTTTGTTTTTACCAAAAAGTATTGTTTTACTGATATTTGTTTTACCAGTAACATTATATCATAGGTTAATCAGTGGTGATTTTCTTGGTGGTACATAAAATAATAGTTTATTTTACAATCAACTGCCTTTTGGATTAGTGGAAAATAATATGGCCAAAGATACATGTAAATGTATATCCGTGGAGGTTACGTGTACTTGGAATTTTTTTAAGGTCTCGTGTTGTGTTTATATCACTATACAAAACTTTCCCCACTTGGTTATATTAAATTTAGCATTTTCAATGAATATTTTGTATGTTCTATGTTAGAAGAATTAAACTTGTTTTCTAATAAGATTATTTATTTATTTATTTATTTATACATGTATTTTTTAGAGACAGGGTCTCACTCTTGGCCCAGGCTGGAGCACAGTGGCACATTTGCTCACTACAGTGTCAATCTCCTGGGCTCAAGCAATCCTACTGCCTCAGCCCCCAGAGTAATTAGGACTCCAGGCCTGAGCCACCATGCCTGGCTAACTTTTTCAGATCAAGATAGGGTCTTGCTCTGTTGCCCAAGATGGTCTCAAACTCCTGGCTCCAGGTGATCCTCCCACCTCGGCCTCCCAAAGCCCTAGGATTACAGGCCTGAGCCACCGCACTCGGCCTTCTAATAAGGTTGTAAATTCTGAGGGAGAGTAGGATGGGAAATGTTTTTTGAATATGCTGGGACATCCAGCTTGCAATAAAACAGTGGAACTAGAAGAAGAGATCATACCAAATAGTATAGCCCTTTCTTTCTCCCCCTCACTGCCCCTTTCCTATTTAGGTCAGTTAGTGACTCAGCTTTCTAGGAAAGAATTGCCTTTTATTGTGTACGGAAGCATTTCTACATTGTTTTCACATACAATGCTTTTGCAAGTAACTTTAGACATACTAACTTATGAGTCATAGGATTTGGCATCATTTTGAAATAAATAACGTCTTTGTTTAGATTAATGGCACTGACAGTAATGCTGCAGAAACCAGCTATTTTAATTATAGCTGAGAGCCACATGAAAGGAAAGAAAGTACCAGTTATGCCTTTAGACAAGCTGTTGCTACTTCAGGGCCCCTGCCATGTCTGCCAGGCATCATGAAACCTAAGTTCACCATGTATATGTGTGTCCATGTGGTGTGGACATGGTGAAATGTCAACTGTTCAAACCAGATGTTATCCATTGTTATCATACACATTAGAACACATTTTCAGATGTATCTGTTAAGAAAATAAGATGTGAATATTGTTTCTAGTGAATGTAGTACATCTTTTCTTTCTTTTCTTTTTCTTTTCTTTCTTTCTTTGTTCTTTTTTGTGACGGAGTCTGGCTCTGTCGCCCAGGTTGGAGGGCAGTAGTGCGATCTTGGCTCACTGCAACCTCTGCCTCCCAGGTTCAAGTGATTCTCTTCCCTCAGCCTCCCAAGTAGCTGGGATTACAGGAATGGACAGGCATTCGCTCCCAACCCTGGCTAATTTTTGTACTTTTAGTAGAGACGGGGTTTTGCCATGTTGGTCAGGCTAGTCTCAAACTCCTGACCACAAGTGATCTGCTCGCCTCAGCCTCCCAAAGTGCTGGGATTACAGGCATGAGTTACCACGCCTGGCCGTAGTACATCTTTTCTTGTTGGGAAACATTTAAAGCTACCTGTCAGTGACTGAGCCAAGCAACCAAGTAGCAGAATCGAAGACTTCAGTAATGAATTATGGGATAATTGAGAGAAATAAAGATTCACAGTGTAAGTTGACGTTGCCTTTGCATTATAATTATTTTGTTATTAAATGCATAAAACAAATGGAATGTGGGACTTTTGTAATAAGAAATATTAACCTTTTTGGTAGTAGACTAGCGTTTCAGTTAAGTTTAAAACTTTACTTCATTTTGGAGAAAGTATGTATGTAATAGTTATTGATAGCTTATTGGTGATAAATAAAATGTACTAGGTGAAACAGATATGTTTTTCCAGCTTAAAAATTATCTGTGCATTCGTTATCTGATTGGAAAATCGCAGTGTGAGAGTCTGTTTTATGATCTTTGTAAAACTCAAAATAATTTAAGACAGGAAATAAGCAGCTTCACTTAGAAAGCCACACGGTCTTTTTTAGTCTATCTAGAACCCAAGAAAAGAAAGTCAAACTAAAGTGAACTAGTCGTAAAAAATAATCTGCATATTTTTGAACAAGTTTTATTTGAACATTTAGCATTTGAGATATTTTCTGTGTTAGGTCTAAGAAAAGTTCTTTTTTCCTATTAAGATTGCTCAAAAGGACAGAGATCCTAAGGTTCAATCTCTGTAGTGATGTTATGTGTAAATTTCAAGAGCCGTAAGTCAGGTTGCAGACTAATAACTGCTTTGTGAAAAATGTGAGATTTGTAAATGGAAGTGAAAAACTGTTTCTTTCAAGCTGAACGATCAAACACATTTTTGGAGAAAAAGGGTGGTTGAACAGGTGTTCAGTATTATGAAGTTGTGATGTGAAGAATGCAACCGAATCTGGCAAAAATCCATATATCAAATTCTTTGTTCTTAAGAAGCAAAACTCTCTGCTGCAGAAAGTCTACTCAAATTTGTACTCCATGAACATTGATACTGAAAAATATAAAAGTTTATATAAAAATGTAATTGTGCCATATCACACAATTATTTTCATGCCTTTTGTCAACATTTGTAAGAAACATTTTTTTCTTAAATATCATTATGTTTTTAATATTATTTGTTTTGTGAATATCACAAGATAGTGCTTAATTTCCTTAATTCTGTTTCCTTTCATTAATGAGTTTTTAAAAGTTTTTATTAAGAAAAAAATAGATGTTCAACTATATTTGCATTTTCGTAAGAAGTAATTAGTATAGTTCATATTAATGTGTGATCACCATTTCCTTATGAATTAGACAGAAAACAGGTATTCTTATTTTAGAATAAATACTCTGAATGTATAATAAGTCAGTCGTTGGGTTAGGAAGAAAACTCAATATGTCTTCCAAATCAGTAATAATAACCATGATATATATATATGGATTTGCTACTTGTTTAGACAATGTCTGGTTTTGATATTGAAGGAAAAAAAAAAAAAACTCTAGTAATTTGAAAACCAATGACCTAAAGCTCTCCTCCAAACTAAGAAGCCAATCAGGAATTTGAGAATGATTCCCCAAAAGAGAAGAGAAGTGAATTTCTGTGAGGTTATAATACATGCTTGGGCAATTTAGCCAGGAATGTTGAGGACTGAGAATGGATGAGGCCAACTTCCTGACCACAGGTGTGACAGAACACAGCTGATCAAACAGGACAGGAATTTGACATCACCCTCTGTTTAACTTCAGCTGCCCAGTGGGCCATGCCCAATCAGGAAGCCATTGAGAACTTTGAGAAGAAGACATGTGGAGGGGTTTAGTTTCATACTAGGAATACTGCTATAAACACAAGCTCCGATTTAGCCATGTTTGGGCTGTTGAATATATCGCTGTCCGACATGGTGCCAAATAATCAACTTTTTTTTCTAAATCCAAAACATCTTTAAAATGTAATCCGCATTTGGGTTCTGCCTCCCTGTTTGGGGTCAGCTGTCATTTTCAGTCACCAAATAGTTCTAAGTATGTACCCATCTGGCCCCCAGATTCTAAAATCCTAAAAGATTAGAGTAACAAACTATAATACAAGTTTTTTTTTTTTTTTTTTAATGTATATACCATATTTTCAAGGGGAGACATGAGGGGTCTAAACAAAAGGAGGGCCTTAAAAAGCCTGTCTTCAGAGCACAGCTGGAAGAATCACTGGCCATAGCTCAAATCTATCACTTTCCTTTCTCCTCCCCACCTCCCCACTACTCCCTTCCCATTCCCTACTCCACAGAGGACTGCAATAGAGGCTGCTAGTCTACAAAGAGATGAAACTGACAGAAGAGTAACACAGTGTACAAAATGGTAACTTACAATGAAAAGCATTGCCTATTCTAAACAGGAATATACAGAATTATGTACCAGCCACTAACTATTCATGAAACCACTTAACCACTTAATTTTGAAAGCGCAGTTGTTTATCAGTTTTCAGTTACTTATTAAATTAATAACTTCATCTATTAAATTAATCATGTCATTATATTCACCTCAGCCAAGAGTGCCCAGCATCAAACAATGCACTCTGTCGTGATCAGATCAGAAACTGTGCCATGTCAAAATTCATTGATTCAGATACCTGACTGGGACCCCAGATGGCCTCTTCTTCCATTTTGCTTGCTTAAGCACTCCCATTGCACTGTGACCCCATCAGGCCCCCTGCCCATTGACCTCACTGTCTTTTCTATCCACCAGCCTTTTGTTATCTTTAGTTCCCTCATTGCACACATTAGTTCCATGATCTATCATTATACTTACTCCATTTTTTTGGCTATGCATTTTTTATTTGTATAAATGGGGTACAAGTGCAGTTTTGTTCCATGGATATATTGCATAGCACTCACTGCATTTCAAATACCCTCAAGTCCATATACTCTCTTTCTTTCCATGGTACCTGCCTAATGAAGTCTCAACCCTGGGAAAAGCATTTATCCTTCTTGTCCATGACTGTAGTCTGGCTGGTGAATGTTGCAGGAGAAAATCATGTAATTGGGCCAGTTACCATTATTATCAACATGTGATCACCAATCTCAAACTGGCCAACATAACTGAGGTCACCAGCTACTTAACCATGAGACTAGTTAGACTGTGAGAATGCATAATCGCAAAGCTGCAGTCATCATTGAGTACACAGGGCTGGGAGACTTGAAGTCCGTGGGAGTGTCCGTGTGTGAGACTGTGAGATCAGAATGTCGGACAGTGGGACTGAGGGACAGCACACCAAAATGTAGGACTGCAGAGACTTTGAGGTTGTGGAGCTTCAACACCACCAGTAGAGACCCATGAGATCATAAGACTAAGAGACAGTGGGATTGGGAAATCCCTCTCCATTTTCCAGCCTGGCCCCCCAAATTTCTTACTGAGCAAAATTCCTGTGTGAGAGAATCACTTATGGTGATTATCTCTGTGCTTGGGAATTACTCTGATTTGAATTTGATATGCTGTGTCCATCAAAGTGTGGCTGTTTTCTCTTCTTTCAGGCAGACTGTCCTTCTCCAGCATGCCTGCTTGTCTACCCAACAAGCCCCTGCTTTAGCAACTGCCCCAAGTGTGAAATCTTCCTTATCCCTTGCTCAGTTTCTGGTTGGAAAGTTGGGTCCAACTTGATCTCTCTAGGCACATAGCTTGATATAAGAAGCAGCCACAGGCAACCTTTAGTAGTAATGTTTTTCTGTCTCCTTTCATGAATGTGAAAGCCCCTTTGTATACCTGTTTTCAAGAAGTGAACTAGATTTGGCTACCCTGCCTGAAACACTTTTGTTTTATTGTCCTGTAAAATCTAAACTAAATGAGGCTTTGTCTGTTTCTGGACCTAAACTCAACATGCTTAGAACTTCAGATACATTGTGTTTTGGATGTTTTCTTCTAAAAGTTTTATAGCTTCATGTCTTATGTTTAGGTCTTTAATCCATTTTGAGTTACATTTTTGCATACGGTGTAAGGTAGGAGTTCAAATTTACTCTTTTGCATCTGAACATCCAACACCATTTATTTTCCCAACAATATTTGTTGAAAAGACTTTCCTCATTGAATAGTTTTGACACCCTTGTTGAAAATCTTTTTAAAAATTTTTTATTTGTATAAATGTAAGGGGTACTATACAATTTTGTTATGTGGATATATTGTGGGCACAAACTGAGTAATAGACAAATGGGACTTAATTAAATTAAAAAGTTTTTACACAGCCGAAGTAATAATTAACAGACTAAACAGACAACCTACAGAATAAAGGAAAATATTTGCCAAGTGCATATCCGACAAGGGACTAATATCCAGAATCTACAAGGAACTCAAACAACTCAACAGCAAAATAATCCCATTAAAAAGAGGGCAAAGAACATGAATAGATATTTTTCAAAAGAAGACATACAAATAACCAACAGGAATATGAAAAACTGCTCAATATCACCAATCTTCAGAGAAATGCAAATTAAAACCACAGTGAGATATCATCTTACCCCATTCAGGATGGCTATTATTAAAAAGTAAAACAAATAAACAAAAACAATGTATGTTGGCAAGGGTGGGGAGGAAAGGGAATACTTATACACTGTTGGTGGGGAATGTAAATTAGTGCAACTTCTATAGAAAACAGTATGGAGATTTCACAAAGAACTAAAAATAGAACTACCCTTTGATCCAGCAATACCACTACTGGGTATCTACCTAAAGCAAAGAATTTGTCATATCAAAAAGATACATGTACTTCTGTGTTTATCACAGCACTATTTCACAATAGCAAAGATATGGAATCACCTGAAGTGTCCTTTTCTTTGTTGGGAGGCTTTTTTTTATTGTTTAAATCTCCTTACTCATTAAGGATCCGTTCAGATTTTCTTTTTCTTCATGATTCAGTCTTGGTAGGTTGTTTGTTTCTAGAAATTTGTCTGTTTCATCTAGGTTGTCCAACTTGTTGGTGTACAACTATTCATACTATTCTCTTACAATCTTTTTCTATTTCTAATTTTAGTTATTTGGGTCTTCTCACTTTTTTTCTAATCTAAGGTCTATGAATTTTTTTATCTTTTTGAATAACCAACTCTTGCTTTCATTGATTTTATATGTTGTTTTTCTATTTTTGTATGATTTCTTCTTTGACACATTGGTTGCTTACAAGTATGTTGTTTAATTTCCACATATTTGTGAATATTCCACTTTTCCTTCTGCTGCAGATTTCTAGTTTCATTCCATTGTGTTCAGAAGAGATACTTTGTATGACTTCAATCTTTTTTATTTTTAAAGGCTTGTTTTGTGGCCTCATACATGGTCTCTTCTGGAGAATACTTATTGTGCACTTCAGAAAAATGAGTATTCTGCTGTTGTTGGGTGGAGTGTTTTGTATGTGTCCATTAGGTACAGTTGGTCTGTAGTGTTGTTGAACTCTTCTGTTTCCTTATTTATGCTTTCTCTAGTTGTTCTTTTTTCTTTTTTTTTTATTATTATTATACTTTAGGTCTAGGGTACATGTGCACAACATGCAGGTGTGTTACATATGTATACATGTGCCACATTGGTGTGCTGTACCCATTAACTCATGATTTACATTAGGTATATCTCCTAATACTATCCCTCCCCTGCCCCCCACAATAGGCCCCAGTGTGTGCTATTCCCCTTCCTGTGTCCAATTGATCTCATTGTTCAACTCCCACCTATGAGTGAGAACATGCGGTGTTTGGTTTTCTGTTCTTGTGATAGTTTGCTAAGAATGATGGTTTCCAGCTGCATCCGTGTTCCTACAAAGGACACAAACTCATCTTTTTTATGGCTGCATAGTATTCCATGGTGTTTATGTGCCACATTTTCTTAATCCAGTCTATCATTGATGGACATTTGGGTTGATTCCAAGTCTTTGCTATTGTGAATAGTGCCGCAATAAACATACGTGTGCATGTGTCTTTATAGCAGCATGATTTATAATCCTTTGGGTATATACTCAGTAATGGGATGACTGGGTCAAATGGTATTTCTAGTTCTAGATCCTTGAGGAATCGCCACACTGTTTTCCACAATGGTTGAACTAGTTTACAGTCCCACCAACAGTGTAAAAGTGTTCCTATTTCTCCACATCCTCTTCAGCACCTGTTGTTTCCTGACTTTTTAATGATTGCCGTTCTAACTGGAGTGAGATGGTATCTCATTGTGGTTTTGATTTGCATTTCTCTGATGGCCAGTGATGATGAGCATTTTTTCATGTGTCTGTTGGCTATATGAATGTCTTCTTTTGAGAAGTGTCTGTTCATATTCTTTGCCCACTTTTTGATGGGGTTATTTGTTTTTTTCTTGTAAATTTGTGTGAGTTCTTTGTGGGTTCTGGATATTAACCTTTTGTCAGATGAGTAGATTGCAAAAATTTTCTCCCATTCTGTAGGTTGCCTGTTCACTCTGATGGTAGTTTCTTTTGCTGTGCAGAAGCTCTTTAGTTTAATTAGATCCCATTTGTCAATTTTGGCTTTTGTTGCCGTTGCTTTTGGTGTTTTAGACATGAAGTCGTTGCCCGTGCCTAGGTCCTGAATGGTATTACCTAGGTTTTCTTCTAGGGTTTTTATGGTTTTAGGTCTAACATTTAAGTCTCTAATCCATCTTGAATTAATTTTCATATAAGGAGTAAGGAAAGGATCCAGTTTCAGCTTTCTACTTATGGCTAGCCAATTTTCCCAGCACCATTTAATAAATAGGGAATCCTTTCCCCATTTCTTATTTTTCTCAGGTTTGTCAAAGATCAGATGGCTGTAGATGTGTGGTATTATTTCTGAGGGCTCTGTTCTGTTCCATTGGTCTATGTCTTTGTTTTGGTACAAGTACTGTGCTGTTTTGGTTACTGTAGCCTTGTAGTATAGTTTGAAGTCAGGTAGCGTGATGCCTCCAGCTTTGTTCTTTTGGCTTAGGATTGTCTTGGCAATGTGGGGTCTCTTTTGGTTCCATATGAACTTTAAAGCAGTTTTTTCCAATTCTGTGAAGAAAGTCATTGGTAGCTTAATGGGGATGGCATTGAATCTATAAATTACCTTGGGCAGTATACCATTTTCACAATATTGATTCTTCCTATCCGTGAGCATGGTATGTTCTTCTATTCGTTTGTGTCCTCTTTTATTTCACTGAACAGTGGTTTGTAGTTCTCCTTGAAGGTCCTTTACATCCCTTGTAAGTTGGATTCCTAGGTATTTTATTCTCTTTGAAGCTATTGTGAATGGGAGTTCATTCACGATTTGGCTCTCTATTTGTCTGTTATTGGTGTATAAGATTGCTTGTGATTTTTTCACATTGATTTTGTATCCTGAGACTTTGCTGAAGCTGCTTATCAGCTTAAGGAGATTTTGGGCAGAGATGATGGGGTTTTCTAAATATACAATCATGTCATCTGCAAACAGGGGCAATCATGTCTTCTGCAAACAGGGACTTCTTTTCTTAACTGAATACCCTTTATTTCTTTCTCTTGCCTGATTGCCCTGGTCAGAACTTCCAACACTATGTTGAATAGGAGTGGTGAGGGAGGGCATCCCTGTCTTGTGCCAGTTTTCAGAGGAAATGCTTCCAGTTTTTGCCCATTCAGGATAATATTGGCTGTGGGTTTGTCATAAATAGCTCTTATTATTTTGAGATACATTCCATCAATGCCGAATTTATTAAGAGTTTTTAGCATGAAGGGGCTGTTGAATTTTGTCAAAGGCTTTTTCTGCATCTATTGAGATAATCATGTGGTTTTTGTCTTTGGTTCTGTTTACATACTGGATTCCATTTATTGATTTGCATATTTTGAACCAGCCCTGCATCCCAGGGATGAAGCCCACTTGATCATCGTGGATAAGCTTTTTGATGTGCTCCTGGATTCAGTTTGCCAGTATTTTATTGAGAATTTTTGCATCGATGTTCATCAGGGATATTGGTCTAAAATTCTCTTTTTTTGTTGTGTCTCTGCCAGGCTTTGGTATCAGGATGATGTTGGCCTCATGAAATGAGTTAGGGTGGATTCCCTCTTTTTCTATTTATTGGAATAGTTTCAGAAGGAATGGTACCAGCTCCTCCTTGTACCTCTGGTAGAATTTGGCTGTGAATCCATCTGGTCCTGGACTTTTTTTGGTTGGTAGGCTATTAATTATTGCCTCCATGTCAGAGCCTGCTATTGGTCTATTCAGGGATTCAACTTCTTCCTGGTTTAGTCTTGGGAGAGTGTAAGTGTCCAGGAAATTATCCATTTCTTCTAGGTTTTCTAGTTTATTTGCATAGAGGTGTTTATAGTATTCTCTGATGGTAGTTTGTATTTCTGTGGAGTCGGTGGTGATATCCCGTTTATCATTTTTTATTGCATCTATTTGATTCTTCTGTCTTTTCTTTTTTATTAGTCTTGATAGTGGTCTATCAATTTTGTTGATCTTTTCAAAAAACCAGCTCCTGGATTCATTGATTTTTTGGAGGGTTTTTTGTGTCTCTATCTCCTTCAGTTCTGCTCTGATCTTAGTTATTTCTTGCCTTCTGCTAACTTGTGAATGTGTTTGCTTTTGCTTCTCTAGTTTCTTTTAATTGTGATGTTAGGGTGTCAATTTTAGATCTTTCCTGCTTTCTCTTGTGGACATTTAGTGCTATAAATTTCCCTCTACCCACTGCTTTAAATGTGTCGCAGAGATTCTGGTATGTTGTTCTGGTATCTTTGTTCTCATTGGTTTCAAAGAACATCTTTATTTCTGCCTTCATTTCATTATGTACCCAGTAGTCATTCAGGAGCAGGTTGTTCAGTTTCCATGTAGTTGAGTGGTTTTGAGTGAGTTTCTTAGTCCTGAGTTCTAGTTTGATTGCACTGTGGTCTGAGAGACAGTTTGTTATAATTTCTGTTCTTGTACATTTGCTGAGGAGTGCTTTACTTCCAACTATGTGGTCAATTTTGGAATAAGTGCAATGTGGTGCTGAGAAGAATGTATATTCTGTTGATTTGGGATGGAGAGTTCTGTAGATGTCTATTAGGTCCACTTGGTGCAGAGTTGAGTTCTATTCCTGGAAATCCTTGTTAACTTTCTGTCTCGTTGATCTGTCTAATGCTGACAGTGGGATGTTAAAGTCTCCCATTATTATTGTATGGGAGTCTAATTCTCTTTGTAAGTCTCTAAGGACTTGCTTTATGAATCTGGGTGCTCCTGTATTGGGTACATGTATATTTAGGATAGTTAGCTCTTCCTGATGAATTGATCCCTTTACCATTATGTAATGGCCCTCTTTGTCTCTTTTGATCTTTGATGGTTTAAAATCTGTTTTATCAGAGACTAGGATTGCAACCCCTGCTTTTTTTTGTTTTCCATTTGCTTGGTAGATCTTCCTCCATCCCTTTATTTTGAGCCTATGTGTGTCTCTGCATGTGAGATGGGTCTCCTGAATACAGCAAACTGATGGGTCTTGACTCTTTATCCAATTTCCCAGTCTGTGTCTTTTAATTGGACCATTTAGTCCATTTATATTTAAGGTTAATATTGTTATGTGTGAACTTGATCCTGTCATTATGATATTAGCTGGTTATTTCGCTCATTAGTTGATGCAGTTTCTTCCTAGCATCGATGGTCTTTACATTTTGGCATGTTTTTGCAATGGCTGCTACCAGTTGTTCCTTTCAGGATCTCTTGTAGGGCAGGTCTAGTGGTGACAAAATCTCTCAGCATTTGCTTGTCTGTAAAGGATTTCATTTCTCCTTCGCTTATGAAACTTAGTTTGGCTGGATATGAAATTCTGGGTTGAAAATTCTTTTCTTTTAGAATGTTGAATATTGGCCCCCACTCTCTTCTGGCTTCTAGAGTTTCTGCCAAGAGATCTGCTGTTAGTCTGATGGGCTTCCCTTTGTGGGTAATCTGACCTTTCTCTCTGGCTGCCCGTAATATTTTTTCCTTCATTTCAACTTTGGTGAATCTGACAATTATGTGTCTTGGAGTTGCTCTTCTTGAGGAGTATCTTTGTGGCGTTCTCTATATTTCCTGAATTTGAATGTTGGCCTGCCTTACTAGGTTGGGGAAGTTCTCCTGGATGATATCCTGCAGAGTGTTTTCCAACTTGGTTCCATTTTCCCCGTCACTTTCAGGCACACCAATCAGATGTAGATTTGATCTTTTCACATAATCCCATATTTCTTGGAAGCTTTGTTCATTTCTTTTTACTCTTTTTTATCTACACTTCTCTTCTTGCTTCATTTCATTCATTTGATCTTCAATCACTGATACTCTTTCCTCCAGTTGATTGAGTCAGTTACTGAAGCTTGTGCATTTGTCATGTAGTTCTCGTGTCATGGTTTTTGTCACTATCAGTTCTTTTAAGGTCTTCTCTGCATTGATTATTCTAGTTATCCATTCATCCATTCTTTTTTCAAGGTTTTCAGTTTCTTTGTGCTGGGCACGTAGTTCCTCCTTTATCTCTGAGAAGTTTGATTGACTGAAACCTTTTTCTCTCAACTCGTCAAAGTCATTCTCTGTCCAACTGTGTTCCATTGCTGGTGATGAGCTGCGTTCCTTTGGAGGGGGAGATGCGCTCTGATTTTTTGAATTTCCTGCTTTTCTGCACTGCTTTTCCCCCATCTTTGTGGTTTTATCTGCCTTTGGTCTTTGATGATGGTGACATACTGATGGGGTTTTGGTGTGGGTGTCCTTTCTGTTTGTTAGTTTTCCTTCTAACAGTCAGGACCCTCAGTTGCAGGTCTGTTGGAGTTTGCTTGAGGTCCACTCCAGACCCCGTTTGCCTGGGTATCAGCAGCGGAGGCTGCAGAAGATAGAATATTGCTGAACAGCAAGTGTTGCTGTCTTATTCTTACTCTGGAAGCTTCATCTCAGAGGTATACCCAGCCATGTGAGGTGTGAGGTGTCAGTCTGCACCTCAGTTGAAAATGCAGAAATCACCCATCTTCTGTGTCACTCATGCTGGGAGCTGGATGCTGGAGCTGTTCGTATTCAGCCATCTTGGGCACTCCCCACCCCCGCTGCCCTCTCTAGTTGTTCTATGCTTGATGGGAAATGGGATATTGAAGTTGCCTATTTTTCCCTTCAACTCTGTCAATGTTTGTTTCATTTATTTCAGAACTTTGATGTTTGGTGCATATATGTTTGTAATTATTACATCTTCTTGAATTAACCTTTATATAATATCCTTCTTTGTGTCTTGCAACAGTTTTTGATTTAAGGCTATTTTGTCTGTTATTGGTATGGACAATCTTGCTCTCTTTTGATTACTATTTGCTTAGAATATCCTATTTCAACATTTCACTTTCAACCTATGTGTATCCTTAAATCTAAAATGATTCTCTTGTAAACAATATATTGTAGAATTGTTTTTTTAAAATCCATTTTGCCAATCTATTTTGATTAGGGATTTTATTCCATTTACATTTAAAGTATAGGAAAGCGCTTATTTTTGCTATTTTGTGCTTTGTTTTCTGTATGTTTTATAGCCTTTTATTCCTCATTTTCTTCATTACTGCTTCTCTTTGTGCTTAGTTGATTTTTTTATAGTGGCACATTTTTATTTCCTTCTCATTTCCTTTTGTGTATATTTTATGGTTATTTTCCTTGTAGTTACTACCATGGAGATTACATATACCATTCTAAAGTTATAACAATCTCACTTAAATGGATAGTAACTTCATTTCAATTGTATACAACTCCACTTTCCCCTCCACCCACAGACTACATTATGAATGCCACAAATAACATCTTTATATATTGCATACTCATTGACTTGCATAATTTTTATGCATTTGTCTTTTAAATCCTGTAGAAAATAAAAAATGGAGTTACAAAATTACTGTAATACTGTTCTTTATATTTGTTCATCTGTTTATTTTTACTAAAGAACTTTGTATTTTTGTATGGCTTCAAGTTACTGTGTAGAATCCTTTTATTTTAACTTCTAGGACTCTCTTTTGCATCTCTTATATGACAAGTCTAGTAATAAATCCCTCAACATCTGTTTTTCTAGATTAGTCTAATTTTTTCTTCATTCTTGAAAGACAGTTTCAATCAATATCAAATGTTCAGTTTATAGTTTTATTATCACTTTAAATATATAATTTCACTGTCTTTTGGCCTGCAAAGCTTCTCTGGAGAAATCTACTGATATTTATATTGTTGAGATCCCTTGTACATGACATGTTGCTTTTCTTTTGCCACTTTCAAGAACCTCTCTTTGTCTTTCAACAACTTGCAGATGTGCTGTCTTGGTGTGATTATCTTTTTGTTTGTCCTACCAGGAATTGTTTGAATTATTGGATTTGTATATCTATCTCTTTCCTTAAATTTGGGACATTTTTGATCATTATTACTTTAAATACTTTTCCTGTCCATTTCTCACATTCTTTTTGTTTGTTATTTTGGTTTTTGCTTTTCAGACTTGATAATTTCAAATGACCTGTGTTTGTGTTCACTGATTTCTTCTGCTGCTGCTATATCCTATAGTGAATTTTTCAATTCAGTTATTGTATTTTTCAGTTCCAGAATTTGTTTGGAGATATATATATATATGGGTGTTTTTTGTTTTTTGTTTTTGTTTTTTTGAGATGGAGTCTCACTCTGTTGCCCAGCCTGAAGTACAGTGGTGAGATCTTGGCTCACTGCAATCTGCACTTCCTGGGTTCAAGCCATTCTCCTGCCTCAGCCTCCCACATAGCTGGGATTACAGGCACGTGCCGCCATGCTTGGCTAATTTTTGTATTTTTAGTAGAGACATGGTTTCACCATGTTGGCCAGGATGGTGTCTATCTTTTGACCTCATGATCCTCCCACCTCAGCCTCCCAAAGTGCTGGGATTACAGGCATGAGCCAGCGTGCCAAGCCTATTTTTTCTGTCTCCTTGTTTATATTCTCATTTTGTTTATAGATAGTTTTCCTTATTTATTTTAATTCTTTGTGTTTTCCTTTAGCTCCTTCAATATACTTAAGACAGTTGTTTTAACATCTTTGTCTAGTAAGATGTATTTTCTTTTTTCAGTTTTGGGAGATTTGTTCCTTTATATAAGCCATGCTTTCCTGTTTCTTCATATGTCTTCAGATCTTTTGTTGAAAACTGGGCATTTAAAGAAACAGCCACTTCTCCCAGTTTTTGCAGACTAGCTCGGAAGACCTTCACTAATTAACAAGTTCCTAAGCCTGGGATCATCCCAGAGTAAAAGCAGAAGGTCTTTCTTGGGTCCTTTATGAGCATTCATCCTATCTGAGCCAGTATGTATGCTTTTAATTTTTTCCCCCCATATACATGGCTGTTCTTAAATGCCTTAATTTTCCAAAGAGGCTCACCCCAGCTTCTTCTTGGGATCTTAGGCATTCTATTGTACTTCTGTGCCTGTAATCTCTTGCTCCCAGGTGTCTGTGAGTCTGCAGTCTCCCTGAAGTTTTCATAGGCCTCAGTGTCTGCCTTTGCCTTTCACAGCTTCTGCTAGCTGAAATCTAGACTCTGCCATGGTGTTCTGTCTGAGTTCTGAGTCAGATAAAACAGAAGCCAGTCCCTCAAGTAGCCCACAGATAGGCCAAAACATGGCAAACAATTTCCACTTTGGTCCTTCTGGCTGAAGGAAGGAAATAAGACTTAAAGTAATGCCTCCCAACTGCCCCATGCTGTGCCAGAGAAGGGGTGGAGAAAGTGCAAATAAAAGTGCCAGGAAATTTTATAGGTCAAATATGGATGTTTTGTGGTTTGGCATTTTCTTTAGATATCTGAGCTGATTTTCAAAGCCTTTATAAAGTTGAGTCTGTCTATAGTTGTTTATGTAATGTTTTCATAGGAGAACGAGGGTCTGGAGCTTCCAAGTTCACCATCTTGGTAACATCTCCACACTTTCTGATGAGAAGTCAGCTGTCGATCTTAATGAGGTTCCCTTGTTTGAGTCATTTTCTCTTGCAACTTTCAAGATTCTTTGTCTTTCAATAGTTTGACTGTGATGTGCCTAACTGGGGATCTCTTTAAGTATATTATACATAAAATTCATTAAGATACTTGGATATGTAGTTAAAGTTTCTCATCAGATTTGGAGAACTTTTGGCCATTATTTTTTCAAATATCCTTTCTGCCTCTTTCTCTTTCTCCTTTTTTCTAGAATGCTCATATGTGTATGTTGTCATACTTGCTGATGTCCCCCAGGTATCTGAAGCTATGCTCATGTTTCTTCATTCATTTCTTCTGCCTCTTCACATTGGATAATCTGAATTGACCCATCTATCATGCTCACTGAGTGTCTCTTCTGCTTGCTGAAATCTGCTGTTGAGCCCATCTAATGAATTTTTCATTTTAGTTATTGTACTTTCAACTAAACTGAAGAAATTCTGCTCCAGAATTTCTATTTAATTTTTAATACAATTTAATTCTCTTTATTGATGCACACTACTTCCTGAAAAGTTGTTCTCAAACTTTTTTGGGACGTAGTTTCCTTTCGTTTTACAAATATATTTGTAATAACTGATTTTCAAGTTTTTTCTAATGAGGCCAACATTATACAGGCTTCCTTAGGGTCAGAATCTCTTGAATACTTTTTCCCCTGGCGCATACGTTGAGGCATACTTTTCTCCTTTGTTGTATGTATCATATTTTTTGTTTAAAACAATATTTTAAATAATTAAATATGAAAATCCTAGAAGTCAGACTCTCCCCTTCCCGTGGTCTGTATTTGTTACTCTTGTTGCTTTTGCTATTGTTTATTTTGTTATTAACTACCTTAGGCTAATTCTGTAAAGTATGCATTTTTTGTCATGCATGACTCCAGAGGTTTCTACTCAGCTTATTGGTCAACAAATGAGTTGACAGATATTTCCTTAAATGTCTTGCACCATTAAGTCTCCCACCCTGTGATGAGGGTTCTGTGTGCATGTTGTGGCACACATTTAATATTACTACAGTTTACAACTCTCAGACTTCACTTCTGCTTGTATAGCACCTCAAGGTCAGCCAGAGGTGAGAAACTAAGGCCTTCTGAGATCTTTTCTGAGCATGCACACAACCCGACACATGTATGTAGCATTTTAGATTCCCAGGAATATGTTGTTTTTCAAAGCTCTGTACAGACTTCTCACTTCTAAGATTTCTCTTTTAATTTTTTTGATCAGCCTCTTATTTACCACAACTGGTATGCTCATCTCAGCAACTTTTTTTTGTTTGTTTGTTAAATAATTGCCACTGATTTTGTATAACAAACACTCTAGGGATAAGACTTTACTCACTGTGTGAAGTCTTAGGTCAAGTAAAGACAAGGCTTGTGAATGGTGCTTTTCCTAGGAATTGCCATACAGGCAGTTTTTAGAACGGAGCTTTTGGGGGGCTCCAGTAATCTGCCCATTCTGTCAACCTCCCAAAATGCTGGGATTTCTAGGTTGCAGATGTCCCCAGATTCCATGGTTGCAAGGTTGCTGATCTTCAAGGCTACTATAGAGCTGGAGAGAGGGAGATTGGAATAGAGAAAGTTAAAATACTACAAAGCTCATTTTTCTAACTGAGATTCAGGCATTTTTCTTGACATAGAGTAGCTGTATATGTCTGCAGACACCTAATTTACTTAATGATTTGATGAGTTACTGGATAAATGTTGATTTTTACCACTTTTTGCCAGTGTTCTTTTTGTTATGGAGGATAAGATTTTTGGAAGTCACTATTCCACCATTTCAGACATGCTTCCTCTCTGTTTATTCTTAAACTAAATATATGCACTTGTTGACACTATGCTATAATTTTGGAGGTAACAACACCACATTTTGGAAATTATCCAGATAAGTAATCCTCTACCCTGGCTACACATTAAAATAAACTTGAGAGCTTAAAAGAAATTCTTATTCCAGAGTCCTCTCCCTGTTCAGTAAATCTGTATCATTGAGAATGAGATCTGTTCTTTCTTCCCTCCCTCCCTCCCTCCCTCCCTCTCTTCGCCTCCCAATGTGCTGGGATTATAGGTATAAGCCACCACTCCTGGCCCTTCTTTGGGTTTTAAAGTGGCATTGAATATACAGTACAATGTTTGTTGTTATCCAAGTTATATATTTTGAACACATTCATAAGGATTAATGACATGTGGAATCAAATACATTTCAAGTGGCTATTCATTAAAATGATTATTTTAGTTATATAAACTATTGGTAACAAATACTTTCTAAAAATAATAATAATAAACACTATTATCATATGCCAGGCATCTTGCTATATGTTTAACATGTATCTTTTTAACAATCCTGAAGAGTAAAAGCGTATTAGCTCCATTTTACAGATGAGGAAATTGAAGCTTAGGGAAGTTAAGTAGTTTGCTGAAAGCCACATTGCTAATAGTGATGATGCTGGAATGTGCTCCCAAATTTTTTCACTATGGGACTTAACTCTTAAGCCAGTAGTTTCCAAGCACTGGGTTCACGTAGAAATCTTTATGATGCTGGCTCCCATCCCCACCCACCAATGAATACATTCTGAATCAATTGGTATTGGTGCAACTTGGGTGACTTGATCCATTTGTGCTCCTGTAACAAAATACCACAGACTGGATAATTTATAAAGAACAGAAATTTATATCTTACAATTCTGGAGGCTGGGGAGTCCAAGATCAAGGCACTGGCATTGGTGTCTGGTGAGGGCTGCTCTCTGCTTCCAAGATTGGTTGCTGTGTCCTCACGTGGCAGAAGTGGGAAGGGCAATAGCGCCTCTTGCTATGTGTAGCTTCTTTTATAAAGACATTAATTCCACTCACTACAGCTCCATCCTCATGACTTAATCGTCTCCTAAAGGTCCAACCTCTTAATATTATTACATTGGCAATTAAGTTTCAACACATTAATTTTGGAGGGGATGTAAACATTCAAACCATAGCATTTGAACTTAGGAAGTTTTAAAACTCTCCAGGTAATTCCAATATAGAGTAAAATTTGAGAACCACTGTCTTGAAAACTATATTTTCTGCCTCCCAAAGGAATTGTTTTAGACATAAGAATGCTCAGATAAATTATTTACTTCAAGACATCCAGAGAGCTCAACTGGTTTCTCTAAGTATTACATAGATTTACAAAAGTTTCACAAGGTGAAATTTACATCTAAAAGGTTCTCTTTTATATGAAAATTGTTCAACTTAATTAATGCAATAAAGAGTAGCTAGAAATCCCATAGGGGCAGGACAGGGGAGTCCTGGCTGTATAGTAATTCACTTGTTAAAGACACAGGAATTTCAGCTGACTTTAAAGCTTAATGTGAACAAATAGAGTAACATGAGGCTGAAATAGCTTCTGGAGTTTGCCACACCAGCAGAAGTACCATGTCTCGATCACAGAAGATAAGAATTCCACTACACTCTGTTCTAGTTGGACCACATCTGGAATTCTGCATTAAACTCTGCATTTATTTTCAGAGGAACTTCGATAAATGAGAGAGTAGGCCTATGCAAACTATTTAATGTAAAAATTGGCTAAAGGTACACAGCAGAAAGGATGAGGGAGACCAGAGAGCTGGCTTGGAATATTAGGAGAGCATTCATAAAAATGAAGATTAGTTACAGTTAATATAATGTTATAGTTTACATCCATTATGAGTTAGTAGACTCTTACCTACCAAGTTGGGAAGCTAACCACGTATCTACAGAAAAATGTTATGTAACAGATCCAACAAGTAAACTTTTGGAAAACAATCTCTTCGTAAATTGAAGACTCTTTGTTTTTGGAATATAATACATCAAATGGTTAGATTTTTTTCTTGTAATTATGATTTCAAGTGTTGTTCTTTGCCTAATCTGTACAACTCACTGTTTAGAAGCATCTGTCTGAATCTGAACAGGAAATTACTTTACTCTTCTTAATCTGTGGGTTACTGAATATAAGTAGGAAAGACATTTAAATATATGTACATTTTCAATTCTTTAATATATACATATATTCCTATATAAAAGACGTATGCATAGATACACACACATAGATTTATAAATAATAACTTTTATGATAATATATGACTTACATTTGTTTAGCACCTTATACTTGTTATAAAGTTCTTCCAAATACATCATTGGTTAAGAATGTCATGTAATTAACTCTAAGCCTCTGGTTACACAATGCTACCTCACAGTTTAGATCTCCTCATTAATGGAATATTACATCTAAAGCAGAATCAATACAGGGCATGGTAAAATGGAAAAATCACACTTATCTGTGATATTTAAGAAAGTTATCTAAACTCAGGCTAGAGAAGCAGAAACAAATCAGAACCATTCCATTATTTTTTGCTTTTCTTGTGGTTCAATTGGATAAAGCTACCGTCAACAGGTAATGCGTTTTTTGCTATGCAAATCTAGACTATAACAACGGCATCATTTCCTTTACCCAAGCTAATTTTCCTTTCCTTCGGTTCACAAGGACAAGGGTAATAATTGATATTCTAATTTTGATTTTTGAAGTACTACATTTGGTAGGTTAAGGTAAGTCTAAATCAGCAATAATTTTTTTTTTTAAGTTGTAGGACTTGTTAACTACTGGGAACAGAACAAGGATCTTATTGTGATAGAGGAACACAAACAAACTCTCTGTGCTTGAGGATATATAGGCTGTATTGAGAATTTTTAAAGGATTTAATTTATTAAATATGCTTTTGAGGGCAAGATTTGCCTGTTCAGTTTTCACTTCTCTGACATGCTATTCTAATGTGAGTGTAGGATTTAAAAAATTTCTGTATGTGATGTGCTATTTTAAACTCTTTTTCAAACACTATATTATGCATCCTGTGGTCTCTATATGGCCCAGAGTGGTATTTTTATAGCTCTCCTGGTTAAAAATTTTTGTCTTGAGTCATGTTACGCTTGCCTTGTAGGTGCTTTAAAGTTGCATTATGTATATCTCACCTCATCAGAAAACTGCCAGTGCTTTTCGCTGGAGGCAAGAGAAGGAATTTCATACCCATTAATTTAATTGCTCTATGCCAAAACACCCAGTTTTCTGTTTTATTCATTAATCTGTAAATAATGTCTTAATATTTTCCCCATTAGTTGAATTTTAACCAAATGTATTTGCTGTTTTATATTTTTCATCATATTTGTGTATTCTACATGATTTTATTACCTTTGAACTTGACACCTTTTCCTGCTTATTTAACCATCCAACCTTTACTTTAGTACCATTATGAAGGCATTTCATATTCTCTTTCTCAATGACTTTTTGTTTGTCTTAGGGGATGATCTTGGTAAAATAACTTCACCTTTTTTAAAATTATTAATCTCATAAGTAGTGAAGGTTCTTTTGAATCTCTGTGAACTAGGTTTAATCTAATAAATAATTGTGGGTGCTTCCAAGTCTTAAGTGCACAGAGTATAGTGAAAAAATATTAAACAAGATTTCAGAAAATCTAAGGTCAGTTTTTTGTTTTGCCACTAACTATTCATGAACTTCAAGTCTTTATGTCTATAGGACAAAAATTTCATGCCTCCTTAAGACAACGTTGTGAAGATCATATGAGATAATACATGTGGAAGTCCTTTATAAATTGCAAAACTTAACCTTTTGTTATTTTTACTATCATTGTTATTACTAAGGGTTTTGCCATTACAGATGAACATTTGAATTGTGCATAACCAACATTGTACCAGTGGTGAAACTGGCAAAGACTAGGTTTTTAAGACATGTGAGAAGGTGGAAAATGTGGTGAATTTGCCCAGTCGTTCAGCATTAGTGAAAGACAGTTTTGGCAGAATAATTACTTTTTCCATCCTCGATATACTGCCTCCCTTTCCATAGAAACTATGTGAGGGAAGACGTCATATGTTTAAAATCTTTAAATCTGAAAAGGAGAAAAGAAAAGAAAAGAAAGAAATCTCACCTTCAAAACAAATAAACTTTGGAGGGACCTGCAGGGTTTTGAGACTAACGTTTCCTTGTCCCACAGATTAGGAACCGTCAGGAACCTTATGGGACCCTGTTGAGCTGTGTCCATGATCTCACTGGGACTTTGGCTCCTGGTATCTCATACCACGCACCTTAGGAAGTTCTTGGATCGGAGGCATATGTGATCACTTTTGTCATTTTTCCCAGTACGGCCCCAGTTCTATGGTTGATCGTCCCTACTGATGAAGCAACCAGAGAACTGGGAAGTCATTAGACGCTGTGAGGTCAACTCCAGAGGAGCAAAACTGATTTGGAATTTGGCTTGTTGAACTGATTTCATCAATTTATATTCCATCAGACATAGCTAATACTCTGTTCCTTTTAAGTGTTTGTAACTATGGCTAAGTATTTTAAAGTTAAAATCCCCTTTTTTATTTTTCACCATTCAACAAATATTTATTGAATGTTCACTGAGTGGTAGACATAAGTCTATATCCCAAGGGAGAATCAAAGACCAAGAAGACTGGGTCTCTTTGGCCTGGAAGATCCCAATAATTAATGGGGGAAGTATCTGTAAGAAAATTATTACAATATGAAGAACAAAAGACTACAGATGCCCTTAGCTGTAAATGACCACATCAGATTTTAGGATTAGTCAATTCTGCAGCTCAAAAAGGTCATCAGGCAGCGTGCATATAGAGGAGATAAGTTGTAACACGGTAAGCATACTGGAAAGTACACTTGGACAAACCAAAGTGTAGCTGACCCTGGACAAACCAAAGTGTAGCTGACGCTGAAAGGAAAATTGAAATTTTCCTTTCAATTTTGCCATTCCTTGCTGTGACCTGTGATGATTCCTGCCTTATAAGGAGGAGAACTCCCAGAGGATTCCTCGGAGACATCATCTCAGACCTCATTGTCTGTAATTGGGCCCTGGGCAAATAATTGGCTGCTATTAGAAGCTGAGTTAGAGTTTGCAGGGCTAAGTAGGAGTTTGTGGGAGTTTGAAAGGGAATCCCAGTAAAGAAAATAAGAGATTCAAAGATGTACAGGAACCGGGAACTTTAGGAGACAGTATCCCAGAAGGCTGGAGTGTAGATTATGCCAAAGAGAAGACTGGGAGAGAAGAGAGTGAGGTTGGGTCAGATCAGGAAAATGCCTGAATGTCATGCCAATGATTATTCTGAACAAAAATGAAACCAATAGAGGATTTTAAGACATTGACGGCCCTTTTGTTAATGGCCTTCTAGACTTTTTGGAGATCTGACATTCATTCTCAAGTCAAGGGCATGTGTTAACATCATTCCTAGAAACCTTCCATGTTTATAAAAGTTTTATATTTTCAACTATATATATCTCTCTATATATATAGATATATATATTTTTTACTTTGAAGGTCATTTTGACTCAATATTAGAACATCGATTTGCATTTTCTTTCCTGGAGTAGCTTAGAGGTATCACTCCCTTCCCCTCATCATCAAACATTACTATTGGAAAGTCTAATGATAATGTCTTACTCTTTCCCTTAGAAGTGTCTTTGTTGGCCGGGCATGGTGGCTCATGCCTGTAATGCTAGCACTTTGGGAGGCCGAGGTGGGTGGATCACCTGAGGTCAAGAGTTCGGGACCAGCCTGGCCAACATGGTGAAACCCCATCTCTACTAAGAATACAAAAATTAGCTGGGTGTGGTGGGGCACACCTGCAGTCCCAGCCACTTGGGAGGCTGAGGCGGGAGAATCACTTGAACCTGGGGGGCAGAGGTTGCAGTGAGCCGAGATCATGCAAAGAGCGAAACCCCATCTCAAAAAAAAAAAAGTGACTTGGTCTTTTTGCTTGGCTGTTTTTAAATTTTTTTTTTTAAGTCCAGAAGTTATACCAGAATATATCTTTACATTACCCCATTCTGGGTCAATTTTTCCAAATATATAACTTTTCAATATACTCTCAGGTTTTATTTATTTCAGGAGAAAGATTTTTTATTCTAGATTTTAAAATATGCCCTATTGTAGAGGTTTGTTTTCTTTCTTGGGGACTCTTACATACGTGTGTTAGAACTTCTCTGCCTATTTGTTGCCTTGAATTTTTTGTTAACTATTTTTACATTACCTTTCAGTTTTCAGATCTTCTGTTGAAAAAGATTATCCATTGTCTTTATTTATTCTTGTGCTCCTTCTAGTTCACTCTTCATTTCAAAAATACATTTTTATTTTATATTTAATTCTTTATGGATGTCTTTCATCTGTCTTTTAAAAAGTTGTTTTTCAAATTAATCACCTAATTACAACTTCAGCAATTCTAATTTAGGTTTTTCCCTCATTGCTTGTATTATTTTCCTTTAGCTCCTATTGAAATTTTATCTTACAGTTTTCATCTGTTTTGTAGGCATGTCTTTCTAATGTGCTTTCATTACATAAGAGCATGATTTTGCTCCTTATTCTCTTTTTTTATGTTTACAGGGAAATTTTATTATTTATTTTTATTTTCTTTTCTTTTATTCTAAGTTCCAAGATACATGTGCAGAATGTGCAGGTTTGTTACATAGGTAAATGTGTGCCATGGTGGTTTGCTGCACCTATTCACCCATCACCTAGGTATTAGGCCCTGCATGCCTTAGTTATTTATCCTGATGCTCTCCCTCCCTCTGTGCCCCAGCGGGCCCCAGTGTGTGTTGTTCACCTCCCTGTGTCCATGTGTTCTCATTGTTCAGCTCCCACTTATGAGTGAGAACATATGTTGTTTGGTTTTCTGTTCCTGTGTTAGTTTGCTGAGGATGATGGCATCCAGCTTCATCCATGTACCTGCAAAGGACATTATCTCATTCCTTTTTATGGCTGCATAATATTCCATGGTATATATATGTACCATATTTTATTTATCCAGTGTATCATTGATGGGCGTTTGGGTTGATTCCATGTCTTTGCTCTTGTGAATAGTGCTGTAATAAACATATGTGTGCATGTATCTTTATAATAGAATGATTTATATTACTTTGGGTATATACTCAGTAATGGGATTTCTAGGTCAAATGGTATTTCTGGTTCTAGATCCTTGAGAAATCACCACACTGTCTTCCACAATGGTTGAACTAATTTACACTCCCACCAACAGTGTACAAGCGTTCTTATTTCTCCACAGACTCAAGAACATGTTGTTTCTTGACTTATTAATGATCATCATTCTGACTGGCATGAGATGGTACCTCATTGATTTTGATTTGCATTTCTCTAACAATCAGTGATGTTGAGCATTTTTTCATGTTTGTTGGCTGCAGAAACGTCTTCTTTTGAGAAGTGTCTGTTCATGTTTTTTATTTCTTATAATAACTCTATATGGAAATTGACTGGAGTCTTTTTTATGTTCCTTTTTTTTTTTTTCTTTTGAGACAGAGTCTTGCTCTGTCGTCCAAGCTGGAGTGCAGTGGCGTAATCTCAGCTCACTGCAACCTCCGCCTCCTGAGTTCAAGCGATTCTCATGCCTCAGACTCCATAGCTGGGATTACAGGTGCACGCCACCATGCCCAGCTAATTTTTGTATTATAGTAGAGACGGGATTTCACTGTGTTGACCAGGTTGGTCTCAACCTCCTGACCTCAAGTGATCTGCTTGCCTCAGCCTCCCAAAGTGCTGAGATTACAGGCGTGAGCTGCCGCACCTGGCCCTTGCTCATTTGTAAGTGAAATGAGTTTCATGGTCTTTTAGAAGGGAGATGTGGACCAGGATGGCACTGCTACTTTCTTGATTCCCAGGATTCTGTTGTCATCTTCACAATGATGCAGGGTGCATTCTGGCCCCTCTGCTTCCACCGTCTCTTTTTATCTGAACTTTCTTAGTCCTTCATCCCAGTGTCCCTGCCTTACTCAATTTGGATGGTGCAATTCCTTGTAGTTTCTCTTCCGTGCAGGGCTTTGTCCCAGAAAACGCTTCAGTTTGTAGTTTTACGAATTCATGGAACTCAGGCCTAACAGAATGCCCCAGCACCATCAGACTTTGTGGTGTTGTAGTCTTATCTGTTCATCGCAGCCTGAAAAGTCCATTCCCAGCTGCTTCTGCTGCTGTTCTGGAACTTTCCAGTGAGAATTTCATGGCCCTTTGGGGTTTCTTGGCTCTCAAGACCTTCCCAAATGCCTCTGCCTTCCCACTGTGGTTGCTAGTTTGTCCCTCCAAGTCCGCTTGTGCTTTGGGGTCAGTGTGGATACCTCGTTCACCTACTATGGTGTATATTGTTCGTTGTGTTTTTTGTTTTGCTCTACTATCTGCACTGTTTTCATAGGGAGAGTAAGATTCAAACACTTTGCCACTATCATCTGTCCAGAATTCCTCCCATTTTTCTTGAGAAAAAAAAGAAGTTCTGTGATTTTGTTATTGACAAATGTATGAGACTATTGACACATACAACATCACTGAGATAGTTGGGATATTTTCCCCTCCAAACCTCATGTTGAAATTTGATCCCCATTGTTGGAGTGGGGCCTAATGGGAGGAGTTTTGGTCGAGGGGGTTGATCCCTTATGAATGCCTTAGTGCCAGCTTCGTAATGAGTGAGTTCTTGTTCTATCAGTTCCCGCCAGAACTGATTGTTAAAAGTCTTTAAAAAAGTCTGGCACCTCCCTCCCATCTCTTGCCTCCTTCCTTTTACCATGTGATGCCTGCTCCCTTTCACCTTCTTCCATGAATAGAAGCTTCCTGAGGCCCTCACCAGAAGCAGATGCTAATACCATGTTTCTTGTAAAGCCTGCAGAACCATAAACCAAATAAACTTATCGTCTTTATAAATTACCCAGTAATTTATAAAGTATTCCTTTATAGCAACACAGTTGGACAAAGGTGATCCTTGGAAAAGTTGAGCTTTGGGGCTATGCTTTTGAAGTCCCCTGAAATTCCAAGAGCTGCTGTTTCTGCTTTTGAATTTACATGTGCATGGCCTCATTTGAGCCAAGTATATGGTTAGGATTTACAAATCTCAATATTGTGAAGGGGCTCTGGGTTCAGACAGATCTGGAATCAAATCCTGCTTCTACCACTCTGTCATTTTACCCTTTACATATTAATTTATTCCTCTGGGTTTTCTTCATCTGTGACATGCAAATACTACTGCTCCAACTACCACCACTAACTGCCTCAAAGGGTAATTAGAATTAAGTGGCGTTGGATATTTCAAGGTTAATACATTCGTGTTTATAGCATTTTGATTTGAGAGCATCCTAATGCATAGAATTGTAATAAAGTAACAGTATAGAAGACAATTGAAAATATAATAATTTCTTTAGTACTACATAAAAATCTTCATTGTAGAATTTTACAAAGAACAGCAATTAACTATTTTCCAAATAAGCTTATGAATACAACAGAATTTAGAAGTATGTCCTAACTATCAGAAATTGTATTTAGATTTGGTATTGAGAACTGGGCCACCAATATTGCTGCTGTCACTTCTCTCAGCAATCACGTAAGGCAACATGTTACACAGAGAAGGTGGCTTTGCCCTCACACTTGGGTGGAACCCGAGTCATGTCCTGCCTTCACCATTTAGTAGGAATTTAGTTTGGTTTGTTGTACCCACAGTGAAAGTTTTCTTTTAAGGCTATGAGTTTGCAAACAATAAAATTCAATGAATGAGTATCAGTTAATTGAGTATCTACTAACTGCTAGAAAGTGGCATAGGTACCAGGCATACAACAGTGAACGAGACAGAAAGAGTCCTAGCCCTCCTGGAACTTACAGTTCAGGGTCAAAGGCAAACAAAGAAACCACAACTACGAGGAGTGAATAGATGCTGTAATACACAAGAACCAGGTATGATGGAAGATGCGGCTTAACCCAGACTTCAGGTTCAGGAACAGTTTCTTGAAGAAAAGCATACCTTAGTTGGCAGCTGAAGATGTGTAGGAATTCCCAAGCTAAGAGGAAGATAGACAGAAAAGCTTTGTGCGGACTTGTGGAGACATGCACATTTGAGGACATGAAACCTGAGGACTAATTCATAAAGTAGTGTTCCCAATACTGGCTGGAGAGCTTTTTAAAATACAAATATTTTAATGCACCCCACCCAGACTTAATGAATCACATTCTCAGGGAATGAGTGCCAGGGTTGTTATTATTAGTTCATATAGGGAGCCACTGGCTCAGGGTGTGTGTAGGGGAGGTTGGAGAAGAGGTGTCAAGATAGGGAAGTTGAGGCTGGAGAGATAAACCAGGGGTGCACCTTGAAGGGTTTGCAAACAACGTTGTGGAGTTTGAATTTTATCCTCAGGGCAGGGGGCGCTGTGGAAGAATTTGGTGAGCATGGAGATGAAATGATCAGATTTACAGTTTCTAATGATCACTCAGTTGAGTAAGACATGGTGCCTACCTTCATGAGGGATACAATCTAGTTTATAAGGTTCAATCTCTTTGAGCCTCCCTTTTAAAAATCTAAAATGGAAATAATACCCATTTTGCATGATTCCTGTGAGGTTTAACTGAAATAACTTATGTGAAGTGCATAGTACCACGCCTGATATACCGCTGGGAGGCAAAAGATGTGAATTATTTTTATTTGAGAAAATGATAGAGCCAAGTCATTGGTGGACATTACACTCACCCCCATACGACCTCAGGGAACCAGGAGATCTGACCTCAGGATCTTCTGACATATCCTTTTCCTTGGCCCACACCTGGGACACCAGAAAGAGCCCACTCTCTCCCCACTCCCCACTCTCACCTCACTCCCCACTCACCTCACTCCCCCACTCACCACTCCCCCACTCACACCTCACTCCCTACTCACACCTCACTCCCCACTCACACCTCACTTTTTGATTTTGATTTTGATTTCTTTTGATGATTTCTTGATGATTTATTTTTGATTTTGATTTCTTGATGATTGATTTCTGATGATTTATTTTATTTGATTTATTTCTGATTTATTTTGATGCTGATTTCGATTTATTTCTGACGATTTTTTGATTTATTTCTCTGGATGATTTATTCTTTCGTGATTTATTTTCTGCGGATTTTTCGATTTTGATGATTTGATTTCTCCTGATTTCTCGATTTGATTTTTGATGATGATTTTTGATGATGATGGATGATGCTGATGATGATTTTTGATTACGATTTTCGATGATGATTTTCCGATGATGATTTTGATGATGATTTCCGGATGATGATTTCGATGATTTATTTCCGCATTTGATGATGATTTTCGATGGATGATTGATGATTTTATTTTCTGGGATGATTTTTATTTCTCTTGATTTATTTTATCTCGATGATTTTTATTTCGATTTATTTGATTTTCCTGATTTATTTCGATTTCTGATTTTGATTTCTCTGATTTATTCTTTATTTGGATGATGATGGATGGATGGATTTTGATTTTGGGATGATTTTTGATGATTTTATTTCGATGATGACTTCTCGATGATGATTTCGATGCATTTATGATTTCCGCGGACGATTTCGACGACGATGATTTACTTTGATTTCGATTTATTTTATTTCCGGATGACGCCGGATTCTCGATTTATTCTTTATCTCTCGACGACTTTTTATTTTCCTTTACGACTTTTTTGATTTCCTTTCGATTTGACGAGATTTCGATTTCTTTACTTTGATTTCCGGATGACTTGATTCGCGATGCGCGATGATGATGATTTTGATGATGATTTCTGATGATGATTTTGATGATGATTTCTGATGATGATTTTCTGATGATTTTATTTTCCTGATGACGGATGATTTATTTTGATGACGATTTGATGATTTATTTCGATGAGACGACGGATGATTTATTTCGCGGATGATTTTATTTCCGGATGATGACTTTATGATTTTATTTCTCCCGGATTTACTTTAGGATTTCCTGATTTCTGATTTTATTTTTGATGATGATGATGATTTTGATGATGATTTGATGATGATTGATGAGATTTTGATTTCGATGATTTATTTTGATGATTTTATTTTGATGAGATTTTATTTCGATGATTTATTTTCGATGATGATTTTGATGGTTTTGATTTTGATGATTTTATTTCGATGAGATTTTATTTCTCTCGGGATGATTTTGATGATTTATTTCGATGATGACTTTATTTTCGACGATTTATTTGATTTATTTTATTTCCGGGATTTATGATTTCCGGATTTCTTGATCTTCTACACTCCCCTTGACCCCCACCCTCACCCCCACTCACCTCACTCCCCCCCCTCACCTCACATCCCCCACCTCCACACCTCACCCCCACTCACACCTCACTCCCCACCTCACACCTCACCCCCACTCACACCTCACTCCCCACTCACACCTCACTCCCCACTCAATTTGCATGGCTTTAGTTACAGTCTTTATTCTGATAATTCCAAATCTCCACTTCCAGCCTGTTTTTTTGTTTTTCCTAAGCTCCAGAAACCCATACATTCACCTGCATCCTAGATAGTTCCACTTAAATGTCTGTGAGTACTTCATTCAAATTAGGTCTTCTAATACCATATGCCACCCCAAGAAAACCAAACCAAGCAAAACCAAACCAACTTTTCCAACATTAGCCCTACTAAGTTGAGCCAGAGACATGGGAATCATCTCGAATCACTCATCTCTATCTTCTCCAAGCAAGTTTCCCAAATCCACACTCTTCTCTCCAGGCAGAGACCACCACCCTCACCCACACCATCACCACTTCCCATATGGACTAGTGAAATAGCCCTGTGTTCCCTATACCATTCTTTGCATCCACCCAACCCTGCACCCTGTAATTCTGATAAATCTTCTAAGATACAAAATTTATAAAAATCCTTCCTCCACACTTCAGCCTCTTCAGGGGCCTTCTAATGCCCTTAAAAATAACTCCAAACTCTTTACCAAGATGCCTCCTGAAGGATCTTAAAGGTGAGACCCTTCAAAATCTCACCTCTTGAGTCTCACTTTCTCCCATGCTGCCTTTCCTATTTTATACTCCAGTCATTCTGAACTAGAAAAAAAAAAAAAATCACCTTCTCTCTCACTCTCAGATCTATGCAACTTGATGATTTGTCCAATCAGAATCCCTTTCATGCTGGATAACTCTTTGTCCCTTAGGCCTTGGGGAGTCAGCCCTTGAACCTTTATATTAGTTGAGATTCCGTCATTGTGTGGATTTGTCGTCTCTTCATCTCCTCCTCCCTCCAGTGCTATTTGTTATTCTTGTAATTTCTTAATGCCCATCTACCCCACCAGTTGTAAGCAACATGGTGGCAAAAGAATATATAGAGTCGATCCACGTTATTCAGATTCTCCTTGGGAATTAGCCTACTTGCTCAAATTTACTTGTAACCCCCTAATCAATACGGTCATTCTTGGACGTGCACAGAGAAGTGAAGTATGTGAGTTGTCCAATGCACATGTTCTCAGCTGAGGTTGAAGAAGGCGATTCTCTGCCTTCTTGTTCCAGTTCTCATACTATAAGCAAGTGTCCATTTTGCAGTCCATTTAGTGCCGTAATTTTTGGATTTTTGTTTTTGTTGGTTATTTCACTGTTCACAATGGCCCCCAGATGTGGTGCTGAGGTGCTGCCTATGGTTTGTAAGGGCAAGAAGGCTGTGGTGTGCCTGAAAGAGAAAATATCTGTGTTAAATAAGCTCCACTGCATGAGCTATAATGCTCTTGGCCATGAACAATATATGAAATCAGGTGTCTTCAAACAGAAATACACATAAAACAAGGTTATGTATCTGTCAACTGATGAAAATGTTGTAGCCAGAGGTTTGCAGAAACCTAATCCTATATTTCTCCTAAGAGAAACAGTTTAGTATTGGCTAATCCAGTGTTTGCAGTTACTTTACAGAGCAAAGCTACTGCAAATAGTAAGAATCAACTGTACTTTAATAACTTTGATATCCTCAGTAGCTAACACAGTGACTCTCATGTAATAGTTATTCAATAAATATTTGTTGAAACTGAATTTTTGTATGTTTTATATATATAGACATATATATGTACACACACATACTTTATACATATACATGTGGAAATAATATGTAATATAGAAATAAATTAAGCTGAAGTAGTCTTTCATGCCAGAGATGTACCTCACAGCTGTATTGTTACTTTCTGCCTCTTAAAAAATGCTTAGATGTAGGCTTAGTTTTGATACCACCTTTATTTTTATTTTTGTCTAGGATTCTGGGGAAATGGTTCGTTCCTTTGTTGGTGGTTTGGAACTTATTGTCAATTTACTGAAATCAGATAACAAAGAAGTCTTGGCAAGTGTATGTGCTGCCATTACCAACATAGCAAAAGATCAAGAAAATTTAGCTGTTATTACAGATCATGGAGTTGTTCCTTTGTTGTCCAAGCTGGCAAATACAGTAAGTAACGTATCTTTTTGTTTTACATGCATGTTGTCCTGAGCTATCATGGTGTAATGATGAAAACAACGAGTTTTCAGTCCAGAAACCTGGATTCAAATTTAATACCCATTGCTAATGAGGTATGAGATTTGGTCAACTCATTTAGTTTCTCTGAGACTAACATATGTGAAAGTGTATTTTAAACTGTAAAATGTTAATATTGCAAGATCCTTGTAAAATAGAAGCTGTTTTTTATTTGCCACTGGCAAGTAAAGTGGCAAATACAAGCGCTACTATGTAAGTGTTAACTATCATCTTCACCACCAACATCATGGTTATGATTCTTGATGGTTGTTCATGCCAACGTTAGAAGTCAAATGTGCCTCCCCCAGCTTAGCAAGCTTCAGTCGATGGCATTCTTGAGCTAGAAGACTTTGGCAATGATTGCATTGTTTATCCAGAGCTGTGCCAGACAGAATAAGCAGCCTTGAGAGACAATGACTTCACCATGACCAGAGGTATTAGAACATAGCTTGCACTACACTTGGCAGAAAAGTCATAGAGCAGAAATTCAAACCCTGGAAGGATGGTTGGTCTAGAAGACTTCAAGTTCCTAAGAGTATCTGTCAGATTCAGTTAAGGACACCAAGTTGTTGCCTGAATCAAGAGAACAGTACTCTTAATAAACACAAAACCATCCGATTCAGTTATAGTATGCCCATACAAGGCAATTACATATACGAAGAAGGATATAGGCTGCATCAAAAAATACAGAAAGAAAAATGGAAGACCCAAAATGTATCTTCAGATTTGCTGCACTCTCTTCTCCCTCTTAGGAGCCAAGGGAACCAAGGTGTATTACTGATATTGATGTATTCCTAGGGTGGAGAAATCAAATCAGTCCACTTATCCCAGTTAAGTGCAGAATCCCTTTAAGAATATCCAATATACTTTAAATATTTGGATTACAAAACAACTTGCTAATCTGTAATTTTGTGTTGTGTAGTAGACTTATTCTAAAGAAAATCTAGCCTTGAGCTAATGACTGATGTCAGATGCTTGGTCACCTTTGAGTGCACTGACTACATTCAGTTCATAAAAAGACAACTCAAGATTGAACGTTGGTCCATGGGTGACCCTACCAAAAGTCTAGTTCCTTCAGCTGGGTGCAGTGGCTCACGCCTGTAATCTCAGCACTTTTGGAGGCCAAGGCGAGCGGATCACTTGAGGCCAGGTGTTCAAGACCAGCCTGGCCAACATGGTGAAACCCCTTCTCTACTAAAAATACAAAAATTAGGCAGACGTGGTGGTGGACACTTGTAATCCCAGCTACTTGGGAGGCTGAGGCATGAGAATCGCTTGAACCCAGGAGGCGGAGGTTGCAGTGAGCTGTGATTGCACCACAGCACTTCAGCCTGGGCAACAGACTGAGACTCCGTCTAAAAAAGACTAGTTCCTTCAAGACATCACCTAGGTAGTCAGCCAGCTGGCCCTTCTCTCTAGACACATTGGTGTCTTAATGGTTAATAAACATAAAGTGCTTATCGATATGATTTTGCAGGGTCATTACAATGCACAGATCCCAATTCATTTTCCTTTGCACAGAATAACAATAAATTGAGATATCATCTAGCAGAAGCTATTTCACGTTGCTGTATGTGGGGCAGGAATAGAGTGGCCTTCGGTGAGCACAAAGCAGTGGCTCCACTAGTGCGTTACCTGAGATCGAATGACACCAACGTGCATCGGGCGACAGCTCAGGCCTTGTACCAACTCTCAGAAGATGTTGATAACTGCATCACCATACATGAGAATGGTGCAGTAAAGGTACAGTTGAATGACTTTGTGGTTTAGTCCAAGTTTGGTGGTAAATGTAGGCTGGAAAGAAACTTAGGCATCACTAAGATTTCTCTAAAGGGGGTATTCAGAGACACAAAAGTGCCTGCCTGCTGCGTCATGGCTGCATTCAAGCCATGCGTTACCAAGATTTTTTTTTTCTTTTTAAACAAGGTCTCGCTGGGTTGCCCAGGCTGGAGTATAGTGGTACAATCATAGTTCACTGCAGCCTTGAACTCCTGGGCTCAAGTGATCCTCCTGCCTCACCTTCCCAAGTAGCAAGGACTACAGGTGTATGCCACCATACCTGGGTAATTCTTTTAATTTTGTATACAGACAGGGTCTTGCCATACAGCCCTGGCTGATCTTGAACTGCTGACACCTCCAAAATCAATCCTCCCATCTCGGCCTCCCCAAAGTGTTGACATTGGGGAAGTGAGCCACAATCTCCAACTCAATTAATGTCGATATGATGATGATTTATGCTGCAGAAAAAGTTGTATGGAGATAAATTTTCTAAATTAAAACATAAAGAAATATCCTTAAATGAATAATCACCAGGGTTACGTATTGCTTCAAAAATACAGAAAGAAAAAATGGGAAGACCCAAAATGTATCTTCAGATTTGCTGCACTCTTCTCCTCTTAGGAGCCAAGGGAACCAAGGTGTATTACTGATATTGATGCTCCTAGGGTGGAGAAATCAAATCAGTCCACTTATCCCAAAGTTAAGTGCAGAATCCCTTTAAGAATATCCAATATACTTTTAAATATTTGGATAAACAACTAGTTAATCTGTAATTTTGTGTTGTGTAGTAGGACTTATTCTAAAGAAAATCTAGCCTTGAGCTAATGACTGATGTCAGATGCTTGGTCACCTTTGAGTGCACTGACTACATTCAGTTCATAAAAAGACAACTCAAGATTGAACGTTGGTCCATGGGTGACCCTACCAAAAGTCTAGTTCCTTCAGCTGGGTGCAGGCTCACGCCTGTAATCTCAGCACTTTTGGAGGCCAAGGCGAGCGGATCACTTGAGGCCAGGTGTTCAAGACCAGCCTGGCCAACATGGTGAAACCCTTCTCTAACAATAAAACAAAAATTAGGCAGACTTGGTGGTGGACACTTGTAATTCCAGCTACTTGGGAGCTGAGGCATGAGAATCGCTTGAACCCAGGAGGCTGGAGGTTGCAGGAGCTGTGGGACAACACAGCACTCCCCAGCCTGGCAACAGACTGAGACTCCAATTCAAAAAAGACTAGTTCCTTCCAAGACATCACCTAGGTAGTCAGCCAGCTGGTTCTTCTCTAGACACATTGGTGTCTTAATGGTTAATAAACATAAAGTGCTTATCGACATGATTTTGCAGGGTCATTACAATGCACAGATCCCACCATTTTCCTTGCACAGAATAACAATAAATTGAGATATCATCTAGCAGAAGCTATTTCACGTTGCTGTGCATGTGGGGCAGGAATGGAGTGGCCTTCGGTGAGCACAAAAGCAGTGGTTCAATTCAGTGCGTTACCTGAGATCAATGACACCAACGTGCATCGGGCCAGCTCAGGCCTTGTACCAACTCTCAGAAGATGTTGATAACTGCATCAACATACATGAGAATGGCAGTAGCGTACAGTTGAATGACTTTGGTTTAGTCCAAGTCAGGTAAAATGTAGGCTGAAAAGAAACTAGGCATCACTAAGATTTCTCTAAAGGGGTATTCTCCTCCAGAGACAATAAAAGTGCCTGCCTGCTGCGCCATGGCTGCATCTGCCACAAGGCACAAGATTTTTTTTCTTTAAACAAGGTCTCGCTGGGTTGCCCAGGCTGGAGTATAGTGGTACAATCATAGTTCACTGCAGCCTTGAACTCCTGGGCTCCAAAGTGATCCTCCTGCCTCACCTTCCCAAGTAGCAAGGACTACAGGTGTATGCCACCACACCTGGCAATTTCTTTTTAATTTTGTATACAGACAGGGTTCTGCCATACAGCCCTGGCTGATTCCTGAACTGCTGGCCTCAAGTGATCCTCCCGCTTCGGCCTCCCAAAGTGTTGGCATTACAGGAGTGAGCCACAATGCCCAGCCAGTGTGTTATGATGATTTATGCTGCAGAAAAGTTGTATGGAGATAGAATTTTTCTAAATTAAAGCATAGAAATGTCCTTAGTAGAATAATCATTCCATAATTTGATATTGATGAAAGAAAATGTACAGCATATGAACAAACAGTAGTATTCACAATTCTATTGGCTATAGTGTTTACTTAACACATAAATAATAAAGGATAGAGGCAACCATAGGCACCAACTAAACACCAAAGGAACTGACTGAAACAATAAATAGGTGGAGCTTGTCAGTCTAAACCATAATAACAATGGATAGATTCAAAGACATGTTCGTTTGTTTAAATCTGTGCATCAGTAGGCAGTTAGGAAAGTTTCTGTAAAGAGACTCTAACTTATCTACACATTGCAAACTACCTAAAATATTTTGCTGGCAATAAATATAAAAATATTTAGAGTACATGAACAGCTTACATGTATTAGGAAAATTTGATTTAAAATATTAGTTCTTTTCTATAGCCTGTTTCTTTGTACAATATCATTTTACTGTTTATTACCTTCATTTGGAGCCTATGACCACCAGATGCATTTACATCTTAAAATAGATGCCCAAAGTGGACTTGTTGTTTTAGCTAAGAGTTAAAAACTCCAGTTAGTCGTATCTAGTCAAATCTAGATATGCCAGATACGAAACATCTTAGGAGGAATCGTACTCTTAACATACCAATTGGTAATTTTTGAGGCAATTATTTTAATTAATTCTTGAAATCTATTCCAGTGGGAGAATATGATGTTAATTTTTCTGAAATTAAACTCAATTTATATTTGAATGTGTCAACCTTTCCATTATAAATCTGTTTTTACGGCATGTAAATTAGGCCAGATTAGTTTCTTCAAGCAAAAATCTGGCAAAAAAAAAAAAAAAAAAAAAAAAAAGCATCTTTTAAACTAAGTAAAAATTTTTAAAAGTAGATTATAAAAAACATATTGGAACATTAACTTCGAGTTGTTCAAGAATGCTAAAAAGGCCATTGTCTCAATATGACTGTGTTCTCATTTCAAAAAGGAAGATATTTCTAATCTAAAAGTATACATACTTTTATTGAACAGGGACTTGCACAACCTAAGTATGCAGTCTTTAAAAAAAAAAAAAAAAGAAAGAAAACTATTTAGGTAGCCAGGTAGAAATGTCTGACATATAGCATATGCTTAGACAACTGCCAGTTAGTTTAAGCTCAAAAAGTTTTAAAATGTATTGGCACACACCTGTAGTCCCAGCTACTCGGGAGGCTGAGGCAGGAGAATTGCTTGAACCTGGGAAGTGGAGGTTGCGGTAAGCTGAGATTGCACCACTGCCACTGTACTCCAGCCTGGGCGATAGAGCGAGACTCTGTCTCAAAAAAAAAAAAAAGTATTAAGGTGTACATGTAATGGTTCAGTTGACATAAATACCTGGTGTATATGCAACTCACAATGATTTCTTCAGATGCAAGACAATAGATAATCCAAAATCATTTATGAATATTATCCTACCTTGTAAAGTGATCAAACTGTTTGCCCACCCACACAGTTAGGAAAATTTCTGTAAAGAGAAACTGTAGAATTAGAAAAAGAAAGGCAGTAAGAAAGATTAGAGTGAAGGACAGAAAAGAAAAAAGCAAAGAAGGAAAATTGTGTCTGTTGTGTTCTAGAGCCTTTCCCAGATTATCCTTGGGTTTCTTGGGGGCCTTTCTCTTTAGTCTGTTTGCATTTCCAACTGCCTGTTATTTCTACTGGAGGAAAACTGTAAAGAATGGGGTACTTTTTTTGTAAATTACTCTGCAATAACATAGAGGCAGGCCTTACCATGCTGTGTTACCAGCAAAAATATGCAACCTGGAGATTGTCTCTCTCAACCTCTTTTTCCTATTCTGTTCTGAGCCCCAGAACTCGTGGGGTCATGGGGGAAGCATAACAACCTGTGTTTCCTTTCTCTGGTTTTCTTTAAGGAGGAAAAAATGTAGGTGTGGCATACTGGGTGTTGGTAGAATCATAATTTGATAGTTGCTTGGATGTGGGAATAAAGGAAAGCCTAGTAAAAAAATGATTCCAGATTTCAGTCTAGACGAAGAGGAAGAGTTCATGAGCCAGGTAATGCAAAATATTTTGGCACATCGGGGTGGTTCAATTACCTGCAGAGAATGTGTCACAATTACATGTGTGACTGCTAACATTTCTGACTTTGAATGCAGGTAAATTTTATCCAGTATTTTGGCAAAACCCTGGCTGTCTTTGTTCCTAACTCCTGCTGCCCGCTTCTTGTCAAATGCTTGTCGTGTTATTTTCCAGTTGTACAAACATTCCTGCTGCAGCTGCCAATGACTGAATGTTGACAGGGGCTTTGACAATGACCAGAGTCACCCTGTTGCCTATTCATAAGTAATTGATCCTAGGATTAGCTGCTTTGTTAGACAATTTCCTCAACAGTAGTGGCCAATGTAATGCGGTGTATCTGTCTCCTGAAGGCTGAGGTTTATTCTGTCCTGACTGTGACGGAGCAGGGTCTGGAATATGATGAGTCAGTTTCTAATGTGTTCAGTTTGAATCATCAGTTTGAATTTTAGATGCAGAGCAGCGCTGCCCAGCAGAAATGTCACATGCGCCACGTATGTAATATTAAATTTTCTAGCAGTCACACTTTAAGAAAAGATAAAAGGAAACAGTGAAATTAATTTTAGTAATATGTTTAACCCAATACACTTGACCCTTGAACAATGCAGGAGTTAGGGGTGATGACCCACTACACTGTCAAAATCCACATATAACTTTTGACTGCCCCAGAACTTAACTGCTAATAGCCTACTGCTGACCAAAAACATCAACAGTTGATTAATACATATTTCGTATGTTATATGTATTATGTATTAGTACAATAAAATTAGCTAGAGGAAGAAAAGTGTTATGAGAATCATAAGGAAGAGAAAATATATTTACTGTTTATTAAGTGGAAGTAGATCATCATAAAGGTCTTCATCCTTGTCATCGTCACATAGAGTAGGCTGAAGAGGAGGAGGAAGAAGAGGGGTTGATATCACTGTCTCAGGAGTGGCAGAGGCCGAAGAAAATCCACATATAAGTGGACTCGTGTAGTTTAAACTTTTGTTGTTCAAGGATAAACTGTGTATATCCAAAATATTGTTATTTCAACATATAATCAATATAAAAATTACTTAAGATACTTTATATTATTATTATTTATTTATTTTTGAGATGGAGTTTCAGTCTTGTCACCCAGGCTGGAATGCAATGGCGCAATCTTGGCTCACTGCAACCCCTGCCTCCTGGGTTTCAGCGATTCTCCTGCCTCAGCCTCCTGAGTAGTTGGGATTACAGGCACCCGCCACGATGCCCGACTAATTTTTGTATTTTTAGTAGAAACAGGGTTTCACCATGTTGGCCAGGCCGGTCTCGAACTCCTGACCTCAGGTGATCCACCCACCTCGGCCTTTGTACCCAAGTCTTCAAAATCTCTTGTGTGTTTTTTCCAGTATATCTCAGTTTGCACTAGCCACATTTTAAGAGCACACTAGTGGCTAGCAGTTTCCTTGCTGGACCGTGCAATTCCAGAGGGGAGAGTGGAGAGATTTGGAAATTATCAACAGGGGTTATTAAACCATTAATGAGAGTGGATGAGATGTTTTTGGCCGAGAGTCTAGAGAAGCCTGGGAAATATCTACATTTTCACTTTCGGGGCATGTAAACTAGGAAGAAGTGCTGTCAGACTAGACTGGAGAAGTTACGAGGTTAACCAGGAGTTCTAGAAGCCAAAGGAAGAGCAAGTTTCAAAAGAGTTTGTATTTAAATACTGCTAGGAGGTCAACAAGGATTTCCTGATCCAATTATGTTGAAAAATCAGCGTGTGTTTTAGAAGAGGTAAAAATCTCTTCTAAATGTGTTAATCAATTCCCTCCAATACGGTGTGACAGGAATATTCAATCCTATTCTCTTTATGATTTTGCACAGACCTCCTTTTCAAATGTATCAGCCCAGGGATTTGTACCATTACAAAATCTTGTGAATATGGATGCAGATTTGTTGGAAACTATGTGGAAAATATGAGAAGTCTAAGAGGTACCCGAGTTATTTGCTAATTATAACAAAGCTGTAGCATAGGAGAGTAATGGGGAAGAATAAATTGCAGGAAAAAATTCATCAAGGCAAGCCCTTTCCTAGGACAGAAAAAGTGATCAAGTAGAAAACTGATGAGCACCTATTAAAGGCATCAAGCTTCTTTCCCCATGGTGACATTGGATTTGTTTTTGCAAATGTCTATACCAGGCAAGTGAAAACTACATCATGGCTTATAACTTTCTGAAAGACAGGAAATTGAAGAGATTGCAGACAAATACAATCAGAAGTGTGTCCAGCATTGGCAGAGTGAGTGGACAGCAGTTCAACTGGAACTGCTGAATTGGTACAGCCAACAGGCTAGCTGCCTCCTAGGCTCAGTACATGTACTGGCGTTCCAGAGGGCCAGAAAGATGATCCCAGATACAAACACACCCATCATTTTTGAAGCCTAGCACAGGAAAAAAAAAAAAAAAGAAAGAAATACTGCTAATGTTTGCGAGTCAAGTAAACGGATTTTAGATACTAAGGTCACCTAGAAACACTCATTAAGTGCCCGTATACTTAATGTTTTATCTAAATATATTTTCTGTTAATTAAAACTCTTAATGTTGCTGTAGTTTTGAGTGCTTTTCTCCCATTCCAGACTTTCCTCGGAGTGCCGAGAAGAGTTTACTAGGTGATGTGCTATTAAATAACTTAATAACTAGATGAAATCTTTTACCGATCCTAATCAATTGGTATTGATGAATATATACTACATATAGAGTAATAAACAGACTTGTTTCTGATTGGCTTTTTTCTTTTTATTTGTATTTCTCCTGTAAAGTGAGAAAGAAGTTCATGATTACTGAAGGGGTCCAGTAAGTTAGAGTTTAGTTCATCATGTTTAACTTTAATATCATACGTACATCAAATGTTTTTCTTATTTCATTTTTTTTTAATTTGAAGAAACCTTAACAGCTTTAAGGGATAATTAACATACACATGCACATGTTTAAGGTGTACAGTTTGATGGATTTTGACATATATATGCATATACCCACACATACACATGAAACTATTACCAAACCAAAATGATGATCACCCAAAATTTCCCAGTACCCTTTCATAATCCCTGTCTCCTGTCCTACTCTGCCTGGGCCAATCACTGGTCTGCTTTCTGTCAATATAGATAAGTTTTCATTTTCTAGAACTTAAGAAAAATGGGTTCCTACAGTAAGCACTTGGTTTTTTGTTTGGTTTCCTTCACTCAGCTTACTTATTTTCATATTCATTCACGTTCTTATGTGGATCAATCAAACTCTTTTATCACTGAGTGGTAGTCTGTTGTATGAAATTATCATAATTTGGTTATCCTTTCTTTTTTGTTTTGTTTAGTTTTGTTTTGCGACAGAATCTCTCTCTGTGGCCCAGGGTGGAGTGCAGTGGCGCGATCTGGACTCACTGCAACCTCTACCTTCTTGGCTCAAGCAATTCTCGTGCCTCAGCCTCCCGAGTAGCTGGGGTTTCAGGCGTGCACCACCACACCGGGCTAATTTTTATATTTTTGGTAGAGACTGGGTTTTGCCATGTTGGCCAGACTGGTCTCGAACTTTTGACCTCAAGCGATCTGCCTGCCTCGTCCTCCCAAAATGCTGGGATTAGAGGTGTAAGCCACTGTGCCCAACCGCCTTTCATTTGTTAATGAATATTTCTTTCCAATTTGGGTTGTTACAAATAAAGCTGCTACAAACATTCATGTACAAGTCATTGGGTGGACATTTGCTTCCTCTTCTCTTAGGTAAATACCCAGGAGTGAATGGCTGGATCATACAGTATGTGTACCTTTAACTTTTTAAAAATTGCCAGACCGTTTTCCAAAGTGTGCCATTTTTGCATTCCCACCAGCTGTATAGGAAAGCATCCCTGCCAACACTTGGTATGGTCAGTCTTTTTGATTTTAGACTTTCTAATAGGTATGTCATGGTATCTTATGATTTCAATTTCAATTTTCCTAATAATTAACGATGTGGACATCTTCTTATGTGCTTGTATATCAGCTGTATAACTCCTTGGGCAAAGTGTTCACATTTTTTGACCACTTTTTAATTGGGTTGTTTGTTTTCTTATTATTGAGTTTTGAGAGTTCTGTATGCATTCTGGTTGCTTACCAGATGTGTAATTTGCAAATATTTTCTCCCAGTCAGTAGCTAGTCTTTCCTTCTCTTAACTGTGTCTTTTGAAGAGCAGAAGTTTTTAATGTTGATGAAGTCAATTTTTTTTAAATGAATTGTGTTTTTGGTTGCATATCCAAGAAATATTTGCCTAACACATGGTCACAAGGATTTCATGCTTTCTTCTGAAATTTTATGATTTTTGGTTTTTCACTTTTAGTCTATGACCCATTTAAGTAAACTTTTTTGTGATGCTAATTATGAATCAAAGTCCATTTGGAGGGCATATTAGCAGCATTTATTGAAAAAACTGTTTGCCCTTTTCTCACTGAATTTCTTTTGCAATTAACAAAAACAACTGAGCCAGGCACAGTGGCTCATGCCTGTAATCCCAGTACTTTGGGAAGCCAAGGCAGGAGGATTGATTAACCTTAGGAGGAGACCAGCCTGGGCAACATAGCAAGACCCCATCCCCCTGACCTCCACACACAAAATATTAGCCACACATGGTGTTGTGCACCAGTAGTCCCAGCTACCAGGAAGGCTGAAGTGGGGGATCACTTGAGCCTGGGAAGTTGAGGCTGCGGTGAGCCGTGATCCCACCACTGCATTCCAGCCTGGGCAACAGAGTCAGGTCCTGTCTCAAAAAAAATTAAATAAATAAATTAACAAAGATAAAAATCAATTTGATATATGTTTTGTTCCATTGTTATATTTGTCTATATTTATGCCAGTACCACACAGTTTTAATTACTGTGGCTTTACAAAAGTAAAATTAAGTAGGATAAGTCTTTCTACCTAATTCTTTATTCAAAGTTGTTTGGGTTACTCTAGTGCCTTTACATTTCCACAGGAATTTTAAAATCAGTTTGCCAAGTTATACAGGAAATGCTTTCTGGGATTTTGATTGGAATGCTGTTGAATTTATGTATTTTGGGGGGAATATCGATGTCTTAACAATATTAACTTTCCCCAATCATGAACAAGGGATACTTTCATTAATTCAAGTCTTACCTTTCAGTAACATTTTATAGTTTAGAGTGTACAGGTCATTCAAATCTTTGTTGGATTTATCCATATATGTTTAACATTTTGATGTTACTGTAAATGGTATTTTTAAAATGTCAATTTCTGATTGTTTATTGGTATGATGTAGAAATAGAATATGTATGTTAATCTCATATCTTCCAATCTTGCTGAACTCACTTATTCTAGTAGGTTTTTAGATTCCATCAAACTTTCTACATAGACCAGGAATCAACAAACCTTTTCTCTAAAAGGCAAGATAATAAATATTTTAGGTTTTATGGGTCAATAGAGTCCCTGTTGCAGATTCTTCCTTGTTTTACTGTTACTGTTGCTATTATTTTTACTATTATTTACAACAATACAAAAATGTAAAAATCACGCTTCATTTTGTGATTTTGAGCTATACAAAAACACATTGTAGTTTCTCAGCATGTCACATAAACAATCATGTCATCTGTGAATAAACAGTTTTTCTTTTTCCTTTTAAACCTGACTGCCTTTCAATTATTTTTCTTGCCAGATTGCACTGGCTGGAAACTCCTATGCAGGTTGAACATCCCTAATCTAAAATCTGACATCCAAAATTCTCCAAAATCTGAATTTCTTTGAGTGCCAGTATGATGCCACAAGGGGAAGATTCCACACTTGATGTCACATGACTAGGCAGTCAAAACACAGTGAAACTTTGTTTCACACACAGTATTATTTAAGATATTATATCAAGGCTATGTGTATATAAGGTACATACAAAACATATATGAATTTTGTGTTTAGACTCATGTCCCACACCCAAGATATTCTGTATATGCAAATATGCTGAAATCTGAAAATTTGAAACACTTTTAGTCCCAAGCATTTTGTGTAGTGATAGTTGACCTACACAATATTGAAAAGAAGTGATAAGAACAAATACCCTCGTCTTATTCCCTATCTTGGGGGAGTGCATTCAGTCTTTCACCATTAAGCTTTATGTTAGCTGTCGGTTTTTTTAGGTGACCTCTATCATGTTGGAAAGTTCCTTCTATTACTACTTTGATGAGAATTCTAGAAATCAAGAATATATATACTGGATTTTCTCAAATACTTTTTCTATATCTATTGAGATTATCTTATTATTTTTTCTTTTTTTGGTTTGTTATTATCATGACCATATTGATTGGTGCCCAAATGTTAAACCAACTCACTATTGTTGGGAAAAACCTACTTGACCATGATATGTTACTCTTTTTATACATTATTGAATTCAATTTACAAAAATGTTGTTCAGAATTTTGAATCTATGCTCATGAGAGATATTGGTGTGTGGTATTCTTTCCTTGCAGTGTCTTTGTTTTTGTATCAGGTCATGCTGGCTTCCATGAATGAGTCAGGAAGCGTCCCTTCCTCTGCAATTTTCTGGAAAAGATTTATAGTACTGCTATTTTTTTCTCCTTAAATATTGTAGATATTTGGTACAATTCACAAGTAAAGCCATCTGAACATAACGTTTTCGTTTGTGGAATGTTTTAAATTACAAATCTAATTTCTTTAACCAATGTAGGGCTATTGAGGTTATTTCTTTTTTAATGAGACTTGGTAGCTTATGTCTTTCAAGAATTTAGTTTATTTTACCTAAGTTGTCAAATGTATTGGCATAACACTGTTCATAATAATCCTTTATTCTTTTATTATATGTAGAATCTATAGCTATGGAACCTCTTTTATTTCTGATATTGGTAAACTTGTCTTGTCTTTGCTTAGGATCAAAGAGAAGACAAAAATTCTGGCTAGAACTCTATCAATTGTATTGATCTTCTGAAATAATCACTTTTGGTTTTATTGATTTTCTCTATTTTTCTGTTTTCTATTTCACTGATTTCCAACATGATCATTCTTTCTTCCTTTCTTCTGCTTAATGTAGGGTTTTTTGTTGTTGTTGTTGTTTTTGTTGCTGTTGTTTTGTTTTGTTTTTGAGGTGGAGTTTCACTCTTTGTTGCCCAGGCTGGAGTACAGTGGCGTGATTTTGGCTCACTGCAACCTCCGCCTCCTGGGTTCAAGGAATTCTCCTGCCTTAGCCTCCCAAGTAGCTGGGATTACAGGCATGTGCCACCATGCCTGGCTAACTTTTGTAGTTTTAGTAGAGTCGGGTTTTCATCATGTTGGTCAGGCTGATCTCGAATTCCTGACCTAGATGATCCGCCTGCCTCGGCCTCCCAAAATTCTGGGATTACAGGTGTGAGCCATCGCACCTGGCCAATGTAGGGTTTTATTTGCTATCCTTCGTCTAGTTTCTTAAGGTGAAAACTAAGATAATTATTAGACACATATTCTTTTCTAACAGACGCACTTAGTGCTAGCACTTTATCTCTAATGCTGCTCTAGTTGCATCCCAGAAATTTTTATATGTTGTGTTTCATTTTCAATCAGTAAAAACACTTTATATAATTTCCTGTTTGATTTCTTCTTTGACCTATGAATTATTTAGAAGTGTGTTTTTAGAACTGTGTCATTTAGTTTTCAACCATTTGGGGATTTTCCAGTGACCTTTCTGTTATTGATTTACATAATTACATTATAGTTGGAAAACATGCATTGTATTACTTGAATATTTAAAAATTTTTTGAAATATGTTCTGTGACCTGGAACATTATTTATCTTGTTATTGTTCAACATGTACTTGAAAAAGAATGAGTATTCTGATATGGTTGAGTATTCTAATATGGTTGGGTATGGTGTTCTGTGAAGTTTACTAAGATTGAGTTGGTCGATATTGTTCAATAATTCTACATCTTTATTGATTTCCTACTTGTTCTATCAATTATTGTGGATTTGTCCATTTCTCTCTGCAGTTATATCAGTTTTTTCTTTATATATTTTGAAGCTCTTTTATTAGGTGCATATATATTTAGAAATATTATGTTCTCTCAAAGCCCTCTTTATTGTTATAAAATGGTTATCGTTATTCTTGGTCATATTCTTTGTTTTGAAATAATTTTCAATACTAATATAGACACCCTTGTTTTTTTTGAGAGGGCACTAATATTAATTAGCATACTAAAGTTTTATAGCTTTTTCTATCCTTTAATCATATTTGTATCTTTTTACTTAAAGTGGAAAATTGTAGGCAGCATGTAGTTAGGGCTTACTATTTATTTATTTATTTATTTATTTATTTAGAGACAGCGTCTCACCATGTCACCAGGCTGGAGTGCAGTGACGCGATCTCAGCTTACTGCAACCTCCACCTCCCGGATTCAAGCGATTCTCCTGCCTCAGTCTCCTGAGTAGCTGGGATTACGGGCACACGCCACCATGCCCAGCTAATTTTTGTATTTTTGGTCGAGAAGGGGTTTCACCATGTTAGCCAGGATGTTCTCAATCTGCTGACCTCATGATCTGCTGGCCTCGGCCTCCCAAAGTGCTGGCATTACAGGTGTGAGCCACCACACCTGGCCAAGGCTTACTTTTTTATTCAACCTTTTATACAACCTCTGCCTTTATTGGGAGGGGAAGTGGTTACACTATTTACATTTAATGTGATATTGACATGGTTAGCTTTTTTTTTCTTTTTTTTTTCCTGAGACTGAGTCTTACTCTGTCACCCAGGCTGGAGTGCAGTGGTGCAATCTCAGCTCACTGCAACTTCCGCCTCCTGGGTTCAAGCGATTCTCCTGCCTCAGCCTCTTGAGTAGCTGGGATTACAGGCTGGTGCCACCACGCCTGGCTACTTTTTGTATTTTTAGTAGAGACGGGGTTTCGCCATGTTGGTCAGGCTGGTCTCAAACTCCTGACCTCAGGTGATCCACCCACCTCCGCCTCTGAAAGTGCTGGGATTACAGGCGTGAGCCACTGTGCCCGGCCACGGTTAGCTTTAAATGTACCATCTTGTTATTTGTTTTCTATTTTCCCATCTGCTCTTTCTCTTTACTCCTCTTTTTCTATCTCCTCTTGGATTATTTCAAGATTTTATCATTTCATTTTATCTCATGTTTGGCTTATTAGTTATTATTCCGTGTTGTCATTTAGTGATTGCTTTAGAGTTCACAGCATATGTATTTAATTCAGTATAATGTAACTTCTAGTAATGTTATACATATTAACATATAATTTAAGAATTGTATAACCATATGCTTCCATTTTTGCCCTCCTCGCTTTTATGCTATTTTTATCATACATTTCATTCCTACAAGCATTATAAGCTCAACTGTATTGTTCTTGTTTTTGACTGTAAACAATTGTCTTTCCCAGAGATTTAAATACACAGTAAAATATCTTTTCTACTTACCTTCATAGTTATTTTTTCCAGTGCTGTTTATTCCTTTCTGTAAATGCAGATTTTCTTCTGGTATCATTTTCCTTCTGCCTAAAAGACTTTTAACATTCCTGGTAGTGCAATTCTGTTTATGATGAATTAGTTCAGGTCTTATATATCTAAAAAAGACTTTTTATTTTGTCTTTGTTTTTGAAAAATATTTTTGCTAGGTATAGAATTTTATGCTGAATTTTTTTCTTTCCTAACTTTAAACCTGGTGCTCCATTTTATTCTCACTTGCATTGTTTAAGAGAGGAAATCTGTTATCATCCTTACGTTTGTTCCTCTGTATGTCATGTATCTTTTTGCGTTGGCTGTTTTTAAGATTTCATCATTTTCGCTGGTTTTGAGAAATTTGATTATGATGGGCCTCGTGTAGTTTCCTTCATGTTTCTTGTGCTTGGAGTTTGCTGAGCTTCTGAGATGTGTGGGCTTATGGTTTTCATCACATTTAGAAAATTTTCAGCCATTATTTCTTCAAATATGTTTCCATCCTCTTCCCTTTTTACTGTCCTTGTAAACTCCACTATCACCTATATTTGGTGAAAATACAGGTAAATGTTTTCCCACAGCTCTCTGAGTGGCTGAAAGTTTTCCCACAGCTCCCTGAGACTTTGTTTATTTTGTTACATTTTTCCTATGTTTTAAATTAGGAATTTTTTATTTGTTTTCAAGCTCACTAATTTTTTTTTCAGCAATGTTTAATTTGCCTTTTTTGCTACCTAGTGTGTTTTACATCTGCAATACTATTGACATTTGATTTGGATCTCCTTTCACATTTTTCATGTCTCTACTTGACATGTTGAGTCTTTTTCTAATTTCGTATGTAATCCAATTCTAATATCATTTCTGGGTTGCTTTCGGTTCCTTGAATGTTAGCATGTTGAGTGCTTGGTTTTTGTTTTTTGGGGGAACAGGATATCTATAAATATTCCTGAGCTTTGTTCTAAGACGCAGATTGCTATTTTGAAACAATTTGATCCTTTCAGTTCTTACTTTAATGGTTTGTTAGCAAGACTAGAGTACGGATACTTTTTTCCCACTACTGAGGCGAGACCTCTGGCTACTCTACCTGTGCATTATGAAGTCTTCCACTCTGAGTGGTGGATAGACACTGTCCCTCCTCTTGTAGAAGTTTAGAAGATTCTTCTTTTCCTGCCCTCAAACAGTTTCTCCTCATACAGGTGCTAATCAGTACTGAGCCGAATATTCAAGAGGCACCTTCTGCAGACCCTGGGGTTCTCTGTTTTGCTCCCCAATCTCCATTATCTGCCCTGAAGACTCTGGTGGTTGTGGTTCTCCCAGACTTCCAGCTCTGTCTCCTCAACTTGGAGAGACTGTCAAGCTTTGTCTGGGCTCTCCTTCCCTGTGCTGTAGCCTATAAACATTCTCCCTGGAGTTAGTCTGGGTCAGTGTTAGGGCTTACCTTTTTTGTTTTCCTTCTCTCAAGAATCACTATCTTTGGTTGTCTGATTTCCAATATTTTAAAAGTTGTTGTTTCACAGAGTTTTTTCCATTTTTAAATTATTTTAGACAGGAAGGTAAATCCAGTCCCTGTTACTCCATCTTAACATGAAGCAGTCTTTTCTTTGGATATTTTCTCTTAGAGAATAAATTCATAGAAAATTAGGGCCGGCAAAGCCAAGGTTTCCATTTTATTTATTTATTTATTTATTTATTTATTTATTTATTTATGTAGGTGTTTATTTATTTATTGAGACGGAGTCTTGCTCTGTCACCCAGGCTGGAGTGTAGTGGCACGGTATCATCTCACTGCAACCTCCACCTCCCAGGTTCAAGCGATTCTTATGCCTCAGCCTCCTGAGTAGCTGGGATTGTAGGCGCCTGCCCCCACGGCTGTCTAATTTTTGTGTTTTTAATAGAGATGGGGTTTCACCATGTTGGCCAGGCTGGTCTCAAACTCCTGACTCCAAGCGATTCCCCCGCCTTGGCCTCCCAAAGTGTTGGAATTACAGGTGTGAGCCACTGTGCCCAGCAAATGTTTTCATTTTAAACACACAGTTTGCAGATGAGGAAACTAAGGCCCAAATTAGTGAAGTGTCTAAACCTACACAATCAATATATGATGTAACATCATAAATTATTGTAATGTTCACTTTAGCGCTGTGTCCATTTGATTAGTAGATTTCAAACCATGACTCAAGGAACTCTGGGTTCCCCTGACAGAGATCAGGGGCTGGTACTCAGAGCTGTTGCTGGGTGGTTCACCTACTGCAATTAGAGCAGCTACTTTTTCTATTTTACACATTAGAATCGTGCACAAGCTCCTATTTTAGAGTAGTTTTGGCGACTTTAAAAAGAATTGAAAATTACTGCACTTGGCCATGCTGCCCTTTAATGGTTCTGTTCATGAAACCCATTAGGAGCTTTTTTTTTTTTTTTTAAATCATTTATTTAGCACTTTGCTCCTCTGTGATAGAGAAGTTTGCAAAATCAGATTGTCTTCAGTAGGAATTAAAAATTCTCATCTTGATTTTTATACCGGAGGATGACTCTTTAAAGCCACTTTTTTCCCTCTCTTTTTCAGTTTTCCTTGGGGAGCGCTAGGCAATGCTTTTACCTCTGAGGTGATTCAGCTGACTTCTAAAATATCCAGGAGCACTTGGGAAATTTGAATGTGCCTAGGAGGGGCTGAGCCAATAGAATACTTGTCTTCTTCATCCAAGCAAGCTCTGCTTCACTATAATGGATCCACCTTGCTTCTGCTAAGTCCAATCCAACTCCTTCGCCACCACCCCATCACTAGCCAAATAAATCTTCCTCCCATTCTTAGAGCTAGAAGTGAGAAGAAATGAAAAAGAAAAGCCTAAGTGTAGCAAAAGAGCAAGATAATAATGAAAATCATATCATTTTTGCTTTTTCAGCTTCCTGGGTGCCAGACATTTATTCTAAAAGCATATTTAAACAGAGAGGTTTTTTTTAAATTTTTTATTATACTTTAAGTTCTAGGATACATGTGTACAAGGTGCAGGTGTGTTACATATGTATACATGTGCCATGTTGGTGGACTGCACCCATTAACTTGTCGTTTACATTAGGTATATCTCCTAATGCTATCGCTCCCCTCTACCCCCACCCCACGACAGGCCCCGGTGTGTGATGTTCCCCTTCCTGTGTCCAAGTGTTCTCATTGTTCAATTCCCACCTGTGAGTGAGAACATGTGGTGTTTGGTTTTTTCATTCTTGGAATAGTTTGCTGAGAATGATGGTTTCCAGCTGCATCCATGTCCCTACAAAGGACATGAACTCATCCTTTTTTATGGCTGCATAGTATTCCATGGTGTTTATGTGCCATATTTTCTTAATCCCATCTATCATTGATGTACATTTGGGTTGGTTCCAAGTCTTTGCTATTGTGAATAGTGCCGCAATAAACATACGTGTGCATGTGTCTTTGTGGCAGCATGATTTATAATCCTTTGGGTATATACCTAGTAATGGGATGGCTGGGTCAAATGGTATTTCTAGTTCTAGATCCTTGAGGAACTGCCACACTGTCTTCCATAATGGTTGAACTAATTTACAGTCCCACCAACAGTGTAAAATTGTTCCTATTTCTCCACATCCTCTTCAGCACTTGTTGTTTCCTGACTTTTTAATGATTGCCATTCTAACTGGTGTGAGATGGTATCTCATTGTGGTTTTGATTTGCATTTCTCTGATGGCCACTGATGATGAGCGTTTTTTCATGTGCCTGTTGGCTACATAAATGTCTTCTTTTGAGAAGTGTCTGTTCATATCCTTTGCCCACTTTTTGATGGGGTTGTTTGTTTGTTTTTTCTTGTAAATTTGATTGAGTTCTTTATAGGTTCTGGATATTAGCCCTTTGTCAGATGAGTAGATTGCAAAAATTTTCTCCCATTCTGTAGGTTGCCTGTTCACTCTGATGGTAGTTTCTTTTGCTGTGCAGAAGCTCTTTAGTTTAATTAGATCCCATTTGTCCGTTTTGGCTTTTATTGCCATTGCTTTTGGTGTTTTAGACAGGAAGTCCTTGCCTAGGCCTATGTCCTGAATGGTATTACCTAGGTTTTCTTCTAGGGTTTTCATGGTTTTAGGTCTAACATTTAAGTCTCTAATCCATCTTGAATTAATTTTCGTATAAGGTGTAAAGAAGGGATCCAGTTTCAGCTTTCTACATATGGCTAGCCAGTTTTCCCAGCACCATTTATTAAATAGGGAATCATTTCCCCATTTCTTGTTTTGGTCAGGTTTGTCAAAGATCAGATGGTTGTAGATGTCTGGTATTATTTTGAGGGCTCTGTTCTGTTCCATTGGTCTATATCTCTGTTTTGGTACCAGTACCATGCTGTTTTGGTTACTGTAGCCTTGTAGTATAGTTTGAAGTCAGGTAGCGTGATACCACCAGTTTTGTTCTTTTGGCTTAGGCTTGTCTTGGCACTGTGGGCTCTTTTTTGGTTCCATATGAACTTTAAAGTAGTTTTTTCCAATTATGTGAAGAAAGTCATTGGTAGCTTAATGGGGATGGCATTGAATCTATAAATTACCTTGGGCAGTATGGCCATTTTCACAATATTGATCCTTCCTATCCATGAGCATGGAATGTTCTTAATCATGTGATTTTTGTCTTTGGTTCTGTTTATATGCTGGATCATGTTTATTGATTTGCATATGTTGAACCAGCCTTGCATCCCAGGGATGAAGCCCACTTGATCATGGTGGATAAGCTTTTTGACGTGCTGCTGGATTCGGTTTGCCAGTATTTTATTGAGGATTTTTGCATCGATGTTCATCAGGGATATTGGTCTAAAATTCTCTTTTTTTGTTGTGTCTCTGCCAGACTTTGGTATCAGGATGATGTTGGCCTCATAAAATGAGTTAGGGAGGATTCCTTCTTTTTCTATTGATTGGAATAGTTTCAGAAGGAATGGTACCAGCTCCTCCTTGTACCTCTGGTAGAATTTGGCTGTGAATTCGTCTGGTCCTGGACTTTTTTTGGTTGGTAGGCTATTAATTATTGCCTCAATTTCAGAGCCTATTACTGGTCTATTCAGGGATTCAACTTCTTCCTGGTTTAGTCTTGGGAGAGTGTATGTGTCCAGGAATTTATCCATTTCTTCTAGGTTTTCCAGTTTATTTGCATAGAGGTGTTTATATTATTCTCTGATGGTAGTTTGTATTTCTGTGGGCTCAGTGGTGATACCCCCTTTATCATTTTCAGTTGCATCTATTTGATTCTTCTCTCTTTTCTTTTTTATTAGTCTTGCTAGCAGTCTATCAATTTTGTTGATCTTTTCAAAAAACCAGCTCCTGGATTCATTGATTTTTTGGAGGGTTTTTTGTGTCTCTATCTCCTTCAGTTCTGCTCTGATCTTAGTTATTTCTTGCCTTCTGCTAGCTTTTGAATGTGTTTGCTCTTGCTTCACTGGTTCTTTTAATTGTGATGTTAGGGTATCAATTTTAGATCTTTCCTGCTTTCTCTTGTGGGCATTTAGTGCTATAAATTTCCCCTACACACTACTTTAAATGTGTCCCAGAGATTCTGGTATATTGTATTTTGTTCTCATTGGTTTCAAAGAACATCTTTACTTCTGCCTTCATTTCGATATGTACCCAGTAGTCATTCAGGAGCAGGTTGTTCAGTTTCCATGTAGTTGAGCGGTTTTGATTGAGTTTCTTAGTCCTGAGTTCTACTTTGATTCCACCGTGGTCTGAGAGACAGTTTGTTATAATTTCTGTTCTTTTACATTTGCTGAGGAGTGCTTTACTTCCAACTATGTGGTCAATTTTGGAATAAGTGCGATGTGGTGCTGAGAAGAATGTATATTCTGTTGATTTGGGGTGGAGAGTTCTGTTGATGTCTATTAGGTCCGCTTGGTGAAGAGCTGAGTTCAATTCCTGGATATCCTTGTTAACTTTCTGTCTCATTGATCTGCCTAATGTTGACAGTGGGGTGTTAAAGTCTCCCATTATTATTGTGTCGGAGTCCAATTCTCTTTGTAAGTCTCTATGAATCTGGGTGCTCCTGTATTGGGTGCATATATATTTAGGATAATTAGCTCTTCTTGTTGAATTGATCCCTTTACCATTATGTAATGACCTTCTTTGTCTCTTTGGATCTTTGTTGGTTTAAAGTCTGTTTTATCAGAGACTAGGATTGTAACCCCTGCCTTTTTTTGTTTTCCATTTGCTTGGTAGATCTTCCTCCATCCATTTTGAGCCTATGTGTGTCTCTGCACGTGAGATGGGTCTCCTGAATACAGCACATTGATGGGTCTTGACTCTTTATCCAATTTGCCAATCTGTGTCTTTTAATTGGAGCATTTAATCCATTTACATTTAAGGTTAATATTGTTAATAAGGTTAATTGTTATGTGTGAATTTGATCCTGTCATTATGATGTTAGCTGGCTGTTTTGTTTGTTAGTTGATGCAGTTTCTTCCTAGCACTGCTGGTCTTTACATTTTGGCATGTTTTTTCAGTGGCTGGTACCGGTTGTTCCTTTCCATGTTTAGTGCTTCCTTCAGGAGCTCTTGTAGGGCAGGCATGGTGGTGACAAAATCTCTCAGCATTTGCTTGTCTGTAAAGGATTTTATTTCTCCTTCACTTATGAAACTTAGTTTGGCTGGATATGAAATTCTGGGTTGAAAATTCTTTTCTTTTAGAATGTTGAATATTGGCCCCCACTCTCTTCTGGCTTGTTGTGTTTCTGCCGAGAGATCTGCTCTTAGTCTGACGGGCTTCCCTTTGTGGGTAACCTGATCTTTCTCTCTGGCTGTCCTTAACATTTTTTCCTTCATTTCAACTTTGGTGAATCTGACAATTATGTGTCTTGGAGTTGCTCTTCTTGAGGAGTATCTTTGTGGCGTTCTCTGTATTTCCTGAATTTGAATGTTGGCCTGCCTTGCTAGTTTGGGGAAGTTCTCCTGGATAATATCCTGCAGAGAGTTTTCCGACTTGGTTCCATTCTCCGCATCACTTTCAGGTACACCAATCAGACGTAGATTTGGTATTTTCACATAGTCCCATATTTCCTGGAGGCTTTGTTCATTTCTTTTTACTCTTTTTTCTGTAAACTTCTCTTCTCACTTCATTTCATTCATTTGATCTTTAGTCACTGATATCTTTCTTCCAGTTGATCGAATCGGTTACTGAAGCTTGTGCATTTGTCATATAGTTCTCGTGCCATGGTTTTCAGCTCTATCAGGTCATTTAAGGACTTTTCTACATTGGTTATTCTAGTTAGCCATTCGTCTAATCTTTTTTCAAGGTTTTTAGCGTCTTTGCGATGGGTTCGAACTTCTTCCTTCAGCTCCCAGATGTTTGAGTTTCTCAAGCCTTCTTCTCTCAACTTGTCAAAGTCATTCTCCGTCCAGCTTTGTTCCATTGCTGGCGAGAACCACTACTCTCTTCAAAGCTGTCAGACAGGTACATTTAAATCTGCAGAGGTTTCTTCTGCCTTTTGTTTGGCTATGCCCTGTTCCCAGAGGTGGAATCTACAGAGGCAGGTAGGCCTCCTTAAACTGTGGTGGGCTCCACCCAGTTTGAGCTTCCTGGCCGTTTTGTTTACCTACTCAAGCCTCAGCAATGGCAGGCGCCCCTCCCCCAACCTCACTGCCACCTTGCAGTTAGATCTCAGACTGCTGTGCTTGCAATGAGGGAGCCCTGTGGGCGTGGGACCCTCCTAGCCAGGCACGGGATATAATCTCCTGGTGAGCCGTTAGCTAAGACCCTTGGAAAAGCACAGTATTAGGGTGGGAGTGACCCAATTTTCCAGGTGCTGTGTGTCACAGTTTCTCTTGACTAGGAAAGGGAATTCCCTTACCCCTTGTACTTCCCAGGTGAGGCGATGCCTCGCCCTGCTTCAGCTCTCGCTCAGTGGGCTGCAGCCACTGTCCTGCACCCACTGTCCGACACGCCCCAGTGAGATGAACCCAGTACCTCAGTTGGAAATGCAGAAATCACCCGTCTTCTGTGTTGCTCACTCTGGGAGCTGTAGCCTGGAGCTGTTCCTATTCGGCCATCTTGGAACCCTTGTCACACACGGAGTCTTTTATTCAATCTTCTCCATAACCTATTGAGTTGGAAACTGTTATTATCTCAGTTTTACAGATAAAGAAACTGAGTTTCATAAAGATTAAATAACTTTCCCCAAATCACTCAGGTCATAAGGAAAGGACTCAAGAAAACGTGGGTTTAGGGGCTGCTCTCTGAACCACCATTGGAAGGTAAAGCTCAAGTGCCCAATGCACAAATGTGTGTGGACTCCTAGGCTTGTGGTTGTTTCTGAAGGACTAAGCCTGGTTGAGAAACTCTGCTTTATAGGAGAGAGCACAAAAAGGAAGGGGACTTGGCAGAGAGTTTGCTTGCTTCATGTTGGAATGATGTCTGCCCTTCCTGTTAGAACTCCCACATCCTCTTTTGAAAATCCACCCCAAAGGCTCCATTTCTCTTTTCAGTTTTAGCAATTTTCCAACCCCCCTTGCTGCTCTTGCAGCTGGTGTATATTCTTAATTTATGCCAATTAAACTTTTTTGGTTTGAGACAGGGTCTTGCGGTGTTGTCCAGGTTGGAGTACAGTGGCACGATCATAGTTCACTGAAGCCTCTAACTCCTGTCAAGTGGTCTGTCTGCCTTGGCCTCCCTAGTAGCTGGGACTGCAGGTGCGTGTCAGCATACCTGGCTAATTTTTTTATTGTTTGTAGAGATGGGGTCTTGTTGTGTTGCCCAGGTCAGTCTTGAACTCAGCCTCAAGCGATCCTCCCACCTCAGCTTCCCAAAGTGCTGGGATTACAGGTATGACCATGTTGGGCAGAATTAAACATTGTTGTTAGTAGTAGTTATAGTATATGAAGTTTAAACCAGATTCTTTATGATTTTTTGAAAAAGCAAATCTTTATATTTATGTCTATTGCATCTTCAGGCTATTAATATTCTTAATTTTCAATGCTAAGTTTTTTATTTTGTTTTGTTTTGAGACAGAGTATTGCTCTGTCACCCAGGTAGGAGTGCAGTGGCATGATCTTGGCTCACTGCATCTCTGCCTCCCAAGTTCAAGCGATTCTTCTGCCTCAGCCTCCTGAGTGGCTGGGATTACAGGAACATGCCACCACACCCAGCTAACTTTTCTGTATTTTTAGTGTAGGCAGTGTTTCATCATGTTGGTCAGGCTGGTCTCAAACTCCTGACCTCAAGTGATCCACTTGCTTTGGCTTCTCAAAGTGCTGGGATTACAGGCGTGAGCCACCATGCCCAGCCCTCAATGCTAAGTTTTACAGTTACCTTTCAGTTAACGAGGAATATGTAGAGCCACTCTGCATCAGCCCATTGCTTTTCTACCCAGTTATGCTGGGTGGCACACTACAGCATCCGCTACAATTGTATTCAAGCTTTGTATATTTTTATAGATCACTGGAAAGGTTTGTACATTACTATTGATTCAGCTCGATCTTTTCTAAACCTTCAGGATTTTCATGCCCAGATTTGTTGCAGATAGGCTGTTTTTATTTTAGACTTTGCACTCCACAGTAAATAGCTTCAGCTTATTTTTAAAAAAAAAAAACAAACTGTGACACCAGTTTCTAATTTTTTCCAGATATGGTTTTCTAATTTATTTTAGATACAAGTTTCTAGTTTATTCTAGGGAATATATAACATGTTGCCTTAAATGTAATCACAGATATTGTTTACAAATCATACAGCACTTATCCAACATCTTGAGAAATTTATGAAGGATAATTTGAACATGAATCTTTTGTTTTAGGATCCTCTACATATTAAAAGGGTCTATTAAAAATAGTGCTGCTATGAGCTTCTGGACATGTATTTTGGTGCATATAAGCACCGACTGATGTTGAGTATATGCCCAGGAGCAGAATTGCTGGATCAAAGGGCATATGTACAATTAGCTTTAGTAATTATTATTAAATTATTAGTTTTACTCCATTGATTTCATGCCAGATGAGGGTTCAGATATAAAACCTGGATAAATATTTTGTCTGTTCAGAATTTTAATCAATCAACTGACTTGACTTTTTCTTTCAGTTTATTTGAATTCAAAGATTTTACTGTAGGGAATTATTTTGGCTTCTACTTTTAGTTGATCTGGACATGGCCCATGGCTTTATAGAATCTTCTTAAAGACAATTTGATATGTTTTTGAATTTTCTGTTTAACAAATTAATCTTTCAAATGGTAGAAGATTGATAACTATTTGTGAAAAATAGTTATCCAATCTATTCCCATATATTGGCTGTTAATTTATTGTAATCAGAGGAAAATATGTATTGCTAACTGGAGGCACAATCTCTTGAAAGTGTGGTCAAGAATGATCATGTATGCTTAGTGTCTATCCAGAAAATGACATTCTTCACAACGGCACCCTTTTTTCAAAGGAATGAAATAAAGATACAGTGTAGAGATTCTCCACATAGGCAGGACCTGTCCTTCCATTCACCATCCCCAGAATTCAGAAGGAGAGAGCAAGGCCAAGGCTCTCATAACCCTCTCAACCATTTAAGAAGAGACTGGTCAAAAACATGTAAATGGAGAAAATAATACCAAGTGTACTGAATGCTGTAAAGGAAACAAAGGGGGTCAAATAAAGACTAATGAAGGGAAAACCCATTTTATACAGGGAAGTCAGAGAAGGCATCTTTGAAGAGATGCATCTTAGCTAAGGAGGATGAAATGAGGAGAAGAATTTGCAGCCAGAGGGAAAGTGTTCAGCGGCCATAGGGTAGGAACGCACCTAGAATTTCAGAGGACTAGCCTGGGCAACATACGGAGACCTTATCTCCACAAAAAATAAAAATAAATAAGCTGGGCATGGTGGTGCGTACCTGTAGTCCCAGCTACTCAGGAGGCTCAGGTTGGAGGATCACTTTAGCCTGGGAGGTCGAGGCTGCAGTGAGCTGTGAATGCACCACCATACTGCAGCCTGAGTGACAGAGCAAGATCCTTTCTCTAAACAAAAACAAACAAAAAAAGAAGATCACTCTTGGAGGTGTGTATGGACAGGATCAGAAAGACTGGAAGCAGATCCGCCAGGGGTGGTGGCTCATGCCTGTAATCCCAGCAGTTTGGGAGGCTGAGGGAGGCAGATCACCTGAGGTCAGGATTTCAAGACCAGCCTGGCCAACATGGTGAAACCCATCTTTACTAAAAATACAAAAAGTAGCCAGACATGGTGGCAGGCACCTGTAATCCCAGCTACTCAGGAGGCCAAAGCAGGAGAATTGCTTGAACTTGGGAGACGGAGGTTGCTGTGAGATGAGATCGTACTACTGCACTCCAGCCTGGGTGACAGAGCAAGACTCCGGGTCGGGGGGAGGGGAAAAAGAAAGGAAAGAAAAGAAAAACTGGAAGCTGATCTGTCTATGAGGGTGGTAAGCTGTAAGCGCGTGAGACATAGTGGCCTAGACAAGGCTTGGTTACAGATTGGATGAGAGAGTAAGGGAACAGGAAGAATTAAGAATCCATTCACAAACCTTTTTTCTACCACAAGGAGGGAAATAATCATAGTAATAACAGTTGCTAGCAAGCCCATTTTTATTTTAAATTTCATTAGATAACTTGGAGTCACCCATTAAGTGAATAATTATCCAATATTAGAATATTAGGCTTAATAATTACACTAGCAAATATCCAATATAAATAGCTCATATATATGTTACAAAATGTGTATTTCAGATTGATTGATCTATTTTAAAAAGAATAACAATCAATTACTAAGCCTTCACCCGTGGCCTGTGTGCTTTATTCCTTATTTCATTTAATCTTCACTGTAACCCCCTGGTGCAGGCATTACTCTCCCATTTTAAAGATTGGGAAGCTTTAGCTCGACAGTCTTAGTGATGCATCCAAAGTCCTACAGATACAATGCAGGATCCGCTATAAATCAGTAAATTACTTCATAACTCATATTTGAGCAACATAACTCAAATAAACTTATGCACCAAAGAGAATTCCCACGGGCAAGAAAGCAGCAGAGCCCTAAGAAGGTGCTGAGCTCCAAAGCCTTTAGCATCTTTTTTCCATCTGTAATCTCTCCTCTTTTCTTATTTGTTTCCTTTTACTCTTTCTCTGCAAGTTGACTTCCTCTCTTTTGCCACTGTTTTCTTTACAGCTTCTCCTGGATTTACACATCCAGCCACCCCAAAGAGGCCACATATTTTCCCCACCCCCAGTTTCAGTTCAAAAATCTCAGACAAGGGAAGCTGATTGGCCCAGTTTGGGAAAAGTACCCGCCCCTTGTCCAATCAGTGGTGGACAAGGAAACGTGATATTTTACAAGATGGCTTCCAAGACTTGCCACTGGAGGTGGAACACAAGGGCAGTCAAAGGCGTTCATGATATGCTGGAAAGGCATTCCAAAAGATGCGCACAAATGTGACAAATCAGAATTTAAGTTTCTGAACCAACTGATGTGAGAAATTCTTAGGTCAGTTGACATTCATTATCTTTTGTCATACTGTTATCTAGGCTGTTTTAGAGTCAAATATATGCTTTTATTATGAGGTTGTTATTGCACTTGTTTTAAAGATGTACATAAATATGTACACATAGATCAATAAAGATTCAAAACAAAGGTACAGAGGACATTTTACCCAATATTTAACTTGTAGAATATTCTACCTCATTTGTGAAAATGACAAATTCTTTCTGACAGCTTTGGCTAGTTTTATTTATTATTATTGTTTTATTTTTATTAAAGAACTCTTCCATAAGGCAAGCTTTGTGAGTTAAATCGATGTAAATTATAAATGTGAAAGGTAATCATTTATATTTTTTTTGAAAATATTCCAGACTCAGCTACTGCCAGCTGCTGGTATGGATTCAGCATCCTGAAATTTAAACAGAATAACAGTTGGCTCTTTTTTGTCAAATACTTTGTGATTATATGAGGTGAACTATTACACTGTCAACCTAAGTTTAAGAAAAGATACACTCCTTCACCATTTTAAATCTGTGCAAAACAGTCTTCACTTTATGCACATGTAAACCTGTGAAGCATTCCCATGTTGGTTTGGGGATTTTAAACTTGTCAAATTATACATCTTGATATTTTATATCTGTCGCTGTTGGCTCCCAACTTTATGTTTAAACCACAGCGTTTTTCTGGCACTCACGTGAAGCTAATACGCTTACCCTGCTTTAAATTAGCTGCTACTTAGTGATTAAGAAAGAGTGCACTAGATGACAAATAACATTAGTAACAATAATATATCCAAGTCACTGTCAACTATACAGTCTGCCTCAATTTGGGGCTGTTTGAAAACCAAATACCTGACCATAATGTTGCAGTCAAAAACTTCATAGCAACAGGTGAACACCCCTCATATTTTGCTTTTGTTTGGTTTAGAAGAAACCAAAAAAAATCTGAAAACAAAAAGTCATGTCCTCTGAGTTACATAAAAAGCTTATCAGGTGTGAGCCTCTCTTTCCTGAGTTGAGTGAAGCCAGAAACCATTGGCTTCATACTTGCTGCCGCGTGTCATATTTTTAGAGATTGTTACTTATATATCCTCAGAAGTTTACTATAGAATCACTGCCAGCTCAGAAAAAAATTCAGGGTTAAGAAGTATTGGATTCCACAAAAATTTGATTTTGGACGGGAGAGTTATTCCTTTTCTTAACATCATCATGTTACCAAAATTAGGAATGTTGGACTCAGTTACAGTTTTTCTGATCACAAATAGAAAAAACGACAGAGCTGGGTAGCTTATCTCGCCTAAATTGAACAGTCCAGGGTTCCTCCACATTTAAATAGGTTTGGATATCAAAAGCGTCAGATTGGCATAAGATGATGCGGGCACATGTTAAAATATCTCTTGGTTTCAAAGAAAGACCCTTTCCTGCCGAGCCGTAGGTCCACTGGATCTGTTCAACAGCAGCTGTGCCCCGCAGCTTTTTTTGTTGATAAATGATCTGTTTCAAATAAATGTAATTGCAGCCAACTCTGTAGAAATAATTGCCTTCTAAAAAAGAGAGTTTGGGAGGGTCAAAAATACACAAACAGTATGGTAAAATAAAGTATATGCTGCTCCTTTTAATGGAAAAGATTGCTACTGGGTACGTTTGCCAAATTCAATCAGCGTGCCAAAAAGTCGAGGAATCTGGCAGATGCTACAGAGAGCAGTTCCATCTTTCATCTATATTTCGTTTCTGTATTTATCTAGCTTTAGAAAATGCTGGGAATGTCTTTTCCTTCCGACTTGGCCCTTTTGCTAAACCACAGAAATACACCAGCAGCTTCTTGTAGTTGTTTGGTTACTTAGAGTGCAGTCAGTCTTTAAACTTGTGAGAAATATATTCTTTCCATTGGAAATTATGAAACATCAACAACTATTTGTTCCCATTTTCTGAAATGTATCACAGGAACAAAAAAATATCCATTATATTAATTGGCAGCTATTTGACTCAATACACAAAGGCAGAAAGCCAACTCATTATTTTTAGCCTTCAGCTGACCCAAAATAGTGTTCTCGTATAAGAAGTTATTCACAGATGCTAAATGTAAGAATTACTACTAATAATAATGGTATTTCAGACTTCATGAGTAAGTAGTTCTTGGCACTCAGAAAATATCTTCTGTTTTTCCCTTGAAAATAGCAATCCTGTTATATACAAAAAGTAAACAGTGCTTGAATTAGTACGTTGGAGTTTCTAATGTACCAAAAACATGCATGCATTAATATTCCCTTCTAAGACTCCTTTTTTTTTTTCGATTTCTTCAGGATTAATCCAGTTTTGTTATTTAAAAAAATACAAAAATCTTAGATTCTTAGGAGCTTTGTTCTTTGTGTTTCTCAACCCATCGCCATGGAGTAAGATGTCCCTCTTTGCAATGTCTTCGGAAATAAAAATACAGGAGCTAAAAAAAAGTTACATTAAAATCAAATTAATTACAGCTTATGCAGATTTCAATCAGAACAACTCTAGGTGCTCCAGAGTGATGGAGCACAATGGCTCGTCCTTATGGTTAACAAGTCAGGGCTTGCGGATGCTGTGTTCGTTTACAATACGCTTGTGGAAAAAGCACTTGATTCTCTCCATCTTTGTTTACCCAGGAGCAAAAGTAAGAGAAATATTTGTAAAGTTTATTTTATCATTCTTTATGAGCCGCGTTTAAAGTTTGAATCCCGGCAGAGAGAGGGAATTAGAAAAGCACCCTAATGTTCCATTTACAGCAATGAAAACCATCGTTCGGTTTGATGCCTTAGTCTGTATTTATAGTCTGTATTTATACCTCTGCTTATTATAAGAACATAAAATATACACACTAATGACTGAAAACACTGATATTTTCTCTAGACCCATGATTTTCTGATTGTGGAAATCTGATCAAATTTCTGTGAAAATAAATTTCTAAGGTATTTTTTCTTAGACAATCACTTGCCTAGGAAATGACTTGCCAGAATATCAACTTGATATTTTCATTCATGCCATTTTGCATGCAGAGAAGTAAAAACAAAAACCTCCTTGGGAATGAACTGTCTTTATCAAAGAAGTGAAGAAACGCTCATCGAAGATGTGTGGCCAAGATGGCGCCCGCGATAGGTCTCACTCTGAGTGACAGCAGCATGGGACCGTGTGGTCACAGGGGAGCAGAGATGAGGATGGGAGCATCCTCGCTGTGACCCAGAGAGGCAGCAGAGATGCTGGTGTCTTTTACAGTGGAATTGTGTGGACAACAAATTATCCCTCGGGAAGAATATGACCTTTCTTGCATCAAAATTTGTTTTCAGTTACACTCCTACGAGTCCCAGAAATCCTCACAGGGGGCAGTTGAGGATCTGGAAAGGCAACTCGAGAGCCTGACTTAAGCGACATTCCCTGCAAAGCCAGGGCAAATCTTGATTTATACCTTTGAGGCTTAGTCGTGAACCACTGAGCTATACTCTTTAGGTTTGATGTTTATGAAGTCCATCCTCTGTGTTTCAACACCATTTCAAGTTTCTGCTCTGATAATTATTCAATTAAATTAACAATTGAATATTAACCAACACTATTAATCAATTGATAGTAATTATTATAATTAATTAAGTCAAAACCACTAATATGGCTTAACTGTATTTTTCGTATTCCTTGAAATCCTAAAGACATTATGTCCTACCATAAAACTAATGATTTGAGAGTGAACCATAAAGGTAAGAACCCTGCAGCTCACAGGCACTAAAGCCGCCACAGGCCATTTTTCAAGAATAAAAACATCAGAGGTTTCTAATGTACTTTTTTATAGGATATAGCAGTGACTTGTTTGCAAATTTAGATGGGTTTTGCAAAAAATCATTTTAGATGGAATAGAAATATGTTTACATATTAGTATAATTTAGGAAGATGTCCCCAAGTTCTCTCACTGATCAAGTTTAGAAAACGGATAAATCTTTTTTATTTAATGAAGTAAAAAAGACAGGATTCAGGGAAATGAATGTGTGTTTGGTGTTAGCAGATCTGGGTTTGGATTCTGGTCCCGAGTTCTGCTGCCAGGTCACCCAGTACTCCTGGGCTCTGCGTCCTTATCAGTTCTATAAGGATGATAATATTTTCCTCAAAGAGTTATAGGAAAGATGAAATACCTTTCTGTATACACACACATACACACTCATATGTATTCAACTGTGTATATGTACTAAATATATATACAATTGATCCTTGAACAACATGAGTTTGAACTGCATGGATCCAATTTTATGCAGATTTCCTTCTGCCTCTGCCACCCCTGAGACAGCAAGGCCAACCCCTCTTCCTCCTCCTCCTCTTCAGGCTACTCAACGGGAAGATGACAAGGATGAAGACCTTTATGATGATCCACTTCCACTTAATGTATAGTAAATGCACTTTCTCCTCTTTATGATTTTCTTTTCTTTCCTTTTTCTTTTTTGATGGGAGTTTCACTCTTGTCACCCAGGCTGGAGTGCAGTGGTGCAATTTCGGCTCACTGCCACCCCTGCCTCCTGGGTTCAAGTGATTCTCCTGCCTCAGCCTCCCGAGTAACTGAGATTACTAGTGCCTGCCACCATGCCTGGCTAATTTTTGTATTTTTAGTAGAGACAGGGTTTTGCCATGTTGGACAGGCTGTTTCTTCCTTATGACTTTCTTAATAACATGTTATCCTCTGTTAAACCTCTCTTATTTTAAGAAACCAATATATAATACACATGATATACAAACTTGGTGTTAATTGACTGGTTATGTTATTGTTAAGGCTTCTGGGCAACAGTAGGCTATTAGTCATTAAGTGTGGGGCAGTCAAAAGCGATATGTGGGTTTTTGACTGTATGAGGGCGCGGTGCCCTCACCCTCACATTGTTCAGAGAGAGAACACACCCGCCTCACAGTGGGGGCATCTGAATGTTGCTGCAGCTGTTGTCGTTATTATAGGAGTAGAATCGTCAAGTTCAGGCTACAGGTGTGAGATGGGTGACGTTCTAAGTTGCTTCTTCTCACATCTGACCTCCCTGGATTAAAGCCTCATTCCTGTGCATTGAACCAACTTAGACAGCAGGTATTCAGCTCTCAGCCTCTCTGCTTTCCACTGTAGACAGAATTGGAGGTGTCAGCTTCAGCAGCCTATCTCCTCAGGGCCAAGAAGCTGTGTAGATGGGTCCTGTGTCCGTGGCGGGATCTGACACTCCTCCAAGGGCCTGCTGGTGGGACTGTGCTGGCCTTGAGAGTGGTTTTGCTCTCTGTGGCTCGGCCAGGACGCAGGGCCACACGATGTCTACAAGTACGGATGTGCTGGTGCAGCAACCCCTGCACCTTAGGTCGTGTGTTCTGTCGGGCCTGGGTGACCTGGTGAAAACTCAGAGCCACGTCACAAAGTCGCTGAAGGTGGAAAGCTGCACAATATAGGATAGCTCAGGTTTCCATCCACAACTACAGAAAAACTTTCCATTAAAATCAGAGCTTTCAGGCAATTTCTTCGGAGACCCTATGACTTAGATAGGTGTCTTCTGCATGCAGAATTTGGGCTGTTGGTAAACAAGGACATCTGAGAATTAAATGAGAGAATCGCTAAGAAACCTCAGCTTGTATCTACCCTAATCAAGCCTTCTCTGTGATAGTCTTTTCTGCAAGCGTATATCCATACATCTGTCACTGCTCTTTTGAAAACACTAGCATGGTTTCCTGTTGCTTTAAATAAGCCCTTTTATGTTCTGCCCCCTGCCTACCTCTCCATCATTATCTCACTTCTTGCCCCTCATCCTTCCTCATAGCACAGCCTCCTGGATGTCCACCAACCTTCACCCTCCCGTCTTTGATGATAGCACATGGCAGCCAGCCAGAGAAGATGCTTCTCAGCTTCCCTTGAGTCTTGGTGTGGCCGTGTGATTAGCTTCTCACTAATGGGAAGTGAGAAGAAGTGATGCGTGCTATTTGTGTTTCTTGCCCTATGTAAGGGATGCCTGTGGCTTCATGGGTTCCATCTCTATCCCAGAAGGCCGAGGCATAGCGCCTTTGGAGCAGCTTTGGACTCACTGAGATTGGCCAGCACAATGAAGGTGGCAGAGCGATGCTACCAGCCCTAGACCACATGCACGTATAATGTTACACCAGGGAAAACAACCTTCTAGATTATTTCAATCATTACATTTTAGAGTTTTTAGGTTAAAACAGTTTATCCTGGACTCAAATCAATGCATTCATAGGACTTGTCTTGGCAATCATCTGCTACTTTTGTGTCCTTTTGTGAGTTGTCAGTGACACTCTGGGATGTCCAAGCTGGAAAGCAGAGCAGGGCCTGGATGTCACTCACCTTCTGGTCAGCACCTTGGTGCTGCACTCACTGCAAATCCCTGTAAGGTGGCACCATGTGGAACTTTCACCACTGTCCTTCCTTGGCTTGGAATATTCTCCAAATCCCCATGTTACACAGTGCTTTGTTCATAACCGTCTTTCAGGTTTCAGATTCGCTCTTGCTCTTCAGGGAGGCCTGCCTTTACCTTGCTGTCTGTAGTCACCCAGGACTTGCACATCTCTTCCCCATTGTAACAACATAATTGTGCATCTCAGCAAACTGCAAAACCCCTGTGGAAGTCAAGCCTTTCTTGTCTACTCCTGCATTTCCAGGAACTAGTTCAGTGCCTGCCATGGAGCAGAACATAGCAGATATTTGTTGAATGAAGCAATGAACTATTCGCCCCATTTTTTTGTCCCACACATAACCATAATATCCTAATATCAAAATACTCTTCAAATGTGAAGACAAAATAAAAAGTATTTGAGGAGAGATGCATACTTACAGTATTTTTCTTCTATGTAGCCACATAAGCCACAGAGTTTAAATTCTTTATTTTAATTTTGAAGAATACAGGGAGGGGCTGAGTTCCTACAATGCATTTTATTTCCAATGCTGTATTTTCCCTGCTGCTAGAGAAGTTTAATTTCCCTCCTTGATTTTTTTTCAGTTTGTACCCTGGAAAAGTAAGGTGATAAATACAGGCAATCATTGCAAAGTATGACTATTGCCGGGTGCTAATGTTTTCAAATTGCTGATGATTTTTAGGGACACCACAAACTGGCCACACTGTCAGAAGCCTTTGGCAGTCATAGCTGGCAGCAATAAATCAGACTGTAAATTTAGAAAACATGCACCGTGTTTGAGAATGCACCCCAGAGTCATCTCTAAATATGTCATGGCCATGTAGCTGGGGTTCAGAGTAAATTGAACTACCCTTTATTATGTATTTTGTGGTATATGAAAAACTTCAAAAAGCACGGCCAGGCAAGGGAGAAAGCCAATCTGTTAAGGTAACAATTTCATCACAGATTCCACCTGCCCCTGCCAAGTTGGAAAAGCCATATTGCACTGATACTTTCCTCTTATACCCTTCGACTTTACTGAAATAATTTGAAAAAATTATTCCTATTACTTATTCCTTTCATGATAAGTAGGATAATTTTCTCAGTAGCTGCTTATGTCACAGTAAAATGATATGCTGAAAAAGAGATGTTTAGTTCTAACCCACGAGAGCTTTAGCGTACCATGGGACCATGATAAATAGGATGCCCGTTGTGAGTGTATCCTGCTGAAATGCAACATTAAGTCCTTTTGCCATATGTGTTGAGCAATAACGTTTAAGGAGAAAAATAGTATTCCTGGTCATGTGTGCTCTGGTAATTCATGAAATGTGCTAACCGGTAATGCCAAAAGGAGCCCGCCAGATCATCATGTAGATTTCCAGGATGTTTTTGACAAAGTTCTATACCAAAGTAATTGAAAAGAAGTGTGTGTGTGTGTGTGTGTGTGTGTGTGTATGTGTGTGTGTGTGTGTGTGAACAACATGAGGAGGGGGCGGAAAGTTGATCTTGTGGATAATTAGAGGACCTAGCTGCGATACAAGGGACAAGAGAGAAAGTAGTCAGCAGGTGACATATTCTTTGGCAGTATGGTTCTAGTGTCGGCGCTAGGAATAACCTTATTGAAGAAGCTAAAGATATTTGAAAGAGAGCATGTGTGATAAGATCAAGTCAGTGTACAAGTAAAGGTGTGAGAAAAATCAAACCAGAGACACCCAGAGACATTGTGTCCAGGCAAAAGAGTGACTAATAAGTTTCACTGGGTACCAGAGAATTATTCAAGGATATTTTTTAAGGATTCTGAGTTGAAATCAGTGAAAGGTTCCGAGGAGTGGTTTTTAAATCTTCTCAGCCTCATTTGTTGCTGCAGCTGAAATACACCAAGCATCTGAACTTCAAAATACTGTTTATTGAGTTGTCTCTGTGTTAGCCCCTGAAGATGCAAAGATGAAAGTATGTGGTCCAGCCTTCAGGGGAAGCCCCAGATGTGCTTGATTGCGAGTCCAATATGGTGCAGGAGCAATGATGCACTGTGGGTCAAGGCAGGCACCTAGAAGGGTGAGGCTCAGGTAGGTCCTGGTGCCCTCAAAGACTGCATGTGGCATGCAGGGGAGAGGGGAGCCACATGCACCCATGGACCCACAGGGAGGGTTTGCAGAAACAAACAGGCTCCATTGAGGGGAACAATTGCAAACATGAAGGCACATGGCTGGGACTACAGAGTATAAGCATGACGGCCAAAGGCCCAGAGAGGACCAGCTATGCCTCAGAATATGCCAACACCGGGCATCCAGGAACCAGGCCAGTCCAGCTTCTTCTGTGTGGACACCTACGCCAAGGGAGGCCATCTGCATGGCAGATAAGCGCATGGAATCTAGGGCTTGAGTTCAAATCCTGACTTTGCCAAACTCTGCAACTTTGGGCAAGTTGCTTAATCTTTCTATGCTGCAGTTTCCTTATCTATACATTGGAATGTTAATAATAAAATTTAGCTAGGTTTGTTGAGAACTTCAAAGGAATCAGTATCCTATAAGGCACTTCGAGTAGTGCCTGATATATGGTAAGCACTCGCTATGGAAGTGTCAGCTATTGTTCCTATTATTCTCTTCCTTCTTGAAGGTTCTCTAACCCCTCTGCCTTTCCTGGGTCTATAATGATGAATTTGGGCAGGGGAATGTCATTTTCGGTGATGACGAAAAAATGTACAGGTTTAATATTTTATAAATGTTACCTCCAATACATAGAACATTTGAATTAGTGTCAAACAAGAACAAAGAATTGTTCTGATAGACCAGAGTCCATCAGTGTTGCAGGCAGAGGTAGCATTATGTGCAGATGTAAAGATGCATCCAAGCACAAGACAGATGGACTTCTGGGAGCACTGTCCCCTGGGCCACTGGCCTCCAGATCCCTCCTCATGCCTCTTCCCTCCCCCATCCACTCCTTCAGGGCTAGACTGTGTTTTCCTCATGGTGCCTTTAACATCACATCACAGCTGATCAGCAACATCTTTACCTGATAGAACAAAGGAAAAAGGACCTGTCCACCTGCCCAACTTATCCAAAAGATGTACTAGAGAAAAAAAAATTATTTAAAGAATCTTGCCAGAAGTATAAGATGTGCACTGAAGACAGCTATATTAACACTAAATAAGTATTGGCATGAATAAGCCATTTCAGTGCCCCAGATCCAAACTGATATTAAAGTAAGATCAGTATTGAGGGAACGACTTTATTAAATCTCCAACGGGAACTCTGGGTTGGTCCTGGAAAAGGCTTAGAGATGCAATCCACTCCAATGTTCCAGGGAGAATATTCAGACGAGTCAGTAAAACATAAAAACGATGATCCTCTTCATGTATATTTTAGAGGGCCCCAAAAGACCTTCCTGAATAGAACCATTTCACTAGGCTGCCTGAAACGCACATGTGATATTGTCACATAATTTGAAACTTCATAAATTAAAGATTTGGTTGAAAACTATCTTCTCTAAAATTTGTAAACATTCATTTTAAATCTGGGAAGATTAAGCAAGGCTATCAGCCACTTAAAACTCGGTAGGAATGTGTTTAAACTGTGTTCTTCCAAACATCGACTTGAGACTCTCAATGAGAGAATGGGAGCTTCAGGGACTATGGTGCAGTGGTATGGGGCAATTGTTAGAAGAGTAAGTGCAGATTGCGCAGACCCGTGTGTAATGAATGGAACATGAGTAGGCTACCAGATAGGAGTGAGCAGCAAGGGGAGGTGTTATGTGGTGAGAAAGACATTCCAGGAAACCAGGAGGTGAGGAGACCAAGGATTAGGCCCCACTCCTATTACGAAGATGAACAGTTTTTAGAGTATCATGGAGTTGGAGAAGGTTCTTCAAGGATCTCTATGGGGAACAAGAAGGAACAGCAAAGTTCCACGACCCTGTGCCCCACTTTGGGTTCAGATGTTCCATTTTATCTTACATGTGTATGTTCACATATATGTGGATTTCATAGAAGAAGTAAGTTTTGTCTGGGGAAAAAAGAAACAGGTTCCACTGCTTATATATATATATATTTTTAATTGCTGTCTGAATACCTTGCTTAGGGCCAGTCTTGAAGCTCTGAAAACCTAAGTTGGCAAAAATCATGTAAGATGGGCTCTGAAATGAACACAGTCTTTGCCAGGGAGGAAGAAGGATCGTTCTGTTCTAAAACTCATTCCGTTTCTTTCACTGAAATGTGAAGTTCTCATATAGATGAAATTGAAAAGCATCGTTTTATATCATTTTTGCAAAAAGACTAAAATTAATATCTAGTTGCTTATTAAAATGTTAGGGGATTATCAGGGGACTTTTTCAGAGTGGGTAGAAACATTACTCTGTGAAATTTTACTGTAATATTTTTTAGGCTCCATTTTTAAAGGTCTTAGACAAGTTCTGTTAGAAATAAGTTATAAAAAAGAAATAACAACCACATTTGACATATGCCTTCCAAAAAATTATATGAGACAAGGAAAACATTCCTTAAATTGGTAGCAAATGACAAGACAGACTCTTAAGATGCACTTGATATCAACAGGGTGAATAGAAGGAAAGGCCGAGGAGGCCTTGAGAATGAGGTTAAGTCAACGGGAGTTTGAAAAAAGCAATTATTGGACCAAAAGAATCTTTCACTTAAGGTTATTTCTCAAGAAATTAGTCATTTATTTTCATCCTTATGAGCTTAGTTCCAATTTAGTAGGAGCAGGGAAAGCTATTTATTTGACATCGAAGAAGAAAAATTGTGCTCTTCTTTCCAGCCTTGTACTTTATTTTTTCTATATTAATCTGCTTTTGAAAGCCGAACCAAAATCAAAATAAAATTGGGAAAATGGCTCAACAAAAGGATTTTGTTTCTTTTTTTTTTTTCCTTTTTAATTCTTTGGCTTCATCTCTTCTGGATAATATCTATTCTAATTTTATCCACATGAGGGATGAATTCTATATCCAAAAATGTATTTTAAATATTGGCTTGTCTTTGGTTTCAAATTTCTTCTAATAATGAGCCCATTTTGGAAGATAGATAAATATAAAGGCAAACATAACATTAAGAAATTATACTTTTTCTAATGTTAAGGAATACTGTGGAACTAATTATTCATTTTTAATATGGGTATAATTTAGATAATTCTCTGTTTGACTTTTTTCTTATATTAAACAATTTTGAACTTTTCTTACTTGTTAAGATTTAACAGCTTTGCATCAGATTACACAAATTCTTAGCATTTCCCAAAGTAAAGTTATCAACCAAAACAAAATTATTTCATGGAAAGCTTATTTATATAATTAAGGTAATTGTTTTCTAATAGATGGTGCATATCTTTTATTGCTTTAAAAATATTTCCATGTTAAATTATGAACAGTAACCCTATGTCTGCATTAAGTAGGGATATTACTCACATGAACTTGCCTTTGATATTTAAAAAAATGAAGTTAAAGCCAGAAAAAATCTCAACTTCCTGTCGCACACCTACAAACTTACCCGTAGTTACCTTCAGTCTAAACATCTTCCTTCTGGTCTTTGAGTATTCCTTCTCCTGGCCTTTCCCATCCTCTGTAATGGTGATCTCATTTTGACTTCTCCAGAAGCTATAAGTTCTGACATTGGCAATTCCCTCTCACTTCTGCGTATTTAGTCTTAATCTTCCTTCCTAACTCCCTATCAGTTGATCATGCCCACTGCAGAAATCATCATATCAGAGAAGTAGCATTCTCTGAAGAGCCTCCTTGCCCCAGCTGCTCCTAGCTCTTCAGTTCACTGTCTTCTGACTTTTGCCTTAGAAACTTCAGAGACTTCCCTATTAATGATCTTGAGGATTTTCAAATGTCTGAATTCAAGGGATTCTTTTCATCCTTCAAGGAATTTAACCTCCCCGAGGCATAGTATAATACTGACATCCCCGTTTCCTTAAAGTGTCACCCTTCACTGGTTTCTATGATTTCTTGGCCTCCTGGTCCTCCCCTTCCTCTCTGATGACTCCTTATCTCCTCTGCATCTCCTTCTGGCCAATCCACATACTAGAACTTTTAAAATAGCACAAGTAATATATAGTCACAGAAAAAAGAACAGAAGCTAAAGATGAACAGAAGGGGACAATGTCAACTGGAGCCTACTGAAGACCCCTGTGAACCTTTCTGGGGAATAAAATTTGGCTTTGGAGAGCCATTAAAATATTTTGAGTTGGAGAATCAGTGGGTCCCATTGGCCCTTCAGAAGTTACTCTGGTTTGAGAATGGATGGGAACAGGGCTGGAAGATGAGTTAGGCAGTAGCTCAGGGAGAGAGAATGGTGATTGCAATTAAAATGATATCCCTGGAGATGAAGAGAAATGAGTGGATTCAAGCAAGAGGTAATTGACAAGTAAAAACAACAGGAGTTTGTGACTTTTTGGATGTGATGCCTGGGAAAGAGGGCAGAGTGATGATGTCTAAATGTCTGGCTGGGACAACAAGATTTAAGGAGGAGAGAAGAAATCTGCTTGTGGGGGGAAGTGAGAGCTCATTTGGGACACAATGGCTTTGAACATCTTGGAAAACATAAAGCAGAGACATGGAGAATATATATATATATATATATATATATATATATAGTATGTGTGTGTGTGTTTGCTATGTATATATGTCCTTAAAGACATAGATTTGAGAGCAGTTGTTCATGAAATAATGAGAGTGAATGACATTTCCTTTGGAGGGTGTATAGACAAAAAATGAGGTTGAAGGACATACCATGATGTCCTGAGTCATATCATAATGGGTTAAGAAAGAGGATTCCTGGAAAGAAGCAATTAAATATTAAAGAGGTGAAAATACAAACAAACAATCAGGAAAGTGTTATTTTCACAAAGTCAAGAGAAGAGAATATTTTAAGCACAAGAGCATGACTGATGGGACAAGTGTTATTGAAAAGTAATGTAAGACAAGAACCAAAAGTGTCCCCTGGATGCATAGCAAAGCGATTACAAATGCCTTGAATAAGAAGTGAGGAAATAGGGGCAGCAAGTGGAGGTCACCCTTGGAAAAGTTTGACTGAGAAGGAGAGTGAGGATGCTAGCTGGAAAGTGCTAGCTGGAGAGTGAGGATGCTAGCTGGAAGGGGAGGTAAAGGAGGTCTTGGTGGTTTTCCATTGTTTGTTATGTTTCTGTTCTGAGATAGCAGATATGTTTAAATGTTAATTGGCAAGAGCAGGAAGAAGGGTGAAAGAGGTAGTGAAGATACCGGAAAGAGGGGGGCTAATGGCGCAGTCAGCTTCCAGAGGAGGTGGAGAGGGAGGCAGGAGGATGCAGAGCATGAGGGCAAGGAGATGAGCTTGGGCAGGAGGAGACACCTCTTCCACATGACAGATGGGAGGAGGAAAGGACGCGTGCACTTGCAGCGGGAATCTGTGCGTGTGGTGGCAGTGAGTTGGGCCACTTCCCTTTTCGTGATTTCTATTTTCCCCACCAAGTAGGAGGCAAAGACATATGCTTGAGAGTGAGGGAACTGAAGTGGTGGGTTAGGTAATCTGAGGAGAGTGGAGATGGTTTTAAATAGCTGCTGTGGAGAAAGTTGATGAGAGAGACACCTGGGTGGATGACCGGGCAACATGGAGAGCTGATGGAAATTAGGGATCATAATGTGTGTGCCATTGCTGCAATGGATGTACATGATCTGGAAGCCTGGTTGAGAGCCAGAATTTCAATTTGTAATATCACTATGGGAGAAGAATGATAGAGAACAGAGAGTCAAACCTGGTGACAGTAAAGCAGGTGACATGGCAGACCAGAGCAGGGAGACTGCGCTGGTAGATCAGTGCCTTTTGATATTCTTGATCCCATTCTGCCTTCTCCAGAACCTGGAATTTCTGATAGACAGCAATGAGAGGCAGAGATGAAGCAGTCACTGGTATTACTAAGGTCTGGGTATGACCATAAGAATGACTGATTAATTAATGTGGAATTGAAGTGAAGATCAATGGAGTTGAGGAAGTCAGGGTCTGATGTTAGAGGCGAGGTGCTTGGAGGAAAATGTTTTTGTCTTGTTTGTTTACTGTGAGGATGAGGTGTCTTTTCAGTCATGATTTTATTCATATATTAGAAAAACATGGATTCAGTAGCTCAGGTGTTAACAAGGGCTGCTATTCCACTTATTGTATAGGAAACATTGGCTCAAGTCTTCTTCTGCTTTCCATGCCCTCGGCAAAGTCGGCTTGTAAAGGATTCCAAATATTGCCACAGACATCTCCAGCTTCTGATAACCTGATCCAGGCTATGCATTGTCTCGCTCCTGTACACATGTTGTCCCTATCCTATGTGGAGCCGACCTAGATTTGGAACTCAACCCTTTTTACCTGTCCTCCTCATTAGCAGCTTAGTCATGAAGACAACAACCAAACCAAAACATTTCCGTAACATCGTTACGTACAAAGCAAAAATAGTCAACGTTTTGGAGTGATGGAAGGACATATGCATTGCAGCAATTCCAGCAACTTCTGAGTTGAGTATTAGGCATGTCAGTTCTTAAAAAGACTCATGGCCATTTCTAAATGAAGCTACCATTCTCCCAGATCACTAAGTTGTCTTTTCTCTTCTCTGCTGTCCCCCCTTGAAAAGAAAGAAAGGTTTTAATACATTCTGAATCTGAGCATTTTTGCTTTCACTAGGCTGAATCTTTAAAGTCAGCTTCAGATCTTTTTGCATATTGAAAACTTGGCCTAATCATTAAATTCAGTTCAAGAGATGGTAGTGGCTCAGACCAGTGAAGGTAATGAGAAGATGTCAGGACAGATTCTGGGTTTATTTTGAAGGTAGAGCCAATAAATTTTGTTCATGGCTTGGATAAGGGCTATGAGAGAAAGAGAGGAGTCAAGGATACACCAAGATTTTCGGCCCCAGCAACTAGAGAGATGAGTTGGCATTAGCTGAGTAGGGGAGGCTGTGGGAAATAAGGTTTGAAATGGGAAGATCAGGAGTTCAACTCTGTCCCTTTTGAGGTGCCATTTTTATATCCAAGTGGAGATGTCAAGTAGGAAGCTGAATGGTCTAGAGTTCAGGTCAGGGTTGGAGACTTAAAATTCCAGAGAAGTCACAGTGAAACCCAGCTTGTTCCACTGTTTGACCGTTTTATATATACAACCTTTCCCCAAGAAACGTATTTCCAAATAGTCTCTCAAAAAATGGATCTAACAACAGAATACAGACAGCCAACAGACTTTCAATCTCACACCAATGGGAGAGAACCCAAGTTAAATGCAGGCATTGTATTCAGAGTTTATATCAAGAGGGCAATTTTCTTAAGAGTCTAGAGGAAACCTGTGGATTGTTTCTAATAAAGAGATCTATGGATTGTTCCAGATAATTTAATTCGTGTCTTTGTTTACCTGTGGGGCTTTAGTCCACTTTCTGCTAATATAAAAGAATATAGACTGGGTAATTTATGAGGGAAAAAATTATTTCTCACAGTTCTAGAGGCTGGGAAGTTTAAGAGCATGGCACCAGGATCTGTCAAGTTTCATCCCATGGCAGAAGGGCAGGAGGTGGAAGCAAGTACATGAGACAGAGAGCAGATGGGGGCCAAACTTACCCATTTATTAGGAGCCCAACCACCCTGTAACAGCATTAATCCATTCATAAGGGCAGAGCCCTCAGGTCTTATTCACTTCTTAAAGGCCCCACTTCTTAATACTGTTACAATGCCAATTAAGTTTCAGCATGAGTTTAGAAGGGGACAAACATTCAATCTACAGCAGGATTTGATGTTCTCCTAGACTAGAGACTGATACAGGAGAAAACAGTAATTTGAATAAGAACTTATTGATCTATTTTTATGAACTAGAGATGTGTTAGTTCTAATGCCTTGACTTTTGTTTTTGACCATCTAATGGGAAACCATGAACCTTCTGTTAATGTAACTAGATTAATTTTCAATGTAACTAGATTAAAATTGCTTATTTGGATCAATCCAACAGGAACTGTAGCAGAGAAAATGAGTTAACAGTAAATATTATTGCCTCTGGTCAACAACAATCTCTAAGTCAAGATAATAAGAGTAATAATAATAACAACTTTAATTTAGGGGCACATGGCATGAGGACTTTACATTAAGTTTCCCATTTAATCCCACATCTATCTTATTAGGAAAGTACTATTAAAAATCCTAACTTTACTGATAAGAAAACTAAGGTTTAGAGAGAGTTAACTCAGGTCACATACAGTTAGGAGGACGTAAAGTCAGGATTCAAATTCAGACTGTCTGAACTCAAAGCATAAACTCATAGCCACTTTGCTGCATAATCTATGGGAATTTTTTTTTCCAGAGAATTGCCATCTACACTTTGATCTAACCAATAGCAAAATGCAATTCTAAACAATCTTGTCCACATAGATCTTTTAAATCCATCCTTATCCTATTATTTCTTTAGCATTCTTATGTAGGAAGCTCCTATGTGTGACAATATTCTTTATATTTAATAGGAGTAAAAATCCAAGAGCAAATTAAGGCCATTCCAAATGACACCATGAGCTTCTGCCCTGGGCAGACAGAAACTTATCACTTCCTTTTCCTCTGATATAGGGTGCTGAGCAATGTTCCACAATCCCCTGACCAACCAGCCATCAAGTCATTCTTCTTTTCTAGCATTTTTAGAAGAAAGTCAATAGGGCTCTCTCTATGATATATCCCATTTCTACTCCCAATACTATTAAGCCAATGTGCGAATCTCCTGTCTGTCTGTTTGGGCACAAAAGCTCTCTAATAGAAGGGTTGTGAAGAAACATGGAAGAAAACCCAGAAGATAAACTTATGAATGTCCACACAGAAAGAGTACTGGATCCAATAAGCAGATCCAAGTTTTGCAGACATGGACCTCAGATCACACACACACCTATCACCTTGAGGAGAACAGACATCAATAAAGGCAAGCCCCTTGACTCCCTTCACTGACCAAACAGAACTAAAGGTTTTGCTCCAACCAGCAAATGTTACATATGTTTTGAGGCCCCTAGCTCTGGTGAGCTGTCATATGAAATGAATTGCTGAGGCTCAGAGTCTGGATGTGCAAGACACTGCGGTGGATTCTCTGTTGGAAGAGCTGCAGAACCCAAGCCAACCCAAATAGTTGGGAAACCATTCCATAGGCAGACACAGTCCAAAGGCATTTCTTGTTACTGGGTTGTGCATGAGTGCTACAACGTCACTGCAATGCCTTGTAAACAGGAGAATGTCAGAAGGGTTCCCAGTTCCAATCAGCTCTGGGCACTTAAGATCTTTCGGGAAAACCCCTAAGCCTGGTATGCATTCCAGAGCTCATCCGGCTCTAATTAAAACTCATAATTCCAGGCTGTGTTCACCCAAACAATGTCAAGTCAAACCACAAGAAAATCTGTTATCACTCAAATTGGTACATATTTTCCATACAACTGAAATATTATATAAAATCATAAACTGTTAAATGGAAATGTAAAAATTGAATTCAGACCCAATTCCCATGCTACCTTTGTCACACCTTCCAGGAGATGTGAACTGTGGGTCACAGCTGCATGCCGAGGGCATGAACCTTAAGATCAAAGCCTTTTACACCGGAGGAAGCATTGGTGTTAACCCAGTCTCCAAACAACTCCTTGTGCCTGTCCCCACGTTCTTGTTCACTCCAACGTTGTAAAAAGTTATTTGTTTGAATGCTGTTTTAAAGTGCTCTGTGCAGTTAAGTTTTCAAAAGCATGGGGGCTAGTTTTCCTTCAGTGTATATATGAAACTCCCAATAAATTTGAAGTCCTTAGGTGTGTTTTGGGGGAGGCAGAGGATTAAAAGGAGAAAAGTTGGAAAGGAACAAGGACTTCAAAAAGGTAATCCCCTTAGAATATTAAAAAATGCCTTTATTGTTGGAAAGAAAGTCTATAGATCAAAAAATAGACACTGAAAAAGTGTATACCAATTTCATACTTACTTGTACCAAATTTGTATTTCACTTTCCTAAGAAAACTATTCCTTTTATGTAATTGTGACAAAAAGATTAGAAACCGCCCTCACCTTGCTCTGTGTGTGAGTGATTTGAAAATACGCACTGCCTTTCATTTCTGTTAGCTGCACATCAAATTCAGGATTTTGTACCAACTTTCTGTTGTATGAGTATTTGTTAGTTTTAACAAAACTAGTGCCTTAGTTTAAAGAAACTAGTGCCTTAGTTTAAAGAAATTAGTGCCTTAGTTTGCTTGTGAGGCTCATAGGAAAATAAAAACATATTCCTGAACCCAATTCAAAACCAAGACACATATATGCTACATATTTTTCAGATGGTGGTTTGGGACAGTAGCATAACCTTATTCAATTTGTAAAACAGCATTAGATGCGTAGCCTCTGGGTGTATAACAAAGCAACGAGTAACATTTATTGACAATAAAGTTAAACTCGGGAAAAGCAATACAGTTAGCTAGCAGCAAAACTCAAAGAGGGTTCTGGGGGTACGTCTCAAATAATAAGCCATTCAGACCCTGAGCACACAGAAAATTCTAGACTTCCAATTCCATACCCTTGATTGAGACTGTACTTAGCTAAGTAAAATGGACAGAGCAAGCTAAATTCAGTAGTAAAGAATAAATCATAGTTCTTTAAAATAGTGGGATGCTGGCCGGGCCCGGCGGCTGACGCCTAGAATCCCAGCACTTCGGGAGGCCAAGGTGGGCGGATCACTTAAGATCAGGAGTTTGAAATCAGCCTGACCAGCATGGTAAAACCCTGTCTCTACTAAAAATACAAAATTAGCCGGGTATGGTAACACATGCCTGTAATCGTACCTACTCGGAGGCTGAGGCAGGAGAATGGCTTGAACCCAGGAGTCTGAGGTTGCAGTGAGCCGAGATCACACCATTACACTCTAGCCTGGGCAACAAGAACAAAACTCTGTCAAAAAGAGAAAAAAAAGGAGGGGGTTTGCTGGGCTTCATTGGTTTAATTGTTAAGCTAAAATTTAACCAACCAGCATATGGGATATAGAATGAAGCCTTGTGGTTAATGTAAGAAACTTAAGGGAAAATAAATTCCCCCAACAAAGAGCAGTCCTCTTGGTACATTCAAGACTAGAAGTTACTCAGGTAAAGAAAAATTTAATTTATAGAGTCAAAAAAAGGGTACCTGCTTAGATTACAAGTTTTCTTCTAACATAAGTCTTGTGAACACACAGGAGATGCTGCCTCCAGCAACCCTTATCTGGTTGACTCCGGGAATAGCCAACACACAGCAGTTTTCTGTGTGCCAAACATTATGACTCATATGCTTGACACTCACAGTCCATTGGTTTATGCAATGGGAAATTATGTAAGTGAATCAAGAGTTTAGGAATAAATACAACCGACTCTTAGAAAGCCCAAGCAGAGACTGCAGAACAATGACCAGGTCTGAGGGAGGGTGGGCGAAATGCAGGCTAGATTTTGACAGGCATCAGGTCAAGGGTTTCCTTTCCAAGGCAGCTGTACCGGGTAGCAGCAGCCAGTGCCTTGTGGAGCCTGGGCCATCGGTGTCCATAGAGGTCACCCAGCGACAAGGCAGGGCCTGGAGCAGGTGCTGACAGAAGCTAGACTGACCTCTGGGCCAAAATTCCTCCTTCCTTCCAAACTAACCAGGCCAGGCCTCCAGGAAATAATGCCAGAACCAGACTTCTGAACTGGCAAAATAATCACCATGAGCATGAATAGCATTCATGGAGCACTTGCTTTGTATTGGACACTGGACTATGTGATTCAAATGCGTAACCCATATGAAACCAGGCTGCTTCATGGTCCAGTCCTGACCTGAAAATGCAGTCGGAGAAACAGAACCCTAGCAACCCAATAGCACTTGAAAGTATTTTTTTTCTTTCTTTCTTTCTTTTTTTTTTTTTTTTTTTTAAGAGACGAGTTCTCTTAAATCTACAGTATGCTGTTCACTCCTTCCTAGAAAAATCACTATCAAACCATAATCAGGGGTATGGGTTTTGAGGTCGTAGCAATGGTGTGATCATAGCTCACTGCAGTCTTGAAGAACTGGGCTCAAGCAGTCCTCCCGCCTCAGCCTCTCAGACCCACCCAGCTACCCAGACTACAGGTGCACGCGAACACACCTATGTCTGGTTAATTTTTTTTTTTTTTTTTTTTTTTTTTTTTTTTTTTTTTAGAGACAGGGTCTCACTATGTTGCCCAAGATGGTCTTGAACTTCTGGCTTCAAGCCGTCCTCCCGCCTTGGCCTCCCAGTGCACTGGGATTACAGGCATGCACCCGGCCTGAAAGTAATTTGAATCCTAGTTTTACTCTCTAGAAGATAGAGAGTACAATCATGCACTATTAAGCTTTAAGTTCTTAATCTTTCTCAGTATATCTCTCTCACCTCAGAGTTGCTTTTAAAACAACTTTCTACTCCAAACCTCTCAAACTCTTCAAAACAGGATGAAAGTTCTCCTTCTCCCTTTTTCATTCCTTCTCCTTCTGTTGCTCTTTTCTGTCCCATAAGGAGTCCTCTGCCCTTGCCAGTGTAAATTCCCCCCACCTGTGCTCCTCCACTCTTTCCTCTCACACACTGCAGACTTGGGTTTGCAGAAGGTGGGGGAATCATCAGATGAAATAGGAAGGGGAAATATCAAAGGACATAAAGAAAGGAAGAGGCTGTGAATACAGGTGTTCAAACATCTATTAAAGATGTATGTTTAATTCATCTTTGCAGTGACCCCCAGAGGTATGTGATCCCTTTACACATATGAGAAGGTTGGGTTAAGAGGTTCAGTGATGTGACCAGTAACTGGGAGAGTCAGAGTACAGATCCAAGATGCTGTGACCTCAAAACCCATACCCTTGACTATGGTTTGATAGTGATTTTTCTGGGAAGGAGTGAACAGTATAAGGCATCTAGATTCCTTCTCAGGTAGTTGAGCTATGGACTAGGACTTTACTTCACTTCTTTCCAGATTTAAAAAGCAACAATGACCAGAACTATGAGCAGAGAGGCCAAGGACTGGAGCGGAAGCAAGGTGGGTGGCTGTGGGAGGTAGATGTTAGGTGGAATTGCCGTAGCTAGCAATCTATTCTCCTCCTATTACCTAAACAACAAATACAGGGCAATTGGAGACTAGATTTTTTTCTAAATCTCATTTGCTTGTGGAAATCAAGCTTTTAGTGTAGCATTAGGTCCCCTAATCCAGGGCCCAGAAACACCTACAGGGAACTGGCATTATTCATTGTGATGACCTGGCTGTAATAACAAAATTCGTAAAGTAATAATTGTTGTCTATTAAAGTGATTGTTGGGAGAGTTTTTCTGCTATATTTTGTACAACAATGGAGTTAACACAGGGACTCATGAATCCTTATGAATCATCTACTTGGGAGAAGGAGTGAGAAAATAACTCAGGTAAAGGGAAATTAATAACTTTAAAATCCTATAATCAAGGGGTTATACAATTATGTAATCAAGGGATCAAGTCAATCCCTTGATTACATAATTTACCAAGAAATTAGTTGGAATGTTTTGTTTTAATATAAGAAATAATTTAAAGATCAGAAAGCAGAAGTGAGGAAAAAACAGGCCCATTGGGCATAGAGACATGAATATCAGGATCTGTTGGCATCCAAGCTGGCAGCGCTCACATTCAGTGATGTAGTAGTGGTGTGGAGGAGTAAAATCTCCAGGTTGACAGTTGGCACTCCATACTCCAGGATAACAAAGGTTACCATGGTGGATGTGGGCTACAAAGAGGTCAGTAAAAGCCATGTGAGTATGAAAAATGGTGAATGGTGTGAAGTATGTATCTAGAAGAAATAGTCTAAATTTCATAAAGTTATATCTGCTTTAAAAACTGTCTGTAAACAGCCATTCGATCCAGCAGTCCCATTACTGGATATATACCTAAACGGCAAGAAATCACTATGTCAAAAAGATACCTGCATTTGTATGTGTATTGTGGCACTATTCACAATAGCAAAGATATGGAATCAACCTAAGTGGCCATCCATAGAGGACTGGATTTTTAAATGTGGTATATATATGCCATGGAATGCCTACTCAGTCGTAAAAAAGAATGAATCATGTCTTTTGCAGCAACATAAATGGAACTGGAGGCCATTATCTTAAGTAAAATCACTCAGAAACAGAAAGTCAAAACTGCATGTTCTCACTTATTAGCGAGAGCTAAACAATGAGTACACATGGAATAACAGACATTGGAGACTCCAAAAGATGGGAAATGGGGAGGGGGAGTGAAGGTTAAAAAATTACCTATTGGGTGCAGTGTTCACTATTTGTGCGATGTGTACATTAAAAGCCCAGACTTCACCACTGTGCAATATATGCATGTAAGAAATTTGCACTTGTACCCTTGAAATATATCCAAAATTTTTGGAAAGAATTATAACTATCTATATAGTAAAGTGAGATATAAACAAAGAGATTAATAAAAATCCTGAACCATAGATCATGTGTTAAAAGTTGCAAGCTAGGAAAGGGATTTAAGTGTGAATAGTTATACAAAGACATCTAAGTCATGTGTTAGGATAACCAAAGAGAGTGGCTACTTTGTTCTTCCTGCTCATTATTTTTCCATTGTTTCCTTTTCCTACAGTGAGAGAGAGAGAATGAGAATATATAAGTGTGTATGCATGCATGCATACATCTGTGTGTATGTATAAAACTGCATAACAGGCTGGGCACAGTGGCTCATGCCTGTAATCCAAGCACTTTCGGAGGCTGAGACGGGTGAATCACCTGAGGTCAGGAATTAGAGATCAGCCTGGCCAACATGGCAAAACCCCGTCTCTACTAAAAATACAAAAATTAGCTGGGCGTGGTGGCACGCGCCTGTAATCCCAGCTACTTGGGAGACTGAGGCAGGAGAATCGCTTGAACCCTGGGGGACAGAGGTTGCAGTGAGCCAAGATCACACCACTTCACTCCAGCCTGGGCAAAAGAGCGAGACTTGTCTAAACAAACAAACAAACAAACAAAAAATGCTTAACAATCTTATACTGACCTACATTCCCATGGCCATACCCTGGATCTTGTCAATACTCAAAGCAACTTCATCTGTAAAATCTTAAATCCAAATATCTCATTCTCAGATGAGAATGTCTTATTTTCACCCTTTTCCTACGCTTTGGTCCCACCAAAACTGTTTCCCTGCATTGTTGAGGCCTCACTTCCTAATTCTCCCAGTGATCAGTAGCCTCCTGTTTTCACTTCCCTTCCGGCCCAGCACGGACCATATGGCTGTTCAAATGAATCACACTCCTATAATCTATTTCCTCTGTCTTATGCCTAGGATATTGAACAATGCTGGAGAAAAAGAAAAATACAAAACTCCCAAGGCATGAGCCCCTCCAAACTTCCCTGTTTCCCTCATGCAGAACAGAATCTTCCTTTCTCTTTAATCTCAGAAGATTGATCCTGTCTTGTTCCTTCCTGTTTGTCAAAAACATTATATCTTATTAGTGAATTTTGCAATTTAGGCAATTACTCTAGATACAGTGTGAATAGTTAATCAGGGGACAAGACAGGGTGCAGGGACAGTGGGACGGTGTTGTGGGCTTTACTGGGGTGAATGACAACAGCAATAAAGAGAAGTGAATGACTTTGAAAGATGTGTAGGCAGCTGAATCACAAGAATATGATAATAGGTTGGATGCAGCATAGGGGAGATGAGGGTGGGAGTGAGTGTGAGGCACACAGATTTCCGTCTTGAACAACTAAGTGATAACATCTATTATGGATACAGGAAAATACTTGGAAAGAGATTCATGTTTATATAGAAAAAGTAAAAAATTTCATTTGGAATCTATTAAGCTTGAGGTGGCTGTGAGACTTCCAAGTGGAGATGGCTAAGAAGTGTTGGATATGAAGTGTTCCAATCCAAAGAAGGTTCTGGGGTGGAGATAGAAATTTAGAAGATGGTTCCATATGAATGCCATTTGAATTCAGGTAGTGAAAGATGTCATCTAGGGAGGGAGAACAGAATGAAAACAGAAGAGGAATTTGTTCTGATGAACTCCAACAATTTTTGTTTGGGAGAAACAGAAAGAGCCATGGATGAAGATTGAGAAGATGAGAATGAATGGATACAAGGAAAAGTCAGGGAGTAGGGGTAGAAAAAGCCAGTGGCAGCGAAGGAGGAAGTTGCCAGTTATATCAAATGCTGTTAAGGGGTCAAATAAGATGAGAACTCCTAAGTGTCCACTACTCTTAGCCACATGGAAGGAAGTTACCGACATCCTCTGAGAGGGTCATTTCAGAGGAGAGCTGAAGGCAGACAGCAGCCTGGAGTGAGTGGGATGGAATTTAAGACTGGAGATAGGAATTCCAGACAGCAACTCCTTAAAGAAATTTGGCTATGAAGGGAAGAAAATGGGGTCAAAGTGGTGTCTTTTTGTTTTGTTGATTTTTAATGTGTAAGACATGTGTTTAAATGATAATGGAATCATTAGAAAGGAAGAGGTGAAAGCTAAAGTAGAAGAGAAACAGGGAGTATTTGGTAGTAAAATGTCCTAAGAAGAAGAAGAATGAATGAAGAATACAAGTGGATGGTGGGCCTGGGATAGGAGAGAGCCATTATAACTGGAAGGTAGGATAAAAAGATCTGCTAAGATGCTGGCATGGTTGCCGTTTTAGGTAGAGTAGTTTCTATCTAATGGCTTCTATTTGTTTTGTTTCTCTTTTACTACCATTAATAGACGCAAAGACTAAATATCAATAAAGGCCAAAACGAGCGAAGAAAGTGGCAGCCTTTTATTTGCAAATATGCATACACTCTCGGACGAGGTTCTCTGGTCCTCAGGTGTGGGGGGCCAGGGAAGTCGCGCCGGCGCTCTCGGGTGATGTTCTCCGGTCCACAAATGTGGGGGGCCGAAGAAGTCACACCGGCGCTTACGGGCAGCAGACTTTTATGCCTGGGAGCTGGAGGGGGAGGAGTTTGGGGCGTGTGTGTAGGAGTGGCTTCTTGAATTTCGGTGTCCCCGGCTTGACGTCACTCTGCGCATGCTCAGTTGATTTGGTTCTTTCCCCGGGCACGGGAAAATCTGTGATGAAGAACCCGGAAACAACAGGGACTGCTCCATCTTGTTCATCTTCCTCCATCATGTCCCTTTTCCCTCACCCAAACACTATTGAGTTTATGAAGGAGACTTTATTGGTCATCTTCTGGAAATGGTGGTTAAAGGAAGAACTGGAGATTGAAGAAGGAGGAAGATTTAAAATAGGCATTGAAAAGGGAAAGTAACCTAATGAGAGGGACACAAATTTCTATTGCTGGGCAGTGAATGAGAATCCAGTTGAGGTTGAACTGAAAGTGGATTGATTTGCCTTGTTGACATATGGTCTCTCACAGGACTCAGTTATTGGTGAAGGCACAGGGAAGAACAGAGTTGGATTTATGGACAGTTAATGGTTTTCCTGGAGGGATGTTGTAAGGAGGTTTAAGAAACTGATAAGAGAATGATCCAAAAGATGGACTATGCAATCTAAGCTGCTTATGGAGGAAGCAAAGACAGAAGATGGTTAAAGAAAAAGTATGTGAGCCTATGGACAAGAGATCATGATGAGAACAAACAAGTAAGATGGCTGCATAGCCAAATCGTGAGAGGAGACATTGTGGTCAGAGAGTTTGGAGGTCAGACTGTTGACAGTGATGAAAAATCAGGGCCCAGGTGAGACCCTGAAGGTGGAAGGTTGAAGTGTGAAGATCAGTGACAATGGGAGGTGAAGGAACTAATAGGACAGACATCCTTCGGTGCCCCAATTTGAACATGATATTCTCATATACAACCTTCTAAATGTTTTGCATTGTCCCTTTCTTATTGAATCTCAGTGAGACAGCCAGGTGGAAAGGGGTCCCCAGAGAAACTTCAAACAGCCTGCGCACTGGGAGGAATGTGCACTGGGGTGGAGGAATGCGCACCAGGGTAGAGGAATGTGCACCGGGGTGGAGGAATGTGCACGGGGGGAATGTGCACTGGGAGGAATGCGCACTGGGGTGGAGGAATGCACACTGGGAGGAATGTTCACTGGGAGGAATGCGCACTGGGAGGAATGCACAATGGGAGGAATGCGCACTGGGAGGAATGGGCACTGGGGTGGAGGAATGTGCACTGAGGTGGAGCCACAGAAGTACGTGATGTTTGCAGCAGGCAGGAGCCTGGCCCTCCTCTTCCTGGGTGATACCTGGGATTCAATCTGCGAGGCAGGAAGCACACCCACAAGGACTCTGGCTTTGCGGAGAGTCCCTGTTTCCCTTTTTCCCCCATTTTGCCCAATAAATTCCATTTTTCTCCCCCTTCAAATTGTCTGTGAGCCTAATTTTTCATGGCCTTGCCTTGTAAAAAGGACCCTGTCTGTAGCTGAACTGAGAAGAGAGTCCTACAGCATCATTAATCCATCTGGAATTGACATTTATGTGTGATGTCAGATTACCGTTTTAATTTTCTTCTATTTGGATAAGCAGTTGTTCTGGGGCCATTTATTGAAGTTATTTCATCCCAAATATCCCTTGAATATGTTCCTTCCTCACTATCCTTACCTTTTATTCCATCCTGTCACATTCCATCCTGTCACCTCTACATGAAGTAATACAGTACTTCCACCTCTTTTCCCTACAGTCTATATTCTGTAATTTGCTGTAAATGTTACCTTTCTAAAATACAAATATGACCTTGTCACTCCCCTGATTAAAGTGCTTAAATAACTTCTTTTTGTTACCTATAGAGTAAAAGCCACACCCTAAGCCTGGTATATGTAAAACATCTCACAGTATTTTTCTTTATAAGATTTCTTTGCTTATCAAATCATCCTCATATTTTGGCATTATCTACATTTGCACTCAAATGCTATGGGGTAGAAAAATATGTGATTCAAATTTACTTTTAAAAACTCTTTTACCAAGACTATTAATTAGAATCATAATTTCTAGATATTAAATGTTCTAATTCATTTATTTGTCTTCTATGCATTAGATACTGTACATTTTTTAAGCACTTAGAATCTAAAGAAGGACAGAAAGCATTAAGCCAATTATCTTATGAAAAGGAAAAAATACGTATAGCTACAGACATTTGAGTAAACTGCTACTGAGAGCCTGATGAGGAATAAATGGCATTTAGTTTGATGGAAATCTTGGAGGCTTCGTGGAAAAGTTGGCTAGGTCTGTTTTGAAAGATGGATAAAACTTACCAAGCCAGAGAAGGGGATGGGAAGGCATTTTAGATGGGGGACAGCATCAATAAAGTCAAGAGAAGTAGGAGAGTGTGATCTTGGAGAAGAGGAGAAAGATGAGTAGCTGGAAATGCATTGAGGTCAGAGTGCACAAACCCTTCAAGGACCAGTTAATAGATCTGCTCTAGTTAGTTGGCACTGGAAGTCACTGAAAGTCCCTACTAAGTGACTGATATAATGAGGTTGTGACATGATCAGGTGGATTGGGACTCAGAGAGATGAATCTTATTGGATGCCCTGCTAGTCTAAGCATGGTGTGCTGTTGGCTTGTTCTGAGAGATGGAAAAGCCAGAAAGGATGCAAGAAAAATTTGAGAAGCAGAACCCCAAAATAGCAGTTAGATACCCAGAGAAAGTGGGGAGGAAGGAGTCTAATTCAGCTCCAGAAAGGTAAGAAGTGCATGAGGAATTCCTGCATCTGATTTAGCACTGTTTATATTCACATTTGCTTAAATGGAATTTCTTATGCTTTCTTGGAGGCTTTAAAAAATATTTACTACTGAAAATTATTTTCATAGCCTAACTTTACGTCTTCAGATTAATGTTTTTATTCTTGTGTCTCTTCTCCTCCTCCTTATGTGTGACAGCTTCTACTGGATATGGTTGGATCCGCTGACCACGCTCTCCAGGAAGCTGCAGCTGGTTGTATATCCAATATCCGCAGGCTGGCTCTTGCTATAGACAAGGCCAGATACCCTTGAAATTTAAATGGACATTACAAGCTATCAAATTCTACATGACACAGGACGTGTCACTCCCATGGCCAGGAAACCTACATTGGGAAACGTTTGCAAACCCTTTCAACCGTCTAAATGAAAACACATAAATTGAAAATGCACAGAATGTTTTTCATCTGAAAATTTCATGGAGACTTTTGTTTCCATTTAATGTTTTAGAGATATGACATGTAGTAAGATGGAAAGCCAATAAACCTCTGATAAGTTTCTAAGAATTTGAGAATATACGTATGCAGTATATATAGAGAGAGTTCAGTGATGCTTTTGTTTTTGTGGTGATTGTAATAAACGATATGACCCTCCCAATGTGCAGTTTCATAGTTGTTCATGAACGTCTTTACAGTTCCCTTTCTGCTAAACTAATCTAACTGTCCTGTCATTACGGCTTTGTCTGTTTGATCACTTGCAACCCACGGGAGAGTTCCGAGGAGATGTGCTGATTTCACAAACTGTTATTAAATAGAATTTAGTGTCAAGCAGCTGGACTTAGAGAGATCATCCTAAGGTCATCCCAAATTTCTCCTAAATACTAGCAAACATCTGAAAGAATAATGTATAACTGTCACTGTACCAGATCATGCAAATCACAAGAACATAAGCAATGAGTTTTGTTGTTTTACACTTGGACTTACAGAGCATAAACAATTATATGTTTTATTTCTCACAGAGATTTACCAACATTTTCTTGAAAGAAATTAATTGATACTGATGTAAGGATAATACGACTTCACATAAAATTGCTTTGAATTTCTGAACTTGTTTTCAGCACACGAAGTACTTTTTAAAAAGTGGCTACAAAAAAAAAATGGCATTTTATCAGGTTATAGAAACATTAGAACCCACTTAGAAGAATCACATATGTAAGCTCGGTGTGCTGAAATGTTTGGGAACTCACTGTCCCTAGTATTGTAACACTTGCCAGAAAAATTGCTTTGTATTCATCAGCACCATAAACTGACAATCTCAGTTAATGCTTTAAAAAAGCAATCAAGGAGGTTTTATTGAAAAATATTAGATACTGGATATGTGTGTCATCGTTTCAAGATCATAAACTTAATTGAATTAAATGTAAATTATTTGTATGAAATGAAAAGCCTGTACAGGATGAAAATCATACAAGGGATAGATACTGTGGTAAAAAGATAAAGCCCTTCTGAGAATGTTAAGGTTTCATAAACCACCAATTCATTGTCATGACTTTTCAAAGGAGGTTCTAAAAAAGGATAATGCGAAGAACAAGAACATGGTATTAATGCGAACTAAAAATTGAAATGTAAATAATAGAGGAAATCCCTTAATTTTCAACAGCAGAGATTTCTAATGTTAAAGTCACTGTTTGGCTTTGTTTCATTAGGCATTAAAAATACTTCTAGAAGCCATGGATTATGACAGCGACAGGAAAAGAATAAAACACATTGCTGTTGTAATATTATTAGAGGAAATTTCTACCATTGTTCTCAGATTTTAAAATGTTCTTGTATCAGTAGTGGTCCCGGGAGTGAAAAAAAACAGCAGGTAAAACAACAAAAAGAACCGTATGAACGTTGGAAAGGAAGAGTCGTTTCTTTACCATGTGCTTGCTTGGAGGAAAACTTGGGGCTTCTGTGTTTATGGTTAATAAATGCATAAAAGAAAGGTAACAGTGCCGTTTTAAAATAGACTAAGCACTTGGAAACAGAGAAAATTAGCATGAAGATTGTCTTGTATATTTCTAAGTAGGATTTTTTTTTTCTAATTCTTAAACACCAGAAATGTAGTAATTTCAGAGTAAACAAATGAGAAGTTGAAATTAAAGGTCCATTTTTGGCCTATTGTTGTGAAATGGCATCACAGAAAACTCTGGTCTTGCTAGAAAAATGTCAAAGCCAGCGGAAACACCCCCAGCTTTCAGGGAACACAGGTATGGATGATCGCTCCATTGTTTTGCTACCCCATACCGTGTGAGTACTCTTTTTCTTTTTCATTCATTTTTGTATGAGGGATTTTTTTGTTATATTTATTTTGTGCTATTTATGGCTGACAGTCTTAATTCTTTGTAAGTTTTGGGGGACAAGGTTCTTTTTTAGACTTTATTCCCCCGCCCAGGACATTGAGGGAATACAGTATGCTCTCTTAATAACTGATGGCTGCTACAGTTTGAGAGGGGTTTAAGGTGGAAAGAATTTTAAGCAGATATTCTTTGATGTTCTAGTCTCTTTAGTTTGCAAGGTTTCCTCCTAGAAATCCTTACTTTGATCCTTCTGCTTTTTGCAGTCAATGTTCTTTTGCTAATATCAAGATGACTTGTACTGAAAATGACTTGTTTCTTACAAAAACTTTTCTAGCTTCTGAAAGTGAATGCGAGGATAGTTTTCGTAGGGCCTGGCATTGAAAAATCTGTTATTTTTGATAGAGTTTGATGTTACCATTATACATCCCTAAGGCATTTGCATGGAACTGAGAGACTATAATTAAAAATATTTAGAAAATTTATTGCTACTCAGGAGAGTAAGTATCTCAGTTGTTGATAAACAGATGATGACCAGACTGTAAGTAAATCCATCCTTCTTCTTTTACCTAGTGGGATTGGGTTAGCAAAAATAAAGAAACTTGTCCCGTCCAGATAATTTAAAGCATTTAATCTCGTTCCATGAAGATTTGGGAATGGAATAGTCTATGTCCATTCCTGTAACTCAGTGAAAACAATAAGGACACCCACTTATTTAAGAGCCTCACTGCTTCACATTCATTAAATGGCCCCCAAAAACCAATGGTCCCCAAGAACTTAAGCGTAAACAGTGGAACTCTCTCTCTAAGTGAGAATGGAGTCGAAAGGAAACCAACTTTTATAAGATGCTACTCTATGCAAGCATCGTATTAGGTATTTTGTACTCATTATATCATTTAAAATACAGGAGAACTGATAAAACAGACACTCTCAGATCTGACTAGGGCCTACTTAAATGGGCACAATCATTTTGCAAGGTGAATTTGGCAATGTATACCCAAAGTGTTACAATTTTGTATACCTTTGTGCTATGTCCAAGGATTTATCTACAATGATGCTCAACACACCATTGCTTTATTTCAATTATGGTTCAATCACGCAATGAAAACATTATAGGATAATAAAATAGCTAATGACATAAAACGCATTTCAGAATATATCATTAAATTGAAAATCAGGTTCTGACATAGTATATACAGTATGAGCACATTTAAAAAATTATATACACATAGCTAAATAGTTACAATGAAAGAAAGAGCTGAGTTATCCACACATATTCCTGAATACTGAAATAAAAATGATTTTTGTTTCCTCTTTTGCTCCTCTGTGTGTTTTCTGATCTATTTCACAGTGAACATGAATTTCTGCTTTTTAAAGGGAAACCATTATCGATTAATTTTATCTTTTTATCATTTGTAAACTTCTAAACCAGACATTGTTCCTACTTTCTAGCACTAATTTTAAAAGAGAAGTTCTCAGTTTACAAATGGAATACACAACACACTTTTTGGAAATATAAGAAAAATAGCTTCAACATCTGAAACACCATAAAAATATTCTTAATCTACAAAATATGTATTTGCAATAGCCTTAACCCACAAATAATAATGCTGCAGCATAACTGAAACGTGCTGAAGTGGCCCATGTGTAAATTCTGACTGTTTCCTTATTTGGTTTTTGTCCATTACAAGCAGCTGAATTCTACCTCAGGAGTATAGAAAACACACAAGTGATGTAACAATTCCGAAGATCATTAAAAGATTGCTTCATACAATGTTGTTTTGAGAAGGAAAGAATGATTTGGGCCCATTTATTTGTTTACTCCATCGTAGATGCCTAAGATGAATAATATTGTGATTTACTAAGTCTCTTTATATATTTTACCTGAATAATTCTAACAGAAGTACACTCTCAACCAAACTGTGCCAAACAATAAGTAAATATAGGACAGTTTTCTAGACTTCTGTTCTCTCTTAAAGCATTATGTTTTTCTCCTTTGTGCTATTTCTTTATGCTCTGATTGTTACATTAATTTCCCCTCATTCCAACATTTGTTTCTCTTCTTTTTTTCCCTCCACTCTAATCTCCATGTTTCCAGCTTCTACTCCCATTTTCTCTGACAAATGGTTATTACATTTTCTGGCTCTTAAAATATTTTATGCTTCAATTTCTATAAATGCAAGATATAAAGTTGATATTTCAATATGTTTCTGATGTATAATTGTCATGGCTGACTTGAAATCGTGTAACAGATGGAATCCTTATACTCTCAACCCATTATTTTCAAATTTTCAAGTAAAAGTGACTTATTCTTTATTTGCATCTGTCAAGACAAAAGGAAGCTTTTCTTTTGCCAATTCATGCCACTCTGATTTATTAGTTGATAAAGACATCTTTTATAAATTACATAATTGCCCCATGATGTTCAGAGTTTAGATTTGTAGTTACAATTTAGAGTTATATCCTAATTTATTTTCATGATCGAAAGATACATTCGTGCATATCAGTGTGGTTCTTATAGACTTGAAGACTCTATAGCTGGTTGGCTTTTCCACTGAGGAAGACTATACATACGTCAGAAAGGAAGTTCAGACAAAGGAGTATGGATAGTTCAATGCAACTCCTTTCTCACTATTGGGAAGAAAAAGAAAAAGCTGTTGTTTGCCATTAGATTAGTACATGAGCAATTTCAAACCTAAACGTCTGTAAGCACTAGGCAAGTAATCTAAATGAGAGAAAATAGCTAGATTAAAAAATAATAATAATACTGATATAATTGCCAATTGACTTTTAGCCTCCATATCTGGGAGACAAAAGGGATGGGTGGAGACCATGGAGAACTGGAGAATACAGACAATTACTACTCACTGCTGGACAACCATTGCCAGATCTTGCAGTTATTCAGTAGAAATACATATTTTTTCATAGCCAATCTCCCACATTTTAAATATGGCAGCTGTATTTGTCTGCTAGAGCTGTCGTAAAACTTAACCACAGACTGGGTGGCTTAAACCACAGAAATGTATTTTCTCACAGTTCTGGAGGCTGGAAGTCCAAGATCATGGGGCCAGCAGGTTGGTTTCTGGGGAGGCCTCTTTTACTGGCTTGCAGACAGTTATCTCTTCGCTGTGTAAGAAGTTGGCAAATTAGGCATTTGAGGAGGTATAGTCATGCATTTGAAATGCCAGTAAGGTGTTATAACTGTGCCACTTATGAGTGCCAAGATGACCTAAAAAATGACACTAACTCTCTTAAGTTCTACTGTGTGATGTTTAGATTGTGCTAAAAGGCAAATGTCAGTTTTCTGCAACTGCTGTGTGCAATTAAGCCCTTTTAGAGAGAAAAAGGGGCAGAAGACCTCTGAAAACGTGCTTGAACTGTGAGAAAGATTTCTTGGGTGGGATGCTGCCATGACAATCTGCTCAATTTGCATTGTGGATGTAATTCATACTCACAAACAGGCCCGTGAAGATGGCGAGACTGGTTCTTTGACTGCTTGCAAATGCCACTGTCTGCTTCTGCATAGTCTTCCCCTCTCTCTCTATAACCCCTCCCTTCATTTGCAGAGAAACTGTAGCTCCAGCCGAACCTCATCTTGCTTTAAATGTTGTGCACACATGGGGAGAATCTCACGGTTAGCACCAGGTTTTGCTTTGAAGGAGATGTGTTGCTTTTTCAAGCTTCGATGATCGTTCCTAATCTTCAACTGCAAGGCGTAAAACATTAAGGGATCACCTTGATTATTTTGTCCTGTTTGAAGCAATAAACAGCTGCTGATGCTGATTTAAAACAGAAGACAAGCTAATGCATTGTAATCTGTGAGGTCAATTTATTTAGATTATTCTCTTAAACGGAACTAATTATGAGCTAAAACAACAAACTTGAAGGTGTAAAGGAAAGGAGGGTCTTTGCTTTTCTGCCTATGAGTGTCATGAATGTGCAAGACAGATGTTGGAGACAGATGTGCTTTAACCAAGATGTGTGGCTGGTCTGCTTGGATTTCTAATGCAGAATCTGCTCATGGGCCTATAGGAGCCCGACTTTTCTTGCACTGTGACTATATGAGGTTTCCCTTTCTTTTCTTTCTTTTTTTTTTTTTTCCACCCAGGCTGGAGTGCAGTGGTGTGATCATGGCTCACTGCAACCCTGACCTCCCAGGCTCAAGCAATCCTTCCACCTCAGCCTCTTGAGTAACTGGGATCACAGGCGTGCACCATCTCACCCAGGTAAATTTGTTTATTTTTAGTAGAGATGAGGTCTCGCTATGTTGCCCAGGCTGGTCTCAAACTCCTGGGCTCAAGGAGTCCTCCCTCCTTGGCCTCTCAGTTTTCCATTTTTTTGGATAATATTGTTAATAATTTCCTCGGAAAGGAGATTGTTTTTATTTATACCCTTTCAGCAGAGAACTGAGGCTTCAGAGAAGGAATGAGGAATGCCTTATAAGCACTAGAAAACCTTCAATTTATTCTTAGTTCTTCAGATGTAGTCCTGGCCAATCTATTCAGAGGCAATCAAAGGAAATTGATATGAATGTCTTCGATTTCCCTTTCCTCAATTCAATTCATTCTAATTTCAATCTACCTCCCCGTTCTTACCTCCCACTATTCTCCTTCAAATATATTCTACATGTAGTCTGGTCCAAAAAAAAAAAAAAAAAATCACATATGTTGACTCAGATGTGAAAAAATTTACGTAACTTCCTTTAATTTTTACATGTCTTTCCACTGATGGGTGAAAAGCTTGACTTTGCCAATTAGAAGTGTCTAGCCTCTTTTGATTAAAAATAGCTCCTCTTGGTTCACTGCTACATCTCTCAAAGTTGTTCCCCCTTCTCAAGTGTTCTCCCCTTCCTTCCCTTCTGCCCTCCTGGGCGCCTGTGAGCTGAGTTCTGGGAAGACGTGTGGGAATCTCCAGGAAAGTTGCACGCCCCTTTTTGTTCCTTTATCCCCAGCCTGCCTCCTTTTTGTCTTGCTGTGGGTAGCTTTGAGTGTCCTGGTCACAGGGCAGGCCGGCACCTGTGCTGATGCACGGAGTCTCTCGTGGATCCTAGTCAAGAAGCCTCCACCTCTGACCTCTCCTTAGAACCCCTGGCCCTGTCTGGTGTCTGGGTCGTCTCAGCTCTGCTGGGCTCTCCCAGGAGACTGGGAGCTGCTGGCTGCTTTCCCTGTACCACAAAATCATGCATGGGCTCTTTCAAGGCTGCCCTAAGCTCACCGGCTTAGAAATCTCCCTTAGCTGGGCCAGACATGGTGCCTTGCAGAAACTGGACCTTCCCTGAGGAGCATAAACCCCTCTAGGCTGACTTTAATAACTTTTATTTCCTTCAAAGTAAGCCAAGCTCTCCAAGCAACCTCCTTCCCTTCTCTTCTTGCACTTCCAAGCTGTCCTCCCAACACAGGGGAGTTTTACTCTCCTCTGTGTAGCAGGAGCTTTTTTGGAATCGAATTCTCCATTTTTTTCTGATCTCAATCCTCCAATCCTCCTTTCTTTATATAAAACCTGCTCTTAGAGGTCTGAGAAAACCATCGACTCCTGCTTGAAAGCCTAATTTTGGAGATGATTATTTATTTGCAAAGTTTATTTTGAAAATATAGTTGGAAACTCAAAGCTGAGCAAGGACTTTTTTGTTCTGGGTGGCATTTTGTCTCCCTTTCCCTGCAGAAAATTATCTTCTGCGAGCATCCTGGCTTAAATAGAGGGGAGGCTGCAAAACTTTAAAAACAACCAACTAACCAAACTAACAAACAAACCCGACCCTGGAAATACTAAAGAGAAAAAAAAATACATCATATGGTATTTCAAAATATTGCCTATTTCAATCAGCCAAACTAAACGGCTTCTCTTCCGTGAATATGCTGGACTGTCCTGTTTCCACATCTTGTCTGTGTTGATCCCGTCACTTCGAATAAGGCCTGGGGCTTAGTTTTCACATCACACTTGCTTGTCTGTTGTGTGGCTTTTCGCCTTAGTTGTTGTAAATGATTTCTGCTTTCATTCCTGATTTATTAAAAGGAAAATTAGCAACGAAAATGGCTTGTTACTGATGTCAGAGCCAAACCAGTGGGCCGCACATTTTCTCTGGCAACCCCTGGGAAACAGATGAAAAGACAAAACAGTATGTATGAAGGTTAGAAGTTCTGGATAACCTGATGTCAGCTCCTTGTCAATGAGCGTTCTCTGCGTGGTGGGGGTGATCTTATCCACTAAGATTTTGATAAAATCAGCTTGAACACACAGAGAGGGGAAAACTCAACATTCTTCCAGTATTTCCAGGAATTCTTGAGTGGGACCTGTTTTTCCACGTTACCTCATGATCCTGATGATTGGCGGATCATCTACCTGTTCAGGTCTCTCTAGTCTCACCTCTTGCAAGTGTTCCCGTTTCCTTCTTCTTTCATGCCCTTGTAATCTCAGGCATGTAACGCAACCCTTTTTCTTTGATTTCTGAAAAATACCACTGGCCTCAGGCAAATAGAAGTAGGAGATGTTGAGTGATGATCCATGAATGAGGACAGGACTGAAGAAAGCTTTACTCTGTAAACCCACACCTATGTTCTGTCTCCCAGCTGTTCTCAAAACTGAGAACCTCTCACCGGCATCACTGGCCTTGGGATCCTTCTTTCTCACCATCCAATTTCCTCTCCCATAACTTCCCCCCATTTCCAGAACCACCACCCCACCCCCAGATGCTATCCTCAGAAATTTAAATACTTCTGTATCTATTTGCTTTTGCTGCTTAACAAGCCATTGCCAACAGTCATTTGTTGAGCTCATGATTCCACTGGTCAGCAATTTGGACTGGGCTCAGGTGGGGGCCTGCATGCATCTGCTGTCACCTATAGGTTGACTTTGATGTTTTGGCCGGGCTTTCACTTGTCTGGGGCCTCAGCTGGGACAGCTGGGCTGATCTGAATGTGCTCCACGCACATTCCAGGAGGCAAGCCCAGGCTTATGGAGGTTGCACTCAGTTTCAAGAGAACACCCAAAAGCATGTAGGGATCCTTGAAGCCTAGGGACAATTGGTACATCATTTCTTCTGCTGCATTCCATCTGTCAAAGCAACTCACAAGGTCTCCACTTGATAGGGGGCTACAAAGTCATGTTGTAAAAAGATGTGTATATGGGGAGTGGTTGGGTGGGGGACACATATATATAGGACAAATCCAAGGGCTTGTGTTTCCATAATCAAAATAGTCCTTAAGTTGTTTTTACTTAAAATACATTTCTTTCCTCTTGGAAGAACTTTGCAGCCACCTCTTAAACTTCTGTGATTTTTCTTCCCAAGATCACAAGAAAATAACTTCAGTATGTGAGTGTGTTTTGGGAACAGGGAGAGTTGCAAGAAACGAAAGTAATTGTTTTTGCTCCTGGGTAATAATTTAATTTTTTATCTTCAAAATTTTTATTATGGGGACTTTAAGATAAGCAAACAATACAAATGTATATTTACTCCTGCTTTATTTTAATACATCCCACCCAAAATTACACGAGGACGAGTGTCCTAACACCCCAGTGTGGTATGTTCAGACAGTTTCTAGCTACCCTGAAATTTGCTGAAGAAAATGGGTCAGCCACCAACTGTGAAATTGATTTTTAAGTACACTGGAGATAATTACTTTTTACAAAATACATCATAAAGACAAAGATCCTTTCTAACTCCATTTTCAATAACGGCAGAATTAACAGAGAACTAAAAGAGGATTGAACCTTCTGTGAAATTAATATACTAAGGGGAAAAAAAGGCACAGCATTCTTTTCCTAAGGAAAAGGAAAGAAACTGATGAGGAAAAAATAATTTGTTCCAGGAAAGCAAATTTCAGTAACTTTAGGGCACTGGCAAAATAAATAAATAAATAGATACATATTTTGGAAACCTAATGGGAAGAAAGCCATCCAGAAGAGATGGATACTCTTTAAACAAACAATGTTGGCAGGTGAACAAACTGTATGGGAAGTGCAGGACAGGGAACAGGGTGCCAAACTGGCAAGGCAGAACTGTGCAAAGTTCTGAAAGGCGAATAGAGAACCGTGAAATGATGTCCAGCCAGATCACCAAAGAAGAACAAAAAGAAGGGACTGGGAGGTGCAGGGACCACATCAAAAGTGAGAAAGACACTGCAGTGTGGGTAGACATAAAAGACATCAGGAAGCTGTTAATCAACTGCATTAATAAAATCCAAGTTATTCCTGACCATGTTACCATTTGGCTAAACAACCAACCCTGGATTTCACATACAGTATTTCTCTGCTGGCCTGTTGCCTGGCTCCATAATCAGCATTGACTAAATGTTTTTGATTGCAAATAGCAAAACCTTAGCTCAAATGGCTACTTTTTTTTTTTTTTTTTTTTTTTTTTTTTGAGACAGAGCCTTTCTCTGTCGCCTAGGCTGGAGTGCAGTGGCACGATCTCGGCTCTCTGTAACCTCTGTCTCCCAAGTTTCAAGCGATTCTCCTGCCACAGCCTCCCGAGTGGCTGGGATTACAGGCATGTGCCACCATACCTGGCTAATTTTGGTATTTTTAGTAGAGACAGGGTTTCACCATATTGGCCAGGCTGGTCTAGAACTCCTGACCTCAGGTGATCCACTGGCCTTGGCCTCCCAAAGTGCTGGAATTATAGGCGTGAGCCACCATGCCCAGCCAAAATGGCTTTTTAAATAATGGGAATTTGTGGGTTCATGTAAACAAAAAGTCTAAAGATAGAGTGATCTTTAGGTAAAGTTTGATCGAGTTTTGAATTCTATGCGTCTGAAATTATCTTGGCCGTGCCCTCCTCTGTACATTGGCTTCATTCTCAGCTGGCTTCCCTCATGGTTGCAAAATGGCTGTAGCCACTCCAAATCTCATATCCTCATTGCACTGTTCAGAGGAGTTCCTCTTCCTCCAACCACAAAGCAAACTGTCTGGGCTTCACGCTGATTGAACTGACTCAGGTCATTACCATGCGGATTGACTGATCCTAGATGTGTTCATCCCTGAAGAACCAGGCACTGGTAAGGAGATGGATTTATGCTGACTTCCTTGGGTCATGTGTCGACTGGAACATGGCGGGCTCCATCTCATCCAACCCACAGGGCTGATACTCAATGGGGTAAATGTGCAGGAAGCCAGTAAAATGCCTGCCTCAGGTAGTCTGAGCAGAAAAGGACTCTGTTACATTCTCTTCTGGTTTGGGTGACTTAATAGGCACGTAATCAGAACAAGGTTAACATGTAGCAAACCATGGCAGGTTAGACAACATTCTCAGGGCCTGAATGTCAGCCCGGTTGTATCCCACATCTGCCTGAAAGAAAAGCACCAGCTCTGTGTATTAAAAGCATGAATAGCTGCTCTGCAGCCATCTTCTCTCTTAACTTACTGTAATCACTAAATTTGTAGGAACGTGAATACCCTTCTCTCACGTTGGATCTTTGAAAAGTCAAACATTCTCGTGCTTACACCTCACTTTGTGATAAAGCTGAAAATATTTCAAAGTAAATTAAGTTCCTCCATGTGTAATTATCATCTGCATAAATTTAATTTTAATTTCAATGAAACTTAATTGGTCAGAATAAATGTCCAGACACATTTTTATGCTCTTAAATGAACAAAAGTGATTTTTGCTCTATAAAGGATAATTTCCATTTTTTCTCTATAATTACTACCATTGATGTCTTTGAAATTTCTAGAAAAACATTTTTATCTCTTAAAAGAAATGTCTAGAGTGAACCTCAAAACCTCATCTGCAAAATAAGAATAATTACACCTGCTTCATAGGGCATCATGAGGATAAAAGAACTTAACATATAAAAAGTAAGTACAACAGTGTCTGACACATCTAATATATCATTATTATATATGTAATATGCAAGATTATTATATAACAACATCATTATTACCTCATTTTACTAGTTTTCACTTAATGCTCAGGCTAGACCTAAGAGGTTGGTGTTTATTACCACATTTTACAGAGGAGACACAAAGAGATGATAAATAAGGCATTGGGTTTCCAAGGTATTGAAATGGTGTAACTTTTTCTTCATAAGTTACTAAGATTCACATTAAAAATAACTTCAGACTTGCTAATCTCTTTTACACTTTCCTTGAACTTTCTTCTGGTTACTGAACCGATTCAGTTGAAACTCAGCAAATACATGCATGAGACACTATCTCTGCTATTCATTCATGGTCAAAGCTACTCTGCTGGGTGTTTATTTTCCAGATACTTCTGTCTTCCAGTCTCTTCCTTTTGTTATGTTTAGTTTACAGATTACATAATCTGTAGGCTTAAACATCTATCCTTACAGTTAAATTTAAATATCTGGCACTTAGTAGGTAGTCATTAACATTTATTGAAGGAAGGAAGGAATTAAGCACAACATTGATTTATAAAGAAAAACAAAGGCTTACAGGAAAGATAGAAACTCTAATTCTCATGCCACCACTCAGGCCAATGATATGACTAAAGGAATATAAAAATTAGAGAAAGCCTGAACTAGCTGTGGAAAATAGTAAAAGGTGGCATTTACATATCAGAAACATAACAGAATTTCTGCTAAATATAATGGGAATGGAAACAGACTAAGGAAGTCATGAAGGGTCAACTGTAAATTCAGTTTTACAAACTGCTTTTATCATCTAGCAGCATGACTTGAAGGTTTTTCCAGGTGAATATCAATATTACCACTTCAATTGCTTATAAATATTTCATTATTTGTATGCATAATAATTTAATTCTTGCCAATATTTAGATTGCATCAATTTTCATTTTTACAAAAATGTCATTGAACATCAAAAATCTTATTTTCAAAGGCAACTGTTGCAGAATGAAGATTATAATTTTCAAAAATTATAAGGAAAAAAGCAAATAAAACCAAATCGGTATAACAAAAGGTTGAAAGCAAAAGAAACTGCAAGGAAGTTGAAACTAGCAAAATACGAGAATGGAAGAGCAAATGAATGCAAATGAACGAATGCACCTCTTAAGAGGTCGAAAAAACAACCCTCTGTATTTAGGTCCAAAGCAACTCAATTTTATTCAGTTTAAGCAAGGCACTAAAAGAAAAGCTACACATAAAAATAAAGGGCTATGCAAAAATAAATTAGGTAATGGTTGCATGAAAGACTTGAGCTCTTTCCTTCTCCTCTATGTTGATTTCATTTTTTTGGCTTGTAGCAAGACAGCCGCAGCAATTTCGAGTGTCATAGCAGAAATAGCAATATTCAGGTAGAGATAAGAGGCCCTGGCTCTTGCTCAGAAAAAGGAAACTTTCCCAGAGGCTATCTAGCTACCAGCACGCTTCGTTTTGGCCAGGACTGGACCTCATGCCCAATAAACACTCAAGTGGAAAGCATAATGGACTCACCACTTGACCAATCAAATCTTTGCCTGAGACACTTAGCTATTTGGGAAAGACGTGACTACCTAAACAAATCTGAGGTTTAGGAAGGAAGGGGAATAAATGGATTCTAGCCAGGCAAGCGGTGATGATCACAACACCAGATCAGTGTTGACAAAAAGAAAGTTGATGTATACTAAACTGACTTAAGGACATAAAAGCATTATTAAGGATCAAGGGCTGCTTTACTTAATGATAGATTCACCAGGAAGACAAATTATTCTGATGCTGTATTCACCTAAAAACATAGCTTCAAAATACATGAAGTAAAAAGCAAGCAGAAATATAAGGTAATATAAACAATTTTTTTTTTTTTTTTTTTTTTTTTTGAGACAGAGTCTTTCTCTGTTGCCCAGACTGGAGTGCAGTGGTACGATCTTGGCTCACTGCAACTTCTGTCTCCCAGGTTCAAGCAATTCTCGTGCCTCAGCCTCCCGAGTAGTGCACCACCACACCTAGCTAATTTTTGTATTTTTAGTAGAGATGGGGTTTCACCATATCTCAGTAGAGATATTTCACCAGTTTGAGGCTGGTCTCAAACTCCTGACCTCAGGTGATCTGCCGGCCTCAACTTCCCAAAGTGGTGGGATTACAGGCATGAGCCACCACACCCAGCTGGCAATATAAATAATTTTATATAATTTTAGGTCATAGTGGAAGATTTTTAACATACTTTTTCCAAGGACATTGAGCAGAACAAAACTTAGTAAGAACTGAGAAATTATGAACTGCAGAATTACTAAGCTTGATGTAATTGATATATGTGTGTGTGTATATATATACTGTGTATGTATACAGTGCTACAAGCAAAAAAATATTAAATACATATTTTCAAGCACATATTGAATATCTATAAAAGTTGATCACATAGTTGACCACAAAGTGCAACTCAGTAAAAAATCAAAGCAGTAAAATTACAAATGAAATCAATAGCTAAAGATAGTCATGAAACGAATACATTTAGAAATGTAAAAACCCACTTCTAAATAATTTATGGGTCAAAAAAGAAATAATATTGAAAATTGTAAAACAGAACTGACTGGCAATAGAAACCCTACATATTAAAAACGAATGCAGGATTATTTGCAGGGAAAATTCTTTCTGAGACAACTGGGGCTTGTCTTTTTTCTAATAACATATTTCCATCCAAAATGTTGACACTGACAGAAAATTTAGGAAAACATTATACTTCTTCCATGTATTTTGGAAAGACTGCCCTCTGTTCTTTCTTTCCTTGAGTATTTTCATGAAGTCTCAGTTAGAGTCCACATGCCATTTATTTTCTCTTTATTAAGCATTTTTGTGGCGATTTTATTCAAATAGCCAGACCAGTAACGGTCAGCCTGTCCACACTCCCACTCCACAGGGGAACATTTTCCTTATGCTAGTAAGGTGGCTATCAGAGGAGTTTCTTATTGCCCTCTCTGGCCACTCCACAAAGAAATCTAAATTGCTCCAAGTATTGCTAACCTGGCCATCTCCTTGTGGACTCTGTCACTAGCTTCACAACTCTGCACATTAGTAACCTCTTATTGATAGAACATCTGCTTCTGTGAATTTCAAAATCCAAAGCTATGCAAAATTTCTCTTTTACCATTTACTCTAATGAATTGCATGCTCAACTTGATTCAAAGGAGGGAGGAAGAAATGAACATTTCACCACCTGCCCTGTGTAGAGAGAGTTTGTAGAGAGCTTTCATTTGATTTGTCTCATAGGGATGATAGTAAACCCAAATAAGAAAGAGGAATAGAATGATTTCTACTTCCAGGTTTATTATACAAATAATACATTATTATTTTATTTAAAGTTGATTTCTTGTCATGAATAGTTAAAATGCATGAATACTTGTACAGATCATCTGTTATGGTAAAGAATGATTTTGCACATGGTTGCATTAAGGAAAACCCATTTTATTTCCTTTCGACTTCATCCTAAGATCACAAATGTTGGCACTCTTAACCGAACAAAGGATAGACTTCCTTAAGCATGTTTCCTGATAATAGCTTTCATTTTATTTTGGTTGGCTAGATGTATATTGCCTCTCTAAGACCTCAATTATATAACCTGGGATTTCCACATTGTTTTTGACAGAAAAGTAGAACAAAAATAAGTTATGCAGACAAAATTTGAAACACATGATATGGAATTGAAAGGACTTAGTGATGAAAAAGTTGTCTGACTTCATGGTAATCAAATCTTGAAATAGATTTCTCCTTAAACAAGCAAACAGTTCAAAGTATTTGGCTATGCATCACTGTCTTTTCAAGCTCAAATAGATTATAGTGCTCCATCTCTCAACTATAGTATATTTACAGCTGGACTTGGAAACTGATGCAGTAAACATCAAACTCTTACTGCAGTCTTGAATTATACTCTCCATTAAGCAGCCTTTGTAAGACTCTGGCTCCACAATCACAGAGGACAGGCAAGACTGTAGAATTGAGGAAAAAATAACAAGGTTTTGAAAACCATGGACTGTTACAACAGATGTTCTCCTTTTGTCTTTCCAATTGGAGTAAGCTGCTTTAATCTTCCAATGCTATATTAACTTCCAATAATAGATACTCTTATTTAGTACCTATTATTCAGTACCTTATAGACGCTTAACCTATTTTGGGGTTATAGATCCTTATGTGCATTTGATGAAAAGTATGGATCTGTATAAAAATATACAAAACAAAGCATATAACCCTCAAAATTTTGACTATAATTTCAGTTGACTCATGGACCCATAAATTCACTCATGGACCCCAGTTGAGAATCCTGACCCTAAGGAATCTGAGAATGCAAACCCTGGAGAAAAAGTAACTTAAAGAGTATTTTTTCTTCAAATTTTGGAATGTAAAATCCTTTTATTGAAACTTCATTGTACACAGGGACCATCCATTGTAAGTACATTTTTTTCAAAAAAGGATTTATGAGAATTAGGCCAGCTGCAGTGGCTTGTGCCTATAATCCCAGCACTTTGGGAGGCCAAGGTGGGAGGATCACTTGAGGCCAGGAGTTCGAGATCAGCCTGGGCAACATGGTGAGACTCTATCTCTGTAGTTTAAAAAAAAAAAAAAAAGAAAAAAAGAAAGAAAAGGAAGAAAGAGGAAGAGAATAAAAAAGGATCTAGGAGATTTTTAAAGAAAAAAACACATAATTTTAAGAGGAATTTTGACCTTTGCAATCTTTTTACCAAAAATCTACATGCATCTCAAAAATGGATAGCTAAAGCATTAGATCAGTTTCCATATCCAAATGCTTTTATTTTTTCATCTTTATTCTACTAGATAAGAAAATTCTAACTCACATTATAAATCATCAGAACTGGAAGAAAATGTTTTATGGCTCTGACAAATGGTTCTGGGTATTTGGATTGAAGCTAGGAAGAAATTTCCAATTGAAGACTACTATACACTCCAAAGCTGGACTCTTGTATGCTTTGAGTTGGGAGGTGGGGTAAATGTTTTCCGTTTTTTTGGTTGCATTTGACTCCAGAGAGAGTTCTATAATTTCTATTAACAGCATATGCATGTGGTTTTATAATATGCTCAATATGATGTTATTATTATTTTTTCTCTAAAGAAGGAAGAAATTTGAGATTTGGTGTTAAAAAGAGTCATACACACAGTGATAGAGCTGTTTCCACACAGTTTGATTGTCTTAAAAAGTCCTCTCCGATGTTGAAATCAAGGGGTCTTTTTTCCTTTTTTTCTTTCTTTTTCTTTTTTTTTTTTTTTTTTTTTTAGCTCTAATGTGTTAGAATCAAGCAACTAACAAAACCAAATATACTTCCAATACATGCTACTTTAGCAAGTCACTTGGAATCTTGGAGATGTTCTTTGCTGGCACTTTTTTACTGAAACTGAAATATATGATATAACATTTCTCATTAAATTGAGGCCTTTTCTCTCACTTTTAACGTGTGATAGAGCTGATTATTATACATGTTGTTCATTTGTTCACTAAGCACACAGAATACAGCTTAGGACTACTGGGTATTACCTGATTATATTCCAATTTCCAGCATGATCACAAGTTTAATCAAGAGCAGGTGGCATGTTAATGGTGACTATATCAATTAAGCCATAAGTACTGCTGCAGGTCAAACCACAATACAGAGCCTGGAACAAGAGAGAAGCTTATTTCTCTCCATTGCATAAACTTCCAAGCTGTTCCATTAAATTATCAGGTGCCTATGTTCCTTCTCTTTTGGTCTAGTGCCATTCTAGCATGTTGCATGTCTGCAACATTCCACAACAGCTCACAAGACCCATGATTATATGGCAAGGAAGAAAACGGAAAGGGAGGGTGCAAACCTTAGAAGTTTCACATCTCACTTTTACATATCTCCTACCCATTAGGGCACATTCATAGGCCACACTTTACCTACAAGAGATGCTAGGAAATGTTGCCTTTATTCTGAGTGGCCATGCACCCAGCTAAAATAGTCTAATACCATAAAAGAAAGGAAGAATGGCTCTTGAGTGCAATCAGCAGTCTCTGCCAGAGCCAGCAACAGTTTCCTGTGAATTAAGTATAATGGGTTTGACTTTCAGTTGTCGTCTTTTATTCCCAAGCAGCACCTGTCTTATATATAGTGCTTGTGTTCCATCAGAACAGTTTCCAATTCAACTTTTTTTCTGATCTTTATCATAGATCACGATAGTTAACAAAAATACTTTGTCTCTAATAAGGGCAAATTAGTCCATTCTCACACTGTTTATAAAGACATAGTCAAGACTGAGTAATTTATAAAGGAAAGAAGTTTAATTGACTCACAGTTCCAAGGGGCTGGGGAGGCCTCAGGAAACTTACAATCATGGCGGATGGGGAAGCAAATACGTCCTTCTTCACATGGCAGCAGCAAGGAGAAGTGTAGGGAACTGCCCTTTATAAAACCATCAAATCTCGTGAGATTTATTCACTATCACTAGAACAGCACAGGAAAAACCTACTCCCATGATTTAATTACCTCCCACTGAGTCTCTCCCACAACACATGGGGATTATGAGAGCTACAATTCAAGATGAGATTTAGGTGGGGACACAGCCAAACGGTATCAAAAGGTTTTCAATAACAAACAGAACAAGGATAAAATCAAAATGATGGAATACTTTCTCCTAATACTTTCACAGCACATATTCCTTGAACAGATTAATAGTAAACACATAAATAATTTAATGCAATTGTAAAGCAGAATATCTGCTAGCATGCATGCATATACAATTAGAGTTTTTTTTAGGTCTAAACAAATGGGAACTTGGCAGTTCTTATACCAAGGACATCCAAGGGGGGCTGCTGGCTTCCAGCACCAGTTGCCTAAGAGCCCACATTTGGGGAACATGATTAAGGCTACACATCAGAGTTTTTGTTTATTGCAAACAACAGAAATGGACTCTGGCTAGCTCAAAGGGAAAAAGAAGGGAATTTATCACAATGATATGAGGGTTGCTCATAGAAAAAGAAAAGTAAGCAAAAGGACTAGGTGTCAGGAAGGACAGAAGTCATGGCAAGGTAGCCCTGGGAAAAGACCCTTGGAACAGCCCTGCCATTGTGAATCCGCCTTTGACATGTTCTGTCCTCATCACTGTGCTCTAAGATCTTCAGCCTCCTAGGAGGAGACTCTGAAGGTTGATGTTATGGGCTAAATTGTATCCTCCCCAGTTTCTACGTTAATGTCCTAACACCCAGAACCTCAGAATGTGACTATATGTGGAGATCGGGTCTTTAAAGGAGTAATTAAGTTAAAATTAAGTCATTCGGGTGGTCCCTAATCCTACCAGTATTCTTATGAGAAGAGAAAATTTGGACACAGAGACACACAGCAGGAGAAGGCCAGGTCAATGTGAATCCAAATGGCCATCTGCAAGCCAAGGAGAGAGGCCACACAAGAAACCAACCTTGCTGACACCTTGATCTCAGACTTCCAGACTCCAGAACTGTGAGAAGACAGATTCCGATTGTTTAAACCACCCTGTCTGTGGTACTTTGCTACCCTAACAAACAAATAAGCTTGGCTTATCTTTTTACTTAAGACCGCATGCAATGAAGCAGAGGTAATCTACTAAAAGAAAGCAGAAAGAAGGAGAAAATGTGTCCAAAATAGAAAACATGATACATCTCTCAGAATAGTTGAAGCTTGTGCATTTAGAAGAGAGATTAAGTTTATTCCATATTACTCCAAAAAAAGAAATTAGTGACATTGGAAGTTCTGAGAAAATACATAATGGTCTAAATAGAATAAAAAGCTGCCCCATAACTATAATGGAATGAATTACCTTATAATTGTCTTAAAGCAACTGCTATCCTTATTATAGCTAGCATTTACTGAGTGCAACTATGTGCCAAGAACTGTATAGGGCACTTTTCTGCATTATGTTATTTAATATGCCAATGGCCTCATGAATAAGTGAGCATTATTATCCCCATTTGAAAATAATGAAACTAAAATTAGTAAACAGTAAAAGTAATGGCAAAAGCCGCAGTTACTTTTGCACCAACCTATCACAAAAGCCAGATTTTGAACCCAGGACTATTTGAATTTGGAGCTAGAATTCTTATCCTAGTAGCAGTCTTCAACTGTTGAATTCTGGAGGTATTGTACTCTTCTTTGTTTCAGCCCTGGTTAGTAGATTCTTAGGGGAAGCAGAGGCTGGGATTTCTAAAGAGCAGTGGTCAATGAGAAGCTTTGGAAGGTGAAGAGGTTGTCAAACTATGTGCTGCACTGTTTGTATAAGATAATGCTGAGAATGGTCACAAGACATTTAGCTTGAATATATTTCTACCCATGTTGGAAGAAAAGGCCTCGTACCATAGAAGTGACTCAGTGCTATTTTTTTGATAACAAGCCTGCTTTTTGAGGTCAGATTGAAATATTTAGAACTATCTCCTATATAATGGAATCGTTCATCTTATAATAGCATCTGCCAGCCCAGGCTGTGCATTAGAACACCTGGGAAAGCTGTTAAACAATATATAAGTCTGGGCCTCATTCCCAGAGGCGGTAATTCAGTTGGTCTACGATGGGGCGTAGGCACGAATATTTTTAGAACAATCCCCCAGTGCTTCTAATATGCAACTAGGGTTGAGAAGCACTGCTTAAGAACTATACAATCAAACTGCACTTCAAACTAATAATGAAACTCCATTTTTCTATAAGAAATCTACCTGATTTGTTTTTCAGCCAGAAAAGCATCAAACTCTGCCTCTGGTTTTTATCCATCCAGGTCTGATAGTATCAATAAGTCCACCTTGTCAAACAACATGGGTGTGAAACTTTTTCCCATTCACTATCAATGGAGCAGCAGTTTCCTGGTATCATTGCAAAAATGATGAAATGATGGCTATGCCTTTTTGTTCTAGTTACTATATGTTCATATTCTGTTTAATTAAAAAAATGATGTACATGACGGGAAGTTGCCTAGAAGTGGGAATTTAGTTAATGTATCCTTATCTATTGACACAATAACGCTGTGTAACAAACCGCAAACCCTAACCGGCAGTGTTTATTGCTCACGTGTCTGAAGTATGTTGAGGATTGGCTTGGTGGCTCTGCTAATCTTGGCAGCTCTGCTAATCTTGGCTGGACTAGTTTGCTCAAGTGGGAGTCAGCTAGCCATTTTCTGATCCAGGTAATGACTGGTAGGACTAGGCATGACTGGGGTGACTTGACTCTGCCTGCATTTCTCACATCCTCCAGCAGGCAAGCCCAGAGATGTTCTCATGTGATGGCAGAGGTGCCAGAGAGCAAGACACATATGAAAACCCTTTTCAAGACTTTGCTTATGACAGGTCAGTTAGAATCCCATTAGCCAAAGCAAATCACCTGGCTGAGCCCAGTGTTAATGGATGGCAGTCACTCCACCCACTTGCAGTGGGAGGGCAAAAGGTGTGAACACGGGGAGGGGGAAAGAACTGGAGCCATCATTTAAATTCAAGAACTGTTGAGAAAACACTATAACATCAAACCCTGAAATAGAGTAGAGGGACTAAAGAAAGAGGGTAATATGGTGAAATAAATAGCTGGAAAGATAAAATTTTTAAACAGAAATAGGAGACCAATGGTGTGACATTGTCAACTTTTAATTGGCTAGATGCCAGAGAATATGAGGGGAGGAATTGGCCTCCTACTTTTTAGTATTGCTCTTTACCTAAAAGGTAATTGTTAAAGCCTGTGGAGTGTGGACAAATTATAAGCTATTCAAGGAAACGGGAATAAAAACATGTGAATATATTTTCCATAAATGTGTTTATATATATATATGTGTGTGTGTGTGTGTGTACATATATACATATACACACACACATATATATGTGCACATATATATATATAAACATATTTATGGAAAAGTACTCTTTAATGTGGAAAAAAATGAGAGCTAAACATTAAAAAAAATGTACTTTGTAAGTTCTTATTATCTCAGCTACTCCAAATTTTAGACTTCTACTACAGATTTCTATTTTTCTGTGTCTTATATGTGGAAGTGGTTACTAATAAATCTTTTGTTTCTGTAATTTGATCCAAAGAAAAAATAATTTTAATATTTACATAGAAATCCATCTTCTGTATTCTCAAACCTCCAAATAAGGCAATCATTTCACTAAATATCCCGCAGCCGGTTCAAAGTATTTTTGCAAAGTTAAAAAACTACATCTTGGCCGGGCGCGGTGGCTCAAGCCTGTAATCCCAGCACTTTGGGAGGCCGAGACGGGCGGATCACGAGGTCAGGAGATCGAGACCATCCTGGCTAGCACGGTGAAACCCCGTCTCTACTAAAAAATACAAAAAACTAGCCGGGCGAGGTGGCGGGCGCCTGTAGTCCCAGCTACTCGGGAGGCTGAGGCAGGAGAATGGCGTAAACCCCGGAGGCGGAGCTTGCAGTGAGCTGAGATCCGGCCACTGCACTCCCGCCTGGGCGACAGAGCGAGACTCCGTCTCAAAAAAAAAAAAAAAAAAAACAAAAAAAAAACACTACATCTTGTTACTCAGATCAAGAGCTGGGTATATACACACATATATATATGCATATATGTGTATATATATGTGATATTGGAACATCAATATATTTTTTAAACAAGAACATTTTGTGCTTCAAGGAAACTTAGAGGTTACCTTATTTAGCCCTCAATTTATAGAACTGAAAAAGAATCCTCAAATAAGTTGAAATGATTGTCCCAAAATCATGCAGCAATTCAACCACCATGATGATAATATCTAGTACTTACGTAGTTTACAAAGCATTTTTATATTCATAATGTCTATTAGTTTTAACAACTGTGTTCAATTATGTAGTACAGTCTTCATTACCTTTATTTTTTAGATGAGTAAACCAAGGTATACAGATATTAAGTAACGTATCCACAGGCACTAAGCTGTAAGACACATAACAGTGTCTTATTCTACCTCTATAATGTCAAAGTATCCCAGCTGGAAACTGACATTAAAACTACAATGAGATGCCACTATGCACCCATCAGAATCAGAATATCTGAACTCAGAAAGACTGACCCTACCAAGTGTTGGCGAGGATGTGGAGGAGATGGAGCTCTTGTACCCTGCTGGTGGGGTGTGGCGTGGCAGAGCCACTTTAGAAAAGTTTGGCAGTTTCTTTAAATATCAAGCATACACCCACCATATGACCCAGTCATGTCACTCCCAGGGATTTACCAAAGAGAACAGAAAGTGTATATTCATACAAAGACTTGTACACAAATGTTCCTAGCGACATTTTTGCAATGGCCCTAACCTGGAAATGCAGCAATTTAGATGACTCTCAATATGGTTACACTGATTGAAAGGATCTAGATGAAGAAGAGTACATATTTTGTGATTTCATTTATTTAAAATTCTAGAAAATGAAAACTAATCTTTAGAGATAAAAAGCAGATGGAGTTGTGGGAAGGCAGCAAGGGTCTCCAAGGATTACAAAGGACCAAGAGGAAACTTGGGACTGATGAAAATGTTCATTATTTTGATTGTAGTGATGTTTTCACATCACACATATGTATATACATGTCAAAATTTATCAAAGTGTACACTTTAAATCATCCAACATATTATATATTTCAATATGTTCGTGTACCTTGATAAAACTGTTGAAAATAAAAAGTGGCCCAGCTAAAGTCAAGATTCTGAAAAAATCTGCTTAATTATATGCAAACTTGCTAAGATCACACGAATACAAGTGTCTTTCCACTTTTTTTAATTGAAATAAACCCTAGCAATCAAAATTTACATAGAGTCTCTTAAAAATGCGAATAGCATTGTGACACTTCTGTGCCTTTTAAGGCAATTGCAAAGATTTTATGCTCTTTTTAACCCGCAGTGCTATTAATTCTAACAATAAGAAGTTATTAATGATCCTATGCTTGGTTAATTTATTTAATAAAAGAAAGTTTGGATCAGCAAGGGACATTTACCCCATGCTGTTGGGTATGCAAATGAATCTTTTGGGGACACAATTTGGCATAGTTGTTTCAAGGACTTTAAAATCATCCTTTTCTTTACTCCTATTCTTCAGTCGGGTAATTACACATCTGGCAGTTTAACCTAAGAAAATGATCTCAAAGCAAAAAAAAAAAAAAAGCCTTTTGCAAAAATTGTTCCTCCCAGCATTATTTATAATAGCCAAAAATGGAAATAAATTTAATGTCTAAAAATAGGGAAGGGTTCTTAAATAAATCATGTTACATTCGTTTAATGGACCATTTATAGCAATTAAATAAATAATTTGTAACAGGTTCTAGAGAATCACTGAAGACACTCCCAGAAAGAGTGAAACAAAATTGTAAAATATCCCTCCCTTTAACACTAAAGAAATGAGCAAAAATAGGTAAAAAGAGAAGGAACAAAACCCCAGCACCCAGAAAGAAGACCAACTTCTTATAATAGTATTTGAAAAGAAGCATCAGGGTGAGAGAAAAACCAAAAAGTCGTTTGGATTAGCTCCTAACTCTTCATCCCCAAGCAGTGGAGATGAGATGGAGAAAGGTGAGCAGATGAAATCCTAAGGAGTTTTTTGTTGTTTTAAGGTAGTCTCACTCTGTCACCCAGGCTGGAGTGCAATGGAGTGATCATAGTTCACTGCAGCCTTGACCTCCCAGGCTCAAACCATTCTCCTGCTTCAGCCTCTGGAGGACTAGCTGGGACTACAATTGCAGTCTACTGCACCGAGCTAATTTACTTTTTTTTTTTTCTTTTTTTTTTTTGTAGAGACAGAATCTCACTATGTTGCCCAGGCTCCTAAGCAGTTTCAATAATCCTACTCAGCTTGGGGAGAGGCAAATAGGGATAGAGAAGGAGAGGATGGAGAAAGAAAAGCAGCAAACTCCTGCAAAAAGAGTCTCTTGCACTCAGGTTGGTGCTCACTAGTGAAGAGAGAGCATTGCCATGGCTTGTCGCTCTGGACTAGGAGAAGACATGGAGGGGACTGTAAGCAGTCAATAGTGAGGCACAGAAAACTAGCTCAGCCATAAACAACACTTTGCCAGGACAGAAAGCAAAGAAGAGAGAAAAAGAAGGCGAGACCGTTTGCAGGAGTAGAAGGATAGAGCGGTGGGGCCAAGGGAAATCTCTGCCACTTCCTGCCCTCCTGCCCCACTCCATTCCCATAAAAGACCATCTGGAGCAAAACCCGTGTAATTTTTCCCTTTTAAACCCCTGAGTTGAGGCTGGGTGAGGTGGCTCATGCCTGTAATCCCAACAGGCAGGAGGTGGAGGTGGGAGGATGACTCGAGGTCAATAATTTGAGACCGCTCCACACAAAATTTTTTTAAAATTTAGCCTGGCATGATGGCATATTCCTGTAGTCCCAGCTACTCAGGAGGCTGAGGCAGGAGGATTGCTTAATCCTAGGAGTTGGGGCTGCATTAAGCTATGACCATGCCACTGCACTCCAACCTGGACAACAGAGTGAGAACTTATCTCTAAAAAATAAATAAACCCTGAGATATTACAGCATTATTCATAATAGCCAAAATGTGTATGAACAACTCAAATGCCCATTAACTGGTGGGTGAATAAGCAAAATGTGGTATATTCACACAATGGAATATTATTTGAAATAAAGAGGTGAAATGCTGATACATGCTACACGTGGGTGAAACTTGAAAACATCATGCTAAGTGAGAAAAAAAAAAAGCCCATCACAAAAGGTCACATCCTGTATGATTCCATTTATATGAAATATCCTGAATAGGCAAATCCATAGAGAGAAAGTAGATTAGAGATTCTTGGGACCTGGAGGAGAGAAGACAATAGGAGGAACTGCTAACGGCTAGAGTTTCTTTTGGGGATGATGAAAATGTTCTAAAATTAGGTAGTGGTGGCCAGGCCCAGTGGCTCATGCTGGTAACCCCAGCACTTTGGGAGGCCAAGGCATATGATCACTTGATTGAGGTCAGGAGTTTGAGACCAGCCTGGCCAACATGGTGAAACCCTATCTCTATTAAAAATACAAAAATTAGCTGGGTGTGGTGGCAGGTACCTGTAATCCCAGCCCCTAGGCTGGGGCACGAGAATCACCTGAACTCAGGAGGTGGAGGTTGCAGTGAGCCAAGATCACACCACTGTACTCCAGCCTGGGAGACAGAGTGAGACTCATCTCAAATAATAATAATAATAATAATTAGTGGTAACGCTTGCACAACATTGTGAATATAGGGAAAAAAACCCACTGAATTATACACTTTAAAAAGATGACCTAGGTCATATGTAAATTATATCACAATAAAACTGTTATTTAAAAAGAAGAGGGAGAAGCGTCTGAAGGATTGCTGGGATTGCTGGCACGAGTGACGGGAGTGACTCTTAGCTGAAGTGCTACATCCTGAATTGAGGAAAGGATTTGAAGCTTGAGGAAACTACCTAAGGGAATAAGAAAGGCCACTGCTTAGATGGAATTAACCCCATCACAGGGCTTTACATTAAATTATAGAAGAAAGATCAGAACTCATTCACCAAATCCGACTAACCTGGTACTTCCTGAGCACTCCCTTGCCATCCAGAGCCTTGGGCTTCCAAATAGAGCCAAAACGGCAGGCCCAGCCCTCCACATTGTGAGGTCTCAGATAAGTAAGAAGGGGCCCAAGATGGCATACCAACATTGAGATGAAAGAGAAAGCCTTATTAGAGCTGCCTGTGGTAAAGGAATAGCATCGCAACCATAGAAATACCCTACAGCAAAGAAAGTAATAGAAAGGATTATATAAAGATAACATGTGAGCCATCCTTGGTTATAAAATACACAATACCAATACAGAAGAAAACTCTGTATAAAATAAGACTATGTGCTATAAAGAACATGCAAAGGACATAATCAGGAAAAATACCAATATTTTAGAACCATGGAAATTATGATTCCAAAAATGACAGTACATTATAAATATGCAACAACACTAAAAGAGGTTCCTAGTTTAGTGCTAAGTGGAAAGATATGCAAACATATATACTATAGGATTACAGATATATATTTAATAGAACTATAAGGAAATTCCTGAGCCTGATAAAACTAATTGTTTTAGCCATGTGTAGTGGAGTTCACCTGTAATCCCAGCTACTCAGGAAGCTGAGGTTGGGACATTCCTTGAGCCCAGGAGTTTGGGATCAGCCTGGGTGACATAACAAGACCTCGTCTATAAAATAAAATAAAATTAAAATAAAATAAAATAAAATAAATCAAATTGTATTGAGGTGATTGGCCAATGCATCTTTTTTTTCCTTCTTTTCAGGTTTGTACATTTTACAAGTTTTCTATAAAATGCATGTATTACTTTTGTAATGAAAACCATAATAAAACATATATTTTTTAAAATAATGGTTTCTAAGTGCCACTGTTGTGGGACATGCTTGTGCACAGGTAAAGTTCTATGTGGTCAGTGTGCAGCAGCAAGCGATTTTCAGTCTAAATGGCAGACTGAATAAAACTATGTGTGGATTTATTACCCTTTCTCCCCAAATCTCATTGAAATTCCAAAACAGATACGAATCCATAACAGTGCTACAAACCAACAAAGAATAGCATCAAGAAACCAAATACTGCGAACAATTTCTGTAGGACACAAAGCAAACACGATTGGATTTACGGGAAAACCAGAGCCCAGCCTTCCTAACTCCAATCACATATAGCAGAGGACCACCAGAAAACCAAGTTACCATCTTCCCATCAAGAACTGTAGGCTACAGTCAGCAGGGCCATGGATCCAACATAAGCCACACACTATTGAATGCATACCTGATTAGAATGTTGCAGAAGTACTAGGCTAGTATCATACAGAAATGGTGGCATTTTTCACCAGAATGAAGCCTAAAAAACAGTTCTCTAAATAAAGCAGAAGGACGAAAACTGTGAGTTCCTTGTGGAGCCAAAGGCTAAAAATGGTTATTGGGGGAAAAAAGTAGTGGAAGAAAATTCCATACTTAAGAAAGACAAATTTTTCAGATAAAAAGATACCCACTAGCCAAAAAAAGCTGAGCAAAAATAACAAAAACATAGAGCAAGAGAGACAGTTAGGCATAGCCCGAAAAAGAAGAGAAACTACCCAAAATATCTCGCAAGGCTCATATAGCCTTGAAGCCAAAACCGGACAAGTACAATAGAAGACTAAAGAAGAAACTAGTCCCACCCTGGAACATAGATGCAAAATCAAATCAGCAATGTATAAAATACTCATACTGAATGACATTAAAGTGTATGTCCCATTAATAATAAGGTGTTTCAATGTTAGAAAAAAAAACCTAATTATGTGATCAAACACCTTAAAATATTAAAGTAGAAAAACACTTATTTCTATCATTGAGAAAATTTTGGGGAAATTCAAATGTGCATAATTAAAAATAAATAAACCTAGAAAATTAGGAATGGAAGATAGAAAAAACAATGAGTGTCTCCTCATCAGTCAACTTCACTTCTTCCTAAAAGAACCCCACCATTATTCACTCTCCTCTGATGGCAATTGTGGTGGTTCTGAAACATGTCCACAAATTGTTTACCACTTCTCTGTTCAAGAGGTGGATTGCATGCTTGATCAAAGAGGACGACCTTCCCTGATAGAAGAGGTCCTTTCTTTGGTCAAGGGTGTATGAGTAGCTGCACTCCCCTGCTAGAATCTCCAGACAAGCTCTCGAGAAGCAAAGCCTTCTAGTGACTCAATTCTGATGAATCAAGTGGAAGTGACAGTCATGAAAGGCAGTGCAGCCCCCTCCTGGATCTCTTTTGTAGTGCTTTCCTTAGGGGAAGTTAGTTGCTATGTTATGAGCAGCCCTATGGAGAGGCTCACATGGCAAGGAACTGAAGACTGCAGCCAACAGTCAAGGAATTGTGGCCCCCAGCCAAAAGCCAGCAAAGAACTGAGGCTCCCCCAACCAGTAGGCAGCAAAAAGCTGAGGCTTCTGGCCAATAGGCAGCAAGGAACTGAGGCCCCCAGCCAACAGACAGCAAAGAACTGAGGCACTCAACCAATAGGCAGCAAAGAACTGAGGCTCCCAGTCAACAGCCAACAAAGAACTGAGGCCCCCAGCCAATAGGCAGCAAGGAACTGAGGCCTCCAACAAATAGTCAGCAAAGGACTAAAGACCCTGGCCAACAGTTATCAAGGAACTTAGGCACCCAACCAACAGGCAGCAAAGAACTGAGGCCCCCAGCCAATAGACAGCAAGGAACTGAGGCCCCCAGCCAATAGCCAGCAAAGAATTGAAGACCCCAACCAACAGCAAAGAACTGAAGAGCCCAGCCAATGGTCAGCAAAGAGCTGAATCTCCCAGCCAATAAGTAGCAAGAAACTGTGGTCCCCCAACCAGCAGGCAGCAAAGAACTAAGACACCCAACCAATAGGTAGCAAAGAACTGTAGCCCCCAGCCAATAGACAGCAAAGAACTGTGGCCCTCGGCGGGGCGCAGTGGTTCAAGCCTGTAATCCCAGCACTTTGGGAGGCCGAGACAGGCGGATCACGAGGTCAGGAGATCGAGACCATCCTGGCTAACATGGTGAAACCCCGTCTCTACTAAAAAATACAAAAAAACTAGCCGGGCGAGGTGGTGGGTGCCTGTAGTCCCAGCTACTCGGGAGGCTGAGACAGGAGAATGGCAGGAACCTGGGGGGCGGAGCTTGCAGTGAGCTGAGATCTGGCCACTGCACTCCAGCCTGGGGCGACAGAGCCAGACTCCATCTCAAAAAAAAAAAAAAAAAAGAACTGTGGCCCTCAACCAACAGGTAGCAAAGAACTGAGCCCCTCAGCCAACAGCCAGCAAGGAATTGAGATCCCTGGCCAACAGCCATGCTGGTGAACCATTTCGGAAGCAGATCCTCCAGCCCCAGTCAAGCCTTCAGATGACAGCCACCCCATCTGATACCTTTACTGCAACCTCATCAAAGATCTGGAGCAACAACTAAGCAAATAATCAATTCCTGGATTCCAACTGTCACAAACTGAGTGAAGTAATAAAAGTTTGTTGCTCTAAGCCATTAAATTTGGAGATATGCGAGTAATTTGTTGTGTCACAATAGATAACTAAAACAGTCTGTTGGGAAAGGCTAGACTTCTCAGCCCTGAGGATTAATCTATTTACTTATTTATTTAAGCTGACAAGTAAAAATTGTACAAATGTATTGGGTACAGCATGTATTTTATTTTATTTTATGTTATTTTATTTTATTTTATTTTATTTTATTTATTTTTGGGGAACACAGTTACACTCTGTTTTCCAGACTGGAGTGCCGTGGTGCAATCTTGGCTCACTGCAACCTCTGCCTTCCAGGTTCAAGCCATTCTTGTGCCTCAGCCTCCCGAGTAGCTGGGAATACAGGTGCGTGACACCACACTTGGCTAATTTTTAAATTATTAGTAGAGATGGGGTTTCGCCATGTTGGCCAGACTGGTCTTGAACTGCTGCCTCAAGTGATCCACGCAGCTTGGCCTCCCAAAGTGCTGGGATTACAGGTTGCAGCCACTGCACCCGACCAACATGTTGTTTTAAAATCTGTATTCATTATGGAACAGTTAAATTGAGCTAATTAGCATATGTGTTACCTCATATACTTATCTTTTTTGTGGTGAGAGCACTTAAAATCTACTCTCTTAGCAATTTTCCAGAATACAATACATTGTTATTAACTATAGTCACCAGCACTTTGGTCCCAGCACTTTGGGAGGCCAAGCTGGGTGGATCACTTAAGGCAGCAGTTCAAGACCTGTCTGGCCAACATGACGAAATCCCATATCTACTAATTATAAAACAATTAGCCAAGTGTGGTGTCATCCAGCTGTATTCTCAGCTACTCGGGAGGCTGAGGCACAAGAGTGGCTTGAACCCGGAAGGCAGAGGTTGCAGTGAACCAAGATTGCACACCCGCGCTCCAGTCTGGAAAACAGAGTGTAATGTTGTATAATAGATCTCTTGAATTTACTCTTCCTATCTACCTAAGGGAAAATCCTCACTGAAGCATGTTAATTATGGCAATCTCATTGCTTAAGACAGTTTTGGACAGCAAAACATTAGTGTAAATATGCTTCTGAGGGTTGGAAAGATTTCCTCACTTTGAAAAAGTCACGAATATTCTCATTTCTGCCTCCAAAAGCTGTTGTCTGAATAAGACACCGGCAACTGTGACAGCAACTTCAAAATCATGACAAATGGCAGAAATATCTAAATGGAACTGGAGAGGGAAAAGATGAAGAACCTAAGCCCTTGATGAATCTGCGAGGCACTGAGTTACCTCGCCCTGGAATTCCCTGAAACTCTGACATTCTCAAGAAAGGTTTTTTAAAATGCCTTTAATGTTTAAGCTCCTTTTAATTGGGCTTTCTGTAGCTTGCAGGTGAGAGCATTCTCAGGGATTCAAAAAGAAAACTCTTGTATTGTCTCCTCATGCTGCCGTAATAAAATCCCATACACTGGGTGGTTTTGTATTTACCTCTGTGTAGTTTGAAATCTCTCAGTGAGAAAGTTTTATTTTATATAAAATACATCTGTTAAAATGATGGATAAAGAACAATTTTCCTGATTTCAAAATAGAAAGAGTCTAATATAGCCACCCAAAATGAAATGACTAACGATAAGGATATGTGCAGTGGTCTACATAAGACATACCTATATCTAATTTTCATGTTAATTTCAGATGGATGTATCAGTAATAGGTCGCATTTTGTCAGATATACATAAGTTATTATAATCACTTCACATCTTAGTTTAGAGAAAACAAAATGTCAAAGTCAATGCAAAAGATGTGAGACGTGCTTTGAAGGTTTTGAGAGCATTTTGACATTTCATTTAATTAATAAACTCAGATATTTCACAACATGGGCAAAAATAAGTGTTTATATCCATTTTGTTCATGTCAGTTTGTTTCAGACATCTTAGACACTAAACATGGCTTTTAAAGAAAGTCTACTGCAAGAACTTCACCAAGACGGATACCCCAACTCCTTCTAAAAATTGTGGCTATTTCCCTTTTCTCTGTCTCTATCCCATGATGTGCAGGATCAGATTAGTACTCCCAGAAAAGGAGTAAGAGGAAAGTAAAACTAGGAAAAGACAAAAATGAATTTGCCTCACCTATGGTTGTAAAAAGAGTAGCCAATCAGTTAATCAATAACAATAATATCTATATGCATCTCAATTTTGATGAAAAATCTGTGACTTTTATTGATGCTAATTTGATTTGTTGTAAGTGCTGTTTTCCTCATAATGTTCCAGAGCAAAACATGCTCTTACTAAACAGCTGCTCTCTTTGCATGGCCCCCCACCCAAGGCTATCAATGTCCGAGAAGCCTGGACACAGGCTGTCTCTGTTGAGAGAACCCCAAAAACTACAGTGACCCTCCCAGGCGACTGAGACTGAGTCTACAAGGGCCAGCCCAGTGGCCTGAACCATCTTGCTTTTATTCCTCAAAGAGACCCATATCCATGGGGTAACTGTCCTTCTCTGACTCAAAACTTCTGCCAGAGCAATGTGTTTCAGTGTGTCCTACGAAAGAGGGGAGTACTTTTACCCACAAAATGGGTCCGTCAATTTAACAGGTGGGCATCTTTTGAGATATTTCAGAAATCAAGCGGGAGTTTTCCGAAGCAAGGAAATTTGGTACCGGTGGCCAAGGGAGAAGATTTAACTTCTTTTTCTTATTAGTTTTTCCTTCTTTTATTTTTATTATTATGCTTCTCCCACAACATTCCTTGAGGAAGTCATGCTCATAAAAGGCACATTCTGGTTACCTACTGGTCTCTGTGAGAGCAAATGGTGTAGTCACGACAGATCCACCTAGACAGACAGGAAAGGGTCGAGGTCTCTGCAACATTTAAGGTCTCTGATCACCAAAAAGAGTCAATGATTGAAGCAATGGAAAGCCTTCATCCTGCCCGGATGGATGACGGGATTCCGAATGGCAGGCCTTATGGACGGTTTGTGAAAACTATCCCAGGGAGCTTATGAGTTTCTTCCAGGTTTAAAGGGCCTGTTAACACTGAGCCACATGAAAAAATAATACTCCGGAGGGTTTTTCCCTCCTCTCCGTGATGTGATTAACATCTGAAACTACTCAAATTATGCTCCAATGAGGAAAACTTAAACAAGAAAAAGCTCCCTTGAACATTAAAAGAATCCACTTGTTTTGTAATCTGCACTTTTATTCCCAGAAGCCCTTTCATTCCAAGTCTAATTCTGCTGGATCTTCAAGTCCTGCATACTTTGATGTTAGTATCAATCTTATTGGTGGACAGTCACAAGTTTTTGAAGTATTTTGAAAGCAGTTTCCTGTTAATAGCACAGACACATGAGCTTTGCGTGTCAATCCTTTGATGGGGAAAATATCTGACTGGATTTGGACACTCACAGTTTTGCTTATAGTTATTCTGCCAGGTTTCATCATTGGAATTTGGCAGTTTACCTTCTTTCTATCTTTCGTTTCTTTTTCTTTCATTTAAAAAATTTTTTTCTCTATCTTTTGATCTCTGTATGCTTATATAGAATTTTAATTTAATTATCACCTAGAAAAAAGAGAAGCTACTTAAAATTAATTTTCAAAGACAGCCAGGCATATAGTAGAAAAATCTTCATGTTGAAGTCAGGCAAGTCAAGTCAGATCCTATGGCTTAAAGGAGCCACCAACCTCTTGGAGTTGCCTCAGTTTACTCATCCCTAAAATGGGGTTAACTGGGACTATTTAAAGCAGAATTTCTAAAACGTTATTCATATATGGAAACTTTAAGGAAAAAAAGATGCCTAGAGTGTTGATTCAAAGTGTTTTCTGATTTAATGTTGCTGAGCTATTACATAAATCTAGGTATAAGTTCTTTATGCTTATTTTAACTTCTTATACCAATTATATTCGTTGATTACTATGGAAATAATGCTGCATAACTGACAACCCCAGAAATCTTGGTAAATTACAAATACAAATATTTGTGTTTTCTATTCACAGTAGGGTTTGGCCGATCTCAGCTGGGCCAGGTGAGGATTAGCACCAGGTTGCAGGTAGATTCAGTTCTGCTTCCTCTGTTTTCATCGCAGGATCAGAGGCTACGTGAGGCATGGCTGTTTTGTTTTGTTTTGTTTTTGATGACGTATCACAAGACCGCAGGGGCCGTGTCAAATTATGAATACACATTTAGAGTCTCTTCCTGTGTCACATTAGCTGATATTCCAGCCAAGTCCAGCCTTAATGGGTCAGGGAAGTATAGTCTGCTTACTCTGGGAGAGGTACTGCAAAGACCCATGGCAAAGATCATGGAAGTATAAATCCATAACAGGGAGGAAGGGAAGGACTGGCAGCAATGATTCAATCCACAATTTTTCTTAGATTATCATTTTTCACGGCTGGGCATGGTGGCTCATGCCTGTAATCCCAGCACTTTGGGAGGCTAAGGTGGGGTGAATCACCCGAAGTCAGGAGTTCGAGACCAGACTGACTAACATGGCAAAACCCCATTTCTACTAAAAATACAAAAATTAGCCAGGTATGGTGGTGTACGCCTGTAATCCCAGCTACTCCAGAGGCTGAGGCAGGAGAATGGCTTGACCCTGGGAAGCGGAGGTTGCAGTGACCAAGACTGGGCCACTGCACTCCAGCCTGGATGACAGAGCAAGACTCTGTCTCAGAAAAAAAAAAAAAAAAAAAAAAGATTGTACTTATTCACTTTGCTCCCATATGTGACGTGCTCCCCCTCCCCTCAAGACACACCACAAGCCTTAACCAATCATGGCATGGGGCTCAAAGTTCAAAATCTTGAACACTGAGATGTGGCTCTTCTTTATTCAGATATTCACAAACTAAAAAGACAAGGCATCTGTCAGCCTATATTCCCAACATACAATGGTGAAACAGGGTTGAGAAATAGCAGTAAATGCCCTTCTTTTAAAAGGGGAAGACTGAGAAGATATATAGTGATTACTGGGCCATAGGAATTCTGAAATCCTACTATGAAAGTATTGACCAGTTTCCCCACCGGGGGAGGGATTGTTCTTTGGAGCAATGCCCCAGTCCACTGTTCTCCATGTCCCAGCTCTGTCTCTGGCACAGCCTTCCTTTTCCATTATTTTTCCTGGCCACATCCGAAAAGAGTACAATCATTCCTCGGTATCCATAGGGGATTGATTCCAGGATGCCCTCTCTTTGGATGCCAAAATTGGTGGATGCTCAAGTCCCTGATAGAAATGCCCTAGGATTTGTATATAACTTGCACACATCCTCTTATATGCTTTAAATCATCTCTAGGTTACTTATAATACTTAATACAATGTAAATGCTATGTAATAGATGTTACTCTGTATAACACCTAATACATAGTAGATGCTCTGGAAACAATACCGTGGTTTTTTATTTGTATTTTTTTTATTGTTGTATTATTTTTAATGTTTTCTTTTTCAAATAATTTTGATCCATAGTTGATTGAATCCACCCATGCAGAACCCGTGGATACAGAGGGCCAACTGTATTGGAGGATGGGAGAGCAGCTCTCTCACCCACTTCCTACCTATAGAAAGTTAGGAGCCTAGAGTTCTTTTTTTCATCTCAAGGTCAGTCTCTTAATCTAGCAACACTTTTGCAAACACAGCTCTCTCAAAAGCCTGTTGGGTTTTGATGCAGTTGATTCCAGACATTTCCATGTACCAAAAGCCACACTTGTAATTCTTTGTGAGGCACATCTCATTCTCTCTAAACTCAATTACAAGTACTTTGGGTGCATCAGGCATCAGTGAGCCCACTTTCTGGGCCACTTAAAAGTTGTTACGTCCAGGGAAAAGTACCTACTTTGGTTTTGTTGTGATGAGTTTGCGCCTGGATCATGTCATTTTTCTGAGGCTATTTTCGTGAGTCTTTCAAATGCAAGTTATTTTTTAATTTTATATTTTACTGATTGAAAATGAGAAACAGCTTTATTCGTCAACTCGACAGCTTCTGGAATTTCTAGGCTTGCTACATTCCCTGTCAATTTTGCTTGAAAACTGGCCAGTTCTTTTCTGAGCTTATCTCTTGTGGTACTTTTTCAAATGCTGAGAATTGCAGCCTATTCACGTTATCAACATTCGGATTCAGAATCTCCTTGCCCAGTGCCACAGGTTCATTAGAGAACACCTTTTGCCTTCTTAGTCATCAAAAACGATAGTTTTGCCCAAATGTTTCACTGCCCCATGGTGTTACAGCAGATAGTCAGGCAGACATAAGTATGGCAGGAGAGGGCCCCGCACCAGGAATGTCAGGCGACCATCAGGTGATGGTCAGGCCATTGTTAACCATCTCTCTAAAATAATGATTTGTTGCAGACAATGCCAAGAAAAGGTAGTTTCCCAACAGATAGAAATACCAGAAACTGGTGATCAGCAACTTCCCGATAAGATCTCAGGAACTGGGTGAACAGGCTCAAGCCTGCACACTAAGAGGCAAAACGGCAGAGTTTAACAGGTAAATGACCTTCTTCTAGGAACCCTTGGCTGGTAAGGGAAGAACGCCTCAAGTGAGCATGTGTACAACTCCAGTAAACACACTGTGCATGCTCACCTCCCAAGTGCTGGTAGGCCACTGTGCATGCAGACATCCCACCCCAGGGGAAGAATCAGGAAAGAAGGGATGCAAGACCCCAGAAGTATGCCGGTGTATGAGACCCCAGGTCAAAGGTCTAACCATGTCCTTGAACTCTCAAGTCACCTGCTTGGCCCTCTTCCGAGTATACTTTCCTTCCTTTTTTTCCTATTCTAAAGCTTTTTAATAAACTTTCACTCCTGCTCTAAAACCTGCCTTGGTCTTTCCCTCTGCCTTATGCCTCTCAGTCACATTGTCTCTTTTGAGGATGCAAGAATTGAGGTTGCTGAAGATCTGCATCGATACACCACTGCTAACAGTGGTACAGGTTGTCTTGTTTTCCAGCCTCCTGTAGCATTCTGCTTTCTCTAAGGTGAGGTATTGCAAAGTCTAGACAAAGGGCTTGGTTGTAGAATCCTATAATGGAGACGGAGTAAAAAAAGGAGGAGAATAATTTACCACACTGATATAAATCAAAGCAAAAAATGAAACTCAAAGAAACAGTATTAACTCAATGTGACACTGTTGTCTTATATCAAATTATAGCTCAAAATATGAATATGATGCATGTTCTTTAGGATACGACTTTACTACTGTCTGTCAGATGATAACTAAAATATCTTAGCACTATTCTGGATGTGAACTCCTGCAAAGCCATCATTGATTTCACACACAGTGAGGTTGTCTTGACCAAAAGACCTCATACTGTATGAAATGAATGTATTTGTATGTCATTTGCATATTAAGTCTGCCTTTGTGCCTTTCTCATTAGTGTACTTCAGTTAAAGTAGCACAATGGACTACTTTGCGTGACACTCTCATTGTAAGTGTTGATTATAATCTTTCTGATGATTCAGAATATGCTCATGTTAACCAGGTTCATATTATTTCTGACATGAAACACAAGCAGTTTTCAATCTTACCACTCATGTACTACTGAGAATATGGTCTGTAGATCCCTAAGCTGAGAACATTGATCTGTAAGGTTATTGGGGGTTTTAAATGACATGACATTGTTTAAAGAGCTTAGCACAATACTTGAGTAAGTGCTCAATAACTTTTAGTTTCCTTCCCTTCCCTTTTCACTTTATAGATTAGAGTTTCATAGTCCACTGTGAGCATTAATTTGTCCAGCTCTGCCTTCAGGTGGAACATCTGTATAAATCCAGCTTTGTGAGTATTTTTACACTGAGAGATTTTCCATCTGTTTTGGAGTTATAGCAGCCCACATTAGCCTCACTTGAGCTCTTAATGATATATGTGTGATGGAAACAAGACGTTTTAATATGTAAGTATTCATAGCCTCCTTCATTCCTGTCTGTGCAGATTCTACCCCTCCCCCACAGTCTTAGGAATTCTTTCTTTGCCCGTCTAGTTCTTGATATTTTTGTAATGCAAAATTAAGGGGCAGGGAGAGCAACTGGGCCACAGATGCCTGAAGAAAAAGGAAAGGATTTTTGCTTTCTGGGTCGGCCCTGGGTTCTCTATTGTGCAGAATCCAGGTAATGAGCAAAGCAGAAATGAAACTATAAAAAGAACCCTAATTCCAAATTGATATAAATAAGAAAGATTTTGAGGTGGAGGAAGGAGGAAGAAGACAGAAAAGCAATGCTAGATTGATGTTGGGAGAATTTGGAAAGTTTGGGGAGAGTCTGCAACAAATATGGAGCTTGAAAGAAGTGTGGAAGAGAGATGATATTTCCAAAAGTATTTTTGTGGGTTATAACATAGATTCCCTTTAAGACTGAGAAATACACATAAAATATTAAAATTCCTTCTAAGTTACTGCTATGGTTTGAGTGTTTGTCCCCTCCCAAACTCATGTCAAAATTTAATTCCCATTGTAACAGTATTAAGAGTTGAGACCTTTACGAGGTGATTAGGCCATGAGAGCTCTGCCCTCATGAATGGATGGATTAATGGCATTTTCCTAGAAGTGGGCTTTTATAAAAGGATGAATTTGCCTCCTCTGGTTCTAATGCTCTTTAGTTCTCTCTGTGGGTGTCTCTCTCTCCCATGTGATGCCTTCTGCCATGGTATGACACGACAAAAAAGCCCTTGCCAGATACCACTGCATCTTGGACTTCCCAGCCTCTAAAACCATGAACCAATAAATTTCTGTTCACTATAAATTACCCAGTCTCTGCTATTCGATTTTAGCAGCACAAAATTGACTAAGTTACTTTTTGCTGCTGGAGTCTAGATTTCCTCAGGTGAGACACTATACTAAGACCTGTTCCTATGAACAACTGCTCTACACACACACATACACGCACACACACACAGTCACTCCGCACACAAAAACTCTTTGTATTTGGATTATATACAGTCCTTCCAACTAAACAGCATCAAGATTACGTATTTATTACTATATAAAGTTTGACAAAATTACTAGGTTCATTTTCTGCAGTGTGTTCTGTGTACTTAGTTTAAGATTTTCATATAAACATTATTTCCAAGAATGGAAAGTTAATAATATTTATATCATTTGTGTTTCACTGTTTGTCAGACTTCAAAATGCATTTCAAAACTTTTAGGCAAGTTTACTTTATACACGCACATAGAGTCACATGGTGTGGAAGACAGCTAATTGATCCTCAGTTCCTCCTCCCTCTAGCCCACATGCTAGAGACTGCATTATCAGCCTCCCTTGAAGCTAGTTGACCACTGGACTAGGTTTGTGCCAGTGGAAAGTGAGCAGAAGTGATTGTGCAAGTTCTGCAGCAGGTGCTTAAGAGAAAATTGCTTGCTCTCTAGATTCATTTATTATCCCTTTCTGGTAGGCTAAATTATGGACAATAACCTGAGCCAGTTTCAACCATCTGGATGAGAACAGTATCACAGGAGCAATAACATAGAACGAACCCAGGTCCCGACCCAGTCTTTTGCCCATCCAAACTGGTTAACCACTTCTCTCCAGACTGTATGAGACAGAAGTACACTTCTATTATGTTTGAACCAGTGATGTATGGAAGTATCTGCTATTGCAGTTTAGCCTACACCATAATCAATACACCTAGAAAATGTCACTTTCAATGCGACAAAACCAAAAATACTCAAGTGGGACTTAACTAAACTAAAAAAGCTTCTGCAAAGCCAAAGAAATAATCCACAGAGTAAACAGAAAACCTGTAGCATGGGAGACAACGTTTGCAAATTATGCCTCTGCAAAAACCACTAATATCCAGAATCTACAAGAAACTCAAACCACTCAACAACAATAACAAATAACCCCATTAAAAAGGGGGCAAAAAACCATCAACAGACATTTCTCAAAAGAAGATATATAAGCAGCCAACAAACAATTGAAACCTTGAGCAACATTGCTGATCATCAGAGAAATGCAAATTAAAACCACAAGATACCATCTTATACCAGTCAGAATGGCTATTACTAAAAAGTCAAAAAACAACAGATGTTGGTGTAAATGCAGAGAAATTGCATTCACAATTTGCAACTGGGAGAAATGTAAACTAGTACAGCCTCTATGGAAAATGGTATTGAGATTCCTCAAAGAACTAAAAATAGAACTACCACTCAACCTTGCAATCCCACTACTGGATATCTACTACCCAAAGGAAAAGAGACGATTCTATAAAAAAGACACCTGCACCCATATGCTTATTACAGCACCATTTATAATAGCGAAGGCATGAAGTCAACTTAAGTGTTCATCAGTGGATTACTGGATAAAGAAAATGTATATATACACCATTGAATACTATGCAGCCATAAAAAGAGAATAAAATCATGTCTTTTGCTGTAACATAGATGAAGCAGGAGGTCATTATCCTAAATGAAATAACTCAGAAACAGAAAATCAAATAATCCATGTTTTCACTTACAAGTGGGAGCTCAATAATGTGTACACATGGACATAAAAATGGAAACAATAGACATTAATAATAGTGAGATTTGGCTCAAACCTCACCGTTACTTAATATACACAGGTAGCAAACCTGCATGTGTACCTCCCAAATCTAAAATAATTTTTTTAAAAAGAAAATGTTGCCTTCAATTTAAGGAGTTATTGACTAATGGACAATATAACATATATACTAGTCTCTGTATTGTGCAAAAATAAAATCTGTTACAGTAACAAAATTCATTGGAGGTCATGTTTGGAAATTACTATTCACTGATAGGAAAATTAATCTCTTTCTGTACAGTTATGTTTGATTAAAGTTCAGATATTCAAAACTAGAGCAAACAAGAGTTCCTAGAGCAACTAGAGCAAACAAGCTGGTAGATGCACTATGTTTTAGCAGTCATTCACGTACCTGTAAAACACATTGAAAAATTTTCAACTTCTAGTCCAGCATATGCAGAGCTTGGATGTCATCTCTCTCAGGAAAATAAGCTCCACACACTGAAAACCAGCAACTCTTCTTAGATCCATCAGAGAACTGAGATCACAGAGCAAAAATACTGCCCCCAGAATTGAAGAGATAGACAGGTGGATACAGAAAATTCCATCACACAAGGAAGGAAGTTCAAGCGGAAACCTCGGTGGGCACCAGAACCAGGGTAGGAAAGCCTAAGCTTAACTGACAAATCGCTGGAGGCTCAGTCTGGACAAGTTTGAGAATTAAAAACTCCCGGGGACCTGGTCTTAGAAGGAATGGGGAGCACTTTCAGGAATTGTACCTCCAAGAGCACTCAAGGTTCTCACAGTTAACATCTCAGAAAAATCCCCTCCTGTTTCCAGTAGGGTGTGTGGAAAGTAGCCATTGTGAAATAACATTCAGAGCTTTCTTTTCTCCTTACAAAGACTACCCCAAAGAGAAACTGCTTTGTGAGAGCCTAACCTACTGAGATTTTGCTAGACCCCAACTGATGTAGAGGAGGGAAATCTCCAACTCCAGCCCCATCTAACCTTCCTGTCTAACCACAGCTTGGTGGTGGGGGGGGACCTGAGAAGCACTTGGAAAGGTCGCAGCCCAGGGGCACAGGCTCATTTCAAGACTGAGACCTCCCCACAGGTCTAGAGGAAGCCTCCCCTCTTGACTCCTTATCTTCACACCAGTTGAGCTCCTGTATCACACAGGGGAATACAACTGAAAGAAGTGTGAGTTTCGGATAATATTTCAAGTATAAGTCTCTAAGGGAAACCTAGAAAATACTGAGTGCCTACTATATGCCAGCCAATAGCTTATCTGCCAAAGACACAGTGGCGTTAAACAAAAGCTGTCCTCTCATCGTGCTTATGTGGTAGTAGAGAAAAAAAGACCATAAACAACAAAATTTCAATTAGAGGTAAGTGGTATGCAGAGACTAAGAGAAGGAAAGGCCTGGCCAGGCACAGTCGTTCATGCCTGTAATCCCAGTGCTTTGGGATGCTGAGGTGGGAGGATTGCTTGAGGCCTGGAGTTCAAAACCAGCCTGGGCAGCATAGAGAGACTATTTCTATAAAAATTTTTTTAAAATTTTGGACATAGTAGTGCATGTCTGTAGTCCCAGCTATTGGGGGAGCTGAGGTGGTAGGATCACTTGAGCCCATGTGTTGGAAGCTGCAGTGATCTATTATCACACCACTAAATTCCAGCTTGGGCAACAGAGCAAGGTCCTGTAGAAAGAGAGAAAAAAGAAAGAAGGAAGGAAAGAAGGAGGGAAGGAAGGAAGGAAGGAAGGGAGGGAGGGAGGGAGGGAGGGAGGAAGGAAGGAAAAGGGAGAGAGAAAAAAGAAAGAGAAAGAAAGAAAGAAAGAAAGAAAGAAAGAAAGAAAGAAAGAAAGAAAGAAAGAAAGAGGAGAAAGAAAGAAAGAAAGAAAGAGGAGAAAGAAAGGGAGAAAGAAAGGGAGAAAGAAAGAAAGAAATGGGACAAAGAAAGAAAGGGAGAAAGAAAAAGAAAGAAAGAAAGAAGGAAAGAAAGAAAGAAAGAAAGAAAGAAAGAAAGAAAGAAAGAAAGAAAAGGGAAGGGAGGGAGGAAGGAAGGAAAGAAGGAAGGAAGGAAAAGGGAGAGAGAAAAAAGAAAGACAGAAAGAGAGAGAGAGAGAGGGAAAGAAAGAAAAAAGAGAAATGGGAGAAAGAAAGGGAGAAAGAAAGAAATGGGAGAAAGAAAGAAATGGGAGAAAGAAAGGGAGAAAGAAAGAGGAGAAAGAAAGAAAAGGGAAGGGAATGAAGCAGGGAGGGAGGAAGAAGGAAGGAAGGAAGGAAGAAGGAAGGAAGGAAAGAAAGAGAAGGAAAGAAGAAAGAAAGAAAGAAAGAAAGAAAGAAAGAAAGAAGAGAAAGAAAGAGAAAGAAAGGAAGGAGGGAGAGAAGAAAGAAAGAAAGAAAGAAAGAAAGAAAGTAAGAGAGAGAAAGAGAAAATGGAAGGAAGGAAGGAAGGAAGGAAGGAAGGAAGGAAGGAAGGAAGGAAGGAAGGAAGGAAGGCAGGCTGGCCTGGAAAGCAATTAGGAAATAGGGCACAGCTATTTTAGATAAGATGGTTAGGAACTATCTCCCTGAAAAGGTGGCCTCTGCACTGAGGCCTGAATGAATTAGAAGTTCAATTTGCAAAAACAGAATACACATTCAGTCCAGTCATCTTTTTGCTCCTGATCCTTGAGGCATGCATGAACAAGCACAGACCCCAGAGAAGTTGACAGAAACATTGTCCAATGCTCAATGTATCAGGAAGATCAAGCCCTTGATATCAGATACCTACAATTATTACAGCATTTATGTTGGATGAGCCAAAAAAGTCATCAAATCTTGGGGGACCTGTGTCAAAAGTCTGTGGCCGAAATTTCCCTGCAAAAAGGGCTGTTAATCTTTTCTCAAAGAAGTCCTTCTGAACTTCGTGACCTTTGTTGAGATTGCCTTTCATGGGCTGATGGGTTTATTACACTGTATGATGATCATGTTTTTTATAAAATAAAATGTTCTGTGACTAGTTAATACATCTTCCTATTTATTTGAATAATGTGGCTTTATTTTATTTATTTTATTTTGATATGCTAATCACATATTCTATTTCTAGCTGATTAAGTATAATGTCTGTGGTCATTTTTATTTCAGAAGTTGGACTTTTAGTCAACACCCTTAGTCCCTAGGTTAACATTTTTTCTTTGGAAAAATCAGATTCAAATTCTATCAAATTATATCACTTTAGCAAACATTGCTCTTTCCAGAAAATTAAACTGGATTCTATACATAATAATTTAAAAGTTTGAAAACAATGGTTTTCATGATGTTTCTGAGCAGTGGAGGTTCTATTTGTGAAACATAAATTCAGTAGTGTTCTCCATGAAGTGTGGTGGGCGATCAGCACATTCCTTCACCATCCCAATGACAGAATTAATTTCTGTCCTTCCTGGATGTATTAGTCTGTTCTCACGCTGCTAATAAAGACATGCCTGAGACTGGATAATTTATAAAGAAAAAGAGGTTTAATTGACTCACAGTTCCACATGGCTGGGGAGACCTCACAATCGTGGTGGAAGGTGAAAGACACATCTTACATGGTGGCAGGCAAGAGAGAGAATGAGAGATTTATTCACTCCCATGAGAACAGTATGGGGGAAACCACTCCCATGATTCAGTTATCTCCCACCAGGTCCCTCCCACAACATGTGGGAATTATGGGAGCTACAATTCAAGATGAGATTTGGGTGGGAACACAGAGCCAAACCATATCACTGGATTTATGTGTAACTGGAATATTCATATTTTATACAGTCTTCTACATTCCAAAACCAGAAGAGAGGCTATTTTAGAAGCCTAACACAATGGTTTACAAACTGTTCCCTAGAAATAGTTGTCTGGAGTTGTCTTAGGATGTGTATAGAAAGCAGGGGGAAAAAATTAAAGCAAAGGGAGGCTGGAGTTTGTGATATGGGAGATGGTGACTGGGCAGGACTCCCTAGGCTCATATTTGCAAGAGAGATAGGCTATGTGGGAATCATATATGATCTCAGTGGTTTCACACCACAAATGCTATTTCTTGCTCCACAAACACCAGCACAGACCAAAAAGCCTTCTCTTTCATCTGGTAAATCCATCTGCCACCATTGTGTGATGCCACTATATATTAAAGACTGCTGTTGCTGCAATAGAAAAGGAGAAATGGAGGGTCCATGGAGGATTTTAGGGCCAGCTTGGACGTGGCAGTCTCCACTGGCCAGAATGAAGTCACATGGCCCCTGTCTAACTTCCAGGGAGCCCAGGAAACCTCAGGAGGCACCTAGGATCCACAGCAAGTACAAATGATTTCTGCTACAAGACCTTACCCCCACTCCAACAAGAGCAGTGATTTGTATATTTCTTTACTTGTGTGTAATATTTCCAAGGGATATTTTATTTGAAGAGTTTCCTGGCTCAAAAGAAAAACATGTGTTAAGGCACTGATCTAATAAGAAAAATGACTATTTCAAATCTAAGATGGCACAATTTAGGTGTACTTCGGAGAAATAAAATTGGTGCTTTCGTGGTTTGATCAAGTTGAGGGAGATTGATGATAACAGAGTGATGTACCGACTTGTCAGAATCAAGAAAAAAGAGGTTGAACATGGTGGTTCATGCCTGTAGTCATAGTGCTTTGGGAGGCCGAGGCAGGAGGACTGCTTGAACTCAGGAGTTCAGGACCAGCCTGGGCAACATAGTGAAATTCCATCTCCACCAAAAAAAAAAAAAAAGAAAGAAAGAAATTAGCTGGACATGGTGGTGTGTGCCTGTAGTTCTAGCTACTCAGGAGGCTGAGAGGAGAAAACTGCTTGGGTCCAGGTGTTTGGGGCTGCAGTGAGCCATGATCTTACCACTGTGGTACAGCCTGGACAACGAAGTGAGACCCTGTCTCTACAAGAAAATAAAATAAATCTTAAAAAAGAAAGAAGACATTATCACATATATAGAAGTTGAATTTATGTGAAATATGAATGTTCATCATCCCTTCCAATCTTTTTTAGCTTTCTCGTCTGACAGAGGCTGGAAAACTCAGGTCTATGTTTCCAAAACTCCTTTGCAAATTGGATTCTGAATGTGACTGATCTGACAAATCAAATGCGTTCCATGTGCGATACAGCATTTGGAAGTACGGTGGAGGCCTCACCTCTGTGGTTTTCTGTTTCTTTCAGCAGTCAGTCTCGTGGAGACATTTCAGGTTTTTGTTCCAGAATTGGCAGACTTTCTGGTGTCCACATACAAGTTCCATGGGTGTCAGAGGTGAGGTGCAGGCCATCGGTGCTGTTCATGGGAGTCACAGTCCTGGCGCCAGCAGCAGTGGTGGTTTCTTGATCATAGCACTTCCTGACTGTGGCACAGTGGGGTGGTGCTCTGGAGTTAGGATCAGGGAGGAGGCAGAAGCTCTTTCAGTACCTCTGCTCTGCAGTGTACTTAGGAAGCCATTTCTGAAAAACCTGGAACTGAGGGGTTAACCTGATCAGGTCTGCCAGATGTAGCCGCCTTCTTGCTCTTGGTCATTTTTATTTCCATGAATCTGAAGGCCATGAGATGAATGCTGCAATGTCACCTTCACTGGCCACCTTATTCACAACACTTATAAGTCACCACGGTAATGGTCACGTCAGTTGTTTCTCAGGAACTTGGGACAGCTCCTATCCAGTCCAAACTGGTTGAGACCACCCTTCAACGGGGCCTGTGCAAATGCCCAAAAACTGACCTTTTGACATGAGAGGACCCAAAACTTTACCCACAGATCATGCTCACAATGCCATTTTCTGAACATATGTCCTGTGAAATGCCAGACACCCTGCCTATGCTTGTGCAGATCACTGATTACATCATTTTTCCCTACTGCCAATCACCTTTTCCCACACCTTAGACCACCCTGCTTCTCTAACCCATAAATATCCCTATAAGCCTCATCTTCAAGGGGGTGGATTTGAGACCTGCTCTCCCACCTCCTCATCTGGCTGCCTTGTGAATAAACTCTCTTTTGCAAAACACGTATCACGGTGATTGATTTATTGCGTGTGGGCAGAAGGGACCTGGACTAGGGTGATACCAAGTGTACCCAGAGTTTACTAATTAAGCACTTCCCTTCTTCCTGTTCTTAAGTTCTTAGTGGTTTTCCACATCATTTCATGTCCTGTAATCAATCTTTTCCTCATTGAACTAGCTAGAGTGGATTCCGTTTGCACCAATGAAGCCCTAACTGCTACAAGACCCATCTTGAAAAAAAGAAAAAGAAAATGATAGTAATATGTGGGAACATCTTGGTAACTTGCTCAAATAATCTCCCTCATCCTGTACCAGGCTAAATGCCACTGTTGTGCAGGCCCTACTTCCCAGCATTTTGTAGAAGCTGGTGGATTTCATAAATGAACTGAACTTGGCTAAAGATGAGAGATGAGAAGAAAATGGCCCAAAAAATGTGACGGAGGTGTCCAGGCATAGTGGCTCTCGCCTGTAATCCCAGCACTTTGGGAGGACGAGGTGAGTAGATCACCTGAGATCAGGCGTTCAAGACCAGCCTGACCAACATGGTGAAACCCTGTGTCTACAAAAACTACGAAAATTAACGGGATGTGGTGGTGCATGCCTGTAGTACCCCCTACTCGGTAGGCTGAGGCAGGAGAATCACTTAAACTCAGGTGGCGGAGATAACAGAGAGCCGAGATTGTGCCATTGTACTTTTGTCTGGGTGACAAAAGCAAAACTCCGCCTCAAAAAAAAAAAAAAAAAAAAAGAAAAAAAGAAACGAAAAGAAATATGACAGAGGCTTTCCCTGCTTTTTTTTTTCCCATTGCAGAGATCCGCAAACACTTTCTGTGAAAAGGCCAGACAGAAAATATTTTAGGCTTCATGAGCTGTGTGATCTCTTTAGGGACTACTTAGCTCTACAATTATGGTATGACAGCAGCCATAGATATTCTATACATGAGTATGGCTATGTCTTCCTAATAAAACTTTATTTACAAAAATAGGCAGTGAGCCAGATTAGGGTGGCAGATCATAGTTTGCTGATCCCTCTTCTATAGTAATAGTATCCTTCATTTTTATTTTGCAGATAGGAACATGGCCACCTGGAATAAAGACTGCATCTCCCAGCCTTTCTTGCAGCTAGGTGTGGGAACGAGGAAGCATGCATTTCTATTTCCCATTCGTTCTCCTTTTCTCCTGGTTGGAATGTGGTCATAATGGCTGAAACCCCCATAGCCTTTTTAGACCAGATAATTATCTCAAGACAGAAAGCCTTGCATTGGGGAAGCAACAAAATAGAAAGCAACTAGATCCTTGGCATATAGGAATGTCAGGTGGGTTTCTCGAATATGAAAAGAAAGTAAGCAATGATCTTGTTTACACTATTTTGATTTGGAGTTTTTCTGTTATGGCCAAACAATCTTAACAGATCAGGCAAAAATTCAAAAAGCATAGTAAATAATGAGGACTGCTCAGTACATCATTTTTGCTGGATTAATAAATGACTGTGAATTGAAGTATGCACCCCATGAAATAAGGCTATTGGGTCTTGTCTCAAAGATCTACATATCAACTTGAAGTACAAAATACAAAAAGGTATTTGGTTTATATATTTGCAATACCAAATTTCAGTATATGAAGTATCTTTGTATAAAGTTATTTGGTATTTTCAGGATATAAAATAGAGAAAACTAAACTTTATTAAAGAGGATTAAAATAAGTCTACATCTAGTTATAAAATGTAGATTAAAAATTTATAACTAGGGGCTTGGCACAGTGGCTCATGTCTATAATTCTCACCAACGCCCGAGGATTACTTGAGGCTAAGACTTTGACACCAGCCTGGGCAACACAGAGAGACCCTGTTTCTACAGAGAAAAAATTCAAAATTTGCTGGGGATGGTGGGTGCACTTGTACTCCTAGTTACACAGAAGGTTGAGGCAGGAGGATCCCTTGAGCCCAGGAGTTCAAGGCTACAGTGAGCTATGATGGCACCACGGCACTCCAGCCTGAGAGAGAGTGAGACCCTGTCTCTAAAAATAAACAATTAAAAAATTGTAATTAAAACACTCAGCAATTGTACGCTAAACTACCAACACAGTGTTCAGATTTATATCTATGTTCTAGTCACTGTGCTACAGAAATAGCTTCCTAACTGGTCATACAAATATTTCTCTACACCAAATAAATCATCCCATAGAGGTGGTTTTTCTAATCCCTGTCCATGCCCTTACCCCTCTCTATAATGAGTGTATCTCATTGGGTTCTATTTGTTTTTCTAAGTTAAGAAGAGAAAGACGAAACTAAGCTATAGCTGAAAGTTTTCCAAAGAAACAAATTATGTTGTGTGTATTTAAGTTACACAGTATGATGTTATGGGATACATATACAGAGTAAAAAGGTTAATATAGTGAAACAAATTAACAAACATGTCTATCAACTCACATAATTATTCACTTTTTTATTTGTTTTTGTGGCAGGAGCAGCTAAAATCTACTCATTTAGCATGAATCTCAAATGCAGTACAATTGTATTACCTATAATCTTCTTCTTGTACATTAGATCTCTAGACTTGTTTATCCTACATATCTGCTACTTTGTATTCTCTGACCCACATGTCCCCATTTCTTCCCCCCATCCCCAACCCCTGCTAATCATTGTTATATGCTCCATCTCTGCATATTTGAAATTTTTTCAGATTCCACATATAAGTAAGATGATGCAATATTTTTCTTTCTGTGCCTGGAGAATTTCACTTAACATAATATCCTCCAGGCCCATCCGTTTTGTGGCAAATGGCAAGATCTGGTTCTTTTTTAGGGCTGAATAATACTTCATTCTGTATATAAACCACCCTACACCCCTGCTATTCAAAGTGTGGTCCTTGGGCCATCACCCCCACCTAGAAGCTTGTTAGGAATGCAGAATCTCTGACCACACAGTATCAGAATCTGGTTTTAATAAGATCCCAACGTGAATTGCACGCAAGTTGAAGTTTGCGAATATTTGAGAATACTGCTTTTCATTTCTTCTGTATTGACATTAAGTAACAAATACCCTTTAACTTCTCTCAGCTCTTTCAATCTCAAAAATACTAGTCACCTAAATAAAACGTTTCTGTACTTCTAAACTACCCACCAAGCACCAAAACAAAAAAAGGACTAAAATTAAAACATATGTCTCGTAGCATCACCTATATTCCCATTGGGGGAAAAGGGAGTATGTTTTCATTTCAAAGCACTTCTTTTTCCTAGAAAGCATCTAGGATTAGGCTCCTCTCTGATCCTCAGCTGAAAATGATAAAATGATAGTGATAAATTCTAACAATAAGATGCCATACCTGTAGAATCTCTTGGGGATCCTACAGAGTCTGTTAAATTCTGATAAATAAAACTAATAGTTTTATTTATTGAGACATCAATTTTATTACAGGTCTGCAACAATAGGTTATTATTTAATACTATTTCCACTACATATATGTCAGTTTCATATCATTTCAAGAATATAAAAACTTGTATTACAAAGTAGAAATTGTATTTTTCCCCCCAAAGAAAATCTCTGCTTGCAGTCCTGCTTGCTTAATACATCCAAATCTATGCTTCAGGTACTTGGAGGAGAGCCTCACATGTAACTACAAGTTTAAAATATAAACTTTGAAGAAAAGTTAACAGCTTCTAGAACTAAAATACTGAAAAGAAAAGCAAAGACAATTTCTAACCTTTGTCAAAGAATGATACCCCCCTTTTGGGGATATTTTTAAGTATATTGGGTAGAATTCCATGATGGCTTAATTATGGCCTTGACTAAATATGGAAAGATAGATTCTATTGGCTTCTCAAGGTCTCTTTTCAATGAATAGTCGCTGTACAAATAGTATTTGCTATAAATAAAATTGCAGAGTGAAAATCAACCCAAGCACATTGTACCTTATACCATTTTATTTTCTAAACTTTGGCTGAAATATTCAGAAATATTGGCAACAATGTTACTTCTTTGGAAGAAAAACTAGGTAGTGAGATTCTTGGGCCCTTTTGTGCTGGGAGTTTTAAAGAATTTTAGTACATTCCTGATAACTCTTAGAACTCACATCCTATGTATTTAAAAACGTATTTTCTTGCCATTTTGATATATCGCTCATATCTGAATTAAAGACCTTTTTAAATGTCTAGGTCAAGAACAGAAGATTTATTAGAGACCTGTTGGTTGAATCCTGTATGGTTTCCTATCTGGCAATTTTAAGGACCAATTATAGGGATCATCCCCACCACGTTGCCAAACCCTGGAGGCTTTACTGGGACACATGATTTTCAGTGCTAACATCAAGACAGTTGGTCACGCTACAATTTAGCAATATATTTTTCAGAGTGTATGTGTATCTGCGTGTGTGTTAGTGAGTGGTTATGGGGTGTGTGTGCTTCTGTGTGTGTGTGTCTGTGTGGAGGTGCACGGTGTGTGGGGGGGGGTTATGTCTGTGGATGTGTATATGTGTATAAGTATGTGTGTTCAGATACATTTATTGTTATTATTTTTTTCTCTGTGTTTAACATCCTTTTAGAGGATAACGACCAAATATAATACTTTTTCCAATCTATGTGCTATGTGTGCAAGTAAACCAGTAGTTAGCTATTTATCAACTCATCTTTAAGAAAAGTAAAACCTAAAATTCAGTATTTGCATTTTAAATAAAAAGAAAAATTCTCAAAATAGAGACATCTTGTCTTGACGATGGTATAGGTAACCATTTTTGAAATGGTGTTTCCTTTCCAGCCTTAATAAACCCATATTTCTGGAGTGAATTCATCTTTAATTATGCAAGGCTGATAGACAGAGCCTTATATGCTGCCATTAGAAGAGGACATTCTCTGGGCTGAGTGGCTCATCATGTGTAACAAAAGACATTCTCACTTTCTTGTCAATTCATTTTTTTTAAATGTTCATAAAATTGTGAAGTTGGCTGTATCTGCTTCTTTTAAATAACACTTTAGTGTAAAAGCAACTGATGCTGAGTTGTTCAACTTATAACTTCTTGGATCCAAAATGTTTTCAGGATGAAGTGGCAATTTTTACAAAGCCAATAAACTCTGTGATTTTCTTAGATGGAAACAATGAAAACTCATAATTGAATAATGGTATTCAAAAAGGAGAAAGCCCCCCCACCCACATACACATTTGAGGCAGTTATTAATTAAGCTCCTTATTCTAAAAATGTATGTCTAATGGGAAAACTTTAACACTTAGTCTGCTTTTCCAGTAAGACTATATTTCAGGCCAACCAAAAAACCCTCACTTCATCTAGTGGGGTTTTACAAGAGAATACCATCTATGAAGAGAGATAAAAAACTGAACACTATGATAATCGTTGTCAATTCCTAATGAAATTATTGACCCAGGCAAGAATTATCAACTAGTGTTGGAAGCAGCTGGGCTTTAAAAAGATGAATGGACAATCAGACATTCGCAGAGTACCAAAGTAATACCAAAGCTTTCTGGCTAGTCACAGGTGAGAAATGTAAGTGTACAATAGAAGGACCAGGTTTTCATCACCGGAAGCCAGTGGTCAAGTTTAACCTCATTTATGGTGCAGCCATCAAATATCATGTCTCCTGCTGTGACGCACAACAAAATGCAAACCACCACCTGAGACATATTCTACGAAAATGCTCAGTGTGAGTCCAGCAAACTTTCAAATCTAACTTCTGTTTATGGAAAACAGAGGGCATGAGGGAAAGTAAAATAACAGCATCAGAAAGTACACAGACAAATGAAGAAGGTGGAGAATTCTGTGGGGTCATTGGTCCAGTCCATCCAACAAGTCAGTGTGTAGTGAAAAATCATTAGGGATGGTGATTGGTTAGAAAAAAACTTGGAGACAATACAACTAGATTCAAGATGTGGGCCTAGATTTGACTCTAGTTTGGACAGACTGGTTCTGAATGGTGCCTTGAAGACAATGAAGATTTCAAATACGGATAGATTATGACATAAAAATTTATCGAATTTTAAAGTTAAAGCTCATTAATGTAGAAAACCAGGTTACAAAACAAGTTGCAAAGTATTTTCTCATTTATATTAAAATACAAACATATGTAAATCATCTGAATGAATCATTGAAATAGTATTAACAGAAATAATTCCTGGGTGGTAAGAATATGGTACTTTTATTTTCTTATTTTTGCTTATCTTATTTTCTAGCTTTCTTATTGCACATATATGGCTTCTGTAACAATAAAATTTATTTATTGGTTAAGAAACTGAAAGAATTGTGTGCTGAGGGCAGGAGTGCCACAGTTCAATGACATTAGGGTTTTAGACCTTTCTGAGACCTAGCGCTGATCAATGCAATCATTTTCAATGACTTTAAATAGAGAATTTGGATTAGCAGAACAGAGTTGAGTTATAATCAGCAGGTCCAGAGCCAGGTCAGCACTTTAACTCTTCGTGTCCACAACTGAAGTTGTCAGCATAGCCCAGATTTGCTGGACTCTTGGCTTTTATATGACCTCGAGCTCAGATTTTCATCTGGAAAGGACTGATAATGAGACCGTGTGCTTAGGGTGTTGCCTTACATGAACAGATACACATGAGAGCCCTAGAACAATGCCTAGCATCTAAGAGCTCCATAAACATCAGCTCTTGTTCCTGTGATTGTTCTCTCTCACAGTGAAGGATTCCATTGTCCCCTGAGTCACTTAGGGCTGCAGGCCATCCTGGAGGCTCCCTCACTCCTCCCACAATGACCCAGTGGCATCTGTGGCTGCTCCGTTCTTATAGGAAGAAAACCAAAACAATGGACATAAGATACAGGCCTTCCATCATCTAGCATTTGCCCATTTATTGGCAGTCTTCTCATTTCACTTTCTGTTATGCATCCTAAGCTTCAGCCTTAAGCCACAATAATTTTTTCACCTTCTTGAGGATGTGACTATCATCCTCAAGGATATCTACTTTATAGTTATATAAAAGCAAAACACATATAAAACACTCTTCATCTGCCCCCTTCAGGTAAAGATGACATTTAACAGTAATTGAGAAAATAACTGCCTTCCAAAAGACACTTAGGATTTAGAAATGTGCCTTTCATTCCATAATTTTGTTTCTGAAAATAACTTGTATTATCTATTGAAAAACTCTGATTTTACTTAAAAACTTGGAAAAGGAATTTTCAAATCTACTTTAAAATCTCTTTAAAAGTTGCAGGGAATATGATAGTCATTTTTTTAAATTGAAGTGCCACACTTTCTGACCAATTTATAAGAAGAACTGATTGATATCAAGGAAGACTTAAAAGCATAATCTCAAGCAAGCCCCTTTGTATAATTTGTGGATGGGGCGGTAAATATAGTCAGAAATCCACCTCTTCTGTATGAATCTATGTCTTGTCCTGAGATATCTGGGATTTTAGGGATGACAGCAGTATGAAAAATGAAAAAGAAAAAAGGATGCTAATGAGCAACATGAAAGTTTAGAACTTACTGGTAAAAGTAAGTACATAGTCAAATTCAGAATACTCTAATACTGTAATGGTGGTATGTAAATTACATGTATCTTTAGTATGCAGGTTAAAAGACAAAATTATTAAAACTAACAATAGCTACAACAATCTGTAAAGGGATACATAACACAAAAATATGTAAATTGTGACCTCATAAACATAAAATAGGAGTAAAAGCATAGAGCTTTTATGAAATCAAAGTTAAGTTGTTCAAAACCAAAAACTGACAAATGGGATCTTATTAAACTAAAGAGCTTCTGCACAGCAAAAGAAACCATCAACAGAGTAAACAGACGACCTACAGAATGGGAGAAAAGTTTGGCAAACTATGCATCTGACGAAGGTCTAATATCCAGCATCTGTACGGAACTTAAACCAATTTACAAGGAAAAAACAAATAACCTTATTAAAAAGTGGGCAAAAAGCATGAACACTTTTCAAAAGAAGATATATATGCAGCCAAGAAGCATATGAAAAAAGCTCAACATCACTAATCATTAGAGAAATGCAAATTAAAACCACAATGAGATACCATCTCACACCAGTCAGAATGGCTATTACTAGAGTCAAAAAATAACAGATGCTTGTGAGGTCGTGGAGAAAAAGGAACACTTCTACACTGTTGGTGGGAGTGTAAATTAGTTCAATCATTGTGGAAAACAGTGTGACTATTTTTTAAGCATGAAGCAATTCAAATTACATTGCTTTCACTAAAAGTAGCCTTGTTGATAATATTAATAATTATTTATTGACATAATATTTTGGTGGGAACAAAAATATATTTGTATCATTAATAGAAAAATTTGTTTTAAAATATTGTTTATCTCATTGTTGCCTCTTTAAAAACCTTTCCATTTTTGAATGTTTTACAATTTATAAAATATATTAGCCCAGTTGTACATCTGTACCATCCATTACCAGTAAATGACTACATATGTATTAGAGCAGGCCACCCCTAAATATTTTCTACCGATAAGAGTGTACAATAAAAGTTTGAGGGCCATTGCTCCAGACCAATTTTCCTCAATGTACAGTTTGATAAATATCTGTATCAGCACCATTATAGAGCCTGAAGCCCAGAAAACCTGGCTTTGAGCATCTATAGTTGGGATGTGGAATCTGCATTTCTAACAAGTACCCACTGCTTAAGGTGGTTCAACAGCTTGAAAAGCCTAGCATTGAGGAAATAAAAAGCATTCCGTGCAGACCACGAGTGCCTAGGAATAAGGCATTCTACTGACAGCCATAGGCTATATACAGTGTCCACAGTCAGCAGTCTCCTTAGTAGTCTTACTGAATTTGCAAGTCCAACCTTAAGTGTATAAACTTCTTACCCTCAGCAAAGAAATTATTTCCTAAAGGATGATTCTGCAACAATCGGCTCTGTAAAAAATGTATGTGACCTACATAGGGCTTTATAGGGACTGCTACAGACTGACTGTGTCCTCTCAAATTCCTATATTGAAACTTATTCTCCAATGTGATAAGCTAAATGAGTCCTCTGAAATTCATATATTGAAACTTAATTGCCAGTGTGATAACATTAAGATAAGTGGAGCACTTAGAAGGTGATTAAGTCATGAGGGTGGAGCTCTCATGGATGGAATTAGGACATTATTTCCTAGTTAAGGCCTTGAATGAGTGGGTTCATTCCCTTCCCATTCTTCTGCCATGTGAGATGCAGCAAGAAGGCCCTCACCAGACACCAGATGCTAGCACCTTGATCTTGGACTTTTCAGCCTCCAGAATCGTAAGAAAGAAATTTCTATTCTTTATAAATTATCCAGCCTCAGGTATTTTGTTATAACAGCACAAAAGAACTAAGACAGTGGCCCTGCCATTGCAATTTCAGGGGCTGAATTGTGTGTTAATCATTGTGGGATCATCAGAGGATAAACTCATGGAAAGGCTTCAGTTACTGCAATTTCTTTTTCATTAATCAGAGGGCCAAGTTTAATAGTTTTTTTAAAAAAAATAAGTAGATAAATAAACACTTCAAATAACCATGCCACCCTTAAACCCAGGCAAAAGGCTACTGCCCTGAATCCTTCTTTTAAAAGGTCTGCAACACACACACACAAAAACACACACGCACACTCTACCATTTGGGATTGTGTGCCAAACAGGGCATAGTGCAATCTAAACCTAAATGTCTGCTCTTGTGACAACATCATTCAGGCCCACGGAAATTGTTCTACACATTGTTTGCTTTATGTCCTCATAGTAAAAGGTGATCACATTCAAATGTTGTAAAGGTTTGGGTTGCACTGCTGAGAACACTGGAGGTGAACACTGCAGTGAACACTGCTTCTGACAGCTGGGAGAAAAGACCAATTAGTTAACTCAACAGATCCTTCTTTTCAGAGAGGATGAATGCAATATATCTTTGCCTCATGCAATATTGTTTCCCAGTAGTGCCTGGCATCATTTTTTCTTGCTCATCCAACACGTGGTTCTGGAGGTATTCAATATTTAGCAAAGCTTTGCAATAGTTGCAACTGGTAGCAAAAGAACGTTTTGCAATATTAAATAATTCATCACACTTAAATCAGTAATTGTATAAATCTTGATAAATCAGTCAGAAATCTGATGTCAATACTTTGCATTGAAACCAGCCATGTATTGAACACTAGCAATGCAAATAATTTCATTTGTATAAAGATATTTTAAATTAATTTTCCAAAGATTAAATACAACATTAGATTTATTTGAAATTTTATATTCATTATTTTTATCTTTTAATTTTATACATAATTATTTTAGAATAAAAATAGCACTTCATAAATGACACATGAAAATGAATTTAATTTTCAAACCTGCCATATTTACTTTAATGTACATTCTTTATAAAAACATATTCAGATTTTAAACACTTAATAGAATTGCATTTACTTGTAATCCTTCGGAACACAAATTATGAGAAAATATTGATTATAATAACACAGTGTTTTTTGCTGAAATAAAGACAGGAAAATTAAATTTAATATAATAAATATATTTTATATTTCTTATATTTTATTACTCGTCTAAACACCGCAAGCTTAACAGCAAGATATCCAGACATGTGCAATAACAATTAAATCTGATTGCCTTTAACATTTTTCTAACTAAAGTCCTAACTTTCTATACAGTTTTTGATTTTCCAGCGAGATGGTATGTTCGTCAAAGTAGAAGGATGGGGCATATGTTACTTAAATGTTTTAGCTTGATTTATAGGGTTTAAATATTTAGACATATGGTACGTGGGCGTCATTTGTACTCTTGCCTTAGGCTTCACAAATGTTAGGGGTAAGCCTGACGACGGTAACAAATGAAAACAAGACAAAACAAAACAAAACAGAGACAAAATAACCAACGAGGATCATGAAGTTGTAGGGCCACTGCCACCTTCCTCCTCAAAGCTACTGGTTTTCACCCCTCTTAGAATCAGCCACTTATAATTGTGTCTACTCCCACAAGAAAACAACATTTCAGGGTCACTGAGGCTATTCCAAAGCATGTTATTTTTCATTGTCCGGTGGAAAAGATGTTCTCCAGATTTCGAGAACCCTTAGAATATTCAGCAGCAATTGGCTTCTGGGTGTAAGCCCAGCCATGAAGATGAACATGAAGTGGAGCCTTTCTACCATGATGCTGAAGCTGTTAAAATCATCCTATTCCGGGTGACACTGACACTCCACTACTCTCCACCTAGAAAAAAGTGTCATATACAGAATGAAAAGCGAACATATTGGCATTGAGTTTCTACCTGTGAAGTGAGGAGTTGGAAGGTGTGTAGCTGCATGTTTAGCTGTGCCTGCAATTATGGAGACAAGGGTTTAGAGTTCTTTCTGTCTACCCTTCCTATATACCTTCAAAGAAGGGGCAGAGTTAAGTGATATAGCACATGAGCTCTAGGGTCTGCCTGACATGGTTCAAATCCCAGCTCCACTAGTCACCAACTTTGTGACTTAGGGTAATCCTATGCCTAGATGTCCTCTTCTACAAAACGGGTACTAAAGGGTGGTTCTGAGAATTACATGAGTTAATTGCCTAGAATAGTGCATGGATTCATAGGAAGTGCTTTGTATGTATTATGTATTTTTAAAATATACTTTACTATGTCACCATTTATGAGTCTGGAAGAGTAGTATCAGGACATATGTCTTGAGCTGCCTGCTAGTGCAGGTCTAAGAAAAATTTGTGACATTTGGATATTGCAAGACTTTCCCTATCCTACACTTCAGGCTGTTTAAATTATACAATTAGGCCTGGCGTGGTGGTTCACACTTGCAATCCCAGCAACTTGGGAAGCTGAGGCCAGGAGTTTGCGACCAGTCTGGACAACATAGCAAGATCCCACCTCTACAAAAAAAAAAAAATTAAAAATTAGCTGAGTGTGGTGGTATGTGTCTGTAATCCCAGCTACTCGGAAGGCTGAGATGAGAGGATCTCTTGAGTTCAGGAGTTCAAGGATACAGTGAATTATGATCATGTCACTGTACTATAGCCTGGGCAACAGAGCAAGAGCCTATCTCGAAGAATTTACATTAATAAATAAATAGTATGCAAGTAATTGGCCTAATGCCTTTTTTCCTTTTCCCTTTCTACTAGCCCGAACTCCTTTCTCAGCAGGATTTATGGTAGCCTACTCCATCAAAGCACTTTTAACAAAGATCAGTGAAAAGCAGGGCAAAAAGATGCTCGTGCCTGCTGCCTGGCCTGAGGTTCCCTGGCGCAGATACTTGGGCAAGAATTAATCTTTCTTGTGCAGAGAATGACTAGAACCCCAGGAATGACTTCACTGCCACCCATAACAAGTTTATGCACAGAACACCTCTATTCCAATACCTCTCTCCCTTTAGCACTTTTCCAAAACCGGGGTTTTATCAAAGTGGGGTGCAGTGAGGTAGGTTAGATAAAGGCACGCACAAGGAAGAAAAGTCACAACTAACCTCTGTGTGTCTACCATTACTGTATTTTTTTTTCTCAACGGAAGTCCTAAAAATCTTTCTTGAAACCCAGAAGTTTTTGGCATAACATTCAAACAGCCTGATGTAAGAGGTGAAAATACTGTTTTTCAATCAGGCTCAAATTTCTAAAATAATGCTCTCTTTTTGCATGTTTTCGGGAAGGATGTTGGTAATATGGTTACAAAATTTTTAGCAGACACATAAAATGGTCATTCTATCATCTTTAAGCTCCCTCATGCATTGCTACAGATGACTTATAGATTTACTGGATTCAAGCAATCTTTATATCAGATACCCTAAAGCATTTTAGATGAGGTATATTTATTTTCCGGTGCTTTCTTAACAGGTTTGTAAGCTAGGCAAGGATCGTGTCTTTTAAATCAGATTTGATGCAGTTCTTGGCACAGAACTTTGCATGCAGGTGCTCCATAAATACTTATTGTTGATTATTAAAAATAAAACAATAAAAAATAGCTCAAATTTTGTGAGTTTTTTGGGGTGGTAGTGGTGGGGTATTGGTCAGAAAACAGCAAGCCTTGAAAATTAATCAGCATTTTCCATGATTACATAAAACATAAGCATCAAAATCCAAGTACCAATACTGCACCTAAAGGCATATCATATCAATAACAAAGGCATATCGTATCATATCAATAACTAAGAAGTGGAAGAAAGAAAGGAAGAGAAGAAGGGAAGGAAGGAAGGGGAGTGAGGGGAAGCATGTAAGGAAGAAGGGAGGGAAAGAGAAAGAAAGAAATGAAGGAAGAGAGGTAGGAAGAGAGGAAGAAAAGATGGAAAGAAGGGAGACAGAGAGGAAGAAAGGAAGGAAGGAAGGGAGGGAAGAGAGAGAGGGAGAAAGAAAGGAAGGAAAGAAGGAAGGGGGAAGAGAGAGGAAGGAAGGACGAAAAAGAGGGAGAGGAGGAGAAAGGGAGAGAGAGGAAAGAAAAGGAGGAAAAGAAAGGACAGGAAAGGAAAGAAAAAATGAAATAAAAAAGGAAAGGAAAGAAAGGAAAGGAAAGGAAAGGGAAGAGGAAAGAAAAGGGGAAAGGAAAGGGGAAAAGAAAGGAAAAATTAAGATTTTTTAAATGAGCATAGCACCAAATAAACGTAAAAATAATTAGGCTGATTCTCTAAACACATGGAACACAGTCTCAGGAGGCAAGGGGAGGAAGCACTTTTTCTTCCCATCTCCTTTCCAGATTGCCCTGGTGTAGCAGCCTCTAGGCATCTAGAAAGCACTTTTCTTAAGCCCACCTGTGGCCACTGGGATCATTTTTTTTTTTTACAAGTGTCTATTACTTAGGGTAAAGACTAAGTTCCTTTAGCAAGGAAGCCCCCAAATACAGTGACTTAAATAAGGGGCATTTGTCTCCTCTGCAATGAGAGCTGAGTAGTGTAAGTCATAGGTCAGCAAACACAGCCCCTTCTCTGGCAAAATCCAGCTCATGGCCTGTTCCACCTTCTAAGGTAAGAATCACTTTTACATCTTTAACTGGTTGGAAATAAAAAATAAAAGGAACAACGCTATTGTGTGTGTATGTCTCTTCTCGCGCTGCTAATACAGACGTGTCTGAGACTGTGTAATTTATAAAGGAAAGAGGTTTAATGGACTCACAGTTCCACATGGATGGGGAGGCCTCACAATCATGGCAGAAGGAGAATGAGAAGCAAAAGAACATCTTACATGGTGGCAGCCAAGAAAGCTTGTGCAGGGCAGCTGCCCTTTATAAAACCACCAGATCTCATGAGACTTACTCACTGTCACCACTATCACAGGAACAGTACGGGAAAGACCTGCCCCCATGATTCAATTACCTCCCACTGGCTCCCTCCCATTACACGTGGGAATTATGGGAGCTACAATTCGAGATGAGATTTGGGTGAGGACACAGGCAAACCATATCAGTAAGCATGAGAATGACATAAATTCAATCTTCAGTGCCATTCAGTCAAGTCTTATTGGAAAACATCAACCCTCATTCCTTAACTCATTCATAGTCAAGTCTTGTCTACGGTTGCTTCTGCACCACAATGATGGAGTTCAGTCACCATGGGGGAGATCACAGGGCCCAGAAAGGCTTTGCTATCTGGCCCTTTACAGAAAAAGGTTTTTGGACCCAGATTAGGTTAGCCTGACAGCTCTCACTGGAGTGGTCCATTCAAAGCCACAGTTTCCCTTTATCTTGTGACTCTGCTGTTTCTTAGGTTGTTATCTGCTCAGCTGACATGGGTCACTGCCTGTTATGGACTGATCTGTGTCCCCTCAAAAGTCATATGTGACACCCTAACCCCCAGTGGGACTGAACTTGGAGACAAGGCCTTTAATGAGGTGATTAAAGCTAAATGAAGTCAGTCGGGCATGTTAGCTCACTTTGGGAGGCCGAGGTGGGTAGATCACTTGAGGTCAGGAGTTCGAGACCAGTCTGGTCAACATGGCAAAACCCCATCTCCACTAAAAATACAAAAATTAGGTGGGCGAAGTGGCAGGCACCTGTAATCCCAGCTGCTCAGGAGGCTGAGGCAGGAGAATCTCTTGAATCTCAGAGGCAGAGGTTGCTGTGAGCCTAGAAAGTGCCACTGCACTCCAGCCTAGGTGACAGAATGAGACTCTGTCTCAGAAAAAAAAAAGAAAAAGTTAAATGAAGTTACAATGGTGGGATCCTACTTTGATACAACTGGTGTCCTTTTTAAAAAGAGGAAGAAGTAGTAGACCTCTCTCTCTCTCTTCCTCTCTCTCTCTCTCTCTTTCTCCTCCCCTCTCTCTGACCACAGCCTGAGCACAGAGAAAAGGTCATGTAAGGACACAGCAAGAAGGTGCTATCTGCAAGCCAGGGGGAGAGAACTCACCAGAAACCAACCCTGCCAGCACCTTGATTTTGGACTTTGAGTCTCCAAAACTGTGAGAAAATACATTTCTGTTGTTTAAGTCACCCAGCCTGTGATATCCTGTGATGGCAGCTGGAGTGAACTAATACCCTCCCACATCCATGCTCCAACCCTTGGACACAGGAAGAGCTAAAGGGGAGAGAAAGGCAGCAATTTCCTTCTAAGCTTGTTGAGCAGAAGTTGTACACATCACTCCTGCTCACATTCAGTCCTTTGGTGAATTTACTCAGTTATCCTACACATAGATCGAAAATGAAAACAGAGAAGATGGATTTGGGGAGGGCCAACCAAAAGCATGACACATTTTGAAGCACATATCGTGATTAAATATTTAAAATCTACTGATTTCCTGAAGTCCATTAGGCTTCATATGTAGAGCCCTACTGGCCTAGGGACAAAAGTCTTCACTATTTTTATTTAAAAGGACACTTTTTGACAGAAAGGCAAATTGATTCTCAAGCTAGAAGAGTCTTCTGAAAGTAATTCTAGTATTTAAGTGTAAATGAACGTTTTCAGGATGAAATATTCCACCAGTTCCCGTCAAAGCCCCAATGTATAGTATATTTTCTTGTGTATAATATAGTGGACTCTAATTTGAGGTCACTGAAGATACTTTGGTATCAAGAGAAAAAATAGGTTGTTAGAGGTCAGTGTCACATCAGGTCCTGTCTCAAGCAAGACCTGGAGTAGAACAAGACATTAACCCACTTGGATCTCAGTTCTATTGATTGCTTATTATGTGTATTTTCTGCACTTATACATAGCTAATGGTTTTTAAAATCATGGTGATACAGTACTTGCATTTCTGGCCAGAATGAATTTGACTCATATATAATCATTATCAAAGGTTCCTATCTTGACTAGCTGCTTTACGAAGAAAAAAAATTAATTCCCATTCCATGAAAAGTTAAACAAGGAGAGAAATACATTTTACTTTCAAACAGTGGGTGCTTTTTCATTACTTTTACAAATAACCTTATATTGCTTGTGAAAGGTTATCCCTTCTTTTTTACATGATGTTTTTGAAAAGCTATGTGCAGTCACACTGTGCTGTGGAAAATACAGCTGCTGGAAACTGCTCTCCTGCTTCTAAGCTGATAAATGACTTCATCCTAGAACACCATTGAATCAACCATCTCAATCTGAACCATAACTTATTAAGAAGCCAAGTGGAAGCAATTTTTTTAAGTATTAGATGAAAATACAAAAAAAAACAAAAACAAAAAACAAAAACAACCTTCTTAAGCACGACACAAAAACCAGAATTCAAAGAAGGAGACTGACATACTGATCTATTTGCATTTAATCATTTTGTAAGACAAGGACAAAACAGGTAAAAGGCAAGCCACAGACCAGGTAACATATTTGCAACATGTAAAAATATATATCCTGAAAAAATGATTTATAAATAAGCATTGTAAATCAATAAGGCATCTCATAAGGATATAAGCAAAGGAAATTCAATTGAGAAATGCAAATAGCTTATAAAGGAATAGGTTTTCAAACAGTGTGGCATTATTTTACTCATCATTTAGGCAAACATGAAGATTGAACATATGCAATGCTGTGTGGCATGTGAGGAAATTGGAGCGTACATGTGTCAGTGGTGGTATAGGTTGGAGAAAAATTTGCAAGTATCTATCAATATTTAAAAACCATGTTTCCTTCAACCCAGAAATTCTATATCTGGGTAACTGTTTTCTAGAGAAACACGTATACATATATGGAAATAATCATATGCAAGGATGTTTGATGTTTACAATAGTGAAAATTGGAAAGACAGACATGTTCATAGGAGAATCGTTAAATAGATTGTGGAGTCTCATGTAACAGTTTAAAAGAAGGAGTTACATGTATGCCTACTAATACACAAGTTCTTTAGGACATCACGGAATGAAAAAGCAAGAATTAGTTTAATACTCGGTATGTATATGTACACTTATATACAGTCTCATTTGGCAAAGCTATAATTTATTTGTTTTATTCATGTATGTAAGTGCATAGAAAAAACTTAAAGAGATGCATATCCAACCTGCAACTGCCAGCTTTGGGTGATTCCTCTGCAGAATGTGATTGGGTGGAAGTGGCTGAGAGGCATTTTCACTTGTATTCCTCTTCCTTTGAGAGTGGATTTATGCAAAAGACCCTCCCTGTAAGGCGTTATTCATTCTGCATTATTTATGGAACTAAAATTAACTTATAAACAAAGCAGAAACATCTTGTGAGATACTTCGTGGCCACCCATTCTACTACTTAGCTCAGTGTTTCTGCAGCCGTATGTGTCACCACTTGTTCTGTTGTTCCCCTTACACACTCCAGTATGTATCTCTGCCATCAAACTGGCCACGTGTGAGCTGAACCTGCTATTTGTTCATTAACTTACTATTTTATACCATTTGAGCAGGAAGTTGTAGTCATTCTCTGGTTTTGTAGTTTGCTTTATTGCTTATAAGTAATAACTGGAAAAAGGAGTTTTAAAACACTCATTATTTTCAAACACTTTGACCAATATTTATTCTGAAATGTCAGGGTACCTTGGTAAAATATCAAAATGCTAAAACTGAAGACTTGTTCTTTTTCTTTACCAGAAAGTAATAATTACATATATTTATAACTGCAGAGTCCAATACAATGAATTAATATTTCTTCCATATGTTCTTACTTAACGTCTTTCTAGCTTTAGCAAAGCAATATCTTACTTTCACATTTAAAAAAAAACACAAAAAACCTTCATAATAGTGTAAGGCAGTTTGTGGAAAACTTATTATTGTCATTTTATACTTTAGTAAATTCAGGCTAAACCAACATCAAATTAATTAGAATTAAGATAGTTGATTCTAGTTAATCAGGGCTCAAGTCTTCTGATTTCTGGTCTAAGTTTTTAGGTGTTTTGGGTTTTTTTCCCCCCTGCATAAGGCCATCTTCCACAAACTACATATACTTTCTTAAATCTTCTAAAACTTTCTAAAACTGGAGGTTTTACTTCTGAGGATTATATATAGCATTTCATATACTGACATTGGATATAGCACAAGAAGCTGAGTAACATTTAATTTAGAAATAGGTGTAATTTAATTATGAATGTATTTGAACTGTGGGTTAAAATGAAGACAACACTTCCCTTTTGCATAGAGGATAAAACTTGTAAAAATAAAATAAATGCTCATTTGTATATTACAGAGGGATATTTCACACCATTTCACTTCTAGAATGGATCCTTCACTCTTCTTTCATTTTTAAATGGATTTTAATTATTAAATCATAGTCTAAGGGAATTACCATATGTTAATTTTTTAGTGAATTGAGGCTTACTCAAACGTATTTTATTCCTATATCAAATGAAAATTATTTTTGCATTAAGACTTTTGCTGTATATTTCATTTCAGAATTTAAGAAAACAAATATTACCTGTAAGAATATCTTAAATAAAAGCGCTCTAAATGCATTTTTAAATTGAGTAAATATAGTTAAGTACTAAAACAACAAAATTCATTTGTCCTATACTAACATGTACTATAGCATATAGCTCAAAAAGTTAGTAGAATACTGAGAAACTGCAAGTAACTGTATCATGCCTATTGCTTTACCTGGGACAGCTGACCAAAAAAATGTTTCAGGGGTATGTTAGAGCTGATTTCATTACAATTCCTGGTGACAGCACCACTGATAGAGACCATAAAAGAGAAGATGGCTCTTTCGTCTTATGAAATCAATTAGATCTGCTTCTGTGGTGAAATTTGTTCGCTGAAAATTGACGGTTGAAACCTTAGGATTTACCCCTGTCTTTAAGTTCCTACAGCGAGGTCTGTAGACCAGAAGAAGCCTGTACTGAACTCACACCACAAGGGCAGCGCCAAAGACAAGATGCAAGCGCTGCAACAGCAAGTTATATAACAAAAGAGAACCGAGGACATCAGAACATGCTCCAATGATACTTTGTATCTTCCTGGTGCGCAAAAATGTAAACCGGCCTTCCTTTATGGTTTACATTGTACCACTGCACAACGGTTTGCTATCGCGTAATTTGGTAGATGATACATATGAAATTTGAGGTTGTGATTAGTCTTTAAAATAATAGCTTTAGTAAATATTTTAACCACTTCTAGGCATCCCCGCCCCCTAAACACACACGAAAAGAAGATGCTAAGGTGGGCCACTGCCCCGGCTCTGGCCAGCCACATTTAGAGGGGAAAAGGACAAATGGTGCTATTTCTTTAAGCTTGGTGAGGGGAAATCTAAGTTTGTTCTTTAAAAAGGGCGAAAGTTCCCTGGGACCACAGGGCCGGCGGCGAGAGCGCAGGCAGCTTCGTTGTTGGCACCTTGGGGATCTTCTGGGCTGCCAGTAGCTCTGAGCTTGCAGTTACACCTAAACCGCCGATTTTGCTACTTATATTTGCAGTAATGCTAGGAAGCAAAGTATCATCAATTAGAGAATCTGGAAGCCATTCTCTCTTTGCCCTGTGTCCCAGCTTGTGATTCTTCTAAGTTCCATCTCCTTTGCCGAGTGCAGATTCCTGGCTCTGGCGCGCCTCCTCTTCTACACTCGGGTCACCGCGGGTTGGCCACCTGGGCTCAACTCAGCCCATCCTTGCTTTCCCCCATCACTATACCCAGCGGCGAGGGCAGCCTCACTACTCTTGCCCCGGAGGTGAACGCGTGCCTGGCTTTGATTGAGACAACCAGGACCCCAGAAGCCCAGTGACATCAGAAAAGAGGCTCCTGGGCGCTAGCACTTTCCGCAATACGCTCCAGGGCTGTAGGTGCAAAACCAAGCTCTAACTTCCCTCCGAGAGGGAAATACAGGGCGCGTCACAGTGGCCTCTCCCGCCTAGCCACGCGCGGTGAAATTTCCGGCAATCGGGCCAGCTAAGACACGGGATTTGCACCGCAGTCTCCCAGCTTCTGGAGCCGGAGCCGAGAGCTCCCGGCAGCTTCTCCAATTTCTCTCCTAAAGTGCGAAGGGATAAGCCCCGTCTGCTCCACGCCTGCGAGGCCGGCGGATCTGGGAGCCGCGCCCGGCTCCGCAGGACTCGGCGGGCCCGGGGCTCCCCGGCAGCGGCTCCTCTGCTAGGGGTTAACAGCAGCCCCCGCGGCCGGGCGGGCGCGGACGCTTCCTCTCCACCCGCCCGGGAACGTGGATACTGCGCCCGCAGGATGTTCGCCGGCTGGGCCGCTCAGTCAGGAAACATGAGAAGGCCTCGCTATTCCTGTTCCCGGGCCGCGCGCGCCGGGCTGGGTAAATAAAGCCGAGACGACAGCGGTGGCGGTGGTGAGCGCGCCGGAGCCCGCGTGGAGAACATGCGGCGGGGATGGGAGTGCGCCTAGTCTCGAGGCGGGAGAGCCAGCCGCCCTGCAGCCGGCCGCCGGCCCCGCAGCCACAGGTACAGCCCCCGCGTCGCCGAGTCCCAGCTGGCTGCCGGGGAACGCCAGGCTCGCTCTGGCCCCTGCGCCCCACCTTCCCTGTGCCCCGGGCGCTGGTGCTCTCCCCGCCCTTCCCCCAACTTCCCTCCAAGGTCTGGTGGAGACGCGCTCGGGTGGCGGCCAAGCCTGACCCAAGGGCCTGCGCGGAGCCTGGGAGCCCACCTGGCCGCGCCTCCTTTGCTTTAAAATTATTCGCCGGCGTTGGGGGGAGGGGGACACTTCTGCAGGGAGTGACCTCCCCGGCCACAGTCTGGAGTGAATCCGGGTAAGTGATTTGAGAAGAGGCGCGGGTGGCCGCGCGCCGGAGTCCTGGGAGGGTCAGGAAGTGTGGTTCACACGCCCCCGGACCCCTTGCGACAGGACGGCGCTCGGACCTTTGCCATCGCTTGCCTCTGAGCCTGCTGCCTGCAGACCTAGAGCGCGCCGGTTGTCTGTGTCTGCGATCTCTGCGTGGGCTTGGGGCTGCCGGGGAAGGGTCCGAGGTGGCTAACCTCGTGGTGACTTCGCTAGGAAAAACACGTCGTCGCATCTAGGAGGACGCACTGGGGTGGCGCGGAGAAGGCCGGGCCAGGGAAAGGTGTCTTGTACAAATAAAGCAGCATGAACGCACATCCCCAAGGGCACTGACGTTAAAAGAAAACAGCAACGCTAGTCTTGACGGCAGAACAGGGGCTGCGAGCGCGGAAATTCTCTTTGACACTTATTGCTGAGGCTGTGTGCACACCCCAGGCACGTACCTGTCTGCGCGGGAGGACGCAGTCCTAAGGGACACGCGGCATCCAGCAGAGGTCTGACTTCACTTCCCTACGAACACAGACCGTAGCCGTAGTTTGATCGCGGTGGCCACAGTCCTAAATGTCACGCGTGGCCTCTGCTGCGGTGGCCGGAGGGCGGGGCGGGGGCGTTGGCGGGTGTGGGCACTCGGCGAGGCAGAGGGGGTGTGTGTGTGTGTGTGTGTGTATGCGCGCGCGCGTGTGTTAGTGGAGTAGCAGCCCATGCCGCGACTGGACGGGCAAAGGGGGCGCTGGCAGCGAAGCGGAGGCCGCTCGGAGGAAACGGGAGCTGTCCTGAGGCGCGAGGCGGGGAGATGGGGCGGGCGAGGGCGGCCGCGCGCCCTGGGGCTGTAACTCTGCGGCTCCGCGGCCGCGCGGACTTGCCCCTGACGCCCGTGCGCGGCAGGCAAAGGCTCAGGGTCTCCGCGACCCCAGAGGTGAGCTGCTGGCTCTCCCCGACAGTGGCAGCCGCAGCCCGGGAGGTGCGCCGACCAAGCTGCCTCCTGACCTGGGCTTCTGACACCTTTACGGCCTCTGAAAGGGTCCCCGGAGACCCCAGAGAGGAGCGAGCGTCAAGGGGCTCCGAGCCCGCGACTGACACCCGTGCTGCGGAAGAGAATGGCACTGATTGAGGGCTCTCGGGACCTGGGTCCTGGCGCCTTGGACCTTAGGACCCTGCACGTCCCGGGGCGCGTTGGGGGATGATAGGAAGATTCGGGGAGAGAAGGGGGAGAAGTGGTGCTTTCGTCCTGACGCCACTTAACTTTTCCCTGTCCTTGAACCCAACCTCACCCCGGGGGACCTTATCGGGCAGAAGATGCGGGGGTTTCAACCAAACCATCCACTATCTAGAAAACACGAAAATCCTCCAAATTCCGGTATGGCTTGGGACTCATGAACTGGGCCTTGCGGATGCGGTTGGCACATTATCCCAACTCTTCCCTTCCATCCAGTCCCTCCTGACGCCCCGAGATGGGGGTCCCAGAGGCTTTAGTCTTCTGCTGTGATTGAAGAACCACGCGCGGCCTCACGCCGGTCCCGGCTCCGCAGTCCGGAGTATGCCTCTTCCAGACACAAACTGAAACCCAGAGGCTCGTTTGGGAATTCGTTTCCTTTGCCTCTGCGGGTGAATGATTCCCGGTTGTAGTTCTGGGGAGTGAGGGGAAGGGGGGATCGATCGCCCAGGCAAGGAAGAGGGCAAGTACCTGTCCAGGGAGCCTGCAGGGGCGGGGGCGTGTAGCCAACTGGGGAGAGCCGCAGGGTCCCTGCCATTTGCGGCGGCGCCGCTCCTCCCCTCGGCTCTGCAGCCCGGCGACCCGGCCAAGTTCAAGGCCCAGGACCTGCAGGGGTCTAAGCACTCTCAGCCAGTAAGTAACGAGATGCACCTTCCTCTCCTAGAAGCCGAGCCCTGCTGCGGAGCTCCCGGCGGCCAAGCCCCGAGGCTCTGCGGCCGCGCAGCGCGTCCCTGCCACCCGGCACCATGAACACCATCGTCTTCAACAAGCTCAGCGGTGCGGTGCTGTTTGAGGACGGAGGCGCCCCGGAGCGGGAGCGGGGTGGCCGGCCCTACAGCAGTGTCCTGGACAGTCCTCACGCCCGCCCCGAGGTGGGCATTCCCGACGGCCCGCCCCTCAAGGACAACCTCGGCCTGAGACACCGGAGGACAGGGTATGCGCACTCCCGGGGGGAGGGGGCGGTGAGCTGTCCTGGGGTCCCGCGGCAACGCGGGCGGGTTGGGGGCAAAGGGCCCGGAGTTCCCTGGATGTGCAGGTCTGCCTCTCCAGGGCTCGCGCGTTCTCATGTTAACGGGCTCCTATCTCACAACATGAGGGATCAATTCGTCGGGGCAGCTCCAAAGAGCTTGGTGGAGACTGAGGGCGCCAGGAGCTGCCCCTCGGTCCTCGCTGCGTGGACCTCGGATTTGGGGGTTATTTGCCCCTCTCCGGACTGCGGGTGCCGGTGCGCGGCTGAGGGCGAGGAAAAAGGACTGAGCTGGGCGCAGAGAAACAGGCGAAGCCAAGTAGTCGGGGAGTCCCGGCTCAGACTCCGCGGACTTCTCTTCGGTCACCCCAGCCCCTCGCCAGGGCCCCGCGGCTCGCCTGGCCCAAGGAGTCGGGAAGGTCGCCTCCCCGCAGGGAGTCCGGGGCGCGCGCGCGGCTCGGCGGGGCCCGCAGCGAACCCGGAGGGGGAGGCTCTGGGCCTGCGGGGCAGGCTTTGGGTTTAGCGGGGTGAGGGGGATGCTGGGGGGCGGCAGCTTGCGGGTGGGCCAGCTGCTCAGACTGCCGGTGAGTGGAGGGCAGGCTATGCCCGGCCGGATCCCGGCGGCTTCCCGGACGCCCAGCTGGGGAGGGGTGGCAGTCCTGGCCGCCTCCACCTGAACGATTGCATCAGCTGCTTGTTCTGCGGCGTCGCTGCTTAGTAAAATAGAGATTCGGTTTCGTCAAAATGTTACTACCAGTCGCTTCGGGTGGAATTGCATTTCAAAGTGTTTAAAGAGGCAGAAACCCAGGACGCTCCGGCGCAGGCGCGCAAGCCTCGGGGAGCGGCTGGGCGCGCCGGCGACCGCGCGCGACACCTCCCGGACCGGTGCGGGAGCGCATCGCCCCAGGCCACGCTCCAAGCTCTGGGCTCCAGGCTCCCGGCTCCAGGCTCGTGGCTGCCTCTGCCTCCTCCTCCTTTGAATATGCTTTTCCTGAGGTCTTTTTACTTTACCTGATGTGACAGAGCTTGCCGTACTTTTAACCCTCCCTTAGTCGGGAAACGGCCCGACAGTGTTTTTGGGTTCTGCAGCCTTCCTCCACAAACCACCACCTCCTTTGGAAAGTTTCCCCCTTTTCCTAAAAGATTAAAGGAAATAGAAAGCTTAAAGAGAGCGGGGGAGGCAGTGCTCCTTTGCTTTATTCCCTCTGTCCAGTCGGCGACCTTTCCCCTGACCACAGGCGACGGAAAGCCTCTGGGAGCAGACAAGAGATCCCCGAGGAAAGTTTCGAGAGCCAGCCACATACCCTGCCAGGCCAGGGTCACTCGAGGGCGCGGCGACAGCGGGCGAGGGAAGGGTAGCAGTTAGCCCCGCTGCCCAGAGCCGCGACTGAAATAGCCGTTTTCTTCAAATCACTTGACCTTCGTCTCCTAAACCTCTAACCTTGGGGTATTGAGTTCAAAATATCCCCCTACTCAAGATAAACCTAGCGAAATGACCTCCCCATCCAGAAACTTTGTGGCTCCCACTTCCTGCCTCTCCCAAACTCTGGGCGCGCGCGGAGCAGGGGCGCAAGGCAGGACTGCGCAGCTTGGATGTGGGGTTCGGACTCGGCCGGTACGTGGAGGGGCCGGGCGGGCAATCGTGTCGCTCACCAGGGCCTCCTCCTCTCCCCATGTCCCAGCGCCCGGCAGAATGGCGGAAAGGTGAGGCACAAGCGGCAGGCCCTGCAAGACATGGCGCGGCCCCTCAAGCAGTGGCTTTACAAGCACCGTGACAACCCGTACCCCACCAAGACCGAGAAGATACTCTTGGCCCTCGGCTCGCAGATGACGCTAGTGCAGGTAATCAGGACTAATTAACCCCCTGATCCGTTTCCCGGCGAGGGGCTGAAGAGCGGGCACGCTTAGGGTTCGTGAGGCTCTCCACGTGGCGCTTCTACCTGGAGAGGGATGGAGCCGAGCTGTGGGAGTTTCTGAATTACTTCTCCCCCTCATCCCTCAGTTCAGTGCAGATGCTCGGTGCAGGAAGGAATGCAGGAAGCGCTGTCAGGGAGGGAAGTGAAAAGTCAATTGCAGACTTATGAGAAGGTAACTGGGAATCTGGATTCAAGAGCCACATATAGATGAATCCAGATGATGCCATCTGCGGTGATTTTCAACATTAGTGAGCATCAGAATCGCCTGGAGGGCTTAAAACACAAATCGCTAGACTCCACCTCCCAGTTTCGGATTCAGCAGGTCTGGAGTGAGACCATCATTTGCATCTCCTACAAGGCCCCAGGTGTTGCTGCAGCTGAGGCTAGGAAGGAACCCCACTTTGAGAACCGTGCAGTGTGACACTCCATATTAAGGCCCAGTATTAAAGCTCAGGTACAGAGTAACTTTCAAAATTACCATTACTGACAGCTAGGAGTAGGGGATAGAAAGATAAGAAATGATGTTTGCATCAACACCCCCCCCCCCCCCCCCCCCCCCGAAAAACTTTTTTTTTTTTTTTTTAATAGGAAGCATCCTAAGCATTAGCTGCAATCCACAGCATTTTGCTCCTGATGCTTTTCTGCTGGGCTTAAGGAGAGGAGGCAGATTTCAGATGGTTGGGTTACTTTGCCAAGTGTGGAGAAATGGTGCAAAGTTTGTGTTCTCTGGTGAACAGCGTTACTTTACATTTGACTAGCTTTTCAAAACTGAATCTTACTGTTCACAAAACTACGATGTTGTAGGCAGTTATTATCAGAATTTTACACTTGACATAACCAAGACTTGGGGCAGTTGTGTCAGTAAAAGACAGAGATAGGCCTGGAAATAAATAATTCCAGATCAAATGCTTTTCCCATCATGTCATAATTTTTTTAAAAAAATAAATATGGTGGCTTGAACTTTCTACATGCAAACAGGCAAATTTATTCAGAAAGAAGAGGAGGAGGAGCTACATCAGGTGAGAAGTTTTGCACATTACAATAGCATTACCTGATTGTGAAAATTTGGCCATTCCACTAAATTTACAGTAAGCAGGAGCTCCAAAAAGAAAAAAAGGAACTAGTGGATAAAATAAAAATTGCTTTCCGGAGTATTTAAAATTTACTGGAAAGTTTGACAAGGTGTGAAACTTGACTTATAGTCAGGCTATCAATACTAGAATATGTAATTTCTGCTTATTTTCAGAATATAATTATATACAAAAACATCTGTTTCTTTTATATTTTCAGGCAATGGTATTAATAGTGATTTGCTGCAGCAGTGGAGGGGAAAATTAATTTAGTGTTCTTGGCTTAATAACTGTTTAACATAGAACTATGAGTCTTTTAGCGATTTACCAAAGTAGTTTCTAAATAAATTATTCCAGTCAGAAAAACCTGACTTATGAAAATAAATAACCTATGTTAAAATTTCGTTTAAATAAGTATGCTATTTATTTTTAAAATACACTAATTTATAGAGTTATTTGAATATTTCACATGATGTCAGCAATGAAACACTAGGTTATTCTGGTTGATATAGAGCTTTACATTTAATAGTGGCTATTCTTTCATACAGAAAGCAAAAGAACATTTATGACATGTGTTAGGACGTTTTTAAATTATGAAGTAGCATTTGTCATTAGGAGAGCCATTTAAACTTTCTTATGTAGTACTTTTGTTGAGTTGCAATACAAGTAGTTGTAATTTTAAATTATTTGCCACCTGTAATGATAGTTCAAATACAAATAAAAATGCTTTTTACATTCAGATCTTGGTGACGCTATTACATTTTTAAAATATGCTTTACATGAAATTTTCATTCAAAACACTTTTTTTCTCTTACACTAGTCCTCAGAAAATAAAAATGCACAAACATATGTAATTTTAAGTGGGATAAAATAACTTTTATAATAATAAATGACAACTGTATAATGATTTCAAATTTTATTATTAATGAAGCTGGTTTCTGAAGCTTTAAAGTGATAAATGGAAAAAATTAAAATGTATAGAATTACCAATGGATCTTATGGCTAATCCTATGGCTGATCATTGTTCAAATGCTATAGAAATACACTCTGTACTCTCAAAATATAAACAGCTTTGTTGTGGAATAGTATAAAATGGTATGCGATTGGGGTTTGTATTATTGCAGGATATGGAACTTACCAAGGAACAATGAGTAGATGTTAATGCTTCCTCCTCTAATAATGGAAGTCTCATATTCCTGTGATCTGTCCACATACGATTTGTTAAAACTACTATGTTCCAAGATCCTGTCTCCACTGTTGACATAACTCTGTTTTTCGTTGGTACTGAGTGTGCCTGCTGAGATATATATGCTGTTATCAGCTATAAGGCTTATAACAACTGTTAAATATTCAACAAAATCTCAGATCGGTCCTTATTCATTATTCCAAGTGTTATATTACATGGTGTGGGAATGAACTGCTCAATATTTCAGTTGAATAGCTCAGAAGTTTGTTAATTCAGTGTGTTCAAAGATGGACAGATGCCAGTTTATCCCTTTGGGTGTACTATAACAATTGCTCTGTCAACATGATGAATGTAAACACCTTTGTTAAAGTAGGATGAATATTATTTAGTTTTCCCTCCCAGCTTCTAGACAGTTGACCCTCTAATCTTTCACTATAAAATATGCGAGATAGATAGACAGATAGATACCAATATAAAATATAATTATATAAATTAGTCATATCTAACTATCTCCCATATTTTATAGTGAAAACTTAGAGGCCCAAACATCTATACATATATACACACATAGCATTCAGTTTGACATTAAAATTCTGTTCCAGAACCTATCCTTGGTAAGGAGACCTGTTTCACGTAAAATACAATTTGAAGAGAATATGAATGACAACCCGAAGGAATCCATAGTAGATTAAAAGTAGAAAATTTGAACCGATATTTTTACCTTCAGTGAAACAGATGGAATTTGCATTAATTCATCAAGAAAGAAATGCAAAACAAGAATATGCAAATTTGTTAACCAGCTATTTGCTGTTTGCAGGACCTACTGCAAATACACATTAAAGACCTTGGAGTGTATCTATCTGTTAGGTTGTACTGAAAAAAAAAACAAAACAAAAAACCCCAGCAGAATACATACATTACCAGATTTGGTGGTGGTCAATTTATGAAATCAGTTTTGAAACAGTCTATATTAGACATCAGCAAATCTTTCTGGAAAATCACCTAATGTGTAACTATTATAATATGGTAAAAAATAAAAGACTATGAGTATATAAAACATAAAAGAGATATGACTCCTATGTATGAAAAGTTAGTTAATCCCCTATGACATTTAAATCATTTAAATGTTCCCCCATTTTTGTCTGTTAGAAGGATAGTGTATTTTTTTTTTTTTTAATTAGAAGGCCATTGCATTTTCATTATAAGAAGAGTTTCATAAGAATTGGATTTTACACTGTACTATGTGTGGTTGCTGTGTGAAGATTTAAGGTTAGTCTGAATTATATCCTGTTTAGTAAAGAAAGTTACAAAAATGTTTTGGAGTTGAATTCTAGTAAATATGAATGATCTAGGGGAAGTTGCAGGCTGTACTCTGTGTGAAAGGAGCAAAGAAGGACAAAAACACTCTTGCTGGAGACAGTACTGGTCAACAGAGGGAGGTTAGTACCTAGTGTAAAGGAAATTAACATTGCTGTAGGGAAACTTGGGCTGTATTCGCCCATCTTAATTTTTAGAGCTAACAAGGATATTAGGAACCATCAAATCCATTTTAGAGATGAAGGATTCAAAGTTCAGTAAAGTTGAATAACTTATCCAAATTCATACTGCATGGTTTTGGCAAATTCAGAACAAGAAGCCAGGTCCTTTTCCATTGTATGGTGATTATGGGATAACAGGACATTTATGAGGATTTGAAGGAGTGAAGTGATTAAATCAAAATGGTGCATCAATTCTTGAATTTGGTGATAGTTGCTAAGATCGATTTAAGAGAACAGAATGGAAGAGAGGGAAGTTAGAAAGAGAAATGTTTCCAAATTCCCAGTTAGCAGTATAGTTGGATAAAGTAGTTGGATAAAGATTTTGACAGTGAGTTGAAGAATCCAAGGAAAGATTGAGAAATTTCATGAAGAAAGGGATCAGGCTCCATGTGCTTCCACAGCTAATGTTCACCGGTGTATCCCCGTTAATTATGTGTAGTTCTTTTCTGCTAGTCCTTCTGGGAGTGCAGAAGACAAAGTTTATTCATTCCTAGAACTTCACACCATGGCTAAAGTACAATAGTCACTCAGTAATTTTGTTGTCTGTCTGTAGAGAATGGGAAGGACTGAGAATTCGAATTCAGACTGAGAATTTGAAGCCAGACCGAATCATAGTCATAGTAACACAGTTTAGCAGGAAGAAGTGTTGATGAAGACTGACTTCTGAAATGCCATAGTGAGATTATATGTCATTGCATATAAATTTGAAAAGATAACTATCATTGCTTCAGGTACAAAGAAGATAGTACTGACTATATTGAATATTAAATACATATGGGAAACCCAGCATGTGTTTACCCATGAGGACAGGGAGAAAAAGTATAATTTGAGGGTTTTTTAAAAGTAGAATAATAAGGATTTGAGTAATGCACAAAAAATGTGTATTTATGTTATAAATCTAGAAAAAAAAAAAGGAGAAATTTCCAGTACAAACACTGCCACACAAACCATTATAGTAATCTGGCCTTTCTTCAAAGCCTAGCTTAAATTCCTCAGTTTGCTCATGTTCTGGACCAAACTGGCAGAAAAACTTAATTCTCTTCCCATGTTTCATTCTTTTAAAGGCAAGTATTGCCCTTTTGAGTTTCTAAAAATCTCTGCACTGATGATAGCCTGATATTTTAGAAGAAACCTCAAGTACAAATCTAGTGGCATCTTCAAAAAAAGAATGGAAGTATCTTTTCTTTGTCTTGAAATGTTTCTTTCTTTGCCTTCAACTATTTGTCTAAGCAACACTTGACTTTTGGCTTAAAGTGAGGAGTTCTTTGGTTTATTTTCCTCCTCTTCACCGATGGCTCTGCCTCTGCTTGTTTTGCTAGCTCATCTTTTGGAAGCAAACAGGTCCCACCTTTTTCATCTCTAATGGTTTCCAAAGCTTGGTCTTTGACCCTGCTTTCATTCTTTCTACTCTTGCAACTTTGACAATTACCTCTGTGCCTTTTCCTCTTGAATTTGGTCATCCCCTCCCTTCAATCTCCGATACCACTTTTATTTTCTTACCAGACATGTCACCAATATTAGCACCTCAAACTAGACATTGCCCAAGCCAAACACATCATTTTATCCTCAAAAAGTTTTATCTCTTTCCCCACGTGCACTACCTTTCTCTTGGTTACACAGGTTTGATGACTCAAGGTCATCTTTAACTCTTCCCTCTTCCTCAGCCTCTACAATTTCTCTGGAATTTCACTTCCATTTGTTCCTGTGTCCTCTTTATTGGGAATGCACTTCCCTTCCCTCTCAACCTGACCTATTCTGGACCTTCTTCAAAGCCTCACTTAAATTCCTCAAAAAGGCTGGAGTCACATATGAAAGTAACCCCTCTTTCTTTTGGACTGCTGTATCATTTTAATGTCTTGTATGCCATTCATCACATTCTTTCTTATATTAGCTATTTGTATACCCTCCTACTTCTCTGACTGGACTTTTCTCTTACTAGAATTTTTTGAGGTCAAGGCCTCTTCATTTTTCCTTATTCCACAAATACACTAAGTGCTCAGTGTCTGTAGTAAGCAACATGTTTGTCGAATGAATGAATGGATATGAATGTCCAGTATTCTTATGTCCTGAGAATATTTAATGATCAGAGGTGCTGAGAGAGGCTTAGCTCCTTTATGAGAAAATAATTGCACCATGGATAATGTTTTCAAGTTTTGTTAATTGAAAAATAATACCGTTTTAGGTGTCAAATTGGTTTGCTAATGCAAGACGTCGGCTTAAGAATACTGTTCGACAGCCAGATTTAAGCTGGGCTTTGAGAATAAAGTTATACAACAAGTATGTTCAAGGCAATGCTGAACGGCTTAGCGTAAGCAGTGATGACTCGTGTTCTGAAGGTTTGTTAATATTTTTATTTTGCTTTCTTTGTTTTGCCTCTATAACAAGTTCACCATAATTGCTATTTTTAAGGTTGCTCTCACAAAATATGATGGTGCCATAACGGTTCTTTTTTATTGCATGAAGTAACTTCACTTTTATAATACTATAAATGACCAAAGGAATGATCATTCCTCTTGTTTATAGATATACCATGTGTCAGAATAACATATTCAGTGAAATTCATTAAAATTAAAATACCATAAGTGAGAGATGATATAAATATTTGCTTTCATTGCCTAAAAATTAATCTTGAATATCAAAGATAATTTTATATACTTTAAATATATTTCCTTTATATATTTTTAAGGATTAAATATAAGAGTTGGGTGGCTGGGGGAAAGTGTGCCTACTATCCTACTTAGTGATACCGTTCTGCTGTAGATGGAGAAAATCCTCCAAGAAACCACATGAATGAAGGGGGCTATAATACCCCAGTTCACCATCCCGTGATTAAAAGTGAGAGCTCAGTCATCAAAGCAGGAGTGAGGCCAGAGTCACGGGCCAGTGAGGACTACGTGGCACCCCCCAAATACAAGAGCAGCTTGTTGAACCGTTACCTTAATGACTCTTTGAGACATGTCATGGCCACGAACACTACCATGATGGGAAAAACAAGGCAAAGAAACCACTCGGGATCTTTTAGCTCAAATGAATTTGAGGAAGAATTAGTGTCTCCATCGTCATCAGAAACTGAAGGCAACTTTGTCTATCGCACAGGTAAGCCCATGTTTTCTGTAGTAATTCCTGTGATACCTTTTTAAAGTACAATTAAAACTGCATCAGAGGGGTTTATTTTAACAGGTATAAAGGTATCAGATTATTCACATATTGCCCATAATTCAGTTTTAAAGCTTTCGTTTTGTTTATAATTGCCAATGGATACATTTGTTAGTAGATTATGGTCTCATTGAGAAATTTTCAGGTTTCATATTAAAGATAAGTTTTATTTTTCTATTTTTTAATATTTTTGTTTTGTTTTTATACAAAAATTAACTCAAGATGGAAGAATTTTCATTCTTAATGATAATTTTAATCTTCATAATAACAATGTTTAGGGGAGGTATATACTGGCTTTTATGAATAATTCATAATAGAGGATAGTGCCAGATTGTGGCCAGTCCTGCAAATACTTTGTATTATGTCTTTTCTGTTAAATGCTTTGATTGCTAAATAATGATGGTAAATGAAAACAAATTAATAGGGGTGCCAAGCTTTTGTGAAAGAAAAGTATAGGTCTGGCTTCCATTGCTCTGGAAATTTTACTCTCATTCCTGAAAAGCATAAGCAGGGCTGAAAGATAGCTTTTAAAATTTTACTTTCCTTCCAGAAATAAAGAATTGATTCCAACCTGTCCAAAACTTTCAGATAGAGTAGTGGGTTTGGTAAAAATTTCTATCTTGACTTCAGTTCCCAGAGAGGTTTGCTCTTAAGAAGTGTATGAGGTGACTTTCGAACAAGGAATATGCATGACCTACATCTACATCTGGTGTAGACAATCTGGGTCCTGAAAATGCCAGCAAATAGGATTTAGAATATTAGAGCTGGAAATAACCTCAGAAAGCATCTATAACAGGGACATTACATCACAGATAAGAAAACCCAGACCAAGAACACATAGTAGGTACTCTCCTCCAGATCTCTGAGTCTGCACGAGAGATAGGAAGAACATCACTACTATAATCACTATTATTATCCCAACTACTACCAATCATGTATACAGTAGTTATGGTACGCTAGGCCCTATGATATAAACTATACACATTTTACTACATCTTTTCTTCATAATATCAAGAAGCTTGGTCTGTGAATAGTAGGGCTTTATTAAGAAATCTAAAGTTGCTCTCTTAATATACCCTGTAGATCATTTTGCCAGCAATCTGATTTTCAAACATCTACAAATATATATGAGACAAATGATCTACAAAGATTCAGAGAAAATAGCAATACATTTCTAAAGACTTAAATCAACCTCATTTTCTCTCTGCATTACCAACTCTAACAATAAAAACAAACTCTAAACACTCAGAAATACAGAAATCGTCTTGTAAACAATAATTGGGTCTAGGAAGAAGAAAAAATAAAAGGAAATTTAGCCAATAAGGAAAATGAAGCTGGGCATGGTGGCTCATGCCTGCAATCCCAACACTTTGGGAGGCAGAGGCAAGAGGATTCCTTGAACCTAGGAGTTTGAGACAAGCCTAGGCAACATGGTGAGACCCTCATTGCTACAATTTTTTTTTTAATTACCCATGCATGGTGGTGCATACCTGCAGTCCCAGCTACTTGGGAGGCTGAGGTGGGAGGACTGCTTGAGCCCAGGAGATCAAGGCTGCAGTGAGCCGTGATTGTGCCACTGCACACCAGCCTGGGCAACAGAGGGAGCCCCTGTTGCAAAAGAAAAAAAAGAAAATGAAGACACTACATATTAACATCTAACTATTGTAACCAGAGAACTTGAAAGTAATTCAGAGTTTTATGAAGGTTTATTTTTAAAGAAAGGAAATCACATTGTTCAAATACAGATAATTGAAAAAAAGTAATAAAAATAAAACAAAAAAAGGTCAAATGGAAAGCTGAAAAATAAATAAGAGTTGACTCTTTTAAAACAGTAATAAACAAGCAAAAATCGACACAAATTAAAATTGGAAATTACAAAGGAAGGAAACAGCAATCAATAAATAGTTATTAAACAAAAAAGGTTTTAAAAAATTATGATGAAGTACTATGCACAATTGTTTGGCAATATACTAGATGTAAATGTATATTTAAATAAATTGGCATTCTCCACACAAAAGTTCATAAACATGAAAAGTTTTAAATGGCCAATAACTCACAAAAAATTAAGATTTTTAGCCAATCCAATTCCCAAAACACATGACTTAATTCATCCATTTTTTTTCAAACTTTGAAGAATTAATACTTGTGTTTTATGCATTTTTCTGGAATGTATAAAGATATCAAATTTTTAAAAAAGTAAATGTTATCTTATTTCCAAACCAGATTAAGACTCCATAAAAGTCAAAATCTTTATTTATAATACTGATACTATGAAAATACCTGAGAAATATTTATAATGTAGTATTAATTGAAAAACAATTCAAAATTGTGGGAACAGTATAATATAGTTATAACAGTACAAATGTGCATAGGCAAATACAAAAAAATGACAAATACATTAATTTTAATGAGACACAGTAATTGGTAATTAGTAATCTTTTATTTAAAAATATTTTTCTTATAAAATATTTACCATTGTCTAGTAAAAACATAGGTTAATGACTATGCAATTTGCCCAGTGTGGTGAGTCTTCTGAAAATGCATGCTTTTTTCAAAAGTGACAAAATGTAAAGCCAGAATGAATAGCATGCCTGTGCAGTTGATTCTTTTCAAAATTAAATGTCTCAGTTTAATTTTTTTATTTTTTTAAAAGCATTCCAAAGGCACTTTGTCCAATGTATGGACTATTCGTTTGCCAATTCTATTTTTAAATAAAAGCCTATTTTTTTTTTTTTTAGTTATGGAAGCAAAGAGAAAGCAACCTAGACATGTAAACTTCTGGTTTTACACGCATGTGCATCAACTTAAAAAGGGCAGACTAAATGATTTGTTTTTATGGTTGGAGAATTAAGAAAGACTAGCAGCCTAAGACTGATCTGCTAGGTTTCAGATCAAAACAATCAATGGCTGTCTTCTGTGGGAATTGAGTGACAGCGTTGCTGCAGTTGTAGCTGGGTTACCAGGCATGTATAAATAGTAAAACCGGGGATTTCAAGAAATACTTTCTGAGCAACTGCTGTGGTTTTCTCTGGCATACAACCTTCTTCTGAATTCTTTCAATTCCATCTGGTTATATCTTTCTTTCCTCCCTCACCTAAATAGAAATTTTCTGTCTGTATTAACACCCCCACCCCCAGTGCTACAGTAGTACAAAGATTCTGAACTTTCAAATTTTTTAAAAGAACACTTTACAATTTATTTGTTTTTGTTACAATTTATTGCTAAGGAACTTTTTTGTTTGTTTGTTTGTTTGTTTGTTTGTTTGTTTTTAGACGTAGTCTCGCTCTGTCACCCAGGCTGGAGTGCAGTGGCGCTATCTCGGTTCACTGCAAGCTCCTCATCCTGGGTTCACGCCATTCTCCTGCCTCAGCCTCCCGAGTAGCTGGGACTACAGGCACCCGCCACCACGCCAGGCTAATTTTTTGTGTTTTTGGTAGAGACGGGGTTTCACCATGTTAGCCAGGATGGTCTCGATCTCCTGACCTCATGATCTGCCCGCCTCGGCCTCCCAAAGTGGTGGATTTACAGGCGTGAGCCAGCGCGCCCAGCTGCTAAGGAACTTTATCCATTTATTCATCCATTTTTGTTAGAGTGGCTGTTTTGTAATGAGTTTTATTAAATACATGGAAGCAAAACGCCAGTTGAGGCCGGGCACGGTGACTCACACCTGTAATCCCTGCACTTTGGGAGCCCGAGGCAGGGAGATCATCTGAGATCAGGAGTTCGAGACCAGCCTGGCCAACATGGTGAAACCTCGTCTCCACTAATAATACAAAAATTAGCTGAGCATGGTGGGAGTCGCCTTTAATCTCAGCTACTAGGGAGGCTGAGGTACGAGAATCGCTTGAACCCAGGAGACAGAGGTTGCAGTGAGAGGAGATTATACCACTGCACTCCAGCCTGGGTGACAGAGTGAAACTGTGTCTCAAAGAAAAAAAAAGGCTAGTTGAAAGTTGGTATGGGAAAGGATAATGTATCACTGAATTTTATTTCACTTATTTTTATTAAATTCTAGGGGGCTGAAGTCTTATAGATTATAAAGTAGTAATCCTAATTGAAGATATTGCTAGAAACATCAAAGCAAATGCATACATATTTTTACTGATTTTACATAGACATTATTTCTCTGTAATCCAGTCTTTGGCTTCATGCCAGGTGCATAGCACACTCTCAATACAGATGGGCTGAAACATTTTTGACAGCAGTAGTTATACCATCACAATTGATCAGAATTATTAAGGTCATTGCATCTAAATGTAATTAATACTCAAAGGAAATTTAGTCACTCAGTGTCATCCATTGAATTAAGTCATCTAAATTAAAATTATAATTTGTTTTTATCATGTGAGCTTAGCGAATGTCAATTTTCAGAAGTCTGACTGAGTGAATTTCCTTACAAACTGACCTCCAAGCCTCTAGCCCCCAGGTCATCTGCTCTGGGAGGTGCCAGGATAAGGACCCCCAGTGTAATATCCACCTCCATTCCTGTTGAGCCAGGGTTCAAATTCTCCAGATGGAACCGTCTTTGCCGCCTTACAGAGTGGGTTCTCACTGGAACCTTTCCTAGCTTGGATTAGAGTTTGACTTTACCCTCAGAACCAAGCCTATGGAATTTCTTTCTCTACTGAAGAGGAAAGAGGTTTCTAAGAAGGAGTAAATCAGGCAAGTCTTGAAATAAAACCTGTGGAGTTCCCCTCTTGTTTTGCTCGACTTGAAGACAAGTCCCTGTTGCATTTTTCCCTTTCACAGATCACAGATGATTAGTTTATAAAGGCCTAGTGCAGGCCAGGCCTGGTGGCTCATGCCTGTAATCCCAGCACTTTGGGAGGCCAAGGCCAGTAGATCATCTGAGGTCAGGAGTTCGAGACCAGCCTGGACAATATGGCAAAACCCCATCTCTACTAAAAATACAAAAAAATTAGCCAGACATGGTGGCGTGTGCCTGTGATCCCAGCTACTAGGGGGAGTGAGACAGGGAGATCACTTGAACCTGGGAGGTGGAGGTTGCACTGAGCCAAGATCATGCCACTGCACTCCAGCCTGGGCAATAGAATGAGACTCTCTCTCAAAAAAAAAAAAAAAAAAAAGGCCTAGTGCATTAGAATGGTTGCTCTATGAGCTCCATGGCTCTGTCAGTATAGGCTTCATAAATGTATCCTGCTCCCAAGAGGCTGAATGTTTAAACTTCATCTTGTTAAACTCTCTAAAATCCCTCTTAATTAGACACATATGGTATAAACCAAAGCATCTAGGCAGATAGGAGTCTTTTCTATGTTAGTATGAATTAATTGGGCTAACTTCCCATCGCTTGACGGAGGTGAATATCCCTGGGAAGAAATGAAGATTTTGATTGAGAGAAAAAAGAAGTCATTTATTGGTGCATGGGACACTTTGGGAGGTAGGATCCATTTGGATGTCCTGCTGCAGTTGGAGACGTGGAACGAAACGAGAGAACAAGGCATTTTGGTTACTGGGGAAAGAGGAACAAGGACGTAGAAAGTTTGGGAGGATAACAAGTCCAACTGCCATCTCCAAACCTTTTTTCTTGGCTCATAATGACCCTCAGGGGAGAAAGTGTTCTTTTTTCTTTTTCTCTCTCTTCCTGCACACTGTGTACTTCAGAATTTAAGCTGATATCAGTAGTAAAATCTAGATATGCTCATGAGTTCAATAAACCATTGGATCTGCCTGGGCTTCAAGCTTAATTTATGGCATAGTTTCTTCGGAGAAATGTACTCTCCGTTCTAAACAACCAAAGTAACAAGGACCCTTCTGGGACAGAATCCATTGGTATATGAGGTGCTGCTCCTATGTGCACTCATTCCACGTGCAAAAATGATAATTAAGAGCCACTCCATGAAGGCTCTGGCTTAGACTCACTGGAGGCCTGTGTTTGGTGCTGGCCACTCTATCCATGAAACCATATTTAAATGAACCAGAAGAAAGGTTTAAAAAGATGCCTTGGCAGATCTTTTTGAGCAGTGAATATTCCCCCGACAATATCTGTTTCATTCATTTCAGCTTTTGTTTTGGGGGGTAGCTTTAAAAAAGTCTTACGGCGGCATCAAGAGCCATCTGTGTTAAGGGCCCTGCGTCGAGTGCCTCGGTGCACATGCACGGTTTCTCTTTTGGGCTTTTGTTACCAGTAAGTCTACCTCGGACACTTATTTTCTTATTTTATTTCCCTTTCTCTGCTGTCACTTTCTTGGTTTTAGTGAAAGAATTAAGCTTTGCCTTTTTGGATTATTCCAGACATTCTTTTCCTGGCATGCAAATGACTGTTGATGTACTCCAGCAGAGAATAATAAAAGCCTCTATCAACAGTCCAGCGAGTGACATTTAAAGGATACTTGAAAGGTTGTCCAATTCCTTGTCTTGTACCTTACCTAACAAAGGCCATCTGGGAATGAGGTATTCCACATAAGTCCAATTTCCAGATAGCAGAAATTTAAGGACCAATTTTAAAAATAGAGAATTTTCTTCTCTTCTAAACTTACACTATTCAGCACAGCTTTGGAGAGGTACTTTAATAATCTTTCTATTCTCTAAACTTCCTCTTCCTTGTATTCCTTATATTCTGTTCCACCCTTTGAAGTCAGTAACCTCAGGGTTAATCACAATCGGAAACTTGCCCCTCACTCCTTTGAATAACGAGCCTTGTCTTCCTGACAGCCTTTTTAAAAGGGAACTTTTCTAATTACTTATTTCTAAGCAGAATCTTTTAAAATGAGATTTATACAAATGCTGACCCTTTGAATATGCATGGGCTTACTATAGAATTATAAAAACTTAAGCACTATTCGGAATACCATAAATTCTTAGTAAACGTTTATGAGTCATGGTAGAAGCAAAACACATTGGCGTGGATTCTTTCTGAAGTTCAAATTAATTTGATGTTTGAAAATCATTTCTTTCCGGCTTCACTTGCAAAAATCCAAATGCAATTGTACCAGGGTTTCACCCATTGTGAAGAACTGAGAGATTAATGGCAGACAAGAAGAGAAAAAAAGAAGAAATATTGGCAACATGAGCTGTGTGCTGGCTCCTTCAGGGGTGGCTTTCCATTCCCTTTTCTTTGTTATTTGGTGTCACATGAGAGCCTGAAAAATCCTACATGTAGATAGATGCTGAGACTCGCACTTTCATACTATATGGCTTACAAACAAATCGAAAGTATGAGGCAGTTTAGCCTAGAAACTGTACAGATATTTTAGGGTTATGTTAGCTTCTGACATTTTTGTCATTTTACATTGTGGTACCTAAAAAAGATAGCAACGCTGATTTCATATTCGGCTGAATATGGGCAGATTGTTTTCCGAAATGCCAGCCGCATCCTATCTCTTTCCTTTGGTACTAGCTCTCACTGCCTTGTGTGTATTAAGAGTTCCTGGAGGCCCTGAAATGGTGTTGTATTAATTTTTGTAATTCCCCTAGCGCTTACTACCGTGTCTTTCACGTATTTACTCTATAAATGTTTCTCAAGTGAATGAATTCATGTTTTGATGATTTAGTATGTCTGCGCCTTAAATCATAAAAAACATTTAAATTTACTTAAGTATATGTTGATCTGTGTTTGTGAACAGAACAAGAGGAAGGGTCCTGAATAAGTTTGAATTGGTTTTTAAAAAGTTTTAAAAAGAAGAGAAACGTAAAGTAAAAACAAAAAAGTTAAACAATGAAGCTGAAAACAATGAAATGTTTAAGAGAGTCAAAAGAAAAACATAGAAAGAATAAAATGAAACTAAATCGATTCTCAAGTAAAAGAGTAACTTCCAGAGAGATGCAAGGATGAAAAATGGAAAAAATTAGCTAGTTTAAAGAAAATCCACCAAAGAATAAAAAGCACAGCCGACAGACAAATAGAAACAAATGGAGCTTTTACAAATTTGACTTCACTAAGTAGTGGGATTTATTGTTTACCTAGTACCATACATAGCCTTGGAGGTGAGACTTAAGAAATAAAGCACAGATCTAATCCACTCATTTAAACCCTACTGCCACCTTTACTGTCAGGGTTGACAAGAACCCTAAGTCAAAGTTGTGACTTTTTAAGAATGACTATTTTTAGCTGCAGATGAGACTAGGAGAAAGTCCATACAGAGATTTTACACTTTCTCTCTTGTCCATGTGCAGGAGCAAAGATCCCGTACATTTTTTATATTTTCCTGTTAAGAACAAGTTACCAACCTGAAATTTTGATCTTGCAAAGCCATTCTCTGTATTTTGGCATTACCGTTCTACTGATATTTATCAGCAAATCGATCATATTTGACTTTCTGATACTCAGTGCATTTCAGACTTGCTTCAGTGGTCAGTCACATCCTGGGGCAGCTTCATAGAAGTCCTTGTTCATGTCACTATATTTAAGACTGTGTCAGTATTTCCATTAAGAGACTTTCTCATTCCCTAGGGCTTCTAAATAAGTCATAAAAAATCAAGCCAAACTCAAAGCTGGCATAAAGGGGTCCTTTTTTTTTCTTCTCCTATATATAAGGAATATAAATGCTTAACTACCATTAATTCTATATTTAGTTAGGTTTGTAAACGCTTTATACACTGACGAGACCAAATAAGATCCATTGATGCTTCTGTGGCCTAAGAGTAAAAAGAATTTCAAAAAGTTTTTACTGTCTGTGAAAACAACAAGACATTCTATTTAATGAATATAGCCCAATGAATATAGAGGTGGTTTCTTTTCTCCCTTCTTCTTCTTCTTTTTTTTTTTTTTTTTTTTTTTTTGTTAGTTGCAGTTAGTTTTTTCCCTTCTGTCTCCCTATTTTGTTTCTAAAATTAAGCAGGTATTTTTCTGGGTTAAGATTTGTCTTGTTGATGTAACAGAATTTTTACACAGGGTAAATATGTGCTTTCTTCCAGTCCAGAGTTTTGATACTTTTAATTTTGGAAGACTGATCTCTTGTTTTCCAATATAAATGATATCATTTATAATTGTGAGTTTTGAGGAAGTGAAAAAATATAATAATAAATGTGTTCACTGTGCCCAATTTCCTTCACAAAATTTGAATATTTTTCTCAGTTTTCAGTTTAAATGAAGGGTGGTGTGTTTAAATAACAGCTGCGTAATGAACTTTTTCTCTGTTTCCTCTTTGACAGCTTCTGTTACCCAATTTCTCTGTTTCATTGCACTAAACAGGTAAATAGTCAGGGATTTTTGTAAATCCAGCAATCAGCTTTTAAAGGATCTTCCAGATCAATCCCATATTTTTCAGGTTAGGAAATGGCTTTGGCCTCTATACAAGGCCCTGAAAATGTTCACTTTTGGCCATGAGTTGCTCTGTTGCTTGGAGATGTGATCCTGATCCTTTGTGTAGTAAGTCTAACAATTTTTGGCAGCTTCAGGCACTTAAACGACTTTTACTTACAAAATACTTAAATCATTAGTGTTGAACTTTTGAGAACTTGGAGTAGCTGTGTATGCCTTTCTAAAAATTTCTCTGTTGTAATAGCTAGAGTGGAAAGGTTTTTACACAAGTTGATATTATAAATTGTGGGTTGTAATAGTGATACAGTACCTAGGGATCATCTTTGGTTATTATGGGAAATAGAAATGGTTTGCAGAAGATCCCACACCATTAATACTGGTGGCCAAAGGTTTCTGCGGTGTGTAAGTGTATGAGTGTGTGTGTGTGTAGTAGTAGTAGTAGTAGTAGTAGTAGTAGTAGTAGTAGTAGCAGTAATAGAAATTGAACATAGTTGGAAAAACAAGGTCGCTTTTGAAGACGATCAGTGGCATCTCCCCTCCGCCTTGTACATAACACTGGAGACATTGAAGTTATTACCAGGAAGTGGCCAGAAACAATTTGAGGGATAACAACCCAGTTGGAAAGTGGTTTTGGGGAGATAGATTAGTCTCAGTTTCAAGCAGCAACACCACTCTACTTTCAACAGTTTGGAGTCTTCCCCACAGTGAGTCAGTAACTTTTTCCAAGCCCAGTAGGAGGTGCTACAGGGTGAAATTCACTTTTAGCATTTGCTCAGGTCATGCAACCAAAAAAAGCAAAATTGAAGTTTAGATTTCACAGGCTCATGGATTTGGGTAGCACCTTAGCAATGGGCCATGATTCTCTTAAGCACTTTTTTCATGTCTTTCAGAATTGCTGGACTGCAGATAGGGGTAAAAACTGCCCCTTGCCCACTGACTTCAATACTTTTGAGTGTCTTTGATACAGTGATGAAGACATACATCTTTTACACACTGTGTTCAATTTTTGGTCACTTTGTGTTCATTTTTTGATCACTTTTGGTCCAAAAACACACAATTTTGTTTTTTTGTGTGTGCTGTGTTTGTTTTAAATGAAAATTTTGATCAGTTTTCACTTAAATAAAGAGAACTTTTTTACAATGTGATTTAGAGAGGAATATTTTAGTAATACAAAATTAAAATGGAAAAGCAGAACTCAAACGATAATGAAACCTTTTAAAATGCTGAAAGGTGGTCAGAGACAACCATTCATAAAGTGATATTTCCAAGAAGCAGCTTGCTTCTTAAGTTTTCACATAGTTGCCTGTGTATTAAGAACTGATAGTCCCTTCAGCCGAGCCAGTCTCAGGTGATGGTGAACAAATCTCCCAGTATGGCAGAGACATTTCAAGTAAGAATGCCCTGTTCTGCCAAGACTGTCATGATGCTAAAATGTACCCTTTTGCTAAGGGCCAAAATTCAGAGTCTCTCCTCCCAGTTTCTACACTGATGTAGACAACAGATGCACAAAAAGGCAAAGTGGTATGTCACATGGCTTCAGAGCAAGAGGATGGCTATCTGGCAAGGGAGAGAATTCCTTAAATGTTACTGGGGCTTACATTTCTAAATGTAAAATTCCTAGCCAGAAGCTATTTGATGCCAAGTGTCTTTGCTGTGATGCCTGAGCCTAGCAGGAAACTGGATGGTTGCAATATTGTGGCTGCTGTTGGAATCCACACACCCTTTGCTAATTTGCAGCCAAGACTGAGTGATATGATTGTTTTCCATTTTTTCTTATCATTGTTTTGGTTGCATCTAATCTTGCTGTATTTTCTTCTCCTAGAATTCTCTTCTGAGTGCTAAATCTATCCAGATGGGTCAAGAGTTTCTTCATAACCTTGTCACTAGTGCAACTGGTCTTGTTTTAGTTTTGATGGTGTCTCCTGGGTTCATTTATTTTAGACCTTTTTAGAAATATGGCACCAATTCATATTTATGCGGCAACCCATGGGGACTCTGGCTTATCTAACTGTGTACTTTTTTCTTTCAACTGTGTACTTTTTTCTTTCAGAAGATTTTGTATGTATATATTTTTCTTAAAATGTGCTTGGAAAAGTATAAACATAAATCATCTGGAATAGTAATTCTCAACTATCTTGAAAGGTGTTCGAGGACTATTTCATGGTTACTATGATTGAAGCAGTAAAATTTAGTTTATAGTTACAATAACTTTCCTCTCATTAGGAAAATATAAAAAAGCTCAACTTTATGATTTCACGACATATTACCAACCCTTAAATTCCATTCTAATCCCCACCCCCTAACACACACAGACTCGGTGAAATGCTCATAGGAAGCTCAGAGAAGAACTGTAGAGGCATATGACCTGTCTGTGCTATGTTTGACCTCACCTTTTCTCTCAGCTGCTTTCATAAAAATGACAGCATAAAGGTCTAGGCAGAGGCTGGGTTGAAGCAATACACATTGAATGTATATTTTGATTATAGTAAAGTTCTTGCTGCATCAACTTGTGATTTGGAAAATGACTTTGCAGGGCCCCAGTTTTCTCTCCAGCGAGCCTCCTTACCTACATGACATTTTCCACCTGTAGATGAGACCACAGGAAGCTCTAATGTGGATAGAGCAGAGAGCAGTGCCTCCAGAAATCAGCAGCTCTGTGTGTTGGCCAGATCTGTTAGCAACTGGGTATGTGTTCTAAGGCAAGTCCCTTTATTAATCATGGGTTTTGTCCCTTTAGCCGTAAAACGAACATGTATGACAAGATAATCCATAAGTACCTTACACCTCTGACAGAGTGCAATTCTGTGCAATGCATAGGGAGACAAGGAAGCCCACAGTTTATAGAAAGTCATAGCTAAATGCATATCACAATGTCTCTATTAGAACAGAACTTGGGCTCTGAGCCACAAGACAGGGACATTGCAAAGGAGCGTTGGGGAGCATGGCACCAGTAAACCTCCCTGGTGGCAGATAAAGGAATCTGCCCAGCGGGGGTGTTGGGCCCTGAGCATGGGGTAGGAGGCCAAGAAGGTAGATGTCACGTGTTTAAATCTGGCAATGTTTGCCTTATGTCATGTGTCATTTTTAGGAGATCTCTCCCAAGATTATAGAAGTATGCTGTGTTTTGCTTTTTCTGATAATTTTTATCAGAAGTATATTTTCTGACATTTTTATTTTAAGTACATATTATATACTTATAATCTACCTACAATTTATTTTTGTAAATTATATGAGATCATGATCAGACTACTTTTTTCCCCACCAAATGAACAGCCAATTGTCCCAACACATTTTACTGAATACTTCTACCTTTCCTCATTGATTTGAAATGCTACCCTTATTATATACTGACTTCCTTTATATGTATACCTATTTCTGGACTCTATTGTATTCTATCCAACTATAACATATATTAATAGCATAACATTTTATTTCCTTTTTATTTTAAGTTCTGGGACACATGTGCAGGATGTGTAAATTTGTTACGTAGGTAAACGTGTGCCGTGGTGGTTTGCTGCACCTGTCAACCCCTTACTTAGGTATTAAGCCCAACATGGTTTAGCTATTTTTCCTGATGCTCTCCCTAGCCCTGGACCCCCCACGACAAGCCCTAGTGTGTGTTGTTACCCTCCCTGTGTCCACATGTTCTCATTATTCAGCTCCCACTTATAAAAGAGAACATGCTGTGTTTGGTTTTCTGTTCCTGCATTAGTTTGCCAAGGCTAATGGTTTCCAGCTCCATCCAAGACCCTGCAAAGGACATGATCACATTCCTTTTATGGCTGCATAGTATTCCATAGTGTATATGTATCACATTTCCTTTATCCAGTCTATCATTGATGGGCATTTGGGTTGGTTCCATGTGTTTGCTATTGTGAATAGAATAGCATACCATTTTCGTGACTGTAGTTTTATTGTCCATTTTGATGTATGACAGGATATGTCTACTTTCAGTGTTTCTTTTTTTTTCAAAATATTCTCATCTAGGTCCTTGAATTTATTTTTCTAGTAGAACTTTAGAATAAGTTTGATAATTCTATTTTTAAAAATCTTGTTAGAAGTTAATTTGGGATTTCATTGACTCTATATGTTAGTTTGGGGAATATTTTTGTCCATGATATTTATATCAAGTCTTCCCACTGAGGGCATGGCAGATTTCTCCATTTATTCTGGTCATCTTTTATGACAGTCGTTAGTTTTTATAGTTTTCTTTATATAGGGTTGGCATATTTCTCATTAGGTTAATTTCTGTTTTTTTATTTATTGTTCTTATTGTTTCTATTGCAGATGAGTTCTTTTCAATAATAGCTATAATTGATATACAGGAAAGCTGTTGCATTTTGTATATTTTTCTTATGTCTAGTTCCATTGTTCAAGTACACAAGTATCTCATCTTCAAATAGTAAGTTTTGTGTATTTACTCTCTTTTTCTTTCCCTTCCTTCCTCCCTCCATTTATTGTATCATGTTGGCCAGGTCCTACAAAACGTCATTGACTCACAGCAGTAATAACACACATTAATGAGAATTTGTGTTATATTTTACCATTGAGTATAATGTTTGCAGAAGGTTTCTTGTGTAATCACTTTATTGAGTTAAGGCTTCCTCTTTCCATTCCTAGATTATTTAATAAGATATCTCCCTAACCATACACTTAACTGAATAGGTCATTGCATTTACGACAAACTGCTATTTATATAGTTTTTAAGATTGTCATCTAGTTGTCCTCTTTTCATCTATTTAAGTTATTTACAGTAGTACATTTCCTAATGCTTAATCATCCTTGAATTCTTGGGAAAATTTTTATTCCATATCAATATAATATTCTTTTAATATATTTCTGGATTCCATTTATTAGCATATTATTTAATAATTTTGCATTGAAATTCTTAACTGAGATTTATCTTTAGTTTTCTTTTTTTTTTTTCCTAATGGTCTCCTTGCACAGTTTTAGTATTAAAGTTATGCTAGGCTTATGGAATGAGCTGGAACATATTTTATCTTTTTCTACTCTAGGAAATTTTAAATAAAGTAAGGATTAGCTCTTCCTGATGCCTTGAAAGTTTAAAATAATTCACCTGTGAAAGGATCTTAGCCTGAGATTCCTTGGTTCTTTACTTTTCTTCTTACGTTTCTCATCTTTCTACATTTTCTGAACAGTTTCTGCTTTATCTTCCAGATTATTATTAATAATTTGGTCTTTAACTTTTCCCCCATTCATTCTTTAATCAACTTTTTTTTTTCTTTCTCTCTCTCTCTAATTTTTTTTTTTTTTTTTTTTTTGAGACAGGATCTCCTTCTGTTGCCCAGGCTGGAGTGCAGTGGCACAATCATAGCCCACATCAGCCTCAAACTCCTGGACTCAAACGATCCTCCTATCTTGGGCCTCCAGAGTAGCTGGGATTACAGGCATGTGCCACCATGCCCCGCTAATTTTTAAATTTTTTTGTTGAGATGGGAATCTTACTATGTTACCCAGGCTGCTCTGAAACTCATGGCCTCAAGCAGTCCTGCTACCTTGGCCTTCCAAAGTTCTGAGATTGACAGATGGGAGCCAGCATGCCTGGCCCTATAAATCAACTTTTCTACTGCAGTTTTTCTTTTAAGTTGGGTATCTTATTTTTATTCTCCAAGAACATCTTTTTATCTTATCACTCATTTGTCATAGCAGCTATGGTCCCTGTAGAGATCAGAAGTTACTAGAATCTCTACTCTGTACCTCTTAATGGCCTTAAAGCCTTTTCTAGGAACTCCCTTAGACAGGTCCCCTAACCTATTTAAAGAGTATTTGTAGCAGCTTTATCCTGGGGTTAGATGACCCGGAAAGCTCTCTGTGGACTCAGAGAGGAGGAAGAGGTATGCCCTAGCTCTTCTGACAGCTGTCTCGTATCTGATAACCTTCTTGATTCCCCTGGTAGGCCACTTATTCTCTGTGAACTGTGCACTTGGAACTGTGTGCCCTTTTGGGAGAGGCAGCTCACACTCTCCACGGTCTTGCCCTCCACCTGTTTTGAGTTGTGGTTCCCTGTTTGGATTTCCCCACCAACTTGATGCCATATGTATTTTCCTTTCCATGAATTTCTCAACTTTTCTGACTTGGCAATGGTAACTTTTATTGTTTTTGAGCCCCATTAAGCATGTATTTGTTTTCAAATTTATATTTTGCAATTTAATGAGATTTCAAGGGAGAAATTAATAAAGCTTATTCAGTACCCCCTCTTAAAGGGTAATTCCATAACATAGACTTTTAGCAAATGATTTTATGGTAAAAGATGTTTTCCTTACTTCCGAGAGGTTTTATGGAGAATTTGCACACATTCAAAATTAAGCATAGATTCTGAATATCAATGAATAATAAATACAGAGTAACTGTGCACACAATGGAGCAGTGGGAACTGTTGCAACATTCCTGGTAGGTTTCATGCACATAAACATGATGCGTTGTGATAGGTCAAGACTTCCTCAACTATGGTGCTGGAATAAAGAGATAACTATAATTTAGTTAAATAAAAAATGCCATAATTATAACATGGTGTATTATTATTTGGCAGCTGTGCACCTAATCTCTACTGTACTTTTGAAACGTGACTGGAGTCCAGGTGGATACTGTTTTACTGTGTCATGAAGCATGTAGCACGCTAGACCCGACTTTTATTTTTGTCCTTCCAGTGGAAAACTTGGTGTTTTGTTTGAGTGCGGACTGCTGGGATTTTTTAAAGTAAAACAAGGAGCTAAGAATTTCACTCCTTCTTGCCAATAGTTCCTTCAAGCAAAATTATCAATTAATGGAGCGTTAAATATCATATGCTTCATATTGTTTTTTTACCCTTTTGTACTTGGGTTATTTTAATAATTTTCAGCTAGTGCTACAAATTGACTAAATATTATTGACTATAATTGGCTATTATTGACTAAAATTATACATCAAAATAAAACAAAACCATGGCAGGGAAAAGATTATCATATTTGGAAAACATTTCAATAAAGTACATATTTAAATTTGCATATTTGGCTTATTGTGAAAATGTCAATATAGTTTTGCTTTCCCCTAATACCTTCGTTATTATTTCTTCTTCTTCTTGATAATAATACAGTGCGTTGTCTTTGCTCAGAGCATTAGATTCTTCCTTGGTTTGTTCGACTGTGAATGAGCTGACTGAGTATTTCGCCACACTTCTACGTCCCTGAGCAGTGGTGAACTGACCATAGACTATTTTTCTATGAGTTTTCTTTCTTCCTTCAGGAATAAGTTTGATTGTTCATCTATCAGCAGGAGGAAACTGTGATGCTTACATAGTAACGAATTTAAAATAAGCCACTGTTCCCAAGATCTTTCCAAGAGCAGCAAGCTTTCAGTGGAGTAACTAACATTTCTAGAGTTCTTTGCTTGCAGGGCACTTATCATCATTGTGTTAGGCAGTCCCTGTTATGCTGCACGGGTCTTTCCCTGAATTATAGAGCTAGTTCTCTGGTTCATCCTTTAAGGTGCTAAAATCACTCCGATGAGCTTGAGTTTTACATGTTATCACTAGTTGATCTCGCCACTGGGCAAAAATCATAAACAGCAAATGTCCAGACCTAATTTCTAGCAAACAATTGCAGCATACTCCTCCACCAGGCTTTCCCGGGGAATATGGGAATTTGAAGGGTTTTCTTTTCCAATGTTTCTGTATATCCTGTTGGAGATGGTGATGGGCAGCGTCATCTCCACACACATATTCTACGAACATATTAAGTGAAGCCTCTGCAACTAAGAAGGGCAAAAGAAGTGCCGGACGTCCGGCCTGAGATCATGGCACCTACATGGCCAGGAACAGACAGCTTGCATGCAACAGTCAGGAATGCAGTATGTGGTTTCTGAATTCGTTAACAATGTCAGGTTGAAAACTGATGACTAGAATTTTAAATCAGAGAACAGTTTTTATGCATACGTATTAGTTTTCTCTTGCCGCATAACAAATCATCACAAATTTTGTAGTTCAAAACAGCACCCACTTATAAGCCCACAGTTCTGGAGGTCGGAAGTCTGGCATAGCATAGCTGGGTTCTCTGCTCAGGGTCTCACCAGGATGACATCAAGGTGTCAGTCATTCTGGGCTCTAAGAAAGAACCCATGTACAAGCTTATCCAGGCCAATGGCACAGCTCATTTTCTTGTGGTTATGGGACTGAGATCCACATTTCCTTGCCTCTCAATTTCTAGAGGCTGCCCAGCTCCCTTCCCTGTGGCCTCCTGGCACTTTCAAACCAACACCCGCATGTTGAGTCTTTCTCAGGCTTGAATTTCTCTGACTTCTCCCCCTGCATTCCCCCAGGAAAAAGCTCTGCATTTAAGAGTTCATGTAATTACATCAAGCCCATCCAGATAATCTTCCTATTTAAGGTCAACTGATTGATCATCTTAATTACATCTGTATAGTTCCTTTTAACATGGAATGTAACATATTAACAGATGTAATACCAGGTTGAAAAGTCATGAGGGCAAAATTCTTCTACCCCAGCATAGATCATGCAGCAGCGGGATTTGGGTAAGGTTTTGCCCGTACAACCACAAATGTTTAGACAATTAACATTATGATGAGTGTGAGCTTATAATTATAAAGTATAAAAAATGTACTGCTTCAAATGCTTTTGGTATGGCTAATCTATAAATGGAGTAATCAAATTCTGTCTAAATAAGTTAGTTGAAATTTACATAATTATTTACACATGAGCACAGAAAACACGTGTTCTCTTTATCCATTCAGTCAATCTTGCTTTCCTTAAGGTTATTTGTATTTTATCTCATAACATGAAGTAGGCATTTTTACATGCAGGCCAGCATCAGGCAATTGACATGTGCTTTTTTTTTTTTTTTTTTGGAGCCGGGGGCAGAGTCTCACTCTGTCACCCAGGCTGAAGTGCAGTGGCATGATCATGACCCACTGCAGCCTCAACCTCCTGGGGCTCAGGTGATCCTCCCATCTCAGCCTCCCTAGTAGCCTGACAATGTGCTTCTAAGGTATCTGGCTAGATTATTCCCCATGGCATGATGAATGTTTATGACACATAATAATGGCTGCTATTTATCAAGCACTTCCTATGTGCCTGGCATTATGCTATGTGCTATACTTGCAGGTATTATTTTAGTTAGTCTTTATAATAAGCCTATGATGTATATATTATTGTCCTTATTTTAAGGACGAGGGAACAGACTTAAATAGCATGTAAGCTCATGTAAGCTGAGATGTTGCAGAACCGTGATTTGAACTCATATCTGTTTGACTCTAAAACCTTCTTCAGCACTATCTTTTACTTTTTCCCAATCCTGGGTAAAGATGGCAGTTTATTTTTGACAGATCCTTCTACCCGCTGTTATAAGTCTTCCTCTACCTTTTTTCCCCACTATGCCCAGAGCAACCTATGTCTTTATGCTATGCCCAGCCCCCAGCCCATCCCATAGGTCCTCTGTCTGCCCTTCAGTCTTCCGGAGTAAGTGCTTTTCCATCTGTCAATCGATAACGACAGGTCCTCATCTCAGGCAGCTGATGTCAGTGAAGTATGAAAACAGCACCATCAAAATAGCTTATACCAGGGCATAATAATGACAAAAATAGCTGGGGATCCCTGTGCCAGGCACTGCACTAAGCACCCTACATGTATTTTCTTACTCAATCCTCATAATACCACACGAAGTAGGTACCTTATTATCCTCATTTCCCACAGGGAATTTTGAAAGCAGAATTTCTAAATCTCTGAGGGGATTAACTGTGTGAGAGAGTTTGCAGGGAGACTCCTTGCCTTCTCCGGGCCACCCTAATCCTTTCCTCATTCTAGAAGATTAGGATCAGCCGCATAGCACCCTCATCTTCAGTAACAGCCTTCAGTCTAGAATTTATTTCATCCTTCCTTCGTCTTACTTCAGATCCTTTCTCCCAGAGTGCCACTGTGAGCATTTGAGACTGGAGAGAATGCCATTAGGACTGAGCCTTCTCTGTAGCACAGGCCAGTGGCATTTTGGTCTTAGAATCCCAGGAGGGGGACATTGAATATCTCTGTAGAGAGGAAAGGGACTCCAGGAACATAACAGATTGTCCAGGGCAAAGCAAGCATCTGCCTGAAGCAATTCTCCTGAGGGCCATTGAGGCCAAAACTATGATAAAGGAAAGTACAGCAATTGCATGGAACAAGGGTTACAGGCTCCTTATTAATAGGGAGAGCTACTTCTTTGAAAGGGACAGCAAGTCTGTTAAGAAAACAGGACTGCAGTCTAATTCTTTCTTACGGCCTAAGGATCTGAGTGGTCTCAGGATGCCGAAGGCAGGAAAGGAAGAGAGACCCTGCCTGGGGTCTGGGGTCCAGGCCCTCAGTCACTGCCCCTGCCTGTAAATTTGACTTACACCCTTTACTTCACATCACTCTGTAAATCCACAGAAAATAAAGTTGCGCCTTGATTTTCAGAATAGATACATTTCAAAAACAAAAGGTTTACGTCTAATCAAGGTTTAAGGACAGCCCAGACACTTGGTGTTTTAAACTAATCTTGCTGTAAATCGTTTTGTTATATGTGCAGCATAAGTCCACTTCTGTTTCATAAGTTTAGGTTCTCAGATACTGAGTGTTTCTTACATTTAATGTTAACCAGCAATATCAACTTCCTTTGGTTGAGTCTGTCATTGTGTCAGCAGTAACGGCTACTAAAATATTACATCCTGGTTGTAAAATATAACTGAAATCACTGGAAAATATAATACTAAGTGGGCGAACTGTGACTACCATAGTTTGAAAACCACAAAAATGTTGTCTTGATGAGGAAGTGCATACTCTGTTTTTGATCATCCTATATTAATGAAGATTGTTACTTTAAGAGAATAATTAATTTTTAAAAAGTCAAGTGCTTTCTCCAACAGTGGGACTCAATGACATTCCTTTAAAACAACTTTCACTTTTAATCCATCATTAAGGCCAAAGGTTTTTTTAATTTTTAAAAGCTTGCCCTTGAGGTAAAATAACATGGAACATTTTAAAACATGGCTCCAAGCTGCTCTACATACATTTTATTTAAACCACAGAGACTGCAGTTAGATTTCTCAGTGCCAGACAGACTGCAAATTATAACTGTAGCAGAAGCGACTATGAATTTCTGGATGTTGTAGTACCAGTGAGCCTGGTTGTTTTTTTGGAGCTGTTCCTCCCTTTGGGCTCTACTCATGAATGACTTAATCCCTGTGTCAGATCAAATGTCATGCCTGTTGCCATGCAGAGAAAAAGCAAGCAAAGCCTCTTTTTTTTTTTTTTTTTTTTTTTGTATTTGCACAAATTTGCTGTACTCGCCTGCGGAGGAGCAGGCGAGAGGTAAGAAAAGTCACAAAAGAGAAGTTGTAAAGTGAGGCCAGAACACAGTGAAACTCCAAATGTTGGATATATGATGAAAATATCATCTAAAGCAGAGCACCATTGTTTATTATGGCAAGAAGAGGGGATAATATCCATGGTTGAATAGTAAAAATATTTTTACTAAGGTCATTTTTGTACTTACTATTCTGGTATTAGATTAGCAAACCTAATGCCAGATTAGATCTAATAATATCTTATGTTGTGTTGCACTGTGTACTGTAGAAAGTACCTGAACATCTGTTATTTTATTTGATCCTCATTATAACTCAATGAGGCAAAAATAAGGATAATTATTCCTGCTTTCACGCAGGGTGGGAGGGAGTGATCAACTCTTGCACAGCTACTTAATGGCAGAGCCAGAAAGAAAATTTAAGTCTCTAAGCTCCTGGTTCGGGTTCTTTCCACTCGATTTTACTGTGTTTTCCATCCTGGTTAAGTCAACTCAAAATAAAATAAAATAAAATAAATCATTTACAGAATAGAACTCTCTAAAGCAGTGACTCTTAACTTCCTTTTGTACATGGACTGCTTTAAAAATTGGGTAAAAACTTTGGATCCTTCTTCAGAAAAATGCACATCCACCCCCTTAAACCCCCATAAACACACAGACACTGTTGTGTAGCCCAGATGGCAACAAGGGTATCTCTGATCCTTTCCATCTAAATAGCAATCCCATAGATACTTGATTGCACACTATGGAAGGTCAGACACTTCTGAAGACTTCTAGAGATGCCCAAGGGCTCTGTCTTCTAAGCATATGGTACATTTGGTGCATGAGTCGTGTTGCCATTGCGCATATGTGCTCCCTGTTCCGCATCGCATGGATTCAGATGTGAAATGTACTCCCTTCCTCAAATGCCAGAAGATCTCCAGTCTCAGAAAGCCTGTGCACGTGGTACACTTGAAGGAAAATTCAGAGGGAGTGAAGGAGGACCTTCTATCACAGCAATTCGTATGACTTTATTATTGCTTTTTTTAAGAGACAGAGCCTTGCTCTGTCACCCAGGCTGCAGTGCAATGGCAAGATCACGGCTCACTGCCACCTTGAGCTCTTGGGCTCAAGCTATCCTCCCACCTCAGCTTCTCCGGTAGCTAGGACCAGAGGCCTTCACCACTGCACCTTGCTAACTTTTTATTTGTAGAGACGGGGTCTTGCTGTGTTTGGTCTCAAACTCCTGGCCTCAAGCAATCCTCCCCTCTCAACCTCCCAAAGTGCTGGAATTACAGGCCTGAGCCACTGTGCCTGGGCACAGCAGTTTATATGATTTCCTACAGAGCACTACTTGTCTTCATTCTTTAGTGCCCTTTGGCCACCCCAACATGGGACTCTTCCCTGCCTGCTTCATCTCCCAGGGTCTCCAGCTTCACAGCACCTCACTGGCTCTACTCTTCCCCCTCCCACCCTTTCCTGTTACCTCCTAATCCCCAGTTGCCTCAAAATCCCATGTTCTTTACCTGTAGTGTAACCCAGGTCTCTCCAGCTTCAACTCCCAAACTCTGTTCCATGCTCAGATCACTTATTGATATGCTAAGCAAACTTAAGAAACTTAAGGGGCTTTCTAGGTCCCCTTCCCCTTCCTTATAAGGCGTTTGGGACATTAAACAGTAGTTTATTTTCTTCATACACACCTGTTTATAATTGTAGGAGTTTCAAGGATACCCTAAAACATCACCCCCCTGGCTTTAGACTCCCATTCGAAGACAGCAATGGGAGTGACTGGTTTCCTTGGATCTGTGAGTTTAGAGCTTTATTCAGGTTCCTCTTCGGAGCAGAGTTGATGATTAGGGACAGAGCGCTCTTTTGACCACTCCAGAGCTGTATCCAAGCCAGGACAGCTGGTGTGGGGCACCAGGGGATCCCATGCTTATGGTCCTGCCTGTCCCCTTCACCTGGCCAGTCTAGAAGCAGGGAGTAGTATGGAAGCTTCTAGGAAAAAAGAAAACAGGTCAGTTGATCCAGCAAAAATCTACCTTGGTTCATGCTTATCGTCTACCTGCTTCTTGTCCTTTATGGAAAATGATACCTATTTTATAAGAAAAAGTGAAGGATGGACACAGTTGTTCATGCCTGTAATCCCAGCACCCAAGAGCAGGAGGATTGCTTGAGGCTAGGAGTTCAAGACCAGCCTGGGCAACATACCGAGACCCCATCTCTATAAAAAAAAAGTTTTAAAAATTAGCTGAGCATGGTGGTGGGCGCCTGTAGTTTCGGCTACTGGGGAGGGGCTGAGGCAGGAGGGTCCCTTAAGCCCAGGAATTCGAGGCTGTAGTGAGCTATGACTGTGCCACTGCAGTCTGGACAATAAAGCAAGACCCAGAAAAAAAAGAAAATAAAAAGAAAGAAAAGAAGGAAAGAAAGAAGGAAGGGAGGAAGGAGAGAAAGAGAGAGACAGAGAGAGAAGGAAGGATGGAAGGAAGGAAGGAAGGAGAGAGAGAGAGAGAAAGAGAAAGAAAGAAAGAGAAAGAAAGAAAGAAAGAAAGAAAGAAAGAAAGAAAGAAAGAAAGAAAGAAAGAAAGAAAGGAAAGAAGGAAAGAAGGAAGGAAGGAAGGAAGGAAGGAAGGGAAGGAAGGAAAAATAAAAATTAAAAAAATGACAATTATGAAATAAGAATAGACAATGGCATAAAATGGTATTTTAAAAGTAGATCGTGCTTTTAGGAAAGAAGTGTTTTAAAATATTAGTATATTTTTAATTTGATTCAAGTTTGAAGCTATGTTATTTTGAGCGATGCATTCTTTTCCCAGTGATAAAGCTTCTCTTCTTGTTGATGGTCTGTGACTTTAAAGCACTGTTGTCTGAGTATTCTAGCACATCTAGTTTTGTTCATACCTGTGATTGGATAGTACAAAATAATTATTATCATCTTACTTGAAAAGTAATGACATGATTAGGCTAAGGTTGAACACGTTTCTAAAGGAAACTCTTGCCAGTCCAATGATATGACTTATAAATATAATTGGTAAGCACAAATGTTTAAAAACAAAATCTGGCTGAGCACAGTGGCTTACGGCTGTAATCCAGCACTTTGGGAGGCTGAGGCACGCAGATCACTTGAGGTCAGGAGTTTGAGACCAGTCTGGCCAACATGGTGAAACCCTGTCTCTACTAAAAATACAAAAATTAGCCGGGTGTAGTGACTCATCCTCTAGTCCCAGCTACTTGGAGGCTGAGGCACAAGAATCATTTGAACCCAGGAGGTGGAAGTTGCAGTGAGCCAAGATTGTACCACTGCACTCCAGCCTGGGTGACAGAGCAAGACTTTATCTCAATCAATCAATCAATCAAAATAAAAAATAAAAAACTAGCAGAAGTATGGAGTTAGAGATAGACCAGAAATGGAATTAGACCCATTGCTAATTCTGAAGTTGTGTGGAAAATGTAGAAATTCTCAAATTGGGAATTGGCCCTGCCCATGCTGCCCCCAGAGGAGGAGTCCCTTCTGTGAGCCTTAGGCTTTAGCTTACTCTCTGATTGATCTATTGGAGGACATCGGGGAGTGTGTCCTTCTCATGCTAATGCAGAAACTAAAGATAAGCTGGTGAGAGGAGGAATCCTGTCTTTGTGACCAGTCAGTAATGAAACCAGAAGAGGAACTTCCTTTAAACCAGAGATCAAGAATAGGAAGCAAAGTACATGGCCACAAATCAAGCCCTAGCTCATCTTCAACTTTTTCATTGCAGGACAATTCTAGGAATCTCTGCTTCCACAGGAATTCTATAGGAAACTCTGATATCTCTGTACTTCTGAGGCATCCTCAGAATTCACTATGTCACTATGAGGTTTAAGGAACAGCCCACAGAGTGGCTCACTTGTTCATTCTGCCTAGAGAGCCCTTAGAATTGTGCTGTTCGATATGGTAGCCAATAACCACATGAGGCAACCCACCACATGAAATATGACTAGTCCAAATTGAGATACATTTAAATATATGAGAAAAGAAAGCATGGAAAATATCTCATTGATAATTTCTATACTAATTACATGTTAAAATGATACTATTTTGTATATATTGGGTTAAATAAAATATTTTATTAAAAATACTTTCACCTTTTTCTTTCTACTGTAAGTGCATCTACTAGAAAATGTTAAATTACTTACATGGTTTGCATGTAGCTCACATTATAATTCTATTGACAGCGCTGCCTTAGAGTCATGGGGCTTGCCAAATGGTGGTGGTGGGAGGAAATTTATGGAAAGGGCTTTTATTCCAACTCAAAGAAGAGGCATTGAGAGGGAAGTCAGAGTTTCATTTGGCTTAAAACTGGCTGGTATCCCTTTAATCCCACTCCAGAGGGGCACAGAATCTTCATCTTCAGGAATCCCTGCTGTCTTCCTGGTCACTCACGCATGGGGAACAGAGCCACATCCTCAGATCAGCTCACCCATGTTTTGTTATTGTTACCAGTCCTACCAGAAATCAGTGCAAAGAACTGGTTTGTTCCCCTCATTAAATGTCGACTACCCTACAGTACAATAATCCCTCCGTATCTTGGGAGGCTTGGTTCCAGGAACTTACCCTGCTTCTGCCACCAATACCAAAATCCACAGATGCTCAAGTCTCTTATGTGAAATGTCATAGTATTTGCATGTGACCTGCACACATCCCCCTGTATCCTTTAAATCATCTCTAGATCAGTTATAGTACCTAATACAATGGAAATGCTACGGAAATAGTTGCTATTTTTAATTTATATTTTTTGTATTGTAAACTGTATTTTTTATTTGTGTTTTTTTGTTGTATTGTTGTTTATTTATTTATTTATTTACTTTTTTCTTTTGAGACAGAGTCTCGCTTTGTCACCCAGGCTGGAGTGCAGTGGCATGATCTCGGCTCACTGCAACCTCCGCCTCCTGGGTTCAAGTGATTCTCCTGCCTCAGCCTCCAAGTAGCTAGGATTACAGGTGCCCACCATCATAACTGCCTAATTTTTTGTATTTTTAGTAGAGACGGGATTTCGCCGTATTGGCCAGGCTGGTCTCGAACTCCTGACCTCAGGTGATTCACCTGCCTCAGCCTCCCAAAGTGCTGGGATTACAGGTGTGAGCCACTGTACCCGACTGGTATTGCTATTTTTTATTGTTTATTTTTTTCCAAATATTTTTCAATTCACTGTTGGTTGAATCTGCAGATGCAGACATGGAGTTCCAACTGTATAGATTCTGTCTCATTCATCCCTGGTACCCGACATATTATCTGGCATATAGTCGATTTTTTTTTTTTTTTTTTTTGAGACGAAGTCTCCCTCTGTCACCCAGGCTGGAGTGCAGTGGCGTGATCCTGGCTCACTGCAACCTTTGCCTCCTGGGTTCAAGTGATTCTCTTGCCTCAGCCTCCCAAGTAGCTGGGACTACAGGTGCATGCCACCATGGCCAGCTAATTTGTTTATTTTAAAAGAGATGGGGTTTCACCATGTTGGTCAGAATGGTCTCGACCTCCTGACCTTGTGATCTGCCCACCTCGGCCTTCCAAAGTGCTAGGATTACAGGCGTGAGGCACCACACCTGGCCTATAGTTGATTTTTTGATGTGTTAAAGAAATAGAAAATGTGTAGATGAATAAATGAACAAATAAATTAATGGTGCACAATAAACCATTATTAATTTATGTGGGCTCAGGTATACGGGAGAAGGCTTTGTCATGGTCAGTGAGCTAAACCAGGGAAAAAAAGTGTGAAGTGAGAAGTAAAGTACTTTTTACAAGGGGTGAGATACTTGCCAGGATGCACCAGTGGTCGCTCTGAGTTCTCTACAGCCAGCATCTCTTGTGATTGTTTGATGTGAATGCCATACTGGCTGTTAAATATTTCAATATTCTCTGCTTGGAAGGATTTCTTAGTTTTTTTTTTTTTCTTTTTTAATTAAATCAACTAAGAGAGGTAATAGTTTCCTTCTTTAGGAACAAAATGTAGAAGAACGTTATTTAGAAAATGTATAAAGGTTACCATCCCTCACTCTCCCATTATTTTAAGGATACAAAGTTGGCTTTGGTTTAACCTGTTCATTTCTAATAGAATAATGCAGAGACCTGTTTAATTTCATCTGCACGTGTATGACATAAGTCACTGTACTTTCAAACAGAAGCATTTTTGTCTAGAGGATATAAGCTTCCATCTAGAAAAATATGCTTTTTAAAAAATAAAATGCCCTTAAAAACACAAATGGATTAGCTAGAGGAACATTTCAGTTTGGGTGGAAGGAAAGTTCTATTTTATTTTCATTTTTCTTTGAAATTCAAAACTTACTAAGTTAGCTTTGCAGAATTAACCCATTCTTAGTGCCAGTGGATGCTAAGTGCTGCCGCCAGTAACTGTCAGAGAGGATGCAGCGATGTGGATGCAGGGCGGCAAACCTGGAAGCGGCTGAATTTTTGTGTTGCTTTTATTAATACCTCTCCTTTCCACAGCTGTGCTGGGTTCCCACATCCTCATGTTGCCCCCTAATTACCCAAGACCACGACCTTGGGCATTACAGACCTGATTTCTTTCAGAGATACCCACATCCACTACTTTTTCCTGGGTTACCTTACCCAAGGCCAACTTTCCAAATTAGGCACAGTAGCATGGTGCCTACGGTCCACGAAAATGTTTCAATTTCAATTTTTTAATCAAACAAAAAATGAATATAATAATAATGAATGCATCATAAGCCTGGATTATATGCACCTATATACCAATGCATTTGTAAAATATCATTTAAAATTTTTTTTATGTAGGAAAGGGCGCACCAAAACACAAGTACTAGAGCCTATGAAAGTCATAATGCAGGCCTGACCCCCACTTTTTTAATCCCCTGGGGCACATCGTTTTGTTTGCCAAAGGGACTGCTTTTTTGTCATCTGACAGTTTAGCATCCTAATAACATGCTGTATGCTAAAGTATTAAATTAATATCTCCCCATCAGTTCATTAATCTCTTAACAAATAATCATTGAGAATCCTTTCTGCTGTGAGTTGGGGCTGACGCAGTGACCAGGACAAACGGTACTTTGTGGTAGACGAGCATAGAACAAGGAAGTGTGCAAAATGCTACACGGAAATACAGCGTGCATACAGCACGGGACAGAGAGATCTCATCTAAGTACATCTTTAAAATATTTAACTTTTATTGAGTTCTTACAGAGATTCTGTATGGATTTAAGAGCAAGTATAAATATAGTTTCTTCTTTTCCCCTCTTTTATATAAAAGGTAGGCTATTCAGCTCAACACCAAAAATCCAAACACCTCAATTAAAATGAGCAAAGGGCTTGACTAGAGATGTTTCCAAAGAAGATATACAAATAGTTAATAAGCACATGAAAAGATGCTTAGCATTACCAATCATTAGAGAAATGCAAATGAAAACTACAATGATATACCACCTCACACCCACTAGGATGGCTATTGTTAAAACACACACACACACACACACACACACACACACACACAGAGAGAGAGAGAGAGAGAGAGAAATTAACAAGGGTTGGCAAGGATGGGGAAAAATCAGGATCCTTGTGCACTGCTGGGATTATAAATGGTACAGCTATGGAAAACAGTATGGTGTTTCTTCAAAAAATTAAAATTAGAGTTGTCATATGATCCAGCAATGCACCTTCTGTGTACATACCAGAAAGAATTAAAAGCAGGGATTGAAACAAATATTTATATACCCATGTTTGTAGCAGCGTTATTTATAACAATCAAAAGGTGGAAGCAGCCCAATTGTCCATCGACAGAAGAATGGACAAACAAAATGTGGCTTAAACAGGAAGGAAATTCTTTTTGTTTGTTTGTTTGTTTGTTTGTTTTTGAGGCGGAGTCTCGCTCTATCACCCAGGCTGGAGTGCTGTGGCGCGATCTCGGCTCACTGCAAGCTCCGCCTCCCGGGTTCACGCCACTCTCCTGCCTCAGCCTCCCGAGTAGCTGGGACTACAGGCGCCCGCCACCACCCCAGGCTAATTTTTTGTATTTTTAGTAGAGACGGGGTTTCACCTTGTTAGCCAGGATGGTCTCGATCTCCTGACCTCGTGATCCGCCCGCCTCGGCCTCCCAAAGTGCCGGGATTACAAGCATGAGCCACCGCGCCCGGCCAGAGGAAGGAAATTCTGACACACGCTCCAACATAGATATACTTTCAAGACATCGTGCTGAGTGAAATAAGTCTGTCACAGAATGACAAATATTGTATGGTTCCACTTGTATGAGGTACCCAGAATAGTCAAATTTATAGAGACAGAAAAAAAATGGTGGTCACCCAGGGCTGGGGGAGGGAGGAATGAGGAGTGATGGTTTCATGAATATCAAGTTTCAGTCTGGAAGGTGAAAACATTTCTGGAGATGGATAGTGGTGATGGTTGCCCAACCATGTGAATGTACTTAATGCCACAGAACTGCAGAGTTAAAAATGGTTAAAATGATACATTTTATGTTATGTATATTTTACCACAATTTTTTAAAGAAAGCCTTCATCAGAGCAATTTCAGATCATACAGGCTGCTAATGGGCTAGAATTATCTGTCTTTGATTTGGACTATGATGACTAGTGTATTTATCCCATAGCCAGAAAAAACAATAGTGATAGCCACAGTTTATACTGTGTCGAGATACTAACAATAAAAAAATTACTTTGTTTTACATTTTTAAAAAAGGTAGCATATGGCTGGACAGGGTGGCTTACACTTGTATTCTCAGCACTGTGGGAGGCTGAGGTGATAGGATTGCTTGGGGCCATGAGTTTAAGATCAGCCTGGGCACCATAGCGAGACTTTGTCGCTACAAAAAATTTAAAAATCAGCCAGGCATGGTGATGCACATCTGTAGTCCCAGCTACTTGGGAGGCTGAGGCAGTAGGATCACTTGAGCCCCAGAAGTTTGAGTCTGCAGTGAGGTATGACCGTGTCACTGCACTCCAGCTTGGGTGACAGAGTGAGATTCACTCTGTACAAAACAAACAAAAACAGGTATATATCCCTTTACTTTGAGATTTTAAATTTAATAATGTATGCTAGAGATGTTTCCATAATAGCACATGGAGAGTATTCACATTCTTTTTCTTACAGCCGCGTAGCATTCAATCCCAATTCCAAATCGCTCTCTGTAGGTTCGGAATCAGTTTGCACTCTAAGGATGAGAATCCTTGTTTCCTTACAGCCTCTAGATGCAGTGTCATGAAACTCATTAATTATTTTATCCATCTGATTGGTGAACAATGAGTCTGAGCATCTCTATATGTTTAAGGGTCGTTCATAATTCCATTTTCCTGTGCACACATATTCATACTGCTTTTGATAAGGACTCTCATGGATAATGTTTTATTAATTTGAACAGCTCTTTATGGAGGGAGATGAGCCTTTAATATTCATTAACAAATATTTTGCCCAAGTTAGTTATATATCATTGTATATATTTATTTTAATGAAGATTTTTTTCCTTATGTAGCCATTTTGAAATGTCATTACACTGATTATTTTTAATAGCTTCTAGAATTTAAGTGATAGCGAGAACTTCCTCATTTTAAAACTTTAAAGGGAGTATTGTAAGTTTTCTTCGAGGATTTCTATGGTCTCAATTTTCACTTCACATCTTTCATCAATTTGGAATATCTTAGTTTGAGGTATAGTATAATACGGTGTGACAAAAATGTCCAACTTTATTTTTTTCCACACAGTCACCCAGTTATTCTAACACCATTTATTGGCCAATCTTTCTTGTCCTCCCTAATTGGAAATATCGTCTTTTAAATTGAGTTGGTCTTGTCTTTCTATTCTCTTCTATTAATTTTTCTTTTTACTCATGTTTCTGTCCTATGCAGTTTTAATTATGGAGGTTTTAGAATATGTTTAATGTCTGGTTGTGCTTATTCTTTCTCATTGTTCTTTTTTCATAGTTTTTCTAACCAGTCTTGCTTATTTTTGCATATTAACTTTAGGGACAACTTGTCTATTTAAAAAATCCTTCTGTTATTTTTAATGAAATTGTGTTACATTTACAAAGTAATTATAGAAAAATCAATATTTCTAGGATGTAGAATCCTCTTATCCAAACACTTGGTATGTCTGTTCATGTATTCTTGTGTCACTTTTAATAGTGTTTTAAGATGTTCTAAATTGGCCTTGAACATTTCTTATAAAATGATCCCTATGCATTTTATCTGTTTTATTGTTATAAGTGGGTCCTTTCTTCCATCGCATTTTCACATTTCTGTATATTAATATTGTATTCTGCTACCATCATAAATTTGTTTATCATTTTGGTAGTCTTTTAGTTTATTTTTCTGTGTTTTCTTGTATTTTACTATCCTCATAAATTTGCTTATCATTTTGGTAGTCTTTTTTTTTTTTTTTTTTTTTTTGATACACAGTCTTGCTCTGTCACCCAGGCTGGAGAGCAGTGGTGTGATGTCAGCTCACTGAAACCTCCGTCTCCTGGGTTCAAGTGATTCTCCTGCCTCAGCCTCCCGAGTAGTTGGGATTACAGGTGCATGCCACCATGCCTGAATAATTTTTGTATTTTTTAGTAGAGATGGAGTTTCACCATGTTGGCCAGGCTGGTAATGAACTCCTGACCTCAAGTGATCCACCCGCTGCAGCCTCCCAAAGTTTTGGGATTACAGTTGTAAGCCACCAAGCCCTGCCAGCTTGGAAGTCTTTTAGTTGATTTTTCTATGTTTTCTAGCAATACAATCATATTTGCAAAGAGTGATGATTTTACCACCTCTTTGATTTTTTTTTTTTTTTTTTTTTGCCATAGATGTCTTTCTCTAGCTTATTACATTGAATTATATTTCCATTGACCTTAGTGGTGTTATGTAGGTTGCTGGCCTTTGGGTTTCAATCAATGCCTGCTCAGATTATGGTTTTAGACTTGGAGGATCTGGGTTCCAATTTTTCTCTCTGCCACTCACTGAAAAACATTAGGTGAAACATTTAACTTCTCTGATTTACATTCATCTCTATAAAATGAAGAAGGCAATACAAATACCTACCTCCCAGGGTTGTTTCAAGGTTCCAATGTGATAACGATGGAGAAAGCACTTAGTAAATGTGCTATATAAGAGTTCCTTGTTATTCCCATTTCCTCCTACAGAGAATGCTTTTCTACAGCACTCTTTTAGGAATTATAAAACTGAACTTCCCTTTGTGGTCCTGCGCCTTTTTGTAATTCCATTTTCTACATATACTCCAAGGCTGGAAAGGAAAAGTGTTTTTTGAACGATGAGCAAATTCCTTTGCTGACATTTAACCAAAATTATTCCAAACCTGAAGCTTTTTGGAAGCCTAAGAAAATGTTGGTCACCTTCTTGTAAAAAAGTGAAATAAAAAATGTTTATGTACCTCGGCACTTCCTGACTGAGCTGGAAGTGAGTGCACTGGCATGTTGTTATTTTGTGGTGTTTCAGTTCTGGGAAAAATGAAACCAGAAAATATAGCAGATTTTTCGAGATTTTTGGTTGTGAAAAACTTTCCTCACCCCCGCCCACCGATCCACTTTGGTTAACACTGAGAAGGCCATATAAGTTTGACTCAGCTGTAAGTCTTCTGCAAACTAATTCTGATCTGTGATCCTGCATTAAATTTCTTTCTCTTTCCTTCTCTTGCGTTAAATTTGGTCGAGAATGAACTGCATGTCTAGAGATAGGACAGTGGTTCTTCTTTCACCCTTAGACACAACACTGCCGCCTGATAGCCTTGACTGAATGTATAATAACTTCGGTATGTAAGATGTTTGTATTCCTTTTGAAAAATGAGCTTCTATAACTAGTTTCTGTGCATAGTTTTGTGTCCTGGTCCAATCTGATAAAATTTGCAAATTTGCTTTTCCTTTATAAGAAACCACCCAGCAAGTGGCTTCACTCCTTCAAGGGTTTTAGTTACATGTCAACTGCCCCCGCCCTGCACCTCCCATGCAGGCATCTAGCTTGAAAAGTAATATGTGTGGTCATTGGTATGTCCCTGTGTTTCCTAACACCACTAACCTTCCTATTTAGACAGCTCTCTCTCTTAGGACCTCGCATCCAGCTGGGAAAGTTGTTTTTCCAGCAGCAGCCGCCTTTTCCCTTGGCTTCCTGGCCTATCAGTGGCTTTGGGAGATGCTTCTGGCTTTGTCCGTGCCTGGCTTCAGAAGAGTTTCGTACTCCCTCATTTTCCTGGATTCAGTTCTACAGCTAACTTTGAATAGGAGGAATTTGCCCTTTGTGGAAGGAGTGGAGATCAGTTTTGCATTGAAAGTTAATGAGGTCTTAATGTATTCTCTCCTGGAGATTGGTAGGAGGAGGACATTCTAGTCTCCAGATGGGCTGTGGATTCGTTTACTGACCTTAAAGAAAAGCACATTTGAAAACATTTTCCTTCTTTTTGTGTGTGTGTTTGTGTGTGTATATATATATATAAAATATACATGTACATTTGAAAACATATTCTTTCTTTGTGTGTGTGTATATATATAATATACATGTACATTTGAAAACATATTCCTTCTTTTTTTGTGTGTGTATATATATACGCACACACACACAAAATAACTCTGTAAACTTCTTTTTATATTATATATTTATATTATAATTTATATATAATATATAATTATATATTATATTCTATAACTATGCTATATATAATATAATATTAATATAAATATAAAATAACATATCAATATGTAATATATAAATATATTATTAATTATTTAAATAGTAAAACGATAATTTTATATATGTATACATGTATTTATAATATAAAATTTTTACATTATTTTATATCTAGATATCTAAATAAACATATAAAGATATTAGATATATAATAATATCTTTTATATGTTATATATTTATACATCTTTTATATATAATATATTTAATCTTATATACTTATGTATTTTATATATATTATATATAGTAAAATCTGTTGTATTTTATAATCTTATACATATATATATAAGATCATCTTTTGTGACTCTCAAAGCTCAAACATAATGAGGTAAAATCACGTGAGAATGTGCTGTGTGCCGTGATGTGCACTGCTTCAGTTCTTTAGAGGGAAAGTCCTTTGAAAACCCTTGCTTGTTAAAACCTTAAGTAGCAATTGTACCAACAGTAGCAGTGCCATCGTTTATGTTAGCTAACTTCACAGAGTGCTTATCAAAGCAGATTTAGTAAATTAGAATAAAAGTCAAAATAGAAACAATTAAGTGAATCCATTAAAAACTTAACCCCTTTGTAGACATAGCCTGAACTGCTAGAGGCATCCAGCCTAGGAAATTATTTGTGGCTACCTTAACAGACCACTACTTCAAATGAAGGGCTTCATCCCTAAGTTTATTCAATAATAAGATAGGTATATACACCTACTATGTACCCACAAAAATTAAAATTTTTTTAAAAAATTATAGAACAGGAGTCAGGGAAAACAACGTGTTAATTTTGGTAGAGGAAAATATTTTATTATTGTATAAATTAAAATGAACAACCTAGGAAATGAGAGTATGTGCTTAATGGATGATTTTTCTCGTTAAGTAAACTTCAGAGGACACAAACCACCTTCCTCTCGTTCACTACTGTATTACTAGCTGTTAACGAAATGCAATGAAAATCTGTTGATTGATCGGTTTATTGATTGATCACTGGGGAATATAATAAGTACTTCCACCTTTGAAACACTCTTAGTTTAAAGAGGAAAGTATGTCTATCTTTTGTTTTGTAGCTATAACAGCAAGCAAAGAAAGCATGAAGGGCCAGAATCGATTCTTGGGTAATGAGGAACAGGCTCTATTCAACGGAAATGGTTTACATTATTCCAAAGGCACAATTTTGCATTTAGTGTAAGATACAGTGGTAAAACATTGAGCTTTTGCTTTTTACCGATAGTGTAAACATTACTCCAAGATGTAGTCTCTGGAAATAATTTAGTTAACTCTTATTTTTATATGCATGTTCTTTTCTGGAGACTTGTTGCAAAAATTGATGGAAAGTTATTTTCTTTAAGTGACAGTTTGTTTACAGAAATTCCTTGAAATCTTGATGGTTATTGAAAAGACTGAAATAAATGTTGCCTGAAACTGCCTGTTTTAGGGCTACTCCACACCTTCCAAAGTAATACCATACTTTGTTAGTAAATCATCTAAAATCCATAAAGGTCATGGAGACTGCTCCCTTTGTGAAATGAAATATTTATGTTTCAATCCCAAAAACATATTGTGAACCATTTTGTTGTTTTAAGTTGAGGGTACATAGTAAATTATTCCAGAATTATGGAGGCCAAATGTCATTCCCTCCAAAAGTTTGTGTAACATCTATTTATCTGCGGGCAGATGACTGCTCTCTATAATCAGAGGCAGACTTTGTCAAGTTAAGTCTAAGTAAACACAGCTGAACATAAGCAAGTTGGACTACAAGGTTTTTCTGAGCTTTGCCAATAGCATATGACCTTGAAGAATGCTGACTTCTTACTACAATCTGCTTTCCATGGAAAGAAGAATTTTTGTTTGTTTGTTTGTTTCAAATTAACAAGTGATGACTAGAAGCTTGTTACGTTCTAATTTTTAGATGAAAGACAAATGAACATCACGCATGCACCCCAAAGACCATCTTTCTGAGGGAGTTATTCCCATGTCAGGGAGCTGAATTTAAACTAGGAAGGCGCATGTGGAAGCCAATTAAATGGAGTTTCTTTCTATAAGAAAGCCTTTTTTGTTGCTGTTTATTTGCATCTTGCGGGTTTTTTAAAAAAATTTTTTGTCTTTGTGCCATTTCAACAGATTACAACTGTGGTTCCATATGCCAATAGCAAGTGAACTTTATCGATGTATTCATTCTTCATGAAGCATCTGTCCTCAATAGGAAAGGAGCTTTATGTTGTCATTGACTTTTGGTTTTCAATAGAAATTCTCATTAACTTCTCTGCGCTTTCCACAAGTCCCTTTTTTTCTTCTCCTTTTCTTTTTAACATACATGTGTCTTTTCAGTCACTGAATACCTCCTTCTTTTAGTCTAGTATGGAGTCCAATATTAAATTTTTAAGGGCACTTTGTGGCTAAAATAAAACTCCTATTAAATATTTCATGTCAAAAGGTGGGACTTTAAGTGAGAACTTTGGTAAAAGATGGATTAGTAGAGATTTGCCTTGAGACTTCTAGCTTTTCAATATTCTCTGACTGGCAGCTCGCCAGACAGATCCTCTGTTCTTTCTGTTTCTTCACTTAAGGAAACTATTACTTTCTGCTTCACCCTTTGGGTGTACATTTCTTTCTGAGAGTAAATAGAGTATGTATTAAGGATGTGTGACTAATAAATATTTTTAAATAATTCATCTTTCAAGACTTTGGCATTTTACACTTTTTAAAAATCACATGTTGAATAATATTAGCTGAGCATATGGAAAAATATTTAGATCTATGTGGTAAGATATTATACTGTAGTTAGATTTATATAAAACTCTTATTGATTGATTGATTTACATACCTCTTTTTTTCTATATGCGACTGACTTTCCACATTAAAAGGAATGCATTGAGGAGAAAATATCAAAACACCCTGTCTTTCCAAATATGTTGCTAAGTAATTTCGCATCGCGGTTTTCTTTTTGCAAAGAGCTGCATCAGACATCTCTGAGTACATCAACAGCTACACAGGAAGGTCCTGAAGACACCACATACTCTCAACACATCCAAATCAAACACTTTATGTCCTGCATCCTTCAAAGTGAAGCTTGGCCTTCTTCCTTGCCCCACTTCCTCAGACAATGCCATTGCCAACCACCCAGTCACCCAAGGCAGAAATCTGAGAAACATTTCAGACTCCCAGCTCCCATTCCCCCAACTCCATGTGGTCAGTCCGCAAGTCTCTCCTGTAAATATCTCGAATTTTGCCTTTCCATCCCCCCTGGCCACTCCCATAATCCCCAGGACTCCTCACATCTCCCTTGGGCTCCTGCCATGATCCCACCTGGCTCCTTCGATCTGGTATTCCACTAGGGCAAGAGGAATCTTTCCAACATCCAAATCTGATCCTCTTACTTAAATATTAGCGAGTGACTCCCCGTGCCTGTCAGGATAGAGTTCACTTTCCTTATCTTGGCACACAGAACCAAAAACCCCTCGATGTCTGGTCTCTGCTGATCTCTCTTGGTTCATTTTCCAGCTGTCCTTTCATATTCTTCATTCTTTTCAGCTCAAATAAAAACTCAAACACTTTCCCAAAGGAGTCAAGACATTGCACTTTCATACAGCTCATCCCTCTCCTTGGGCTGCTCCTCTCCATCTGTTCATCTCAGTAACTCCTGTTCACCTTGACCTTAGGCTGAGGCATTCCCATCTTTTCCACGTCTTGGCACTCAGATAATAATAACCTTGGTTGGGAACACTGGCAAGACCAGGGCAGGCTGCCTGCTGCTGGAAGCAACTGCCTGGAGTCTCTTCCCTGCTGCCCCACTGGTGTCATCTTCTTTAGAGCAATTTTCATGACCCCTGCCTCCTTATCCCTGCCATTGCTCCATCCCGCCTCTGTTGCCACCATACTTACAATGAACTATTGCCTTTCATTCATCACAAAGTGAGCTTCTTTGTGATGAGATCCATTTGCAATTTGTATTTTGAGGGCCCGTCACAGTGCTCGGTATACAGTACACATTCAGTAAATGTTTGCTGAATAAACCAATGAACCTGTGAATAAGTAAACAAAGACAACATGGAGAAGAGCAAATTCTGTTGTACTTGAAATGAGAAGATCTGACTTCTAGTGCTAGCCCTATTGTTGACTAACAATTTGGCCTTGGACCTGTCAATGGGCTTTTCTGAGGCTCGATTTCCACATTACAAATTGGGGATTGTTTTCAAAATAATGTAAGTGTGCACAAAAAAGAAATGAGGTAAGTTGCAGGTTTGTGACTTGAAAAACACTCACTAAATACTGTTATTATCATCACAGGTTATATTAAGGTGTCCTGGCCCTTTGTTATATCAAAAAGGGGGAGAAAGAGACAACATTCTGCATGCAAAGTATAGTTTTCCATATAACACTCACAAAAAGATAATTTGGTTTTCATTTGAATAACTTCAGATACATTGTAATGTGATTACATGTTCCCTATCAAAATGGCAGGCATCAAAGGATGACAACAATAATTCCAAGGAAAATCGAATATTCTTCCCATTCAGCAAGGCAGGGCGAAGAAGGTTTGGGATTGTCTGCCTATTTGTAAAATACCAGGATTATTTGAAAACGTATATACATTCTTGCAGCAGTAAATCTGAAAATTTGAGGATACCAAGTATACTGGTTAAGGATGAAGCAGTGATACAATTCAAGTCTTTTAGGTAACACGTGGTCACTTTGTGAAAAGGATAGGTATAACAGTTGTGAAAAGGATGGGTATAACAGTTAGATCCTCACAGAAAATTCTTACTAACAGATTAGAGAAGTAGCTTTTAAAAATTGGGAATTTCCAAAGGTGTCCCCCACATTCAAATGCCATACTCTTCTTGAGTAAGAACCTTTACATTTAAAACTTTTCTCCAAGCCACTAAGAGTAAAACACTGTCACATACCTATATGATTGAGTGGGTGATATACATATGATGCTAGTTCATGCACCAGCTCTAAAAGAGAAGAGCAGGAGACTAGCTGCTGACATAATTTTGGAATTAGCCTTGGTATGCACGTTCTCACTCTCGGTGAAGGTTCCATCCTAATGTTTTGCATATTATGGCTAGTAACCAATTTAAGTGACCTTCTCCAAGGAGTCTCTAAAACTGGAATCTTTGTAATATGCAGCTTGTGCTCTTTTGATAATATTCCACACTCGAGCATCAGTCATAGACATAACATAACTGCCCTTGACCCAGCTTAGGCGATTCAAATACAAAAACTATTCTGGATTGTTGCGTTACTTGTTTTCTGTTCCATTTCAAGATAAATCTTAAAAGTTTGCTGTCACTACAAAAACAGTATTTGCAATTGTGGAGTAATTATTGCTGCAGCTCATTGAACGTTACTGGGTATCCGGTGTCTGACAGTGACTACTTCTGATTTTCACGAGAGTCCCAACTGTTTGCTACTCTTATATCTATTTTACAGATGAGAAAAAAAAAAAAAAAGAAAAAGACTCAGAGAGATTAAGTAACTTGCCCCAAACCTTTTTGAATAAAATCCCAGCAGAACTGGGATTCAAACCCCAGTCTCTGAGGTCCCAAATCTATTATCTTTCCAGTTCAACTTACTGTTCGAGGAATAGAGTGTGGTTAAGTTTGTACTGATTAGCAGTAAACAGGTGTGTTTAATTCAAGATAAACAACAACGACAAAAAAGGCATGAATCCTACGAGAGAGCCGCCTTAGGAATTCAAATAGCTAATAGGTTATTATTTTTCTGTGTGCCTTTGTAACTACTAAAGTTAGCATGGAATTTCCATTTGAATACTTCTTCAATTAATCATAAACTCCCAGTTCTAAAGTAACCTTTTGATACATGCTTCCAGCCCTTGTCCACACAACTCTCATTACCCTTTTCTTCTTCAGTATAAAAATAATCATCTTTTTCCAACTCTGGCCCACTTTCTGCTTTTTCTATTTTCTTTATTATCATTATGATTAGTCATGTGAATAATTAATTAAATGCATTTTTACCTTTAGTAGGGCCCTTCCTCATCCCTCATCTCTCCTGTCTTTATTCTTCTCCATGAGCTCCTAAAAGTCAACACAAATACAGACTCCTTGCTCCTTTCACATTGGAAATAGTTTTCATTTTATGTGCATCTTCCTGTCCAAATAAAAATCTATATATTAAGTTGCCTAACAAACCATCTATCTTGTAGGATGATTTTTATAAACCTCCTAAATTAAGCTGAAAATTGGCTGGATAATAGAACTAGTTTCTGAGTGCATGGAAAATATGAGATTCTTTTCTTTTCTGTTAAGCCTTACCGAGCATTTATGCTTCCTTATCTCCTATTCTTGTCTTGTGCTGTGGGCGGTGTAATTAACATTGCCCAGAGTCCTGCGACAGTGGCTCGCTTCTTCCTGTGTGTTGTGTCACGTCTTGTTTTCAGCTTCCACTGTGGGTGGCCTGGGAAGGAGCGTTTCTCCTTGTATGTTCAGTAGACGTCTTCAGCTCCCTTGGGTTAGGACTCGTGTGCAAACCACATGCAACACAGACAGTGGCACACTACTGCTGGCCATTAACTGGGAGGGGTCTAACTGGGCCGACATTGAAAATAATAGAGGATGTCAGGAGCAATGGTGCTGGGGCACCTTTTGAGGCTCAGAGGTCCTCACAGATCCTGGTTTCTTGTGAGAAACCTTCTGCCCTTGAATGCAAGGCTGGGCTATAACAACCCCTCTTGCTTCCACCTTCTGAGTGCTGGAAAAGTAACTAGAACTACCACACACCTGCAGGAGCTTGGGACTCTTGCAAGGAATGGAGGGTTTTCCTGGCTGTTGTTAAAAAAAAAGAAAAGAGGGCAATTTGTTTGTGCTTCTATGATGAAACTATGTGGTCTGTTTACTCTTGTGTAGGAGTGCCAGGCTGTTTTGTGTGATCCTTTGATTCAAGGCAGTAACTACTATCTGTTTCTCATTGCTCATTCACTATCTACTTCTGGATGCCTGGAGAGAATTTAGAATTGGGAGATTAAACTTTTTTTTTTTTTTTTTTTTTTTTTTTGAGACAGAGTCTCACTCTGTTGCCCAGGCTGGAGTGCAGTGGCATGATCTCGGCTCACTGCAAGCTCTGCCTCCTGGATTCATGCCATTCTCCTGCCTCAGCCTCCCGAGTAGCTGGGACTACAGGCACCTGCCACCACATCTTTTTTTTTTTTTTTTTTTTTTTTCAGTAGAGACGGGGTTTCACCATGTTAGCCAGGATTGTCTCAATCGCCTGACCTCGTGATCCACCTGCCTCAGCCTCCCAAAGTGCTGGGATTACAGGCATGCGCCACCACGCCTGGCCTGGAGATTTAATTTTTAAAGCACTTTGGAGTATGTGTAATATATTCCAAAACCAAACCCAAAAGGTATAGATAAATGGATCTGGTTTGTCCTGGAAATATCATGTTTGCTTCCTTTTCTCTTTTGTACAGCTTTCTGCCTTTCTCTCTGTTTCTGTTGTTTATTTTTAAATTGGTAAGAGTATGTTAGTGCTCATTAAAATATTACGTTTCTCTCTATAATCATTGTATTAGTCCATTTGCATGCTGCTGATAAAGACATACCCAAGACTGTGTGATTTATCAACAGAAAGAGGTTTAATGGACTCACAGTTCCACATGGCTGGAGAGGCCTCACAATCATGGCAAAAGGCAAAAGGCACATTTTCATGGCAGCAGGCAAAAGAAGATGAGAGCCAAGCGAAAGGGGAAACCCCTCGTGAAATCATCAACTCTTGTGAGACTTGTTCACTACTATGAGAACAGTATGGTAAAGACCCACCCCCATGATTCAATTACCTCCCGCCAGGTCCCTCTCACGACACATGGGAATTGTGGGAGCTACAATTCAAGATGAGATTTAGATGGGGACACAGCCAAACCATATGAGTCATCAAAAGATATAACAAAGAGGAGAAAAGATAAGAAAGAGCAGAAAATTGCTTTTAATCCCCCAGAAGTATTAGATTCATTGGCCATTTCTCTAAATCAGTAACTTTTAGTGACTAAAATATGTTTTCTTTTTTATTTATAGGTGTCTTATTTACTTAATATGTGACATCTGTAATGCAATATGTATGGTCGATTGGCATTTAAATACATTTGAATCATGTGAACATGCCATTCTTTTGTACTTAAATTTCCATGAAATGGCCTTGCAAAAAGTTTTCTGTGTATTCTACTTGCTCTTGCCTTTTCCTAGTAGTCATTCAGTTCTTGTTTGGGGATATTTTTAAATGTAAGATCATCACGGTGTTTGTTCTCTCTCTCTTTCCCTTTCTTTCTTTATAACTTCTTTGATCCATGCTTAAGTACTGTAGTTTGAATGTCTGGTGATGCCCACAAAAATTCCTCTCCTGCATATTACACTTCTTAACTCTGTAGTATAGATCCTCATTGTTTTAGACCTGCTACGTTTAATTTTTGGCCCTTGGGAGGAGTAGTCTCAGCACAGAATGACCCCACAGACTCTGGGGGAGGCACAAGCCCAGCTCATCTCTCAGCATACACACAGTCAAGAGTTGTTCTCAGATCTCAGGCTCTGTCCCTAGACATATAGATGCCTTTGAGGTGGCCACCGTTAGCAGTTTAGTCCCTTTCAGCCCTATGGTTCCAGAAGCTGATGCTATGACATTCTGCGGCTGTTCAAAAGCAAAGCCATCAGCAGGCCTACATAGGACCCTCTCTATCCTCCATCACAATTCAATCCAGGATCCTAACCTCTGTGCTCTGCCTCAGTGGTTTTGGTCAAGCAGTTGCCAAGCTGTTTGCCTGGTGGATCTCTACCCCAGTCCCTGTTCCTCTTTAGAGACCATGTAGCTCTAGCTACCTCGCAGGGCTGCCCTAGAAATAACAGACTAAAAATAACCAAATACTCTGTTCGTAAAACCTCATCACTATGTCAGTGTATAATAAAACAATGCTCTGTTCTTTTTGAGGCAGGCCTGAATAAAATATTCCAAGAGCAGCAGAAACTAAGTTCACCTTAGTTTATAAAAGCTTATTATCCTACCCTAGAAAGAAATTCTATGTTAGGTTGAATAATTAGTTTTTGATGACCCAATGTGGAATACTATTTGTCACCTTATTTTCCCAAAGGAAAGATTAAGAAAAAAGTCAAAGACTTATAAAAATAAAAGGCCCTACCAGCACAGCAATTTTGCACTGGGCCAACATGTTTATTTTCAAAACAGAAAACACAGATCTCATGACAGTATATCATTACCATGGCTATTCCAGTTAGAAGAAGGAGGATGATTTGCATATTCTGAAGTATCTTGTAATACATCACAATGAAAATCTTGGATTCCTTTGTTCTCAAGTGTGTATTAGTAATAATTCTCCCTGATTTATATGTCATAGCATAGTAAAACTTGCAAGAACTGGGCAAAAGTAATGCAAGTAAAGTGAGGTGTTTTACCACTTTACCTGACAAAAAGCATTTTTAGAGGTATTATATACATATTTAAGCAAAGATAAACAATAAATAGTATTTTTGAAGTTGGAGTTACCGATTTCTGAGTGATATTTTCTTATAAAAGTGTTGTGTCTGCTATTCATATTAAATTGGAATCAAGAACTTGGTTTATTAAAACAGAATTACCATTCAACCCAGCAATCCCATTACTGGGGTATACAGCCAAAGGGAAATAAATCATTCTACCAAAAAGACAAATGCATTTGTGTATTCATCACAGCATTATTCACAATAGCAAAGACATTAAATCAACCCAGATGTCCATCAATAGTGGATTGGATAAAGAAAGTGAGGTACATATACACAATGGAACACTACACAGTCATAAAAAAGAGTTAAGTTATATCCTTTGCAGCAACATGGATGCAGCTGGAGGCCAGTATCCTAAATAAATTAACACAGGAACAAAAAATCAAATACCACATGTTCTCATTTATACATGAGAGCTAAGCATTGAGTACACATAGACACAAAGAAGGAAACAATAAGCACTGGAGACTCCAAAAAGGTGGAGTGAGGGAGGGCAAAGGCTAAAAAGCTGCCTATTGGGTTCTGTGCTCACTATCTGAGTGACGGGATCATTCATACCCCAAACCTTAGCATCACACAATATACCTGTATAACAAACCTGCATATGTACCTCCTGAATTTAAAATAGTAGTTGAAATTATTACAAAAAAATCTTGGTTCATTCAATACAGGCTTAAGATGGCTGGTTGACCCTTGCTGGAATATTAGAAATCCAATAATATGTATATATATTTTACTATGACAAGGTAAGAGTGCCTTGTGCTGCTATACTTGAGTGAACACCAGGAATTCCAGCATGGTTCTTTACTAAAACAGTCCATTTCTAATGCTCCACACCATAGTTCTCATAGGGCAGCCCCTTCATCGTCAGCATCAGAACATCTGAGGAGCTTGTTCAAGTGCCATAGCCATGACCTACCTGAACACAATCTCAGAGATGGGATCCAGAAACTTTCCCCTTTGAAGACTTCCCCAGAGAATTTTATTCTCTTCTCTAGAGCATCCTAAGAAAATGAGTAAGAGGCCTGTATTAGTCCATTTGCACACTCCTATAAAGATACTACCTGAGACTGGGTCATTTATAAACAAAGGAGGTTTAGTTGACTCACAATTCTGTGTAGCAGGGGAGGCCTCAGGAAATTTACAATCATGGCGGAAGGAGAAGCAGGCACCTTCTTCACAAGGCAGCAGGAGAGAGAAGAGTGAGCAAGAGCAGGGAAAACTGCCTTATAAAACTATCAGATCTCATGAGAGTTCCCGCACTATCATGAGAACAGCATGGGGGAAACCACCCCCATGATCTGATCACCTCTCACTGGATCCCTCCCTCGACATGTGGGGATTATGGGGATTGTAATTCAAGATGAGATTTGGGAACACAGGCAAACTATATCAAGGCCTAAGGTATGACAGGAGAGACCCAGTAGGGGGCTTAGTATTTTTGTGGAGCTTGGAGTGGCCCCTTGGCTAACAAAGGATGATTTGCACCCTGACTTCTTCAAGTCAGGAAGCATAGTGCCACAGCCCTTCCTATGTGGTGGGCACTGTTTCAAGAGCTTTCCATTTAATACCTCATTTTATCCTCACAGCAACTGTACGAAGTAGGTGTTACAATGATCCCCATTTTATAGGTGGAAAAACCTAGATATAGTGTGTGTAAATAACTCCTCCAAGGTCATATACTTAGTGAGTCCACTATGTTCCCATGGGTCTAGGACAAATCCAGTGCCTCAGACAAATACTGTATGAGCAGGTGGTTTTGGATCTATGAAATGTTTTTTTATTTTCCTCCCAAAAGATCAACTTGTTAGGGTTTTGTTTTTGTTTTTGTTTTTGTTTTTTGAGATGGAATCTCGTTCTGTTGCCCAGGCTGGAGTGTAGTGGCACAATCTCAGCTCACTGCAACCTCCGCCTCCCGGGTTCAAACGAATCTCTGGCCTCAGCCTCCTGAGTAGCTGGGATTATAGGTGCACACCACCACACCCGGCTAATTTTTGTGTTTTTAGTAGAGATGGGGTTTCACCATGTTGGTCAGTCTGGTCTTGAACTCCTGACCTCGTCGTGATCTGCTGGCCTCAGCCTCCCAAAGTGCTGGGATTACACACGTGAGCCACCACGCCCAACCGACTTGTTAGGTTTAAGCAATTTATCAGTTACTTTTTTCTAGCAATCTCTTGTATTCTGTTTAGGTGGTAATCGTAGAAAAAGGATCTGTATGCCATTGAAATTTAATAAGTGTATATTTAATAGATTACTAGGAAAGGAACATAATCAGATGCTTCCAGTTAGCAAGAGCTGTCCCCAGTCACCCACACGTGGCTTCCTTCAGCCAGAACTGGTTCTCCTAGGCAGGGAATCTTTCTCTAGGAGCAGAGTTGTTCTCATTGAAAAGTAGAGGTGACCAGTCTCTTCCCTTTTTTTTGGAGGTTACATTGCTTCTTGGTTTGGGATGTACATCCCTGGGCAAAATTTAGAGTAGATCTCTCAGCAAGATTTAAAGTGGAGAGGAGTTATTTAGTGTTCTTTTGGTCAAAAGGGGTCATGGGAGGACCGCTAGACTAGGGGTGCTCTGTAACCTAGCTCCAGCCACCTTCCCACGGACAAGACAAGGACTTTTACCCTGCCTTTATTCACAGTTCTTTTTTAACTTATGCCCTTCAATACCATCAGCAGAAATCTTCCCCATTTTCATTTCAAAGTATACCTCCACCCCAGTTGAGGCTTTAAATACTGTTCCTAAATTAAAAGCAGAAAATTGCAGAACCTTTAAACATAGAAATGTGTGATCCTAGAACACTGACATGCCAAGTACAGTTTTAAGGTTTAAGTTTATTAAGAACATTGAAGCATATTTGAAATGTAGAAGAAAGACTGGTAATAGTATTCATCTTATATCTAAAATGTGGGATTTTTTTTCTAGTAGTAAATACAGCAGATGAACAGTGAGTAGAGAAACTGCCATTTGCTGATCTTGTGAAAGAGCCAAGAAGTTTGTGAGCATCACCTCTCTCATTGTGTCATTTCTGGTGTTAATCATTCAGACAGGTTTAACATGGAGATCTCCTAGTCTGAAGTGTCATTTCTGGAGACGGTAATTTGAAGAATTTGAGAGGCATGGCAATAATATGAGCCAATTCAAAGATACACTACAGTTCATGTATCAAAGGAAAAATACTTTTTGATGGTTTTTTAGAGATACTGAGGAGTTTGAAAAGAGATGGAGGAGCCAGACTTTCCAGATCATGAATGCACATTTTTTCCGTTTAAAGAGTCTTTTTTTTTTTTTTTTTTTTTTTTTTGCTGAAGTCATATTAGTCGTTTGTAGCCTAACACCATTCAGCTGTATATTTATTAACAAGTCAACCTTTCCAAAACGGCAGTGTGGTAACTGTAAAGTGAATCTTGGGAGAAATAAACCTTGTGCTATAGAACTGAAAGGATGAATATCAATATTAAGATGTGGGGACAAAATTAAGGTTTAGCTAAGAAGCACTATAAATGCATTTAGGTTTCAGAACTAGTAGCCCAACCTGCATGTAAAAATGAGTGCTTTTATAAACAATTAATGCTCTTTGCAACATACAAGCACACACAGAACTTATTCATGTATAGTTAGGAGTTCATTTTCTGAGACTTTGGCTGGAAATCTAGGTTTCATGGATGAAACACTTTGGGTAACATCTCCAATATTCCCCCTGAGAAAATGAAGTAACAAAATCCATTAGATACTTAAAGCTAATAGATATTCTTTAATGTGGCTCCAGGTCTCTTTGTCTTGGCATGTTGTGGTGTTTTGGCACAAAGGACCATCAGAAAAGCCATTTTTGTCTTTGAAGATGATAGATTCTGCACACTTAATCCATTAATCTGAGCTGATGGGCTTTTGCCCAGAGTTAAAATATTTTCTCCTTACATAATGGTTTTCATATTAAATCATCGAATAACACTAATTTTTCTGGTGACTGCATTTAATTCCATTTTCTAGATGTAGAAAATTAAAGTGAGAAGGGAGGTAAACTTTTTCTTTTTTTTAACGAGGACTTCTATAGTGCTTGCTATATGTGCTCAAGCTCTCTTCTAAGTGTTTTATAAAATATGAACTCATGTGGTCCACATAACTACCCTATGACTCCGGTACTATTATCCTCGTTTAATAGGTGATAAAGATGAAACACAGAGAAGTCAAGCAGCTGGCCAGCTTGGCACGTGGATGCTAAGTGAGAGAGCAGGGGTGCAGCTCATGCTGTCTAGGTCTGGAGTCTGAGCTCTGACCATTACACTACACGGCCTCTAAGGCTCCCTCCAGACCACCCTCGTGGAGAATACCAAGAGCCAAGAATAGAAACGAGAATACTTAACATTTCCAGATCCCCTTTCTGAACCCCCGCCGACCCTGGCCTCCCCATAGACTACATTCAAATCTTCAAAGTGAAATTTCAGGCTGAACATTTTAAACTTGGGGAAGATGGAGCCTTTGAGATCACAGAGGAGCAATCTTGGAAGATGGGACTATGCTGAATGACTTAGCATCAAGAATATTTAATGTGCTTAGTGAAAAAGATTAAAAGTGAATTGAAACATGATCATTGGGTGGTGTTCTGTTTATTCTGAACAGCTACTTTTAAGTTACAAGTCCCACTTCCTGCACCTCCACTGGCCCAGACTGATGAGGCCAGAAGAGCTGTGCATTTTACCAGAAAAAAGAAACATCAGGAAATGACTAAAGAGCCACCAGCCAGGGCAGTAGCTCCCTAACATAAGGAGCCAAGCAGCACTTTCACAGGTCTACCCAAGGCATTGGTACTCCTGCAGAAAGAAAGATGTCCTATCGTTGTTATTAATGGGATTATAACCTAGCCTGAGAGCTTTGAGATATGAAATAGCCCCATCTTAACCAGGGAGCTCTTCACTATTGGTTCAAAATAGAGAGGTGTGGGCTGGGCACAATGGCTCATGCCTGTAATCCCAGCACTTTGGGAGGCCGAGGCTGGTGGATCACTAGGTCAGGTGTTTGAGACCAGCCTGAACAACATGGTGAAACCCTGTTTCTACTAAAAATACAAAAAATAGCTGGGCGTGGTGGTGCACACCTGTAATTCCGCTACTTAGGAGGCTGAGGCAGGAGAATTACTTGAACCCAGGAAGTAGAGGTTGCAGTGAACCAAGATCATGCCACTGCACTCCAGCCTGGACGACAGAGCGAGACTCCGTTTCAAAAAAAAAAAAAAAAAGAAAGAAAGAAAGAAAGAAAAAGAAAAAAAGAGAGATGTGGCTTTCAATTTTTATTTTCTGGCAGTAGCTAGTTGAGGGGACTATGCATTGACAGAAAGGCAGTTGAAGGTAAGGACCCTGTGGATCCAGGACATCTGGGTGTCATTAGCCATCAAGAGGGGCCAGCCCACATAAGCAGTGGCAGAAAGGAAAAGAATCTCTGGCCAGAATATGGAAGTCATGGCTGGAGGCAACATTGGCTTTATTTTTGGAAAAGAGTTGGCCGGGCGCTGTGGCTCATGCCAATAATCCCAACACTTTGGGAGGCCAAGGTGGGCGGATCACCTGAGGTTGAGAGTTTGAGACCAGCCTGGCCAACGTGATGAAACCTCATCTCTACTAAAAATACAAAAATTAGCCAGGCATGGTGGCGGGCACCTATAATCCCAGCTACTTGGGAAGCTGAGGCAGGAGAATCGCTTGAACCCGGGAGGAGGAGGTTGCAGTGAGCCGAGATCGTGCCACTGCACTCCAGCCTGAGTGACTGAGTAAGACTGTCTCAGAAGAAAGAAAAGACTTTTCTTTTATTTTCTTTTTCTCTTCTCTTCTCTTCTTTCTTTCTTTTTTTCTTTCTTTCTCTCTCTCTCTCTCTCTTTCTTTCTTCAAATTCTGAAATAATTTTAGATGCCTCTCATTCTTTATACCCCCAGGATAACTAATTCAGCTAGTCTATTACAAGAAGAAAAAAAATACTAAGTCCATCCATGAATATGAGGTGGGTTTCATTTTATTCATCTATTATTCATTATTCACTTCTCACCACTTAGAAAGCTTCCAAAGCTCTCTTATCTCCACACCCACAAAATCCAGGCTTCTAATAACTCTTTTATCTTCAGTAGCCTTGATTTTCACCAGGCTTTAGTTGCAGTCTCTTCCTGTCATGCCAGAGTTTTAGAGTCAAACTCACTTTGGTCAGCGGGACTGGTAGAAGCAGTCTGGTCATCAACAAATAAGTGTTATGGGTTGTTGGGTGGTTTTCCTTTACTTCCTTTTCTGGCAAATATCACTTAGAATGATTTATCTTTACTCATTCAAAAGCTCTAACTGTCCCAAAGAGAGGATAACCACAAAAATTTCCTGTAAAAGTGACACAGCACTTTTCCTCTAAAAGTGACGCCTAGGAACTGTTTAGCAGTCATTCACTCAGGGCTATAGAGGAGTAGTTATAGGGATATCACACACACATCGATTAGAAATCACTCTACTGGGCCGGGCGCAGTGGCTCACGCCTGTAATCCCAGCACTTTGGGAGGCCAAGGCAGGCGGATCACGAGGTCAGAAGGTCGAGACCATCCTGGCTAACACAGTGAAACCCCGTCTCTACTAAAAATACAAAAAAAAATTAGCTAGGCGTGGTGGCGGGCGCCTGTAATCCCAGCTACTCAGGAGGCTGAGGCAGGAGAATGGTGTGAACCCGGGAGGCAGAGGTTGCAGTGAGCCAAGATCACGCCCCTGCACTCCAGCCTGGGAGACAGAGCAAGACTCCGTCTCAAAAACAAACAAACAAACAAACAAAAAGCAAAGCAAAACAAAACAAAAATCCAAAAGAAATCACTCTACTGAAAGTATAAAGAAGATCTCAAGACAACTTACTTGAATTCCCTATTCTACAATTTGGACAGATTCCTTGATATTACGTATTAAATCATAAGGAGAAAAAAAATCTGGTTTTGGTCTCTTTGTGGTCTAAAATCCTAGCAAAAAGTACAGAGAAGTTTAATCCGTTTTTAATAGGTTCTGCTGCCATAGGCTTTCTATGTATACAATGCATTAAGTCTTGCCACGGTCTTTGCAGGTGGCTTTATTGACAGAGGTTACTTGGATAGTGCCATGCAGGGGTTAAAAACAAGACCTTCAGGGCCAGGGGACCTCGTGCTGAGTCTCACAGCTTGCAAAGGTGCAAGTTCCTGGACCCCTCTAAGCTACAGTGTCATTTGTAAATAAGGGTGATGGTGCTATCACACAGGGTCATTGCAGGCATTTAATCAGATAACATTTGTAGAGTTTCTGGCATAGTGCCTGGCATAAGAATAAGCATACAATAAATATTAGCAGCAGCATTAGATTCTCATAGGAGCATGAACCCTATTGTGAACTGTGCATACAAGGGATGTAGGTTGTGAACTCCTTACGAGAATCTAACTAATGCTTGATGATCTGAGGTGGAACCGTTTCATCTCAAACCCCCCACTCCCTGCTCTGTGAAAAAACTGTCTTCTACAAAACCAGTCCCTGGTTATTTTAAAGCTAACTCCTTCTTGCAACATTTGCACTGCTTAATATTCAAGTTTAAGTTGGATGGAGCTGGATTTTGAATTCTTTCAGGCTGTTTCTATTTTACAGACAAAACCCACTGCTACATTGGGAAAGGCCAAAGGGTAAATTACTGTCTTATTTATTAACAGAAGGTAAGGTGAACATGGAAGTTCAGTAGCAGGTTGTAACACATGTCCAGAATGATGCCATTTAAAAAAAATGTGTATAATACTTGTTTGGAAGGCCATATATCCAAATGTTAATATTAATTATCCCTGATTGCCCCTTATTTTCTATTTTACACTTTTTCTTAGATTTTCTGCAGGGAAGCTGTATTACTTTCTTATTTTAAAAAAACAACAAATGCTATATATTTATGTGCATATGTGTGTGTGTGTCTCATTCTGTCACCCAGTCCTGAGTGCAGTGGCATGATCTCAGCTCACTGCAGTCTTGACCTCCTAGGCTCAAGTGATCCTCCCACCTCGGCCTTCCGAGTAGCTGGGACTACAGACACACACCACCATGCCTGGCTAATTTTAAAAAATTTTAATAGACACAAAGTATCACCATATATGTTGCCCAGGCTGGTCTCAAACTCTTGGGCTCAAGCAATCCTCCTGCCTCAGTCTCTCAAAGTGCTAGGATTACAAGCATAAGCTGCTGTATCCAACCAATGAATGCTATTTATAAAAAGAAAGAACTGTATGGTCACTGTAGAACCAATTTGTAGAGGGGTGTGGAAGCCCAGCTTCAGTCTCCAGGTATGAAAAAGTAGAGATGGAGACTGTAGCCATGTGAGCAGGGAGCCCTGGGGATTGCTTGTGAGCCCTGGGGGTCATTTGGTAAGGCACTGCAACTTCACAGCAATTGGTATTTCAGAATCTTCAGTGAGGTTTTATACCTGCCGTACTCACCAGAGTCTTGTTCTTATCCTCAGTTGTTCCAATAACTCCAGAAACTGATCTGGTACCCCCAGAGGCTCTCTGGATTTCTGAGGTCAATAACACACTAGACGCAGGTTCTGCACACCTACTATCAAAGTAATGGCCCCCAAACTTAACAGTTGTGTAGAAGCACAGTTTTCAAGCATCTGGAGCTCTGACTTGCTTTGGATCATTATCACAGGCCCCAGATTTCTAATTGCTCTGCAAGGACACTAGGCCAGGCCTAATGAGCAAGGTGAATATAGTCATGTGTTGCTTAACAACAGGGATGTGCTCTAAGAAATGCAAATGTATCATCAGGCAGTATCCTGGACTACAATGTATCCTAGACTACAAACCTGTACAGTAGATTACTATACTGACTACTGTAGGCAATCGGAGCCAATGGTAAGCATTAAAAATATGTATCTAAAAGAAACTACCATCAGAATGAACAGGCAACCTACAGAATGGGAGAAAATTTTGGCATCTACTCATCTGACAAAGGGCTAATATCCAGAACCTATAAAGAACTCAATCAAATTTACAAGAAAAAAACAAACAACCCCATCAAAAAGTGGGCAAAGGATATGAACAGACACTTCTCAAAAGAAGACATTCATACAGCCAATAGACATAGGAGAAAATGCTCATCATCTCTCGCCATCAGAGAAATGCAAACCAAAACCACAATGAGATATTGTCTCACACCAGTTAGAATGGCAATCATTAAAAAATCAGGAAACAACAGGTGCTGGAGAGGATATGGAGAAATAGGAACACTTTTACACTGTTGGTGGGACTGTAAACTAGTTCAACCATTGTGGAAAACAGTATGGCGATTCCTCAAGGATCTAGAACTAGAAATACCATTTGACCCAGCCATCCCATTACTGGGGATATACCCAAAGGATTATAAGTCATGCTGCTATAAAGACACATGCACACGTATGTTTATTGCGGCACTGTTCACAATAGCAAAGACTTGGAATCAACCCAAATGTCCATCAGTGACAGACTGGATTAAGAAAATGTGGCACATGAATACTATGCAGCCATAAAAAAGGGTGAGTTCGTGTCCTTTGTAGGGACATGGATGCAGCTGGAAACCATCATTCTCAGCAAACTATTGCAAGAACAGAAAACCAAATACTGCATGTTCTCACTCATAGGTGGGAATTGAACAATGAGATCACTTGGACACAGGGTGGGGAACATCACACACTGGATCCTATTGTGGGGAGGGGGGAGGGGGGAGAGATAGCATTAGGAGATATACCTAATGTAAATGACGAGTTAATGGGTGCAGCACACCAACATGCCACATGTATACATATGTAACAAACCTGCACGTTGTGCACATGTACCCTAGAACTTAAAGTACAATTTAAAAAAAAAAAAAAAGGAGTTAACAGAAATGGGACCTGATTTCCTTTGGGAATCTTATAATAATGAATACTTTAAAAATATAGAAAGTAATTCCTACTCACTAGAAGAAATGTTTTACGTATTAATTGGGTTTTCCCAAAGGGTAGAAAAGTAGTACAATGAAGTAAAATATATATATATATATGTATGTATCTAAACATACCTTCACACAGAAAAGACACAGTAAAATATGGTATAAAACAGGGGCCCCTCAGCCCCAGGCCACGGACCGGTAGCAGTCCAGGCTCCATAGCAGGAGCTGCATAAGCAGCTTTATCTGTATTTACAGCTGCTCCCCATCGCTCACATTACCATCTGAGCTCCACCTCCTGTCAGATCAGCGCTGGTGTTAAATTCTCACAGGAGCGCGAACCCTATTGTGAACTGCGCGTGTAGTTGTGCACTTCTTTTTCTTTTTTTTTCTTTTCTTTTTTTGTTTTTTTGAGACTGAGTCTAGCTCTGTTGCCCAGGCTGGAGTGCTGTGGTGCAATGAGATATCAGCTGACTGCCACCTCCACCTCCCAGATTCAAGCGATTCTCCTGTCTCAGCCTCCCAAGTAGCTGGGATTACAGGTGCCTGCCACCACGCCCAGCTAATTTTTGTATTGTTAGTAGAGATGGGATTTCACTGTGTTGGCCAGGCCACCACACCCAGCTAATTTTTGTATTTTTAGTAGAGATGGGGTTTCACTGTGTTGACCAGGCTGGTCTCACACTCCTGACCTTGTGATCCACCCTCCTCGGCCTCCTGCAGTGCTGGGATTACAAGCACGAGCCACTGCGCCTGGTTGGTTGTGCGCTTCTTATGAGAATCTAACTAATGCCTGATGATCCAAGGTAGAACAGTTTTATCCTGAAACTGCCTCCCTCCCTGGTCTGTGGGAAAATGGTCTTCCACAAAACCAGGCCCTGGTGCCAAAAAGGTTTAGGACTGCTGGTAAAAAATAAAATAATTATGCACTTGTATAAGGCACTTACCATGAACGGAGCTTGCAAGGCTGGAAGTTGCTTTGGGTAAGTGAGTGAGTGAGTGGTGAGTGAATGTGAAGGCCTAGGACGTTACTCTACATTACTGTAGACTTTATAAACACTCAACACTAAGACCACCCTAAATTTATTTAAAAATTTTTTTCTTCTATAATAAATTAATCTTAGCTTACTGTTACTTTTTACTTTATAAGCTTTTTAAAAAAACGTTTTGACTCTTTTGTAATAACACTTAGCTTAAAACACAAACACATTGGACAGCTGTATGAAAATATTTTCTTTATATCCTATTCTGTAAACTTTTTCCTGTTATTAAAATTTTTCATTTCTTATTTTTACTTTCTAAACACTTTTGTTAAAAACTAAGCCACAAACACACACATTAGCCTAGGCCTGCACAGGGTAAGGCTCGTCAATATCACTGTCTTCCACCTCTATGTCTTCAGGGGCAATAACACGCATGAAGCTGTCATCTCCGATAATTGCAATGCCTTCTTCTGGAATTCCTCCTGAAGGGCCTGCCTGAGGCTGTTTTACAGTTAACCTTTTTTTTTTTTTTTGAGACGGAGTCTTGCTCTGTCGCCCAGGCTGGAGTGCAATGGTGCAATCTCGGCTCACTGCAACCTCTGCCTCCTGGGTTCAAGCAATTCTTCCGCCTCAGCCTCCCAAGTAGCTGGGATTACAGGCACCCGCCACCACACCCAGCTAATTTTTTTGTATTTTTAGTAGAGATGGGGTTTCACCATGTTGACCAGATTGGTTTTCAACTCCTGGCCTCAAGTGATTCGCCCACCTCAGCCTCCCAAAGTGCTAGGATTACAGGCGTGAGCCACCGCGCCCGGCTACAGTTAACTTTTGAAATATAAGTTGAAGGAGCACACTCTCAAATAACAATAAAAAATATAGTAAATACATAAACCCAGTAACATAGTCATTTATTATTACCAAGTATTATGTACTGTACATAATTTATGTGCTATACTTTATACATTTAGCAGCTCAGTAGGTGTTGTTGTTTGTTTGTTTGTTTGTTTTGCAATGGCGTCCTGCTGCGTCACCAGACTGGAGTGCAATGGCGAGATCTTGGCTCACTGCAACCTCCACCTCCCGGGTTCCTGCGCTTCTCCCACCTCAGCCTCCTGAGTAGCTGGGATTACAGGCATGCAACACCATGCTTGGCTAAGTTTTTGTATTTTTTAGTAGAGACAAGGTTTCACCCTGTTGGCCACGCTGGTCTTGAACTCCTGAACTCAAGTGATCCACCCGCCTCGGTCTCCCAAAGTGCTGGGATTACAGGCGTGAGCCACTGCGCCCAGCCTCAATAGGTTTCTTTACACCAGTATCACCACAAACACATGAGCAATGTGTGGCACGACCACATTATGATGTCACTAGGTGACAGGAATTTTTCAGCTCCATTATAATCTTCTGGGCCACTGTCATACGTCTGGCTTGTCACTGACCGAATTATCGTTAGATGGTGCACAACTGTACCTTCTTTTATTGTTTTAAAATATGAGTGGCTTCTTCTTCCCACTCAAATAATCCTAGTGGACTGTCTTTGTTTTCCCCCTTGGCTGAGCTATTTCAGTGATGATTTCTCACTGACTCATTTACTTCCCTTTCCGTGATCTCAAAAGTTTTTTTTCTTCTACTCCCTCCATTTTAATTTAAGGAAACATATATAATTTTTCGATTGTTTAATTTAAAAACCTGAATTCTTAATCTCGCCTCATTTTATTTACATTTCAGTGGCATATGTGAAACAAAAACATTTTTCCCTTTAGGGCCTATTTATTAAATTTTTTAAAAACCTCAGAGAAAAAGATTTGGCCACATTTTTGTCTCTTTTTATGGCTACAAATATAACATCGGGAATATATATCAGAACTGATGTGCTTCTGAGTTGCATTTTTCACAGTTGGCCGCAGAGGTTTTTGCTCAGATATCTCGAGTTGCATTGGAACTGGGTTTTCTGTATAATTTTTTTCTCTACTTAACTGTAGAAGGAAACACATGTCCAAACTGAGGATAGCCCCACTTTAAGTTTCAACATGGTTTGGGTTTTGCAGCATCCAAGATTTTCCTAACTACACACCTCTTTTTTTTTCTTTTCTTTTCTTTTTTCGTCTTAAAACACGCTCTTTTGGCTGGTTCAATAAGCCGTTCCTGCCAACCAGTTGCTTTTATGGTAATTGACAGCGTAGCTGATTTTTGGAACCTTGGAATCTAAAGAGGCATTTTAGCTCAGACTTTGGAGAGGCTGAGCCAAGCTACTTGCAGAGTAAGAGATACAGCCGAGCCAAATGTGGGGCAGTCAGACCCTGAGTCTGTGCATGCTAATGAACTGCTCTCAAGAGTCTACATACCAGGAGCTAGCTCCAACTTGCGTTTTCCCTCTTTCAGCAACATGCACGATCCTTCCCTCTCCTGTCTGATTGTTTCTGGAGCTACTAGGTGCCACTTCTCAAGTGGAGCCAGTGAGACCACCTGTCAGCAGTGGACAGATGTGTCAGGACCCCCATGACCACCAGGGGTGGGGTACACAGACCCACTGCACCTCAAATACTGACCATGAGCTGAAAAGACACAAGACACAGCACACTTGAGCCAGAGAAGAGCTGATAAGTTTTTACTTCAAAGGGAAAGAGCATAAGAAAAAAAAAATTACAACATTAATACAGCCAGTTAGTATAATGAGAAGATTGTAAATTTTCTGAATTCCCCTCAAATGATATCAGTTCGCTAAAAACTGTGACATTTCTCCAGATTTCATCTTAGCACAACAAATAGAAAAAAAAAAAAAATCTCCCCAGTCTCCCAGATCTTTCGAGTCCTTGCTTTCCTAAAAAAAAAGCACAAATGTTTCAGAGTCAAAGGGCTCTGTTTACTATCTTCCTTTTGCCGGTTTGGCTTTTCTGGGAACCAGCACACATTACTCCACAGGAGGTGGCTCTTGGACTACAAAATACCCAAGTGACACTGGGCAGCCCACCAGTAACAGCCTCAGGAAAAGCGTGCCCTTCTAACATCAATTCATTTTTTGAACTAAAAGCACTTTGGGCACAGAGACTGCCCACCCCCGGCACTTCCCAAGTGGTGGTAAGCAGCTTTTCCTGGTGGATTTCAGTCTTTGAGATTGAGTTTTGTTGTATGCAGTTTTCACACTGACTACTGATAGAGAAGTAACATGTGTCTATTCTCCATTACTTTTTTTTAAATAGAAATTCTTTTTTTATTGTATTATTCTTTATGTTCTAGGGTACATGTGCACAACGTGCAGGTTTGTTACATAGGTATACATGTGCCATGTTGGTTTGCTACACTCATCAACTTGTCATTGACATTAGGCATTTCTCTTAATGCTTTCCCTCCCCCAGCTCCGCACCTCCCGAAAGGCCCCAGTGTGTGATGTAAAACAATTTTCTTCTATTACTGGAAAGGAACCCAATCTATACCTAGTGACATTGAATGTGCCCATCTGCCTGAAAAATAAAATACAGAATTCAGTGTATTGAATCCTGTGTAGTACATTGTTGAGATTTGTAAAACCTAATTAAGAATACCTGCATGGGGATTTGAGTCTACGTTTTTGCACTTCAAAGGTATTTTCATAGGCACCAAAGTGTCAAACACATACACCCAAAGAGTAAGCAGAATTTTATAATTTCACAGTTGGCTGTAGTAAACATGTTTCTCAGTGGAACAAGTCCAAGGAGTCAGCCACAGGGAGTGCTAGCCACAGCCAGGCGCTCACGAAGCTGCAAGACATGCAAGTCAACTCCTCATCCTAAATAGAGGCTCTCCGTGGACCTGAGCCATGAATTACATCTTCTCCTTCCACGTGCAGGCTCCATACATTGATGGCATTGATGCATTGACAGGTTCTGTAACCCATAACGTATTTGATAGGCACAGGCTTTCTTCTTGTGTGTGCAGTAACCACTCTGAGGTTGACAGTTCAGATAGGGAACCGGGTTCTGGTCTCCTTCGCCTATGTGAGATGGCTTCGTCTGGGAGCCAGAGCGTCAGTTACATAGTCTTCTCTAAATTATGTTTTGTTATTTCCCTAACGTTATTTAAGCCTCATGGAACTTACTCTGCTTTTGCCAAGTCTTTCCATTGAATAAATATCTCCATAACCTATTGCTTCACTTTGGCAACAGAATTGTTGCAATTTGTGGGCAAAATGGAGCAAAGGCCTAACTCATTTTTTTTTTTTTTCCTCTGTGAAATGTGCAATTTGCTGGCTTTCCTTCTCCCAGACGAAAGCCTTGACTTGTTCTCTGTTCTGGTAGCACCTTGTCTCTGTCCTCACTGAGTGAAGATTTACAGATAGGAGAATAGTACTCGATAAAAAATGACTTCACAGATACCGTGGAGGCTTGTTATCCATACACAAAGTCAGTAATCATAAATAAATTAGGCCACGAAGTGCTCAGAATTGTGCCTGGCACGTAGTAAATGATCTGTAAATCAGTAGTATCAGAGTTCTGTAAATTACAAATGATCATTCTTTTCGTGCATTTACATGAGTTACTTTATAATTGCAAAACTATGGAAAGTAGCAGAGGTATAGCTAAGCATCCAGGCTGACCCTGTAAGAGCCAGAAGCTGGCAGAGCTGCAGAAGGTAACAATCTAACTGTTCACAGATCCAATAATTTCCCCCAAAGGATCCCTAAAACCTTATAAAATGCCGCCTGAGTAGTCAGTGAAAGGAGACCAAGGGAACTAACACTCGTCGTTCCATTCTGGGCCAGACACACATGATCTCATGTGTTCTTCACAACCACCTTGCCATTTGTTCACTAAATGCTTTTGTTTTGTTTATTCGCCTTGTTTATTTAAGTTCCTTAGGTGAAGGGTTGTGAAAAGAGCTCAGAGTGACCCATGATTGTCTCGTGGTCTACACCTTAAGGCTGAACTCAGGATATGTCAGCAGGCTTTCCCCATTCTTTTCCTTCAGACAGGGTATTGAAGCTTGGCTGCCTCATGGTCATGTCATTTGTTTTCTCTTGACCACCTCTTCCCTGGGAAATTTTGCCCTGCTTAGACTATATGACGATCGTGTTGACGTTATTCTTCTCAAACCTCTTCTAGTTCTGTGACTCTCTTAGAGCTCAGAATTGGAAATTAGGATGCATTTCCTAACTATCCTTAAGCAGTGTAGAGAAAAAGAAATTGTGAGAAATATTGGGTTGGCGGGGATGGGAGGTGGGGTAAAAGGAAGGGAGAGGACTAAGGGCAGGAAAAGACAGTTTTGTAAAGGCCACAGAACTAGCAGAGGGCCTTGCATCTTCCAAGTTTCCTGTGTGGAGCACAGTGCCACGTGCAGTAGCTCCCTGGTAATATTGATTATTGTTGTGGATGAGGATGGTGATGAAGAGGGGCTCACCCACTGTCTGGTTTTGGAGTCTCAACCCTACTCCTTTGCTAGGACGCCATGCCAGTAGCCTATCTACCACCCCCCTACATCTTTCCCTTCAGTAGGGAAATTTTTGTGTTACTCATACCAGATTCTTTTAGCCTAAGGAGCTCGAGAACCCATTTTTGTGGGTTCTTTATATTTATGTGGTGTTGAGAGACATTCGTGTTCGGAGTGAAGCAGCAAATCTAAACCAAAGATGTGAGTGTAGAAGCAAAAGCTAGCATCCTAACTTTCATTTCCTGCAGCAGCAGGAGGAGGCGTTCTTTTGGAAATTGAGGACTGGTGCCTGCTTCTTCTAATAAATATGCCAGGAAATCCTGTATTGCTATCGCCATTGGGTCTGTTACTCATTTGCTAACTAGCAGAGGGAACTATTTGCCCATCCTTTGTCTGAAATAAATGTGTGATAACTGGCCAGGCACGGTGGCTCACACCTGTAATCCCAGCACTGTGGGAGGTCGAGGCAGGGAGATCAGGAGGTCAGGAGTTCAAGATCAGCCTGACTAACATGGTGAAACCCTGTTTCTACTAAAAATACAAAAATTAGCCAGGCATGGTGGCAGGTGCCTGTAATTCCAGCTACTCAGGAGCCTGAGGCAGGAGAATTGCTTGAAACCGGGAGGTGGAAGTTGCAGTGAGCCGAGATCACACCATTGCACTCCAGCCTGGGCAACACAGCAAGCCTCCTTCTCAAAAAAAAAAAAAAAGAAAAAAGAAAATTTGATAACCATGAAATTATAGAATCATTGAGCCAGAAGCACCCCCAAGTTTGTCTAGAACCCCCAGTTTTTTATTTTAATTTTCTTAGAGACAGGATCTTGCTTTATTGCCCAGGCTGGAGTGCAGTGGCATAATCCCTGCTTACTGCAGCTTCAACCCCTGGGCTCAAGCCATCCTCCCACCTCAGCCTCCTGAGTAACTGGGAAGACAGGTGAACACCCACCATACCCAGCTATTTTTATTTTTATTTTTAGTAGAGATGAGATCTCACGATGTAGCACAGGCTGGTCTCGAATTCCTAGGCTCAAGCAATCCCCCTGCCTTGGCCTCCCAAAGTACTGGGATTACAGATATGAGCCACTGTGCCCAGCCAAAACTCCCTGATTTGATAGTTAGAGAACTGAATCCCAGACATTGTGGGAGGTCATAATCTGCCCCCAAGTTACACTGCAGGTGGATAGTAGGGCAAGGCCAGAACCTGGCCCCAGGCACAGTCAGCACTTTTTTCCTTATGCTGCTTGTCTCCTGATCCAAAAGGCCCCAATTTCTCAGAGGAAATAACTTCAGATTATTGTATAGCTATGAGAGCTCCCTTTTATTCTTTACTACCCACTGTCATCTTATTTCTGCCCCTTTGCAATTTTTTTCATCTTAATACAAACTGCTTTATCTTTATTAAAAGCTAACTAATTTTCAACTATATTTCCTGAAGAACTTTTACTTCTGGTCATTAGTGATGAAACTCCTGCGATGAGAAAAGAAAGGAAAAAAATAAAAATAACTGAATTTTTGCTTTTCTTTACAGACACTCTGGAAAACGGATCCAATAAGGGTGACAGGTGAGCAAAATGTTCCCATTGGCCGTGCCTGCTTTTCAGCGATGACATTTTCAATGCAAACTGCAGTGAGTTTGATCGTTTACTTTCTGTTTTGCTTAACTCCAGTGCAGCTAACAGAAAGGGACCGAGCAAAGATGACACGTATTGGAAGGAGATCAACGCAGCTATGGCCTTAACAAATCTTGCACAGGGAAAGGACAAACTGCAGGGAACTACCAGCTGCATCATCCAGAAGTCGTCCCATATAGCAGAAGTAAAGACTGTCAAAGTGCCGCTGGTGCAGCAGTTTTGAGAGCTTGTTGCTTTTCAGATCCAATGGATGTTCTTTCCAGTGTTTTCGTCAACCCTCATCCTAAGAGCCGAAGCAGGGATGAAAATGACTCTCTCCCAAACCTCTTCTTATTTTTAATTATCCCAAATATATCATTTAGTTGCTTCTGTAAAAGACATATAAATTATAAAAAACTCATTTTAATCAAAAATATTAACTTATTTTATGTTACTCAAACTATGCATAAAATGTCTGCATTACCATTACAGTAAGTGCCTTGCTTCCCAAAAATAAGTTCCAACGTGGGCATAGTTGAACAGCTATGCCTCAAAATGCCAACGCCATATGCTTATTAGCCTGTGTGCATCATTCCAGATGGACCTAATCATTCCAGGACTGAAACCAGAATCGCTGAAAGCCCTTGAAATGCATTCAATAATTCACAAGTTAAAACTTGGATATCTGTTCAGCCCAAATGAAATCTTCCTTTTAAAAAAAGTCTACAGTATTGAAAATTGTTCAATGTGCTTTTCAGAGTGACAGTGAGACTTTTATGCATGTATCTTGCCTGCATATCTGATATGTTACAAACTTCCAAAATTCAAGGTGCAGCGATCCACATAACGTTGTACATTTAAGAAGTGATTCCTTCAAGTTAATTTAAAATTTCAATGAATACATGGTGATCAGGAAAACTTTTTTTCAAGCACTGTTGGAAAGTACCACAAAGCCCTTTAGAATTAATCTGGATTTTTTTCTCAAGTTCTGCTGAAGTTTAAAAAAAAAAAAAAACAACTTTATTATATAAATAACTCAAAATTTTCCTGTGTAAAACTAAACCTGTAGTTTTAAAACATAATCCTGTTTGCATTAGAGCTCACTGTCTTTTTGTGATGGAAACTGTGTTCATATGGTATGACTAAAAATCTTTTATTTGATTCGTTTCAAATTACAATTGCTGATGGACAATTTGTATTGCAGCGAGAACAAGAGAATGAAAGAAATGTATCTCTGTGCGGCTATACATACACATACATAAAATTGATTTTTAAATTTAAAACATATGGAAAACAAAACATTGAACAGTTTGAATTTTGCCAAGTTGGACATTAATGTAAAAGTGAAGTGAAATCGTGCATTGAAAGAAAACATTTTGTTTCTAAATTAGACTACCATTGAGTGAGAACAATCAATATCAAGAAAGAAGACTATCTTTCTCAACTAAACAATAATATTCTAATCAGCTTGGGAAGACTTGAAACTTGAATAAACAGTGGAAATGCCAAATATAACAGAGGGTATGTGCTACAGAGAAGTAAAAACGGTTTGACTCTTTTATGATGGGATTTTTTTTTCTGGGTATGTAATCTATTTTTTTTTTAAACTGGAAAGCATTTTTGTCAGTGTGAATGAGGGTCAATAGTGTAGCCAAGTGGTGACATTTTTCTTTATTTTGCAAAATGCTTTTAAAACCAAAGGCTGCTCTAGTTGACGGACAGTATCAGTCTTGATATAAATTGTAGGACACTTTTTCATGTAACATAGCATTTGGGGATTGGATTTATTTAGTGTAATGAAGATAATTTGATATAAAAATATTTTGTGTATATATATATTTTTACTTTGTTTTCTAAATTGCTGTTTGCAGTAACAGTAAGCGCAAAGCAAAATATATAAGTTATGACTGTATGATCAGATGAAGTATGAGTTCTTTTGGTTTGCATCCTTAAATAGTTAGAGATCTCTGATACAAACTTTGGAATCTTTACAAAACAATTTTGCCAAAATGTGAGCATGTCAATGAAAACTAAAGACAAATACTTCACTCTTTTTCATACTATTATAAGTTATTCTGGTATTAAATATGTTAATAAAAGTGTTTTTGTTTTAACATATTTCAGTTAGATGAATGAATGCTGGTTGTATTTTATTTGAATGAGTCATGATTCATGTTTGCCGTCTTTTTTAAAAAATCAGCAAATTTCTTCTCTGTTATAAATTATAGATGACAAGGCAATATAGGACAACTATTCACATGATTTTTTTTAATACCAAAGGTTGGAAGATTTTATAATTAACATGTCAAGAAGACTTTATAATAAGCACATCCTTGGCAATATCTCCAATTGCAATGACTTTTTAATTTATTTTTTCTTTTGCTGCTTTAACATTTTCTGGATATTAAAATCCCCCCAGCCCTTTAAAAGAATCTTGAACAATGCTGAGCCGGCAGCTGAAAATCTAACTCATAATTTATGTTGTAGAGAAATAGAATTACCTCTATTCTTTGTTTTGCCATATGTAATCACTTTAATAAAATTAATAACTGCCAGGAGTTCTTGACAGATTTAAAATAAAAGTTAATTTCTAGACCTCAATGATCGTATGGATTTTGTTTTCCTTTGAGAGCTGAGCAGGTAGATGAAGCAGTAGAACAGACGGGCCCATTATATGCAGCAATTCTCCTTAGACTGTTAAGGGATATGATATGGGAGTGCTGCATTTGTATTAGGTTTCAATTTCATCACCTTAGGCCACCAATCCAGCTTTTAAAGACTGAGGAAAATGGAGTGTGATGCTGACTATTAAAATACGTACCTTTAAAATGAGCATTTTCACATAATACCTTCTTTCCCTCACTAATACAATTAGCATTATTTGTGGCGTGCTCTGCACTGGAGAGAAAACCTTGGCTTTGAAGCTAGACAGAACTACCTTTGAATCTCAGCTTTGTCCCTTACTACTTAGTCATTCTTACCTAGTTTCTTCATCTGCAAAGTGGGAGTAAGGAGCTATACCTTCTAGAGTTTGTAATAAGATTGAGATAAAATACAATACATAAAGTGCCTACCACAGTGTCTGTCCGATAATAGGTGCTTGGTAGCTGGAACGTATTATTATGTAGTTACAATTCCTCTCTCCAGGCTTTATGCACAAGAAAGTAGAAATATTTAAAATAAATGCAACATAAGAAATGGGTAGTTTAACGAACAGCTGTGGAGAGGGAGAGATGCCTGAAAAGTAAAGCTGCTGTGCAATGGTGAAAGTTGGTATCAGAGTTAGAAAGGCCTTTAGGAAGATTAGTTTAGCATCGTCACTTTGAATTTACAGGCAAAAAGCATAAAGCGTTGCAAAGTTAAGGCAGAACAGACGTTCCAGCAGAAAACACGATATATGCGGTCGCTTCCTTCTTTGGGATAACCAAGAATTGCTTTCCCTCTATTTGTCCTGCTTGATACCGTTCAAGATGGCTAAGAAAAACTCAAGCTGCTGCCTGTGTTCTCTGTCTGCTCCAAGTAGCAATGTTTAACAAACAGTGGCAACAGCCATAGCCTGCTTTCAAACTTATCCAGCTCAGTGGTGTCACAGCATGTAAATAAACACAGAGAAGCAGAGCAAGCCCCCCAGGCCGTCCTGCCAGGGATGGCATAGGCAAGTCATGCCTTGGAAGGCAGTGTGTTGTGGTGGTAAGAACCTGGGCCAGCATGCTCTGGCTTTGCTACTTCACTTCTTAGTACCTTTGGGGAATAAGCATAAGCCTTCTTTCTATACCCATTGTTTGCACCTATAAAATTAGATCTGTGAAATTTACCTACTCCAACGATCTGTTGTGGGGAGTCAATGAGGCAGTCGATATGAAAGCACTTTACAAACTGCAGGCACTGTACAAATGTTAGCGATTATGACCGTATTCCACACAGCTCTGAAAGGCCTCATGTCTCACACTTTTTGGCACTATAAACTGTGGCTTCCGTGAAGCATATAGGACCCCTCGACTCTGTCAAATATGTGTTAGGGTCACCAACATTGGGTCCTTGTGAGCACTAAGAATTTCTTGGTCCTGTTCTTTTTTTTTTTCTTGAGACAGAGCCTTACTCTGTCACCTAGGCTTATGGAGTACAGTGGTGCGATCTCGGCTCACTGCAACCTCTGCCCCCTGGGTTCAAACAATTCTCCTGCCTCAGCCTCCCAAGTAGCTGGGACTACAGGTGTGGTTGTGTGCCACCACACCTGGCTAATTTTTTATTTTTAGTAGACACAGGGTTTCACCATGTTGGCCAGGCTGGTCTCGAACTCCTGACCTCAGGTGATCCACCCGCTTCGACCTCTCAAAGTGCTGGGATTACAGGCGTGAGCCACCACGCCCAGCCAGTCCTGTTCTTCTTTGTAACCATTATGATTAGAATTAGAAGATAGATTGCCACACTGCAGGAATAGAATCCTGAGTTCACCGCTCCGAGCTTTGGGACCCATCTCAGAGATGGATTAAAACTTTGGTTTGGGAGAAGGGTGAATTGGCCACAATAAACTTTTCCTCTCAAGGCGAGGAAAAACAGATTTCTGAGTTTGGAAACAAAACAAAATGCTGAGGTGTTTTTACATTTTGCACAAATGACTCCATGGGAATTCACCCCATGTAAGATGGTCTCACTAGGTCTTCTACAACAAATTGTAACCCAAAGCCAGTTTCTAGAAATTTGACCTACACTGAGTCTAATCTGACAGATATTCTTGACTTTTAAACAAAATTTAAATTTTAAATTACAAGTGTTTTAAAAAAATATAGATGTAATTTATACTAATTGCAGAAAAATGTAAACAGTATAGAAGGGTAAAGAGGAAAAGCACCTACATGAGGATCTATTATTTTTGGATCTATTATAATTTATTTAGCAGATAGCCCACTGATGAACTTTTGGGTTATTTTGAATTTTTAATTATTATAAACTAGCGCTACTCAAAGTGCTGTTTCACATTGGAATAAGGAGCTTGCACCAAAATGGATTTCTTTCTTCATCAAGAAAGTCTTTCTGTTAGAAAAAAAACAATGTCAGCTGAATGTACGGTGCTCTTAGCAATGTAGTTGATTCACATTAAGTAGCACTGATAACAATGATGCAGGTCGGGCACAGTGGCTCATACCTGTAATCCCAGCACTTTGGGAAGCCGAGGCAGTGGATCATTTAAGGTCCAGGAGTTCAAGGCCAGCCTGGCCAACATAGTGAAACCCCATCTCTACTAAAAGTACAAAAAAATTAGCCAGGTGTGGTGGCGGGCACCTGTAAGTCCCAGCTACTCGGGAGGCTGAGACAGGAGAATCGCTCAAACCCTGGAGGCGGAGGTTGCAGTGAGCTGAGATTACGCCGCTGCACTCCAGCCTGGGTGACAGAGTGAGATTCTGTCTCAAAAAAAAAAAAAAGAAAACAGACAGACAAAAAACAAAAAAACAAAAAAAACACAAACAAAAAAACAATGACTCAATGAACATTCTTATGCCTATGTGTCTTCAGACACTTATACATCTATGGAATAGATAGCTAGAAGTGGAATTAATGGGTCAAAAGATAAGCACATTAAATTTTTTGATGAATGTTACCAAATTAGTATTTTAAAATTCTACCAATTTACACTTCCAAAAATAGGGTATGCCTGTTTTCCCTCAACCTGGTCAAAACATTGAGTAGTAGTAAACTTTTCAATAGTTGACAATGTGGTTGATAAAAATGATGTCTCAACATTGTTTTAACTTGTGCTTGTTTAAGATGAGTGGCGCTGCACTTAAGCTTATTGGTATTTCTTTTCAGTAAACTGCTTGTTCATGTTTTTCTTTTTCTTTCTTTTTTACCTTTACTTGTCCATTTGTAAGTAATTTGTATGAGTTCTTCGTATATTAAAGAAAATTTAGTACTTTGTCTGTAATATATGCTATAAGTATTTTCCCACTTTGCTAGGATTTTTTTTAACTTCACTTACCGTATTTTGAAATTCGGAAGGTTGAGCCTCATCTGTGTGTATATTTAGGGTACATAGGATGCTACTGCATCTATTTGGCCATCATAGAAGCAGTGTCATGTGGTAGCTCAGAGCATACACTCTGGAACCAGACTGCTGAGGTTCAAGTCACTTCTCTTGTGCTTACTGGCTCTATTACCTTGCACAACACACTTAACCCGTCTATGTCTCAGTTTCCTCATCTGCAAAAGATAGTTGATAATAATATCTACTTCTTAGTGTTGTGAGGATTAAATTAATTATATATAAAGTACTTTCAATGCTACCTGGCATATAGTTAGTGCCAAAATTGTAAGAAGATTCATCCATGTTTTCTACTATCAGTTTTATTATTTATTTTTGTATATTTAAATCTTGTATCCATTGGCGATTTATTTTGGCTAAGAAGTAAGCTAGGTATCTGGCTCTCTCCTTGATCCTCCCAGCAAAAGACAACCTAGCTGGCTGTCTCAAAACTGTTTACTGGATAATCCACTGATCTCAGTATTTGCTTCTGAGCCCTCCTCAGGCCCTTACCATAGTACTGAGTATAAATCCTTCAATATCATTCTTCCTCAGAATTTTCCTGGCTCTTTCTACATCTTAACTTTTAAGGATATACATGATACATTATATTATCAAATCCCTACTGCCCCCAAAATAATGTTGGCATTTGTGGAGTTCATGAATATATAGATGAGTTTATATTTTGCAACGTTGAGTTTTATTATTCAGTTTTCTTCTTTCATTTGATCTCAGTAGAGTTTTAGTTTTGTTTCCTATTTCTCATTAATCTCATTCATTGGTGTTTATTTTTGTCTTGCATCTGTCAGTGTAGTTTTTCCATTTTTGTTTAATCTTAATTATCATTTGTTTGCAGACAAACTATTGGTTTTTTAATATTACTTTTGTTAGCCAGACACTTAATTAGGATTCTTTTTTAAAAATTAATATTCCAAATATTTCACTTGAACTTTGAGGTATACCATCATGTTATTTCCAAATAATGAAAATTTACTGATCCTTTTCTAATATTTATACCCTATTCCTTTCCTTTCCTTGTGGTATTGACTGATATTTCCAGAACAATTTTTCATGACAGAGATGGTAAGCTCTCTTGTGTTTTTCCTCACTTTAATGGAATCACTTCTAGTGTTTAAATATTTATCCTGTAATGGATATTGATTTGAGAATTATTCTTTTTCATATTTTAAGACAATATTATTTCATTCTCGATTGACTAAAATATTATATTATAAATGGATGTTGAATATTTTCCTAAACATTTTTTATTAAATTATAATGTAAAAAAATTGCAAGCCATAAATGTACAACTCAACAAATTTTAACCTAGAGAATATAATTGTGAAAGCAAAATCCAGATCAAGATTAGGATCATTATAAGTGTTCCAGAAGCTCCTACCCACATGTAACTATTTTTCTGACTTCTGCCTAGTTGTGAAATTAAAGTAAGTTGAATTATAGAGTTACATTCGTATTTCTATCTTTTTGATCAATATTATATTTGTGAGATTCATCCATCTTGTTGCATGAATTTATTCTTGTAGTATCCATTCCTCTTTATTGCTATATATAATTGCATCATTATGTGAATATAAAACAAATTATTTATACAACCTCCTGTTGATGGATATGTGGGTTTTCCATTTGGGGGCTATGATGAATAACACTTCTATAAACATTCTCGTATGTTTCTTTGGGTAAATTCATGTATGCATTTCTGGTAGACTGGAGCTAGACTTTTTGAGTTACGTTCCGTTGTAGTGGATATTATCAAACAGTTTTCCATGCTGGTAACACCAGTTTACATCTCCAAAGCAAGATATGAGAGACCTAGTTGCTCTATAGACTTGCTAATTTTGGTATTTTCAGATGTTAATGTTTTAGCTTTCATAGTAGATTTGTAGAGGCATCTTATGATTTAACATTAAGAACAAACTGATATTGTTTAATATGAATAATTGATATTTAATTGGTGATTTTAATATGTCATATTTGGATATTGTGGCAGTGCCTGTTCAAGTTTTTTTTTTCTTTGAGACAGGGACTTACTATGTCACCCATGCTGGAGTGCAGTGGCACAGTCACAGCTCACTGCCTCAACCTCCCAAGCGCAGGTGATCCTCCCCCATCACCCTCCTAAATAGCTGGGACTACAATTTTTTTTATTTTTTGTAGAGTCAGGTTTTTGCCATGTTACCCAGGCTGGTCTTGAACTTGTGGTCTCAAGCAATCCGCCTGTCTTGGCCTCTCAAAGTGATTGGATTGTAGGCATGAGCCACTGTGCCCAGCCTCAAGTTTTTTTCTAATTTATACATTATAATTGTACAGATTTATGGGATACAGCTTGATGTTTCGATGTATGTATGTTGTAGAATGATTTAATAAGGGTAGTTAGTGTATCCATCACTTCATGCATTTATCATTTCTTTGTGATGAGAACATTCAAAAGCCTCTCTTCTAGCTATTTTGTAACATGCAATACCTTACTGTTAAGCATGTTACCCTCCTGTGCAATCAAATACCAGAACTTATTCCTAATTGTCACTTTGTACCCAGTGACCAACCTCTGACCAGCCTCTTCTTTCCCCCTTCCCTCTCCAGTCTCTGGTAACTACTGTTCCACTCTCTGTTTCTATGATATCAACATTTTTTTAAATGGACTTAATATATGAATGAAATCATGTCTTTCTGTGCCTGTCTTATTTCACCTAATATAGTGTCTTCCAGGTTCATCTATGTTGCAGCAAATGACAGGATTTCATTCTTTTTTATGGCTGAATGTGTGTGTGTATATATATGTGTGTGTGTGTATGTGTGTGTGTATGTGTATGTGTGTGTGTGTATATATATATATATATATAACATTTTCTTTGTCCATCCACTTATTGTTGGACACAGTTTGATTCCATATCTTGGCTATTATAATTAGTGTTCAATAAACATGGAAGTGCAGCTATCTTTTTGATATACTGATTTTATTTCCCTTGGATATATACTCAGTAGTGGGATTGCTGGATCACACGGTAGTTCTGTTTTTAATTTTCTGAGGAAGCTTCATCCTGTTCTCCATAATGGCTGTACTAGTTTATAATTTCACCAACAATGCATAAGTGTCTCTTGTCTCTACGTCCTCACCAACACTTGTTTTCTTTTGTGTTTTTGATAATAGTCATTTTAACTGGAGTTAAGTGGTATCTCATTGTGGTTTTGATTTGCATTTCCTTGATAATTAGTGATGTTGGGCATTTTTCTACATCCCTATTGGCCATGTTTAGGTTTTCTTTGAGAACTGTCTTTTAAAGTCTTTTGTCCCCTTTGAAATCAGATTATTTTATTTTATTTCTTTTTTTTTTTTTTTTTTTTTTGCCGTTGAGTTGCTTGAGTTACTTATATATTCTGGATAATTATCATTTCCCCAGTGTGTGTTCTTTGATAAGTACTGACTATTTGGATTTACACCAGTGACTGTTCAAGATTTTTCCCCACTCTTGCATTGGGTTGTTTGTTCTTTACTTACTTATTTTTAAGTGTTCTTTAATACATTCTGGATATGAATCCTTTGTCGGGTGTGTGTGTGTGTGTGTGTGTGTGTGTGTGTGTGTGAGAGTGATAGCAAGCATCTTCCAGAAAAATATCCTGCTGCAACTGAATCTCCTTAAATGCATTTGTTTGATTAATTATTTATGGTCAAGTTATAATAGTTCTCCTCCAGTGGTTCCGTTTCAGTAGAAACTGCCTATCTGGGATATTGTGTTTTATTTCTCTCTTCGGCTGCTCAATCACCATTTTTCATTGCATGCACAAGACTTTCTTCATTGAAACCTAAGTCCATCTTAAGCAGTGGAAATCCTATGAGTTAAGGGATGGGGCAGATACTTTCAGCCCTTGTGATCAGGATATAGACCAGCTGACAAGCTGTACTTCGTAGTTAAGGCACCAAGACATATCCCTTCTGCTCTCCAGGCTGCAGAACTGCAAATGGAAGAAGAACTTGGCCAATTGCTCAGCAACCCCACAGCACTTTGAGGGTCAAGACTTCACACGGTCTAGTGCTGCCTTCTTCTCAGAGGCCTCTGTATTTTCACAAGTAATGCTTTTTCTAAGAACTTAAAACTTGATGCCCATTTTGGGGTTCTCCTCTACAGCAATCCAGGTTCTAGTCTTGACAGAGGGAAACTAACAAATGATCTCTGTCCCTCCCTCCCTCTTCTCCTCTTCTCCTCTCTCCTACATCTTTCCTTGCAGAGCCAAGTCCTTGGTTCAACTCCACAGGCTCTGCCTAACAACTTCAAGAGCAGCTTCCCTGAGGTAGCTGAATTGGAGCTGGGTTTGAGAGGCAAGGCAGTCGAAGCACACAAAGGTGGCCATTTTCCCAATCTCAATTTCTTAAGCTACAAGCCTTGAATCCTCAATATGAAAGGTGACGTAACCAGAACTTTGATACTTCCTCTATTCTCACATGTCATTTTTAACACTTTCTTGTTAATTTTACATTGTCAGTATTTATGCTACTTAAATTGTTACCTGAAACTATAATTCTTACAGTTACTGAAATAGGTTTGATGCTTGTTGGGAATACTTCCATAAGCTGCTTCCCCTTCTTGAGGTCTCTATTTTGATTTTTCTTTTGATTAGATGGATGTTATCATTAATTTTGTTTCTAAAGTTTATCATGTGGATGTTCTATTCCCTCACATTGAAGCTGTCTTCTTTTCCCTTATATACTCCTGATAACTTAACTAGGTATCGAAGTCTGAGCTTTTACTTTTGCTTTCAGAACTCTTGTCATCGCTCCACAACGAACTGAATATTGCTGTGGCAAATTCTGACGTCAGCCTGATACATTGTCTGCTGGGTTGTTTTGGCTTTGGTTTTGTTTTTGTCTTTGCTTTGCCTGAGGGCACATACAATTCCTTATTTAAACCTAAAGTTCACTCACTTACACAGGCTATGTCGTGGATCTACAGACTGAAATCTGGAAAAAAATTATTATATCTAAATTTCAGGAAAAAAATTGTTAGATCTAAATTATTTCCTAAGTTCCTTTTTTTCTGTTAGTTTTCTCAACATTGCCAATTTGCTGTATTCGTTTATTCAACTGTTACTTATTGCATACCTACATTTGCCAGGCACTTTGCTAAAAGTGTTGGGTGTTCAATAATGTGAACAAAAAGTGCAGTACAATTCTCTCTCGATCAATCTCCTGCCTCTCTCATACTTATTTTTAGCAGTATCACATTTTCATGGTATTATTTTCATGTCTCCTGATTTTGCTTTGGCTTTGTTTGTTTATTATCTTCCATTTCTTCCTTGTCCTTAGGAGGCTCACTGTTGTTATTTTCCCCTCCGTGCTTGTTCTCTCTTTCATCCCCTCTTCGAGCTTGCTTTTCAAAATCTATTTCCTCTTTAACTTTTTGGAGTACATAGAGTAATATCTGTCAGAAATTTTCTTCTTTCCTTAGAGAATTGCTCTTCATGCAGGTTCTTCATTTGCTTTTTCCTTGTTATGTTTGCTCTTCTCCTCCTTGAGAATAACATTCAAGTCTCACTTTTCACCCTTTATACTTACTAACACTCTTTGCTTAAAAATAGTTGTGGGGGTGGGAAGGGCACAGTGTCCATGGTAGGACTTAGAACAACACCATGCTCATATTTCTTAGCAAATCTCTGTCTCTGCGTGAGAATAGACCTCCCCTCTCCAGGCTGGGCAGATCTCCCAGGCAGGAATTAAAGAGGCTTACAGTGAAGTGTGGTAGTTCTCACAGATTATTTCTTTGTTCACGTGACTCAGTTCAGCAATTGCAAATCTGATTATTGGTTTTTCTGTTGTTTCAAGCCTGCCTCACTTCTAGTCAATTTTGAGGATAGAAAAAAATAGCCTTTCAGCCCCACTTTTCCTTCCAATTCTATGTTATGAAATTAAACTCCCATTGGGATTTAGCCCTTTTCCTGTGGTCTACTCATGACTCAAGTCCTTGTCTTTCTAAGTCAGGGATTATTAGTTGAATATTTTAGGATTTTGTTTAACTTACTTTTAGAGCAATCTATACACTTCTTGAGATGTAGAAAGGCATGTGTCAACTCTTACATTCTCTCTCAAGTTAGTCAAAATTTCACTGCATGGTACAGATACTCTTATGCTGTGGTTGGGTCTACACCAAGTTTTATCAAAGATGAAACTTTGCCCTCTGTTTCTCTTCTTGTTGTGCTTGTGGAAGGCTCTAGCAAAGGGCATAAGGTAAGTATAACTTTATGCTATCGTCTCCTACCAGAAGTCTTGGGGCAAATTATAGTCTTATTATTTTTCTTTATTCTGGTCTTAAAAATTCCAGTTCTGGGCTGGGCGCAGTGGCTCAAGCCTGTAATCCCAGCACTTTGGGAGGCTGAGGCGGGCGGATCACGAGGTCAGGAGATTGAGACCATCCTGGCTAACATGGTGAAACCCCGTTTCTACTTAAAAAATACAAAAAACTAGCCGGGCGGGGTGGCGGGCACCTGTAGTCCCAGCTACTCAGGAGGCTGAGGCAGGAGAATGGCGTAAACCCGGGAGGCGGAGCTTGCAGTGAGCTGAGATCCGGCCACTGCACTCCAGCCTGGGTGACAGAGCGAGACTCCGTCTCAAAAAAAAAAAAAAAAAAGTTCCAGTTCTGACTTTTTTTTTTACTTTCTTTGCTAGATTTGTACAATTCTTAACACTTTCTCTTTTTTTTTTTTTTTGACCTGACACTACCGTGTTACCTTCAAATGATTTTTTTCTTCAAACAGCCTCAGTCATGACTTTCCTGGTATGTCACAATACCCCCCTGAGGTCAATAATGAAAGGAGTAGCTATGAAGTGATAACCTCTATTTCCTGTTCACTTTCTCACAGGCCTTCAGCTTAACTGTGTGCTATAAAATCTCTTCAACCAACAAGCTCAACCATTTATCACTATAGTCTTAACTACCTCTGCTTTTTGGATATCTTAATTCCCCAAAGGACTGTCAACTTAACCATAACTACCTAACAACTGCCAAGCCTCACTTTATGAGCTGCTGTTGAGAGTTTAGCTATTTAAGGCTGATTTTTTAAAAATTTTTATTGGCACTTCATGGCATTTGCTTGATTTACACTGCTGTAAATAACCACAATTAGGAAAATTTCTTTTCCTTTAAGGTATGGTGGGCAAGGATGAAAATGGATCCTGAGTCATCTTTCTCCATATAGTTAACTCCCTGCCAGCGCATTCATCCAAGTTTGCCCAAGCTCAAAAGGTCAAATGTGGTCAGTTGTCGAGTGGGTAGAGACCTCCTTGGAAACCAAGAATGGATCTGTTAAGGTAGAAGCTTTTTTCTACCCCACCCTGAGCTGCTTAGGGATCTGCTCCTTCACCAACCCTTTGGTCTTAAAACAAATGCTTCAATTACATTCATAGCTTCATGCATCTTATCAGGTATTCTGAGTTTTTGCAAAGGTATCCAAAGTAGGGGAAATCCAGTGGTTTAAAAAAAGATATTGGCTGCGTGCGGTGGCTCATGCCTGTAAACCCAGCACTTTGGGAGGCAGAGGCAGGCGAATCACTTGAGGTCAGGCATTCAAGACCACCCTAGGCAACATAGCAAAACCCCATCTCTACTAAAAATACAAAAATTAGCTGGGCAGGGTGGCACACACCTGTAGTCCCAGCTTCTCGGGAGGCTGAGGCAGGAGGATTTCTTGAACCCGGGAGGTGGAGGTTGCAGTGAGCCGAGATCATGCCACTGCACTCCAGCCTGGGTGACAGAGCAAGACTCTGTCTCAAAAAAATAAAATAAAATAAAAGTCAAAAATATTACTGAGACATAAAAAAAGAACGGAATTCAGATACATGTTACCACATGGATGAACCGTGAAGATATTGTGCTAAGTGACATAAGCCAAACAAAATGATAGACGTCTTATAATCCCACTTAGATGAAGTAACTAGCATAGGCAAATTCATAGAGACAGGAAGTAGATTCAAGTATACCAGGAGCTGGGGGAGGAGGAATGGGGAGTGATTGCTTCATGGTTGCTGAGTTTCTGTTTGGGATAATAAAAAGTTGTAGAAATAGATACTGCTGATGGTTGCACAACATTATGAATGCAATTAATGGCAGTAAATTGCACACTTAAAATTAGTTAAAATGGTTTATTTTAGTAAAGTAATGTATTACTTTGAAAAAAAAATTGTCAAGAAGTAACTTTAGGACTTTTGATTCCTCCAGACTTACCTTCTGGGATACAGTGAGTAAATGCAAATCCTGGGGCTCTGCCGTGGGATCCCAGTCGTTCAGAATGCTGAGACCCTTGACTCCCTCAGTGGATCACAGTCCAACTCATTATCTTCTTCACCCTCTGAAGTTGCTCCATTCTGCTCTCCTCCTTCTCTCCCTCCCTGAACAGTCTCACCCCACGTTCCTCTGACTCGTTCCTCCATCGTTCTCAGATCCTCCTCCCCTGCCTCGCTTCTTCTTTTTTTTTTTTTTTTTTCCTTTGAGACAGTCTCACTCTGTCACCCCTGCTGGAGTGCGGTGGCCCCATCACAGCTCACTGCAGCCTCGACCTCCCAGGCTCAAGCGATCCTCTCACGTCAGCTTCCCAAGTAGCTAGGACTACATGCATGCACCACCATGCCAGGCTAATTTTTCCGTATTTTTTTGTAGAGATAGAGTCTTGTTGCGTTGCCCAGGCTGGTCTGGAACTCCTGGGATCAAGTGATCCTCCTGTCTTGGTTTCCCAAAGTGCCAGGATTACAGGCATGAGCCACTGTGTCCGGCCCCTGTCTCACTTCTGAGTCTGAATGTTGCCAAGCAGAGTATGACCATTCCTACTAACACCTGCTGAGATTTAACAAAGCACACTCACCACTTCTGTGCTGCCACAAAGTCCTTCAGGGCAGAGCCCACAGCTCCTCCCACTCTGCAGCCCTTCCTGAGCAACAAAACAGCACCTGGACTACGTCGTCAGCCACAGCCTGGGCCCCACTGCCTGTGCGGAAAACAGGCCAAATCTCTGGAACCAGCATACCAAACCACCAATTGGGCTGGTGACCACTTTGACCCCTGGCCCAGCCCTAAAGCCCTCAAACCAGGTGGAACAGTTTTCTTTAGCTTCACCAGCAGAAGTAGGCGGCAGGTATAGGAGGACCCTGGTAAAGGCAGGGACGGGCAGGAGCAGCTCATGGCACCAATCCACAAAAATGGAGAAGCGTTAAGTAGTGTTTAAAGGAAAGATTAGGTCTGGCATGCCCATGCCTGTAATCCCAGCACTTTGGGAGGCCGAGGCGGGTGGATCACTTGAGATCAGGAGTTCGAGACCAGGCTGGCCAACATGGTGAAACCCATCTCTACCAAAAATACAAAAATTTGCTGGGCATGGTGGCAGGCGCCTGCAGTCCCAGCTACTCAGGAGGCTGAGGCAGGAGAATCGCTTGAACCTGGGAGGCAGAGGTTGCAGTGGGCCAAGATCACACCATTGCACTCCAGTCTGGGTGACAGAAAGAGACTCTGTATCAAAAAATAAAAAATAAATAAATAAATGAAGGAAAGGTTAGTCTTTTCCCTAAATGCAGCAGAGGTAGGGCAAAGCAAATGCCCAGGTGAAGGCAAATGCCAGGGCAGGGGCAACAGCCAGAGTAGAAAAGACATTAGGCTGTGTTGTGGGGTTGAAGCAAAGCCACCCATTTGTATACTAAATGGCAGTCCAGGATAGAGGTGGGCAGAGTCCAAGACAACACCAAAAATTTGGGGGAATTCCACATTAATTCCGGAATTTGGTCATTAAGCAAACTGATTTTTAGTGAATTTGCCCTCATGAAATTGATTTTCAGCAACAGCATTTGTTACGCTAGTATAGCAAGAGAAAACTAGGATGCCAATATAGTTACTAAATACAAGTGATATTACCTAGCCATGATGAATCATTCCAGGCTCCAGTGCTGAGCTCCACGAACTCTGGAGAAGTGGAATATAATTGCATGCATCTGCTCAAATTCGCTAAGAATTATCAGAGGAGGCCAGGTGCAGTGGCTCATGCCTGTGAGTGGCTGGATCACCTGATGTCAGGAGTTGGAGACCAGCCTGGCCAACATGGTGAAACCCCATCTCTACTAAAAATACAAAAAATTAGCAGAGCATGGTGGTGAATGCCTATAATCCCAGTTACTTGGGAGGCTGAGGCAGGAGAATCACCTGAACCCGGGAGGCAGAGGTGGCAGTGAGCTGAAATCGCACCACTGCACTCCAGGCTGGGAGACAGAGAGACACTCCTTCTCAAACAAACACCAAAAAGAATTATCAGAGGAACTTTCGCATGAGCAGGTGAAGGTGGAGAGAAACAAAGTGGCCAAGCTTAGGAGGCAGAGTGGGCTGAGCAGCCAGGGTCAGGCAGGAGCATAGAGGGGTGCTGCTTATTAGCCTAAGAAAAACATCATTAGGATGAAAATTTGCTACTGAAAACCAGGCCATCGTATATCATGCAATCCAAAGCCAAATACGTTGGGAGGTTTTTATTTATCCGCTGTCTGGAATTTTCCATACTTTTGCCATTGACCAATGGAGAAACAACCTCAGCTTTAAGCTGGCTCATTAAGGCCTTTCAGAAAAGAGCCAGTGGATTTAGCATCTCATCCCAGAGGGAAGGCTCTTGGTCACATTAAAACAGAACGGAGCTGGCTGGCTGTTTCCTGCACTGCGCTGTTAGATGAAAGTGTTCAGCACTAAAGTCTCTGGAATTACACTTCACTTTCTTTTCTGCCGTTATTATTCCCAGAAATAAGCTACACAGGCACATTACATCTCCACCCGGCCCCCACGCCTGTTTTACTTTCTTACTCCCTTTCAAATCTTTTTTCCCGACCCTGTATCTTCCCTTTCCTCTCTCTCCCTTTTCCTCTTTATGTAGCTTCTTGATCATTTGTCTCCAAGTTGAAATCAGAGCTCTTGTACTAAAAACAAACAAAAAGCTCAAAAAAGCAAAACCAGGATCCCAGGTGTAAAAACGTTCTTAGGGCAACTCCTCTCTTCCATATTTGGGTAACCTGCAGAATGAAAACAGTGTTGTGTCATGTTTCAATATGGTTTCACTGTTGAAGCTACAAGGGTCAGATTGCATCTCCCAACGGTAGGCAAAGTCTCTCTGGAAAGACCGTGTGATTGATTCCTGGACCAACTTCTTTAGGAGAGAAGTTCAAAGCTCAAAAAGGAGATTGGAACCCAGAGCGGGGACCCAGGTAGGCATGAAGGAGGGCTGTGCTTTTCTCGGTCAGACATCACGGAATCTAATGTCTGGGGGATCACCCTTGAACAGCGGATGTGAAATACGGCACTTTCAAACTGACACCTAGAAAAGGAAGTTGAAAACAAGACTGGATTTGCTACCTGAGTCCACCTGGAGATGTGACCTTTGTACTGCAATCTCTACCTTGCAAGGCAGACCACCTATATTTTTAATATTTTCAGAATGTATTCCCCTCTGGTTATCTCCATCTGTGATTAATTTTCTTCACCTAGCCAACGAAGTAATTTCTTTGCCAGGGTGTAGGTCTGAGTGTCTTAGGATACATGTGTCCTTGAAGCCACCAGTATGACCCTACAGAGGAGAGACTGTGGTAAGAACAGACTTGGAGTTTCTCCCAAAAAGGAGAATCCCCCCGCCCCATTTTTTTTACTTTTTATTTCCATAGGTTATTGGGGAACAGGTCGTGTTTGGTGACATGATTAAGTTCTTCTGTGGTGATTTGTGCAGTGACTGGATGAGATTGGAGACTATTATTCTAAGTGAAGTAACTCAGGAATGGAAAAGGAGAATCTCCTTCTAATGCTAACTTTAGTGTCTTGGTCTTACTTCGTGTTGGAAGTTGGTATTTCTTTGGCCTTTCCCTGCTCAATTCACTTAATGGTCTCCATCTTCCTTTCCAAAACATTTGCAGTCAGTTAATTTTTGCTCAAGAGAATTAACTCAGTTAAAAGAAATCATGTACTGTTGTAGCCAGTAAACCCACCCCTCTCTCTCTCTCTCTCTCTCTCTCTCTCTCTCTCTCTCTCTGTCTGTCTTTCTCTTTCTGTGTCTCTCACACACACACACACACACACACACACACACACACACACACACAGAATCTGCAAGTGGGGTATGCTGCCACCAGGTGGCGTAGTACTTTAACTTTGCTGTTAAAAACCAGAAGTTCTAAAACCGTGGTCCCGATCACCTTTGTCAAAATGAACTGAGATAATTGTTTAAAACATGAACTCTCATTTCTTGTCCCAGACCTACTCAGTAAAATCTCTGAGGATAAGACTGAAGAAATGTTTGTTTGTTTGTTGAACAGTTCTCAGGTGAATCTGAGTCACAAATGGTTTTCAGAATTTCTGATACAAACTATAATACATATTTATAATTTTTTTGCTTAAAATTCAACTGATTTTTCCTTAAAGTTCCCTTGGCTTCATAATAAATCTTCCATCTTTCATTTATCAAAATATAGAACTTTGTACTAAGTTTACGTAGATGACCTCCAAAATGATCTTCTTCCCTCAGAATATTTTTTTCCCTTTTCTCTTCATTCTGGAAAAACTTCTTAAGCTTGTCTTCCATATTACTAACATAGTTTTCTTTTCCTTTTTTTTTTGAAATGGAGTCTCACTCTGTCTCCCAGGCTGGAGTGTAGTGGTGCAATCTCAGCTCACTGCAACCTCTGCCTCCCAGGTTCAAGTGATTCTCCTGCCTCAAGTTCCTGAGTAGCTGGGATTACAGTTGCACACCACCATGCCCAGCTAATTTTTGTATTTTTTGTAGAGACTGGGTTTCACCATGTTGCCCAGGCTGGTTGTGAACTCCTGGCCTCAAGTGATCCTCTTGCTATGGCCTCCCAAAGTGCTGGGATTACAGGCGTGAGCCACTGCACCAGGCCCCATATTACTACCGTGGTTTTCTGAGATATTAATTCAAATCTTTTATTTCGTCTTGTATTTGGTAGTATTCCTTCCTTGTTCCATTTAATATATTTTTTAAAATCTCAGTTTGGTGACTTATTTCAATTGTATTTCGTAGACCACATGTTTTCTTAAATGTTAGTAAGAGCTCATAGCAGATGCTGTCTAATATTGACTTCTTTTTTATGCAACAAATCTTTTACAAAAGTGTGTTCCCATTGCCTTTTGAGTATTATATTTTCCTTCTTACATTACAGTTTATTCCTAGGACCTGTATGAATCAGAGTACAGTCAGGAAAACAAAACGCACTAGATAGTTGAAACTGGGAAGCTATGTACAGAGAATTGGTCACAGAAGTGATGGAAGAGATGAGAGGTCAAACAAGGATGTTGAGGACTGGAGAGACAGAGGAGATCAGGAGCCAGGACACCGTGAAGAAGCTGGGACCCCCATGGGCTGGCCTCGGGGAGCTGAGACCACAGAGGGAGAGACAACACTTAGGGAACTGGAGCCATGAAGGAAACATGGCCATTGCCCAAGGAGCCTTCCGATAAAGAGAGGGAATGTCCTGGCTTCTCCCTCCCTCCCACCCTCAGCCTCCAATGGGCCAGGGAGCCTGGGACACAGAGCAGGGAGAGAGCAGAGGAGGAGAAGCAGAGGGGATCCACCTCCATCGTGCCGGCTTGCTGGACTCGCTTCCTCTCCACTCTTCTGTGAACAATCAGTGTTCTCTACTGGCCTAGTATTTGGGCTGAAAGTGAAACCAGCTCCATTTTCCAACAAGCTGAATGCCCATAGAACTGAAGCTTGAGAAACTTACATTTGCACAATGAGATGCACCTGCTGCTGCTTCTTGGCCACTCCTCTTCCTTACCCATCTGACACGGTTTGGCTGTGTCCCCACCCAAATCTCATCTTGAATTCCCACGTGCTATGGGAGGGACCCAGTAGGAGGTAATTGAATCATGGAGGCAGGTCTTTCCCATGCTGTTCTCATGACAGTGAATAAGTCTCACAAGATCTGATGGTTTTATAAGCAGGAGTTTCCTTGCACAAGCTCTGTCTCTTTGCCTACCGCCATCCATGTGAACGTGACTTGCTCCTCCTTGCCTTCCACTGTGATTGTGAGGCCTCCCCAGCCACGTGGAACTGAGTCCATTAAACCTCTTTTTCTGTATAAATGACCCAGTCTCGGGTATGTCTTTATCAGCAGCGTGAGAACAGACACCATCCCTAATGCCTGTTTTCCCACATGTGGTTATGATGAGATAGACCCCTCACTTGACCGCCTGCTGCCTGATGACCACCTCCTCTTCCTCACCCTTCTTGTTGTCCTTCCCAGCTACATAAACCCTTAACTTCCATCTGCAGGGAGGGAGGGATTTGAGGTTTTGCTCTCATTTCTCTGGCTATTGTCACCCAAAAAAGCCTTCTTCCATGGCAGTACTCATTGTCTCCATGATTGGCTTTCTGTGCAGCAAGCAATGGGACGTAGACTGAAGCCCTGGTGTTTGTAACAACAGAATGCCTCTCCGATGCCCCTCAGAGGGTGCCTGCCATTCCTAAGCAGGTGCAATCCATTAACTAGAAGAATGAGGTAGGAAGTTGGGGGTTCCCTGGCAGCACATCTCCTCTCTGCTTTAGGGGAATCTGCCCTTCCAGTGCCAGCTGCTCTCACTGATCCTCCTCCTGGGCCTGTGGCTGCATCATCATGGCCCCACTGCCTCTGCCTCTCCAGGGGCAGCTCCCCCCACATCCAGCCTCCCCCCGAGCCTCCCCACCCAGCCTCCCCCAACATAACCTCCCCGCCAGCCTCTCCACCCAGCCTCCCCCCAGTCAGCCTCTCTTTGCTTGGCCTCCTTCCTGATGTTGCTGCCTAAGAAACTTCCAAAGGCCCAGCACTGACCACTGCCTGGCAGGGCTCCTGGAGCCCCGCGCTTTACCCTGACCTATCCTCCTAAAAGATGATGTGTTGAAAGAAGATCCTTACTCTTGCTGAAGAGGCCTCATCCCCCAGCACTGCTAGGGGGTTTCTTCATCTGGACCTGTGGTTTGAGCCTCCCTTACAATGGCTGACAGTCCTCTAAGAGGGTGTCGCCTCTCTCTCTCATCATCTGTCCTCACACTTGGACCCAGCAGACATTCATGGAGTTTGAGACCCTCTCTATTTCTTTCCTGCAAGGCCACCACAGCCAGGGACCCTGCAAGGCTCTAAGGACACAAATGAACAGGATAAAGCCCCTGTCCCAAGAAGCTCATGGCCCCACCAGGACAGCAGGCAAATAAAGAGGCACTCCCAGAACAGAGGCAGGGCCAGGGAGGGTGGGCAGAGCATGCAGGGTGTGCAGGGAGGAGGGGTACGTCTTCCCACCTAGGGGTGGCAGTGGTCCAAGGAGGCTTCCTGTGTGGGTATATCTAAGAGTGGGCCTGAGCTCAGGAGGTGACAGGAGTGAGTAGGGCTAATGTCAGACAAGGGAGGTGCAGGGAAGGGCCTCTAAGGTAGAAGGAAGAGCACGAGCAGAGGTCTGGAAGTGGAAGAAAGCCAGGTGCATGTACAGCCTGCATGGCAGGGAGTGCGTGGAGAGTTGAGAACAAGGTTGGGAGTGTTTTCAGAGATCTGGGAGCTGTGGCACCAGATTACAGAGGGCCTTGCATGCCAACTCAACCGCACTCTAGGCTGAGGGAAGGGGCACCCAGCGAACACGTGTCACAGCATCCTATTTGTCTTTTAGCAAGAAATTACCCTGGCTACAGTAAGTAAAAGGGAAGCCAGTCCAAATACTGGAAAACTGTGGCTATAGTCAAGGCTAGGGACAAAGACATCCCAGACTAGGTGATGGCAGAGGGGACAGAGAGAAGAGGACGAATGGCTTAGGAGAAATGACAGCACTTGGTGGCTGACTGGGTATGGGTGTCAGGGAGAGAAAGAGAGCCATACTGAGGCCTTTCTGACGGGTGACTGGAAGAATGAGAGGAGAACTGAAGTAGTGAACATCGATTGTAAACCAGTAGGGTAAGGGTGGTTTCATTTTTGAACTTGATGAGTTTGAGACATCTGTGAAAAATCTGCTTGATCTACCTGGCTCTGGAGTGCAGCAGCTACCTATGAAATGTAAGGATGCTGGCTGAGCTAGATATACTTGATGTTCAAACTAACAATCTTCCATTACTTTATAAACTCCACAGTGTACGATATAAGTGGAAAAGAATACTGAAAACATTCTGCAGTTGACCCTTGAACAACACAGGCTTGAACTGTGGAGGTCCACTGGCAGTTGGATTTTCTTCTGCCTCTGCCACCCCCTGAGCAAGCAAGACCAGCTCCTCCTCTCCCTCCTCCTACTCAGCCTACTTAACATGAAGACAATGAGGATGAAGACCTTTATGTCCCAACAAAAGCAAACTCCTTTTTTTGTTGTCATTGCTCCAAATGCTACGACCTGAAGAATGGATGCAGATTGAGATATCAAAAATCTCAGAAAAATATATAATATATTTCTATATCTCTGTATTTTATTATTTAAATTTCACATTCCTTTTAAAGTGGTTATTCAGTCAGTAGCTGCTGAAGGAGGCTCCTCTGCTGGACCTGGGGGTGGGTCTGGGAAAATGCAATAATTTTTGATGAGATGAATGAAGGACAAGAAGTAAGTTCTGTCAATTATTGTAGATACAATTTTCTGATTAAATCTAGAAAAAAAAGACCTTTATGATGGTCCACTTCCACTTAGTGAATATTTTCTCTTCCTTATAATTTTCTTAAGAACATTTTCTTTTCTGCATCTTACTTTATTGTAAGAACACAATGTGTGATGCATGCAACCTATGGTTTTCTTTCTTTCTTTCTTTTTTTTTTTTGAGACAGAGTCTCGCTCTGTTGCCCAGGTTGGAGTGCAGTGGCCAGATCTCAGCTCACTACAAGCTCCGCCTCCCGGGTTTACGCCATTCTCCTGCCTCAGCCTCCCGAGTAGCTGGGACTACAGGCGCCCGCCACCTCGCCCGGCTGGTTTTTTGTACTTTTTAGTAGAGACGGGGTTTCACCGGGTTAGCCAGGATGGTCTCGATCTCCTGACCTTGTGATTCGCCCGTCTCGGCCTCCCAAAGTGCTGGGATTACAGGCTTGAGCCACCGTGCCCGGCCTCTTTCTTTCTTTCTATATACGGTTTTCTTTCTTTCTTTCTCTTTCTTTCTTTCTTTCTTTTTCTTTTCTTTCTTTCTTTTTCTTTTCTTTCTTTCCTTCTTTCTTTCTTTCCTTCCTTCCTTCCTTCTTTCTTTCTCTTCTTCTTTCTTCTTTCTTTTTTTTGACACAGTTTTTTTTGACAGAGTTTCACTCTGTCACCCAGGCTGGAGTGCAGTGGGACGATCTTGGCTCACTGCAACCTCTGCCTCTCAGGTTCAAGAGATTCTCTTGCCTCAGCCTCCTAAGTAGCTGGGATTACAGGCATGTGCCACAATGCCTGGCTAATTTTTTGTATTTGTAGTAAAGACAGGGTTTCCCATGTTGGCCAGGCTGGTCTCAAACTCCTGACCTATAGTGATCTGCCCGCCTCAACCTCAAAAGTGCAGGGATTACAGGCATGAGCCACAGCATGTAGCCAGCCTACAAAACATGTGTTAATCAACTTTATGTTATTGGTAAGGCTACTAGTCAATAGTATACTATTAGTTAAACTGGGGGGCAGTCAAAAGTTGTATGCAGGTGCTTTGGTGCCCCAATCCCCACATTGTTCAAAGATCAACTATATTTGAAAATGCTCCACAATGTTGTTTCCAAGATCGTGACAGAGACACAGGTTAGTTTTAAAGGAAAGGTCTTTGAGTAGAGTATCTTGTAGGAACACGGGTCAGCAGGTCACCTGGAACCAGAAGACAGATTGAAAACACATCGTGAGGGTAGCAGACTTGCCAGCCTGCACACAAACCCTTCGTGGACCTGGCTGGTGTCTCAGGAAGCTCTGCCTCACAATTACTGAGCAGGACAAACAAGACAGTCTCCCCGAGCAAATGTGGCCAAGTCAGGAGCTGTGACATTTGGTCTCTATCAAAAAAGTCTCCAGAGAGCCCAAAACTCATTTTGAGCTGTTTCATAGAGAACCCGTTCAAGGAACATGACTGGCCTCATACAGCACCTTTAAAATAACAGCTTTAAAAGTTACAGCTTAGCTGTAAACACTAAGGAAAACAGTGCTCACAAATATTTTTTAACCAATTTCCAACAGAGCATGGCCTTATGTAGGTACCTGAGCTGAAACACTGCTCTCCTTCTGTGAGGAGCTATGGGGCCTCCTGCAGACATGAGCGTGTGCTCAGGGCATGGTTCTTTGCAGATTTTTTCACAAGCAAAACAGAACAGGAATTCTCCACATCACTGTTCATGTGAAATATTCTTTGACTCTGTGTATCAGTCTGTTCTCACCTTGATATAAAGAAATACCTAAGACTGGGCAATTTATAAAGAAGAGGTTTAATTGGCCCATGGTTCTGCAGGCTGGACAGGAGGCATGATGCTGACATCTGCTCAGCTTCTGGGGAGGCCTCAGGAAACTTACAGTCATGGCAGAAGGTTAATGGGAAGCTGGCATGTCTTACATGGCTGGAGCAGGAGGAAGAGAGCAAGGGAAGAGGTGCCACAAACCTTTAAACAACCAAATCTCGAGAGCACTCTTTCATTATCACAAGAGCAGCACTGAGAGGGAAATCCACCCCCATGATCCAATCACCTCCTATCAGGCCCCATCTCCAACACTGGGAATTACAATTTGACATGAGATTTGAGCAGGGATACAGACCCAAGCCACATCACTCTGTTTCATGAAAACATACTAGAATGAAAGTCATGGTATGGTGAATATGGATTGACCACTGAAATACCATTCTTTCTTTTAAAAAGTAATTATTGAGAATTTACTAGATCCCAGGTACTATTATAGATACTGTAGAAAAGAAGCTAAACGATAAGATTTTTGTTCTCCTGATGTTTACTTTCTAATGCACAGAAAAAGAGAGTAAACAAAGAAACAAATGAAGAAAACCATTCCAACCGGTGCTGAGTGGTATAAAGTACTATAAACGGGGCCAGGCACAGCGGCTCATGTCTGTAATCCCAGCACTTTGCAAGGTCAACACAGAAGAATCACTTGAGCCCAGGAGTTCAAGACCAGCCTGGGCAACAGAATGAGACCCCATTTCTATTTTTTAAAAAAATCAAAAATTCAGCTGGGTGTGGTGGCACGCACCCGTAGTCCCAGCTACTACAGAGGCTGAGGTAGGAGGACCTCTGGAGCTTGGGAGATCGAGGCTACAGTGAGCTATGCTCACACCACTCTACTCCAGCCTAGGTGGTTTTCTGAGACTGTCTCAGAAAACAAACTACAAACAAGGGGCAGAGGGCATATGGAAGAATGTAATATGAGCTGGAGTAGGGTGTGCAATTAGAATAGTCAGGAATATTTAGTTCAAATATTTCACTGAGGAAATGTTTGAATTAAACCTAAATGGTGCTGGACACAGTGGCTCATGCCTATAATCCAAGGGCTTTAGAAGGCTGAGGCAGGATGATTGCTTGAGGAGTTCAAGACCAGCCTGGGCAACATAGGAAGACTCCCATCTCTTAAAAAATAATAATAATCATAAAGATTAGCCAGGCATGGTAGAGTGTGCCTGTAGTCCCGACAACTCAGGAGGCTGAGGTGGGAGGATGGCTTGAGCCCAAGAGTTTGAGGCTGCAGTAAGCCGTGATCACACCACTGTAATCCAGCCTGGGTGACAGAGGGAGAACCTGTCTCAAAACAAAACGAAGAAAAAAACCCACCCAAATGACACACAGGAGCCATGGGAAGAGCGGGGTTTGAGTATCACAGGCAGGAAGACCTGGAAGTGCTCAAGCTCAGTGTGTGTGCATTCCAGAAAAAAAAAGAAGATCCGGTTAGGAGGAGCTCAGTGAGCGAGAGGAGAGTGGTAAGACAGGAAGTCACAGAGGTGGGCAAGACCAGATCCTGTAGATCTTTATAGCCACAGTGGTGAAAATTAGATACAGAACTAGGAGACTATTTGGTGATGACAACTGGACCAGCCAGAGCCTCACAGGAAATGAGAGGCCCCTTAAATGAGCTTCTGAAAAGAATGCAATGAAGGGTTTATTTTAAAAGCAAGGTTAAGGGAATTAACAGGGGTTGCTGAAGATTCAGAACCTGAGCAGGATAAGAACACCTTTAAAAAGGGTCGAGTGTGGCACCTCACGCCTGTAATACCAGCACTTTGGGAGGCCGAGGTGGGAGGATCACTTGAGGTCGGGAGTTTAAGACCAGCCTGACCAACATGTTGAAATCCTGTCTCTATAAAAATACAAAAGTTAGCTGGATAGTCCCAGCTACTCGGAAGGCTGAGGCACGAGGATCACTTGAACCCAGATGGCTGAGGTTGCAGTGAGCCAAGATGGTGCCACTGCACTCCAGCCTGGGCGAAAGAGCAAGACCTGGTCTCAAAAAAAAAAAAAGGCTGAGGGTTGGTGGTGCAGAGGTAGTATAGTGGGAGCTAAACCATAGAGGAAGGATCACTCAACAGAAGATGATGTCATATAAGAATGCAGCCATGGCTGCAGGGGGTTGCAAAACAGTGAGGGAGGAGGTGATGGGGAGAGAATATCCCACCTCTTTCTGTTCCCACCCTCCCATCTCCTGCTAGTGCCTTCCATTGGCTGAACCCAACCAAAGCCAGAGCAAAAGGGTGGCCAGATTATGGAGTCCCCATGGTCATTATCCCAGGGCCAGGATTTGGCAGAAAGGGGGGATTTGGGGTTGGGGAAAAAGGGAAAATGACCTGGTCTGATGTTAGCTATTTATAACAGCTTTTGAAAAACAGATTTAGGGGATACAAGTGCAGTTTTATTGCATGGATATATTGCAGAGTGGTGAAGTCTGAGCTTTTAGCGCATTCATTACCCAAATAGTGTACATCATCCCCATTAAGTAATTTCTCATCCTCATCCTGCCTCCCATCTTCCCACCCTTCCTAGTCTCCAATGTCTATTATTTCGCAATGTATGCCCGTGTGTACATATTATTTAGCTCCCCATTATCAGTGAGAACATGCAGTTTGACTTTCTGTTTCTGAGTTATTTCACTTAAGATAATGGCTTCAAGTTCTTGTTTTGTTTTGTTTGTTGTTTGTTTTTTTGGTTTGTTTTGTTTTTGAGACAGAGACTCACTCTGTCGCCAGGCTGGAGTTCAGTGGCACAATCTCGGCTCACTGCAACCTCCACCTCCTATATTCAAGCGATTCTCCTGCCTCAGCCTCCCAAGTAGCTGGGACTACAGGCTCCTGTCACCACACCTGGCTAATTTTTGTATTTTTAGTAGAGAGGGGGTTTCACCATGTTGGCTAGAATGGTCTCGATCTCTTGACCTCGTGATCTGCTTGCCTCGGCCTCCCACAGTGCTAGGATTACAGACATGAGCCATCGCGCCCGGCCAATGGCTTCAAGTTCTATCCATGTTGCTGCAAAAGACATGATTCTATTCTTTTTATGGCCAAGTAGTATTCCATGGTCTGTGTGGAATTTTTTATTATTCAGTCATCCATTGATGGACACTTAGATTGATTCCATAGCTTTGCAATTGTGAATAGTGCCACAACAAACATACAAGCACAGGTAACTTGACATAATAATTTCTTATCCTTTGGGTAGATACCCAGTAGTGGGATTGCTGGATTGAATGGTAGTTCTGTTTGCAGTTCTTGGAGAACTCTCCATACTGTTTTCCACAGACATTGTACTTGTTTACATTCTCATCAACAACATACAAATGGCCCGGAGTGGTGGTTCATGCCTGTAATCTCAGCACTTTGGGAGGCCAAGGCAGGCAGATAACCTGAGGTCAGGAGTTCGAGACCAGTCTGGCCAACATGGCGAAACCCTGTCTCTACTAAAAATACAAAAATTAGCCAGGTGTGGTGGCGCATGTCTGTAATCCCGGCTACTCGGGAGGTTGAGGCAGGAGAATCGCTTGAACCTGGGAGGTGGAGGTTGCAGTGAGCTGAGATCACACCACTGCACCCCAGCTTGGGCAACAGAACAAGACTCCGTCTCAAAAAAAAAAAAATAGTGTAGAGGCATTCCCTTTTTCTCCACCTCCTCACCAACACCTGCTATTTTTTGACTTTGTAACAGCTTTTCCAAAACAGCAATATAAATACAGCACAGAAAACATCCACCAATGTTCTAACTTACTCTACTTCCCAGTAGAATAAAGAACCAAACTCACTATGCAAGGAAACCCACCTAAAACGCAAGCGAGGTTCACAACCTCCTGTTTGTATTACAAAGAGAATGAGGTTTGCTCTTTGAAAAAAAATTTTAGTTTTCTATGACATTTAATGATCTCTAAAATCAATCTGCAGGTATTTATTACACCCAAAGAATGTCATAAAAATAGGTCAGAAAAAAATGTTCTGATTTACTGGGATTTTTCCAATGCAGCCCTGCCATAGTGTTGGGGGTCATCCTTTCGTGACTTAAGAGAGGTCCTTCTTTGTTCAATTTTTCCTATAAATTCTTTCCAGATGACTCTAGGTCTTGTCAGTCTCCACACACTCCAATTCATCTGTATGATATTCTTTGCCTATTCCTTGTAGCAAGGTGGGTAAGAGTGAAAATTCTGGCGGAGCAAGATGGCCGAATAGGAACAGCTCCAGTCTCCAACTCCCAGCGTGAGCGACACAGAAGACCGGTGATTTCTGCATTTTCAACTGAGGTACTGGGTTCATCTCACTGGGGAGTGCCAGACGATCGGTGCTGGTCAGCTGCTGCAGCCCGACCAGCGAGAGCTGAAGCAGGGCGAGGCATTGCCTCACCTGGGAAGCGCAAGGGGGAAGGGAATCCCTTTTCCTAGCCAGGGGAACTGAGACACAACAACACCTGGAAAATCGGGTAACTCCCACCCCAATACTGCGCTTTAAGCAAACAGGCACACCAGGAGATCATATCCCACACCTGGCCGGAAGGGTCCCACACCCACGGAGCCTCCCTCATTGCTAGCACAGCAGTCTGTGATCTACCGGCAAGGCAGCCCACCACTACTGTGGTTAAAAAGAAGGAAGTGTTATCAACCACTCAGCTTCTGACCTCCCCTTTCTAATGTAGGGGTTTCTTTAAATTTATTCTTTCTAGCAGGACTGAGATAGCTAACAAGAAATGTTAGCCATTCCTGGCTGGTGACTTCATCTGCCAGTCCCTGCCCTGCCTCTTGACCTGAAGAAAGTCTAGGCAGAAGGATGGCATCTCAGGGCATCATCCATGCAGAGCGAGGGTGATGAGACCTGCAGTAGCCTCCAGTCTGTGACAAGGGTTCAGGCCAGATCCCCTTTGAGAACATTCTGAACTTTAGAACTCTCAAAACCTTTGTCTTTTAAAAGAACGGAATATCTTCTTTTCAATTATCTATATGAAAAGAGAAAATGAACTCTGCAATTCTTTATTGATATTAGAAAAATAAAAAGTAAGTTATTTTACACTGACAGTTGCCAGGAAGTTTTTTAGCCACAATATATGTGAAAAATAACATATGTCAGTTACAGACTGATATGATTTGGCTGTGTCCCCACCCAAATCTCATCTTGAATTCCCATGTGATATGGGAGGGACCCGGTGGGAGATAATTGAATTATGAGGGGAAGTCTTTCCCGTGCTGTTCTCATGATAGTGAATAAATCTCACGAGATCTGATTGTTTTATAAAGAGGAGTTCCCCTGCATGAGTTCTCTCTTCTCTTGCCTGCCACCATGTGAGACGTAACTTTCACCTTCCACCTTGATTATGAGGCCTCCCTAGGCACGTGGAACTGTGAGTTCAAAAAAACCTCTTTCTTTTGTAAATTGCCCAGTCTCAGGCATGTCTTTATCAGCAATGTGAAAACGGACTAATAAATGGACTTAATATCAAAGCAAAATGATAATTATAAATGCGTGTGTTGTTTATGACTGTGTTACAATTTGATTCTTATATGGCCACCAAATCCTTTAACTTTAGAAAGCATAACTATATACTTTGACAGATATTAACCAACAAATTTATACTTAAATTGCTCATCCACATCAAAGATCCTCCCTCAGAGAAGGGAACAATGTGTGTGTATACAGGGAATGGAGGAGGAGAGTCATGTTTTCTTGCACACTTGCAGCATAAAAGGATAATATTTTCAGTGGTGAATTATTCTGAAATTTTGGGGCAAAAGTGTTACTTGGAAGATTCCCTTTGAATTTTCTGGGCAATTGGTATAGTATATATCAGTCTCTTTTGCAGTGGTCTTGAAAGCCTACTTATTTTGTTCAGGAAGCCTTTTAAAAAAATTTAAGGAGATTTAAGAGCCTATTAGCAAATCACAATAACATTTGTAGTATCATATTTCTATTAATTTATTAAGAGAAAAAGGGGAATTTCCAGATATTTGAAGTTTCATATTTACTTCAAAGTTTGCTTCAAGGAGATGGACTAGAGAAAATCAGACTGTAAAGTTAGACAAGGAAATGAATGACACAAGCATGAAAACAAAAAGATAGGGGATATCTGTTTCCAGCCATGATAAGATAATAGGAAGAGAGCTTGTTCTCTTATTGTTAACAACTGGGCAAGGCTGGTGCGGTGGCTCATGTCTGTAATCCTAGCACTTCGGGAGACTGAGGTGAGTGGATCACTTGAACCCAGGAGTTCAAGACCAGCCTGGGCAAAATGAAGAAACCCCATCTCTACAAAAATTAGCCTAGTGTGGTGGCATGCACCTGGAGTCCCAGCTATGCTGGAGGCTGAGGCGGGAGATTGCTCGAGCCTGGGAGGCTGAGGCTGCAGTGAGTAGTGATCGTGCTGCTGCACTTAAGCCTGGGCAACAGAGTGAGACCTTGTCTCAAAAAAAAAAAAAAAAAAAAAAAGAAAGATAGAAAAAGAAAAAACAGGACAAAATGTGTCAAACAATGATTTTCAGGCACCAGACAACAGACAGAGAAGAATTATGAACCCTCAAAGACAGAAAACAAATGAAGCGAGTCCTATAATCATACTCATTTTCTTCATGGAGACATTTTCCAAACCACAGAATACGAAGGTAAATCTAGGCAGAGCATGGCATTTTCTTTACAGGGCAGAGTTTAGGAGGTCTGGGCAGGCTAAAATATGTAAGTCAAAGTGCCAGAGTAGAAGGAACCGTGGAGATAAAGCACTTCCTAAATCTGCACGGGGCCCCTTTTAGCTTGTCTCTAAATACCTAGTCACCTCTTGTCTCTAAATACCTAGTCACCTCTAAATACCTAGTCACCTCTGGGCAGGCTAAAATATGTAAGTCAAAGTGCCAGAGTAGAAGGAACCGTGGAGATAAAGCACTTCCTAAATCTGCACGGGGCCCCTTTTAGCTTGTCTCTAAATACCTAGTCACCTCTGTGTAAGGTAAATGTCCATGAAGTCAGGCTTTGCAAAGTTTGACCAGAGAATCTATTACTAAATACTTAGCCACATATGGCACATGCAGAGGATGAAGCTCTATGAGATAAGGCAAAGCATAACCAGAGAGGTATACACTAAATCTCCAGCAATCTCACAGGGCTGGGAGATGTTTAAGTTTTGACCAGGCAGAATGTAGATTCCTCACTGAAAACCTGGGAGATTCAGTAGAAACCCCAGAGGGTTGTGCCTAATAGTAGGGCAAAGCTAGCCTAGAATTAAAGACTACTCTAGATTCATACTAAGAAGTCCTAAAAATGAGCTTTGAAAAGACCAACCTGATACACAGATAACTTTGTCATATCCAATAGTATTAAGAGAAAGCAACAAAAGCTAGTACTCAACAGCATATATTCTATAAGAAGTATCCAATAAAAATGCACCAGACATGTGAAGAAGGAAAATGTGACCATAACTGGGATGAAATTAATCCATACAAACTCACAGCCAGCCTCTATGATGGTCCCCAATTTTTATCACCTCCTGGTATTTATTACTTTGATCTTTGCACATTGAATTAGAACTGGTCTGTGTGACCAGTGGAGTAGCAGATATGATTCTGTGTGGCATCCTAAGCTAGAGCATAAAGGACATTTCATCTTCCATTCTCTTGGACCACTAGGTCCAGGGGAATCCAGCAGCTGTCAGGGGCCCATATGGAGAGGAACTGGGGTCTCCCACAAATAGCCAGCACAACTTGAGAGTCATGTGAGTTAGCCATCTTGAAAATGGATCTGATTCCAGCCCCAGTCAAACCTTCAGATGTGTGCATTCTCAGCTGACATCTGACTAAATCTCATGAGAAACTTCAAGATAGTAAAAACCCATTAAGGCCGAGCACGGTGGCTCACGTCTGTAATCCCAGCACTTTGGGAGGCCGAGGTGGTGGATCACTTGAGGTCAGGAGTTCAAGATCAGCCTAGCCAACATGGTGAAACCCCGTCTCTACTAAAAATACAAAAATTAGCCAGGCATGGAGGTGTGTGTCTGTAATCCCAGCTCTTTGGGAGGCTGAGGCAGGCTGATGACCTGAGGTTAGGAGTATGAGACCAGTCTGGCCAACATGGTGAAACCCCATCTCTACTAAAAATACAAAAATTAGGCAGACATGGTGGGGCATGCCTGTAATCCCAGCTACTCAGGTGGCTGAGGCAGGAGAATCGCTTGAACCCGGCAGGCGGAGTTTGCAGCAGTGAGCCGAGACTGCGCCACTGCACTCCAGCCTGGGTGGTGACAGAGTGACATTCCATTTCAACAACAAAAAAAAAAAAAAAAAAAAAAGATGTGGACATATTTGGAGGGTATTAATCTGCCTCTCAAAGTTGTTAAAATAATTAAGTAAAAAAACTGATGAAGTATTTTGTAATGGTTGGACCAGGCTGACAATACCTGAACACATTAGTGAATTTTACCATCTTAAACAGAGAGAGCCAGTCATTAAGCACCTCCTGACATATTGGATTGAAAGCTCACAATGCCACCTTGCAAAAACAAACAGCAAACAAAACCAAGCACACATCTGATCAAACCTGTCTTACCCATGTCAAGAGGTCAGAGGAACATGCTCAAACAACATAATGCAATCAACAAAAGCCAAAATGTAGGATTCTAACTCTACAGGACAAATAACCTGGTTTCTTTAACAAATAAACTACAAGAGGGGGAAATAAAAAGAGGAGGGAGAATTTGTAGACTAAGGGTCTTAAGAAACACACTAACTATGGACTTTGTTTTGATTCTTATCAAACAAAGGTATTTTTAAAAATATGACTTGAGAAATTTTTAAAATACGCACTAAATTTTGTTTAGGGCAGTTTTAGGTTCATGATGAAGTTGAGCAGAAAGTACAGTGAATTCTCATATAGCCCCTGCCCCCCTGCCCCCTGACCTTCCCATTTGTTACAGTGGATGAATTTACATTAACACATTATTATCACCTGAATCCCATAGTTTACATTAGGGTTTACTCTTGGTATTGTACATTCTATGGGTTTTGACAAATGCAAAATGACATGTATCTACCATTATAATATTGTACAGAACAGTTTCACTGTCCTAAAACTCCTCTGTGCTCAGCCTATTTATCCCTCCGTCTCCCAAACCCCTGGCAACAATGGATCTTTTCACTGTCTCCAAAGTTTTGCCTTTTCCAGAATGTCCTACTGTAGGAGTCATACAATATGTAGGCTTTTCAGATTGGCTTCTTTCACTTCATAAGATATATTTAAAGTTCCTTCATGTCTTTCATGGCTTGAGAGCTTATTTCTTTTTAGCATGGAATTTTACATATATATATATAATTATATAATAATAATAATAATATATGTACCACGGTTTACCCATTTGCCTGTTGAAGGATGTCTTGCTTGCTTCCCAGTTCTAGAAATTACAAATAAAGCCGCTATAAACACCTGTATGCAGGTTTTTGTGTGGGCACAAGTTTTCAGCACATCTGGCCAAATACCAAGGAATGAGATTGCACAAGGATCTTATGCAAGAAGATAGGCCAGAGCTGGGATTGGACCTCTTTGGGATCTGCTGTGGGATGGAGGCTGGAGAGCCCAAATCGAAGAATCAGAGGGGCACTTTGTTTTCCAACAGGTTTCAGCACAGACGGGACAGTTACCTGACGGCAGCAGGAGCTGAGACCAGGCCTCCTTGGAATGTGCTGTGAGACAGAAGTTGGCAAAACTACCGGGGAAGCTCAGGCTCTTGGGCTGTGAGATATGGGTGAGTGTCCCTCTGGGTCCTTGCGTGGGCAGTTCTGAGCTGGGCCTCAGCTGAGGGGGGCTAGAGCTGAGCCACAGAGCAACTTTCAGGTTCACTGCCGGAACTGATGTCAGCAGGCAGGTGAGCCTTTCCATCAAGATCCTAGTATGTACAATTCCTCCTGGACTTTTGGAAGACGATTTTGGTTGCAGGCTCAAGGTCAAACAGGGCTGTAGTCAAGGCCCTTCTGGGACTGGGCCATTTCTGTGCTAGAACTTGGGAGCACACTCAGTGGATTAGCTACCTGACTGTTGGTCTACAATCTCAAAATGACCCTCATAGGTCTTGGGATCAGCTGGGGTTTCACAAACTCCAACCTGAATAATGAGGCTCCTGCAGAGAGACTTTTGACTGTGAATAGGTATAGAATCTTTATTGGGGGATAGGAGCACGTTACCTTCTATTCCACCATCTTACTAGTGTCCAATTATACTTCTTTTAAAACACTTTTAAATGCTTGCCCTAGAGTTTGTAACACGCATTTACAATGAATACAAGTCTACTTTCAAATAACATCATTCTACTTCACTGGTAGTGAAAATATCTTGTAAGAGTAACATATTCCTAATTCTGTCCTTCATTCCTTTAATCATTTCTGCTATTTGTTTCACTTACGTATAAGCTATAATTGCCAAATAGATTGTTGCTATTTTTATTTTGAACAAATTGTTATCTGTTCAATCAGATAAGAATAAAAAATAAAAATTTTCATTTTACCTTCACTTATTCCTTCTACAGTGTTCTTCCTTTCTTTACGTAGATATGAGTTCCCGACCTATATCATTTTCCTCCTTTCCAAAGAACATTAAGATTTCTTGCAAGGCAGGTCTACTGCCAATAAATCCCCTCAATTTTTGTCTCTTTCACTTTTGAAGGATAATTTTGCAGGATACAAAATGCTAGGTTGGTGTTCTGAACTCTCAACACTCTAAATATTTCATGCCACTCTCTTCTTGCTTGGATAGTTTCTGAGGATGAGTTGAATGTAATTCTTATCTTTACTCCTCAATAGGTAAAGTAGTTTTCTTCTTTAGATTCTTTCATGTTTTTCTCTTTGTTTTTCTCATGTTTGAATATGAGATGCTTGGTGTAGTATTATTATTATAATTACTGATATTGTTCCTGTTTGGTATTCTCGGAGCTTTCTGGGTCTGTGGTTTGGTGTCTGACATCAATTTGGGGAGATTTTAAGTCATTATCGCTTCAGCAATTTCTTCCGTTCCCTTCTCTCTTTCTTCTTCTTCTGGTATTCTCATTATACATGTCTTACAACTTTTGTAGTTATCCCACAGTTCTTTGACAGCCTGTTCTTTTTTTCCCCCAGTCTTTTTTTTCTTTGCTTTTCAGTTTGAAAGTCTTATGGATATATCCTCAAGCTTAGAAATTCTTTCCTCAGCTGTGTCCAGTCTGTCAATAAGCCTACTGAGGGCATTCTTCATTTCTGTTACAATTCCATTTCTTTTGGATTATGTCTTAGAATTCCATGTCTGCTTACATTACTCTTTTATTCTTGCATGTTTTTGTGAAGCAGGTTTACTGTGTACTGGTTTATCAAGTCGTCTGAGTCCAGTGAGACAGAACGTACTCATATGCAACAAGCTACATTAAGTGGATTTATTACTTGTGGATAGGCAACAAGGGACAGCAGACGCCTGGGATTCATTGTGAGTCAGTCCTCCCAAGGCTCAGAAAGCTTCTCGGGATGGATGAAGCCTTAACTGTGAGTGCCTTACTTGTACTGCAGCTGAGGGACTCCAGAAAGCAACTCACCCTGGGTTTTATATCCCAGGGGCAACATTGGGGTATAAAAGCTGTAGCCCTTGGCTGCATATAACATCCCTTTCCTCATTTGATTGTTCCACATTGAGCTGAAGCATTGATGGACATTCTGTTTTTAGAATGGGGCTGGAATGAGCCTGAGCTATTCTGGCAAACTCCCCCTCATCTCAAGGTGTTGCGTTCCCAGCACATACTACAGTTCTTCTTAAGTACTATGAGGGAGTAAGGGAAGAGGAAGAATGGGGTGACAAGGACACCTAGAGAACTGTCCTGCAGTGCACCTCACCTCACTTCCACAAGATATTACCCTTAGCAAAACCAGTCCATATCATATGCTCACCAACCATATGTCCAGATCTGGAGGTGGAGGTTTGTCTCATCAGATTCATGTAACATCTTGACTGACACATCTTCGTTCAGTGCAACACCTTTGGGCCATAGCCAGAATACATTTCACTAGGCTCAGGAGGACTACAACCACAAGCATGACCAAGCCTTCCTGGAGTAGTGACCTAGCCCAGAATCCAAACAATCTAGCTAAGAAGTTGCCAAAGAGGTGAAAGAGGAATTCTTCAGGTGTTTCCACTGTCTGTGGCCAGTGAACCTGCTTCTGAATCTTCTTCACTTGTGTTTCCACCATACCTGTGGTGTTAATCCAGGTACGGCAGGCAGTACTGCCAATTGCATGCACTCCTCCCAGTTGGATTAAAAGAAAGTCTAGATAACTTCTGTCATCTGAAACAGCCTTCCTGAGGGAGCTGAGGGATGTCTGCTGGGCGGTCAAGGCAGTGACAGTGGAGGAAGCCATATCTGCCATGGTCAGGGACAGATTTCTTATCACTTTTTCCTGAGCACTGACTCTGATGCATGGTCTCAAAGATCTCATAAAGGACATAAGCCCAGAGTCAGTTCTACCTCCTGGAAGGTTCCTAGTAAGTCTGGTGTATGGCTTTGGGCTGCAGGCCCAAATGGGGGCATCTCATTATTCCTAGGGGTGGTATCTTGGGGTACCCCCAGCATATGCAACATGCAAGATCCCTCTGTCTGACAGATTTTCAGGCATGACAATGCCCATCCTGTGGGTTACTGCCAGACCATCTGCAGAGAAAGATGTAGCCCTCAGCTGTACATAACATCCCTTTCCTCATTTTATTGTTCAATGGCCCATACATAGGGATAGATGCACTGGCTTTCACCAACCAAGTCCGATTGATGGCATAGTTGCATGAGCTCAGTTTCTTCCATACAATATTGTTCATGAATCCTACACAGAGGGCTAGTGGTAGTCTAGTCTTTGCTTTCATTATCACTACTGGGACAGTTCTAGTCCATGTAATCAAAGGAGTGTGTCCATGAAAGTACCGCCCACCAAGGTTTTTTTAGTTGCGGTTGTGACATTTTGCCACAGAGTCAGTTAGTAGGGCACTTCCGGTTCCCTGTGTTGTGGCAGGTGCCAGATCCTTGCTCAGTAAGCCATGCTCAGGTGTTATTGCCTTACACTGTGACAATACTCAGGGAATAATGGTTGATACAGTTTGGTTGTGTCCCCGCCCAAATCTTGAACTGTAGCTCCCATAATTCCCATGTGTCATGGGAAGGACCTGGTGGGAGGTAATTGAATCATGAGGGCGGGTTTTTTCCTGTGCTGTTTTCATGATAGTGAATGAGTCTCATGAGATCTGATGGTTTTATAAAGGGGAGTTCCCCTGCACACGTTTTCTCTCTTGCCTGCCGCCATGTAAGACGTGCCTTTCTTCTCTTTCACCTTCTGTCATCATTGTGAGGCTTCCCCAGCCATGGAACTGGAATTCATTAAACCACTTTTTCTTTATAAATTACCCAGACTTGGGTATGTCTTTATTAGCAGCGTGAGAACAGATCAATGGTTTAGTTTACCACTGGCAGGAGAGAATTGCTGTGGTCTGTGACAGGAGGAGGTCCAGGGTGGCAGATCCAACACTTTGTCAGGTTGCCTGCCATGGCCACAGCTTGAAAGAGCCCACCAAAGCCCACCAAAGACACACTCAAGGCTTCTGCTGCCACATCCTTGTGGAAAAGCAGACTGACAGGTTCGTGCCCCACCCCTACCCCTCCCAGGGGGCCCAGGTGTTTCCTACCCATCAGATAAGAATTGGGCTGAGGTGGTATAGTGACCTAGCCTGTCTGTCCCTATCCTGAGGTTGCCACCTCTGAGGGCACCCCTTGCCCTTGCTGCTTAACCCAGACCTTTTGTCCTCATTTGTCCAGTGTAGGAAGAGAAAGCGTGTCCTGTAAAAACTTAATATGCCTGATGACACTGCCCACTTGACTGGAAGGATCAGATGTCCCTAGTGCCCCTAGAGGGACCCTAGCACCCTTGTATTCCTTGGTTTTGTCACCCACCCTTGTGGAATCACATAGAGGGGAGGGGAGGCACCAAGAGGAAGCATTGCCTCCAGATTAGAGTCAGAGAGCCCCCTGTCTGGGGGTACTGGGGCAGCCTGAACTGCAAACCACCCACAGGATATGCTTTCTAAAGTGAAAAAAGAAGAATTGTTGAAAATACGAGGATTTTGCAGGCTCAGGCCAATCAGGCAGCTGCCTGGTCCACCACCACCCTTACCTAGTTCAGTGTTTCTCAACATGTGTTGCAATGCTGTGTTTTCCTTGTGTTTAGTGCCTACATTGCCCTAGTCAGGTGGGGGTACCACCCCACCAGCAGGTTGTCTTGATGTTCTCTCTTCAGTTGCTGTGTGAATCAGCTGTTCCATCATTTAATGGTTTCACTGGCCTGTGCATAATAGGCTGCATAGAAAGGCCATCATATCCTCTGATCATATCCTCTGAAAGTGTAACCTGTGTCATGTTGCTTGGGCAGTGAAGTATGTTGTTTGGTTAATGGGACATCTCACGGAGTATCCAAAAAACATGACATGTTATCTCAAGGGTGGCTATGGTATTCCTAGCGTCCACATGGGTGACATGTATTTGTCCCTTCAAGACAGGAAGCTGTTGGCATAGTCCTTGTCCTCACACAGGGGATCTTTAATAGCCTAGTCACTCAGCCACCATTCTCCTGACAATTTAACTAGGCTGCTGGCAATGGCCCATGAAAATGTAGCAATATGGTGGTAGGGGTGACCTGCTTGGCCATCATCACTGCAGGTAGTTTGGCCGGTTGGTTGGAACATCTGTATTCAGTCTGAGTCAAAAGATGGCCATCCACCTTTGCAGCCCAATGAACCCTATCTGCTTTTAGTTTTACAGAGCCATCACTAAATGATGCCATATTTTTAGAAGACATGTGTTTGAATCTTGGGCCCTAGGTAGCTACAGGAAGAGCTACAGCATCCCCTGTGAGCAGCTTAGTCTCTTCTGGGAATACGGCCATTTGTTCATGGAGACTACTAGTGCCACTAGAGAGATCTAGCACCCTGGTATTCCTTGGTCCTGTCCCCTAGCCTTGTGCAATCCCATAGAGGAGAAGTACCCTAGGGAAGCATCGCCTTGGTGAGCATACCCCAAGGGAGCTACAGCATCCCCCTCACTTCCTGCTGGACTGGAGTGATTAGCCAGAGGTTAAAGCTTTGAGTTTTCGCAGCTCTGCATGGCTTTAAAATTCCCAGTATATGGATCACCTGAGGTCAGGAGTTCAAGACCAACCTGGCCAACATGGCAAAACCCCATCCTTACTAAAAATATAAAACTTAGCTGGGCGTGGTGGCGCCCGTCTATAGTGCCAGCTACTCAGGAGGCTGAGGCAGGAGAATCGCTTGAACCTGGGAGGCAAAGGTTGCAGAGCGCCAAGATCACTCTATTGCACTCCAGCCTGGGTGACAGAGTAAGACTCTGTCTCAAAGCCAAAAAAAAAAAAAAAAAAAAATCCCAGTATATAAAGGTGCTTTTGAATGCCTTAATTTGACAAAGAAACTGTTGGCCCAGCCTATCCTCCCTGGCTTATAGGGCACTATTAAATACCTCAACAGTAATGTTTTGCCCCTGATGCTTGTGGGCTGTTCATTTGGCTTACGATGTTTTAAGGAAATTCTTGCTAACTTTTCACCATGAGTGAGTTCTGGGGAAGGTAAAACAAGCATAAGTGCTTTGTGTCAGTCTTCTGATAGCTCGTAGACATGTTTAAACAGACAAACTCTCTGTGAATGAGGTCTTTTCTCCCTCTGGAACTAGGAATCTGGGTCCCACACCTGGTAGGAATGAATGTAGGCTACTTTTTTTTGTTTGTTTTTGAGACGGAGTCTTGCTCTGTCACCTAGGCTGGAGTGCGGTAGTGCGATCTCAGCTCACTGCAACCTCTGCCTCCCAGGTCTTAAGTGATTCTCCTGCTTCAGTCTCCGAGTAGCTGGAATTACAGGTGTGCATGCCACCAGGCCTGGCTGATTTTTGTATTTTTAGTAGAGATGGGGTTTCACCATGTTGGCCAAGCTGGTCTCGAACTCCTGACCTCAGGTGATCCACCCCCCTTGGCCTCCCAAAGTGTTGGGAATTACAGACCTGAGCCACCCTGCCTGGCCTAGGCTACCTTTTTAGGACCACCATCACTATCAAGCCAGGGAGGGGGGTGTGAGACAAAGGCAAATAAAAATGCCATAAAGTTTTCCCACCATTTTTAAGTTGCTTTTTTTCTGATTTGGTGTCCACTTGGTTGGTGTAAACCTTGGACCATTTTTCAGAGTTTAATTAGAATCTTTTCTAACAGTTTTTGCTTTTTTCAATTTTTTTTTTAATTTTTGTGGTGAAATGGGCTCTCAGAGCTACATTCTACCCCGTTTATGCTGACATCACCCCAAATATTTTTGGTGAGGAAAAGAAACTAATTTGTAATTGACGTCTAGGAGAGAGAACTAAGGAGCGGGAGCCACTGATTGCAAAACAGGAAAAACATGACTAAAGCCTTTAGGCAAGATCATATTTAAATAGCTAACATTTCTAATCATTAATAAAACTTCTACACTGTTGCTGTTTTTCACTTTTCCCATCCCATTGGTGTGACGAGTTAAATTCAAGGCCCAAAACCAACAAGTTCCAGGGTAAAAGTGAATTGCTTTGTTACAGTATAGTTTTATTATGATGAATACCTTCTTTAAAAAAACAATATTGGTTTATAGAGTTTAAGATAAAAAAGTAACAAAGTGTTGGTATGGTGGCTTACACCTGTAATCCCAGCAGTTTGGGAGGCTGAGGCAGAAGAATTGCTTGAGGCCAAGAGTTCAAGACCAGCCTGGACAGCACAGAAAGACCCTGTCTCTTAAAAAAAAATTAAAACAAAAAATTAGTCAGATGTAATGGCATGACTGTATTCCCAGCTACTCGGAGGCTGAGACAGGAGGATCACATGAGCCCGGGAGTTTTGGGTGCAGTGAGCTATGATCACACCACTGCACTCCAGCTTGAGTGACAGGGCGCAAATCTGTCTGGAAAAAAAAAAGAAAAAAAAAGAACATAACAAAGATAAACTTTGAAATCAGAAAGATTAATAAAAATCAAAGTGGATAACATACACAGCCTAATTTCAGTAATTAATATAAAGCTTCAGTAATGAAGGCAGTGTGGTGGTACTGGGCTTAGAGCAGACCAACAGATCAATGGCACAAAATTAGAACCACACATAAATTGTCAACTGATTTATTTTTTATATAGATGCCAAGTTAATCCTATCCTGAAGGACAGTCTTTTCACAAATGATGCTGAGACAAATGGGCAGCTTTTATGAGAAGGAAACGGACCTCTATCCATACGGCCCAACAAATACATGTGTATGGATCACAGGCCTAAATGTAAAATCAAAACTACTAGCTTAGAGGAGAAAACATAGATGACTTTATTTGTAACCTTGGAGTAGTCAGTGTATTTCTTAGGATAAGAAAGCACTAACCATGAAAAAATATGATAAATTGGATTTATAAACTTTAAAAATTTTTTACCAAAATATACCATGAACAAAATGTGTAGAAAAGCCTTTGGATGGAAAAATAAATGATAAGATATATTTTCACATATGAATGCATGTAGCAAGTACAATGAAAACAATATTCCATTTATAGTATGAACTATACATACAGTAGTTGAATTTCAGGTATAAATATAAAGTAAAGGGAAAAAATAACAGAAAAGTTGTACCTTGTACTTGGTTGTAAAGACTGTAAGAAAGATAACACTTCCTAATTTAGTGAAGATATTTTAACATAAGACTAATTAATTTTTATCAGTATATTTTAAATAATAATTTAAAATGGGATTTCCAAGTCAAGGAAACATGCCCTTGTTTTTAGTTTGTTGACCAATTTTTTTTTTTTTTTTTCTGAGACGGAGTCTCACTCTTCTCACCCAGGCTGGAGTGCTGTGGCATGATCTCAGCTCACTGTAACTTCTATCTCCCAGGTTCAAGCGATTCTCCTGCCTCAGCCTCCCAGGTAGCTGGGATTATAGGTGCACGCCACCATGCCTGGATAATGTTTGTATCTGCAGTAGTGACAAGGTTTCACCATGTTGGCCAGGTTGGTCTTGAACTCTTGACCTCAGGTGATCCACCCACCTTGGTCTCCCAGTAGTTTGTTGACTATTCTTAATAGTGCATTTAAAAAAATCAGATTGGATTGGGGCAATGAGGAATTATAGAATTGGTCTTTGATTTGTTAGTGGATATTCAAATAAACCTTCCAAAAAAGGTTAAGAATACTGGAATAAAAATTAGGCCATGAGCTGCCCCGAATACCGTAACAAGAAACATAATCTTAAAAAATGTTCTGAAGATGTATGCTTTCGCTGAAGCTAAAACACACACCCCTAATATTGTTGAAATTGCACTTTGTAACACCGGGTAGCCTAGAAGATATAATGCCTCAATTGATTTTTGGTTTACTGAGGGCTGAGAACTAGAAATAAATGCAGAGGAAATGTGTGCAGAAAAATTGAAAGAAAACCCTATAGAAATGACAAGATTAATCATGGATATGGAATCAAGATTGATTTTCCATAACGCCATGAAACCCGTTACTCCTACAATCATAGAACCAATAGCAAAAGTCACCCACAAGGAACAAAATGGACAAGGGATTAACAATAAGGAAACAATGAATATAGCTGCTGATGCAACCAATACATTTCGAACAGTGTTTTCTATTATTGCAGCATATTGATCAAAATACATAAATGCCTGGTTATATACTATTAAGGGAATTTGACAGTCTTCAGCTATGAGTCGTAATTGGAATAACATTATTTTCTTTTTGGTTGAGGAAGAAACACCTGTTGTCTGAATGAAGCCCCGGGAAGAAATGATTTCATTTGATGATGAAATATTAATATCATGCTGAAAATTTGGAAAATTGCTTAAAAAATCAGGAATATTGTTCATAAAAGTATTCTTATCATTAGGATCTTGGCTGTTACCTTTTAAATATTGCACATATGCATCTAACCAAAACTCTGTAAGAGTTTTATCTACATAGACATATTTTTCAAAATTTTTAATACAATTTTCCAGTTTTTGCCTAACGTCTTCATTCCAGTAGTCAACTTTTTTAGTAACAATAACCATAACCCTGGGACCATAATCTGAAAAATAATCTTCCTCTACTTTAAAATATGGTGTAATGTAGGAATCGTCACTTGCCAGATTTCGAAGGTCTAAACCTTTCTGCACATGGAAACACCCACATATACTGCTTATGATGTACAAAATGTATACAAAGACGACAAAATACTTGGACTTACTGCTTGTGAGAAAGGGGCCAAAATAGTCTCTAAAAAACAAATTCATTGGATGGACATAAGTTCCATGTTCATCTGGGACAGAACCACATGGGCAACAGCAGCACTTTTTAAATGAGGACCATTTTGGGTCAGCCTTTTGCAACCAGCGTAGGTAGACTACTTCTCTTTTACCATCCAAGGCCATAAATGCTCCAAAACAGGTGATGCTATAAAAATAGCAAAATAACAGGGTCGTTCCTGTATAGATGCAAAAACATTGTACGGACCTAAAAGAGCTCATAACCCCTGTATAGAAGGCCAGGATGTTAGTGATGGTGGTGATTGTAATAGACACTGCCACTTTTTAATAGACATTGGACATCCGCTCTGGTATGTCATCTGCAAGTCTGGTCTTATGCCAGGCAGAAATCATGATAAACATGTTATCGACCCCAACACCTGTAACAAAAAAAAAGAAAGAAAAAAAAAGAAACAGAATGTTCATCTTCATACATATTACTATCCATTAAAAATTAAACAGCTTGGTTCAAACCATTTTCTTTTTCTATATCTTAAGATTTTATTTATCTTGTCCAACCCTCTGATTAAATACTACCTTCTCTGTGATGTTTTCCCTGGTTGCCTCTGACTTTACAACAGAACTCATCACTCCTTCCTTTGTAATAAGTCTTTGCTTTGTACATACTCCTATTATACACGTAGCGCAGTATACTCTACTCTTTGCTTAGGGTGTTTCCATGATGAGGTCAGGAAACCTGGCTAGATGGGTATCAGTCAAAGCAGCATTGGCAATGTGTGTCTTTGATTCCAATAGATTGCTTGAGGGATCATTTTCTCTTGTAAGATATTTCATGCTCATGTACAGACACATCCAGCCAACATTCTGTTGCTTGAAACATAAGCTGGACTTAATGTGTTCTACAGTGAGCATCTGGCTATCTCTGTGGTATGATTTGAGAGGCACCACATAGTTTATAGACACGCACAGGCACATACACAGATATAGTTTTTCTGCTAGTTTGTTTCTGATACCTAGGACGTTGGTATTCAAATTCCACTTGCCCAGTTCATTGTAATGAGATCAGAAATATGTGTCAAGGTAAATCTTAAGAATTCTTTACATATTAATGCCTACTAGATAATTAGTTCCTTTCCTCAGTGATATTTCAGATTGGTTGGAATAGGAGAACATCAGAGAATTTTCAAGTCATGACTGAAGCCTGGGAAAGGGGATTACCAAAAAAAAAGGAACTGGAAAGGGCAGCATGAGCATGTTGCAGATAAATTTCACCTCCCTCCAACCTCCTACCAGACATGTGAGTAATGAATTGCGTTATGACAATAGGATAGCTATGATAACAATAGGTGATGGGAATTTTTCAGCTCCATTATAATCTTCTGGGATTACCATTGTATATGTGGTCTGCTTTGTATATGCAGTCTATCTTTGACCCAAACGTCGTTATGTAGTGAATAACGGTATAAGAAAAAAATATTTGACTTTTCAATTAATCAAGGGAAGCAAATTAAACCACAGGTGAGACACTTGGTTTTCTTATTAATCAATATTAGCAAGACTGAGAATTTCTGGAGGGTTTTCTGCAAATGAAGACACTCAGTCCACTATGGAGAAATGGAAATTGGCACACAATTTTTCAGTCCAAGTTTGCAACAAAGCAAAAGACTTAAAAAGGGAATACCTTTGACTGTCAATCCTACTTCTAGGAATTTGTCCTAATTGGACACATGCTCAAAAGTAGAACAAGTATGTTCATTTTGGTGTAATTTATAATAGGAAAATATCGAAAACGACATAATCCCATAACGGTATGAGATTGGGCAAATCAAACATAGCGTTAGATTGGAGTCATATTCAGTCTTTTTAAAAAGAGGTAGATATTTAATGTTAAACGAAAATTTCTTGTTATAAAATAAGATGTTTGAAATGGGGAGATAGCTACATGTGTATATTTGCACAGAACGAATTCTGGATGGATATACATAGAGATATTGGCAGGAATTATCCCTGTAGGGTGGAATTACAGTTGTTTTCCATTTTTCTTTGTATTTTTGGTAAGTTCAGAATTTATTTTACAGTAAGCATGAGAAAATAAAGATGTTTATATTTTGGAAAGTAAGCATCTTGGAAAAACTAATACTTCGTTTTCTGGGGGAGATAGTGAGTTGTGTACTGGATATTAGCTTATTTATTCTAGCTTTTCAAGGCATACCTTCCTCGTACGCACTCACACCTAATCATCCAGTGTACCCCACAGCCATAAATAACTATAGTTAAGACGTATATAATTGATTTAATGTAAGCCATTTTGTAGAGTTTGCATGAAGGCCTAGGACTTTCTTGTATACTACTGTAGACTTTATAAACACTGGATACTTAGGCTACACCACATTTATTTTAAAATATCTTTTTCTTTCTTCAATAATAAATTAACCTTAGCTTACTGTAACTTTATTATTTTATAAACTTTTAAGTTTTTAAAAATTTTTTTGGCTTTTTGTAACACAGCTTAAAACACAAAAACATTGGACAGCTATACAAAATATTTTCTTTACTTATATCTTTAATCTATAAGCCTTTTTCTATTTTAAAAAATTTTTATTTTTTTTTTTACTTTCTAAACTTTTTATTAAAAACTAAGATACAAAAACACATATGAGCATAGTAGTGCGTGCCTGTAGTCCCAGCTACTCAGGAGGCTGAGGTAGGAGAACTGCTCGAACCCAGGAGCCGAGATTGAGCCACTGCACTTCAGCCCGGGTGACAGAGTGAGGCTCCATCACAAAAAACAAACCAAAACCCACACACATTAGCCTAGGCCTTCATAGGGTCAGAATCATCACTATCATTGTCTTCCATCTCCACATCCTGTCCCACTGGAAGGTCTTCAGGACACGTGGAGTTGTCTGCTACGATAACAATGCCTTCTTCTGAAGTATCTCCTGAATAACCTACATGAAGCTAGTTTACAGTTAACTATTCTTTTCATAAGTTAGAGTACACTCTAAAATAATGACATAAAATTTAGCATAGTGAATATATAAAGCAGTAACAATTGTTTATTAAGTATTATGTTGTGTACATAATTGTATGTGCTATACTTTCATAAGACTGGCAGAGTTTGTTTACACCAAGATATAAGGAAAGAAAATATTATTGTACAGCTCTCCAATGTGTTTGTGTTTTAAGCTGTGTTATCACAAAAGTCAAAAAGTGTAAAAAATCTTTAAAGTTTATAAAATAATGAAGTTGCAGTAAGCTAAGGTTAACTTATTATTGAAGAAAGAAAACTACATTTTAAATAAAGGTAGCAATAGCTTAAGTGTCCAGTGTTTATAAAGTCTGCAGTAGTGTACAGGAATGTCCTATACCTTATGTTCACTCAACATTTATTCACTGACTTACCCGGAGCAACTCTCATTCTTGCAAGCTCCATTCGTGATAAGTACCCTGTACAGGTGGACCATTTTTTATATTTTCTACCATATTTTTACTGTACCTTTTCTATGTTTAGATATATTTAGACATACAAATACTTACCATCGTGTGACAGTTACCTATAGCATTCAGCATAGTAACATGCCGTACAGGACTGCAGCCTAGGAGTAGGAGGCCAGCATAGCCGAGGTGCATTGTAGGATATACAATTGAGGTTTGTGTAAGTACACTCTAGGAAGTTTACACAACGACAAAATTGCCTATGGAAGCATTTCTCAGACCCTCAATGTTAAGTGATACATTACTGTATTTTTAGTGATTCGTATTTTGTTTTTACATGTGAACTGCTGTTCACGTACATGGTCTGTTTTTCCATTAGGATACTCGATCTTTCCACCTCTAGAGATATCCAGTTCAATTTCATTTCCCTGTTTCCTGGCACCTCATTTGTGAACTGTAGAGCCACCTCAATACAATTCTTTCCCTTATATCCCCTACCCTGCCATATACACAGTGTGTAGCCTCCCGTTCGGTTTTACTCACCTAGAATAAGAAATGACGAATTGGCAACTATGATGACAAATGGCACCCCAATGAGCAACAGCAGGCCAAAGCCGCTCACCACTGCCAAGAAAGCAGAAATCACTCCGAAGGCTGCAACACACATTTTGTTTCGTATGCAGTCCAACCTGCAAAGTTGGAGGGAAAAATCATAGAATTTGTGGTGGCAGCTTTCATCGATGGATAACATTTTTGACTTGGACACGTAGTCAAAAATCTCTAAGGCAATAATTTCCACACGTATCTTCTGGAGACCTTTAATTCCCAGGGACAATCTCAGACCAATTAAAAATAAATAAATAAATAAATAAATAAAAGGAAAGAAAGGGAGCAGAAAAGTTAGAAATCTGTAAATCTGTACTTCTACCAACTTTCCTACATGTGATTCTTTGCAGCCAGCCAAGCACCAAGTCACTGACTGGCATTTTGGAACCACAAAGAAGTACTAAAACACTGCTAATGGCTAATTCCACTCTGATCTTCAGAAGGGTGTGAATGGAATATAACAGGTAATGAAGAGCAAACTGTACTAGAGAAAGAACATACAAGCAGTTATCTTTTCACCTATTCTTGATCTCTAACTAGCCACAACACAACATTAAATACCTCCTGTATTTCAAAGCTACTACAATGTGTATTGTTGTTAACATACAGTAGGAAAGTCTTCTTTCAAGTTACTTTCAGAATTCTTCTCTACTGGTGAAGTGGATTCTGTGGAAAAGTTGCTACGAATTTGGAAAAAATTAAAATTATTTTAATTGACCCAATCTGTGCCTGTTTCCTTGGCAAACCAACAGGAATGGGACTATATACAGAATATTTTAAAGTATGATTCAGTGCTTTACCTCCTCAACAACCATAACGTTACCTTTTAAAATATTGGCAACAACCTCTGGTTTTAGATTTTACTTGTTAAAAATTGCTTCAGAACAAATGACTGATACCTGCATTCAGATATTCTAGTGGGGGAGAGAAACTAACTTGGGAATTAAAGTCTAGGAGCTGAGGAACTGGAACCACTGGTTTCAAAACAGCAGGAACATGACTAAAGACCTGCAGGGGAGATCACATTTAAATAGATAAAATTCTTCTTGCTAATAAAATGCCTGTACTGTTATTGTATTTCACTTTTTCTCAACCTGGTAGTATGAATTTAGGTCAGGGCCCCAAGTCAACACACATACACATATAAATTCCAGGGCAAAAGTAAATTGTTTTGTTATAATAAAATCTCTTATTATAATTCTTTTTTCTTTTGAGACAGACTTTTACTCTTTTTGCCCAGGCTGGAGTGCAATGGTGCGATCTTAGCTCACTGCAACCTCTGCCTCCCAGGTTCAAGTGATTCTCCTGTCTCAGCCGCCCAAGTAGCTGGGATTACAGGCATGCGCCACCACACCTGGATAATTTTGTATTTTTAGTAGAGATGGAGTTTCACCATGTTGGCCAGCTGGGCTCGAACTCCTGATCTCAGGTGATCCGCCTGCCTCGGCCTCCCAAAGTGCTGGCATTACAGGCATGAGCCACTGCGCCCGGCCTATTATAATACATTTTTAAAACAACAATATTGGTTTATAGGAGTTTAAGATAAGAAAGTAAAAGAGATGAATTTCAAAATCAGAAAGATTTTGGATAAAAGGTATATATGACAAGGTTATGCCCATTCCTCCTTTTCTTAGCTGTGAATTTTTCTTAGGATAGGGGAGTGAAGTATAGTATTGATTATAGAGACTTTGGCTAGATATAAATAAAGTTCAGTACTATCTGTGGTTTCAGGCATCCATTGGATGTCTTGGATAGTATTCCTGTGGAAAAGCAGGGTATTACTATACATGAAATAGCATGAACTATAATTAAGTTCAATTTAGAGCATAGGCTTTTGGAAAAGTCTTATTTAAGTGACTTCATTGCAAGACAATAAATATAGAATCCTGAAATATGTTTGAATATGTGTCTTAAATGAGCTAAATGCGTGTATGCAAGGTATAACCTTCATATATGAGTGTGTGTGAGACAGGCAAAATGGGGATAAGTACTAGAACTGTCTAGGAAGCTCCACCCAGAACAGACATAAGAGACCCTCTGTGATAAGGGAAGAGGGGGAGCAAGAGGTGTCCAGGGAACTTATAAAAGCACTTGTAGGCAGCCGGGTGCAGTGGCTCACGCCTGTAATCCCAGCACTTTGGAAAGCCGGAGGTGGGCGGATCACCTGAGGAGTTTGAGACCAGCCTGGCCAACATGGCGAAACCCCGTCTCTACTAAAAATACAAAAATTAGCCGGGTGTGGTGGCGCATGCCTGTAATCCCAGCTACTCAGGAGGCTGAGGCAGGAGAATCGCTTGAACCCAGGAGGTGGAGGTTTCAGTGAGCTGAGATTGTGCCATTGTACTCCAGGCTGGGTGACAGAGTGAGACTCCATCTCAAAAAACAAAACACAAAACACCAAACAAACACTTGCGAGAGGATCAATTTCATATTCAAGACCAGAGAAGACATATGTTAGACTGCCGTGGCAGCATTCGTATCTTAAGAATTTTTCAATTCCATTTCTCCTACTCTTTGAGTATGCTCCAGTCTGTGAACCACTCAGCAAGGTGGATAGTAGGCGAAGTGACAGGAGAGGCCTGGAATATCCCTTTTTCCCTATTAAAGGCTATTCCATGTAGCATGCTCCAGCTAGGAGAGGGGGAAAAACCTTAGCTTCAAATCAAGTTACCACTTTTGTTTATGACATGAACATGAACATGGACATTTTAATTCTGACTGGAGGACTTTTTGTCTTGCTTAAGAATGACCATAACATAGGGACTGCCTGAATTTTCGTGAGGCAGAGGAAGAACTTGCTCTACCTAGTAAACTAACAGGAAACAAAGGGAGACAAAAACACAACTGCTTTATGTTTATACCTTATGAGTCTTGTGTTCAATATGGTGGTTACATAAGCATAGAAGAGTCTTTAGAGACAACTATAAATCATTTTCCAATTCTCTTATTAAATATTTTTCTGCGTTATTGTCCAAATCATTTGTAAAGATATGTAAGAACTGACTAGAATTTGTATTTTCAAAACCAACTATCTATCTAGTAGAAAAGTTTTGTCAAACCAATTATTAGTAACATGTAGACTGAATTTTTTAAATGCTTTATCCTACTAAGTTTAGTAGACTGAATTTTGCGGGGTTTTTTTTTTGTTTCTTTTTAAAGTTTCTTTGTTTCTAAGGGATGTGGTCCTTCTTTCCAGGGTAACAAAATTATGAGGTAGTTTATTGACCCAAAGAGGTCCCCAATGTCTTCACATCCCTTTACCTACTGAGACTTCATCTTTCTTTTCCATACATCTAAATAGTTAAATTATATTATTTGTCCCTAAACCACCTACATGTAAGAATCAGCTAGAGAAATTTCTGAAATATAGATTTCCAGATTTAAACCCCAAGATATTTTAATTTGGTAGGGTGGTGCCTGAGAATATCTGGTTTATGGCTCTCTGGGTGACTGTGACGTAAATTAATTAGAATATAATCTATGGGGTTCCTCCTACATCTAAATTCTGTTGTTTGATGATATCTTTCATATTTTAGTTTGAACTCAAACAAGAACACAAACTACCCTTAATGCCTAGAGAACAATTTTTAAGTGCTTAACAAGGTAAACTGCACATTAGAACAATGGAGACACTTAAGTCAATTAAATTCGAACTTAATTTTTTATGAAGTGAAAAGTACTATTTTAAATTAGTAGAAATAGGACGTGCTTCCTGGTTCCATCAACTTACCTGCCTTCCAAATGGAACAATTAATCGTAATTGATGCAATATGTTAGGTAAAAAAGATATGCCAAATCAAACAAAACTGGCCACAATTTCTTTTACTATTCCATTTGATTAGACACTATTGCTGATGGGAAAAAATGTTTTTAAAAATCACCAGGCTTAAAAAATAAGAGTTTAGCACGGGATGTCAGGAAAAATGGTAGAATAAGAAGCTCTTGTCCTCTCAAAGAATTATCCAAAAAACAAGCAGAAACTGTCAGAAGCAATTTTATGAACCCTGGAAAAAGTGAGAGCAACCAAGCGAGTGATGAACCAAAAAAAAAAAAAAAGGAAAAAGAAAAAATCGCCCCCCTTTCTGGCATGGTGGCAGTGTTAAGGTAGCAGGGGTGTTAAAGTGGCCACAGTCTCAAAAGCAGAGGCAGTATTAAAGTGATGACAGCCTGAGTCCCAGTGTCAGAGTGTTTCACCGGATCTGGAGGGGGAAGAGCGAATTTTACTCAAGAAATATTGTATATGAAAGTTAGCTGGGTGTGGTGGCACATGCCTGTAATCACAGCTACTCAGGAGGCTGAGGCAGGAGAATGGATTGAACCCGGGAGGCAGAGGTTGCAGTGAGTGGAGGTTGCGCCACTGCATTCCAGCCTGGGTGACAGAACAAGACTCCATCTCAAAAAAAAAAAAAATATATATATATATACACACACACACACACACACATATATATAATATGTCTGGCTACACAAAGGACTCATGCAAGGTGCTCCTTTCTGTTTTGCTTAACTCAAAACTCAGGTTGAAAAAGGTGGCAAACATTGCAACCTGAATTAACAACCCTCAGATGGCTAGGGCAAGAGATCACACCCCAAATGTACAAACCACTAAGACAAAAGATGGGGAGCATTTCTCTGAGAATTTAGGACATTGAAAAGCAACTATGCATACTGGGGAATTTAGAAAGTTACTATAAACAGTAACTAACTTGTATGAAGAAATAAAAATATCCAGTAAAAGGAAATGCATAGACAACTATAAAAGCAAGTATTATTGTACTTTTGGTTGTAAATCCACATTTTATTTTCTATAGAAGTTAAAAGACAAATGCATAAAAAAACTGTAAATCTATGTTATAGGGCATACAATATATTAAGGTGTAATTTGTGACAAAGAGGAGAAGAGGTTCTTATATGGTTTTGGATTAAATTGGTATCAATTCAGTACAGACTATTTTAAATTTAGGATGTTATATAAAATCCCCATGGTAATCACAAAGAAAATCTCTAAAAATATCACAAAAGGGGATGAAAAGAGAATAAAAACAGCTCATTAGAAAAATATAAACTAAACATAAAAGAAAGCATAATGGAATGTCACTGTGATAGAAATCTTACCTGGTGCAGTATAATTCCCAAGTGTATTGTATACCAGAAAAAAAAAAAAAAAAAATGCAATGTGGCGGCCAGGCACGGTGGCTCACGCCTGTAATCCCAGCACTTTGGGAGGCCGATGCGGGTGGATCACGAGGTCAAGAGATCGAGACCATCCTGGCTAACACGGTGAAACCCCGTCTCTACTAAAAATACAAAAAATTAGCTGGGCATGGTAGTGGACACCTGTAGTCCCAGCTACTCGGGAGGCTGAGGTAGGAGAATGGCATGAACCCAAGAGGCAGAGCTGGCAGTGAGCCGAGATTGTGCCACTGCACTCCAGCCTGGGCGACAGAGCCAGACTCTGTCTCCAAAAAACAAAAGGAAATGTGGCTAGGCATAGTAGCTCATGCTGCACCCACCAGTGGGGGTGGCTCACAATGTAATCCCACCACTTTGGGAGGTTGAGGTGAGAGGATCACTTGAGGCCAGGAGTTCAAGGTCAGCCTAGGCAACACAGCAAGATCCTGTCTCTACAAAAAATAATAAAAATTAGCCAGATGTGGTGGCAAGTGCCTGTAGTCCCAGCTACTCAGGAGGCTGAGGTGGGAGGATTGCTTGAGTTTAGGAGTTCAAGGCTGCAGTAAGTTACGATTGTGCTGTTCCACAGCAGCCTGGGCAACAGGGAAAGACCCTGTCTGAAAAGAAAAAAGAAATGTGAAAAAAATAAAGCATAATAGAGGAAATGAAGGACAAAAAAGTTATAAGACAGATAGAACATAAAAAAGTTAAAAGTTCTTTCTTGTCAGCAATTACCTTAAATGTAAATAGATTAAACTCTCCAATCAAAAGACAGGTTGGCAGAATGGATAAAACAACATGATCTAACTATATGCTGTTTACAGACTTACTTTATCTCCAAAAATATAAGTAGATTGAAAGTATATAAAAAGATACTCTACACAAATAGTAACCAAAATAGAGCAGGAGTGGCTACACTAACATCAGGCAAAAAAGACTTAGAGACAAAGGAGTACATTATATATTGATAAAAGGGTCAATTCCCCAAGAAGCTATAACAACTGTAAACATATGTGCACTGCATAACAGAGACCCGAAATATATGAAGTAAATATTGACAGAAGTGAAGGGGGGGATAGAGCACTCTACAATAATAGCTGGAGAGGACTAGGCGTGGTGACTTACACCTATAATTTCAGCACTTTGGGAGGCTGAGGTGGGTGGATCACTTGAGGTCAGGAGTTTGAGACCAGCCTGGGCAACATGGTGAAACCCCATCTCTACTAAAAATACAAAAATCAGGTGAGCATGGTGATGCACACCTGTAATCCTAGCTACTCAGGAGGCTGAAGCAGAAGAATTGCTTGAACCTGGGAGGTGCAGGTTACAGTGAGGCAAGATTGTGTCCCTGCACTTCTGCCTGGGTGACAGAGTGAGACTCCATCTCAAAAAAAAAAAAAAAAGCTGGACAATGCAATATACCACTTTCATCAATGCATAAAACATCTGAGCAGAATATCAATAAGAACACAGAGAAATGAACAACACTACAAACCAATTAGACCCTATGGAAATACATAGAAGACTCAACCCAATGACAGCAGAATATACACTCTTCTTTAGTGCCCATGGAACATTCTCCAGGACAGATCATACATTTGACTGTAAAAAAAGTCTGAACAAATTTTAAATGATTGAAGTTATACAGTGTATGTTTTTCTAACCAACAATAGAATAAAGCTAAAAATCAACAATAGAAGGAAAACTGGAATATTAACAAATCTACAAAAATGTAACAATACACTATTAAACAATCAAGGGACATTAGAAAATAGTTAAGAATGAAAATGAACACACAACATAACATAACTTATGGGATACAGTGATAATAGTGCACAGAGGGAAATTTATAGCTGTAAATACTTACATGAAAAAGAAAAAAGATTTCAAATCAATAACTTAACACCTTGTGGAGCTAGGGAAAGGAGGGAAAACCAAACTCAAAGCTAACAGAGGTGTCTTAGTCTGTTCTGCCCACTGTAACAAAATAGACTGAGAAACTTATAAACAACAGAAAATTGCTTCTTACAGTACTAGAGGCTGCGAAATCCAAGGTCAAGGCAAAAGATTTGGTGTCTAGTGACAGTTTGCTCTTTGCTCCATAGATGGTGCCTTCTTGCTATGTCCTTACATGGTGGAAAGCGCTAATAATCTCCCTCCGAATTCTTTTTAAGAGTATCAGTCCCATTCTAATCACTCTCAAAGGCCCACCTCGTATTACTATCACACCAGGAATTAGGTTTCCACATAGGAATTTTGGGAGGACACAAACATTCAGGCCACAGGAAAAAGGAAGGAAAGAGTAAAAATTAGAACAGAGGTGAATACAGAATAGAAAAACAATAGAATGAATCAATCCAAAAGTTGGTTACTTGAAAAGATCAACAAAATTGATTAAATTTTACCTAGTGTCACAAAGAAAAAGAGAAGGCACAAATAACTAAAGTTGACATGAAAGCGGAGACGTTACTACTGACCTTATAGAAATAGAAAAGTTTATAAGAGAATATTATCAAAAACTGTATGTCAACAAACTGGATAACCTAGATGGAATGCATGAATTCCTACAAAAACACAAATGATCTAAACTGACTTAAGGTGAAACAGAAAATCTCAAGACCTGTAACAAAAGATTAAACCAGTAATAAAAAAACTCCCAACAAAGAAAAGTCCAGGACCAGATTTCACTGATGAATTCTACCAAACATCTAAAGTGGAGGTAACAGGAATCCTTCTCAAACTCTTCCAAAAAATTGAAGAGGAGGGAACATTTCTTAACTCACTCTGGGAGACCATCATTACACTGATACAGTGCTAGACAATGACATCATAAGAAAAGAAAACTACAAACCAATAGCTCTCATGAATATAGGTGCAAAAGTCATTAACAAATACCAGTAAGTCCAATCCAAAGCATATTAAAAGGATTATACATCATAGTCAGCTGGGATTTATCCCAGAAAGGTCATTGGGAGAAAGTCAATCAATGTAATATACCATATTTATAGAACAAAGGACAACAACCACATGATCATCTCACTAGATGTTTAAAAGGCACTTGCCAAAATCCAACACCCTTGCATAATAAAAACACTAAAAAACTAGGAATATGAAGGAAAATTCCTCAAAATAGTAAAGACATTTGTAAAAATAGTAAAACTAACATCATGCTCAAGGGTGAAACAATGAAAGCTTTCCTCTAAGATCAGATCAGATCAGAAACAAGACAGAAAAGATGCCCCACTTCCCCATTGATACGCGATGTTGTACTGGAAGTTGTAGCCAGAGCAATTAGATAAAAAAAAAATGTATAAATAAAAAGCATCTAAATTGGAAGGGAAGAAATATAACTCTCCCTCCTCAGAGATCACATGATTGTATACCTGAAAAATACCAAAGAATCCAGAAGAAAACTACTAGAGTTAATAAATTCAGCACAACTTCAGGATACAAGATCAACACCAAAAAATTAGTTGTGCTTCTATACATATGCAATAAACAATCCAAAAAGGAAATTAAGAAAGCAATTCCATTTAAATAGCTCTAAATGAATGAAACACCTAAGAATAATTTTAACCAAGGAGGTGAAGAATCTGCACACTGAAAACTACCAAACAAGGTAAAAGAAACTTAAAAAGACCTAGATAAATGGAAAGATCCTTAGTTCCTGGGTTGGCAGACTCAATATTGCTAAAATACCAGTCCTACTCAAAACAGTCTGCAGATTCAACACAATCCCCATCAAAATTCCAACAGCCATTTCCCCCCAAGAAATAGAGAAGCTGATTCTTAAATTCATATGGAATTGCAAGGAGTCTCGATGATCTATGTAATCTTGAAGAAGAAGAACGAAGCTGAAGGAATCAGTATTATTCAGCCATAAAACGCAATGGGGTTCTGATACATGCTACAAGGATGAACCTTGAAAATACTATGCCTAGTGAAATGAGCCAGTCACAAAAAGACAATTATATGATTCCACTATATGAAACCTTTAGGAAAATTCACAGAGACAAAGTAGATTAAAGGTTAACTGGCACAGGGTGGGGGTGGGGGTGGTGGTGATGGGGGAATTTATTGCAAAATGGTAACAGAGTTCCTGTTTGGGATGATGTAAAATATTTGAAAACAGATAGTTGTGATGGTTGCACGCCAGTGTGGATGTAATTAATGCCACTGAATTGTACACTTAAGAATGGCTAGAATAGCACATATGTCATATATATTATAATATTTTTACCATAATAAAGTATTTTTCATAAAGTAAGAGATTTAAAAACTAATCAAAGCTTTTTACCTAAAGCATGACGCGACTGCAAACAGAATGACGGGAACGTGTGCCAGGTGAAACACAGGGATCGTAGTCTTAGAAGTTGCCTGAAATTCCAGTTGTCTGGAAAGTGATGTAAAGTGGACCACCTGCCACAAAAATATACTCAGATAAATAACTTTTAATTACAATATTTGTGTGTGAGTTACAAAAACTATTGAAACACTTTATTTTAGTGATGAAACAATATGTTAAAATTCAGCAAAAGATAAAAATACATGGATTATGACTTCAGAATAGAGAAAACAATGTCAATTTGCTTCTTTCCACACATCTATAGATTCCTCAAGTTTCTTCAAAATTCAAAGTTTAAATAAAACTCCTGAATAAACAAAATCTGAATTTTATATAAAACTTTGAAATCTTTTTTTTTTTTTTTGAGACAGGGCCCTCAACCTCCCGGGCTCAAGTGATCCTCCTGCCTTGGCCTTACAAATAGCTGGGACTACAGGTGTGTGCCACCACGACTGGCTAACTTTTGTATTTTTTTTGCCAGGTTGCCCCAGCTAGTCTTGAACCCCTGGACTCAAGCAGTCTACCTGCCTTGGTGTCCCAAAATGCTGGGATTACAGGTGGGAGCCGCCACGCCTAGCCTGAAACTGTTTAATCTTGTTCTCATTAATAGCTGCAGAAATTAGCAACTTTTTCTAAATTTGTATTAGGTTGGTGTCTTTTACTATTTCAATTGCATAAATATTTCAGGAGGGCCTGGCCTTTGAAAGCTCTTTCCAGCAGTTGTCTCTTTCACTAGGCTTATTTATACATCTTTATTAATAGAGTTGCAGATCCACCAATAACTGAACAGCTACTATGTACCTCACACTAAGCCAGGGGCTGCTTTGTATGTATCTAACTTGAAAAATGCTAAGCTAGTTATCTTCTTAACACTACAGAACTTTTACTTACAAGACGGTTTGTTTTTTAATCCCAATGAGCTCCAAGCAAGTTTTAGGGCCTCCCCCAAACCAGTGAAGAATTTAACTAAAAGTAGAATATCAGAATACTGTAATTTGATTAGAAACCAAACCCCAAAATTAAACATGAAGATCAATGTCTGTACCGAACAGGCCCATTGGGTGGACGAAAGATTTGTGTTATCGACTAGAATGTTACTCAGGATTCACGATTTCTGGCATCCGTCGGTGTTAAGAAAATTGGATTGAGTACCAAATATGGTAGAGCACACCCAGCCTAGAGGCAAGGGCTCCATAAAGTAGTCAGGAGGTGCTTTTGTTAGGGTTCTGGGAAGCAAGTCTTCCTCGTCCCTCTGACCACCTCCTGGCCTCCCTGTAAACCCAAACCACCAGGTACCTCAATTTTCTTCAAGGCCAAGGTGTTCGTAATGTTGGTAAATTGGTTGAGGAAATGGGTGAGCCACTGCTTGCTCTGCACCCTGTCCTCAGGGTCCTCGGTCTTCAGGTAGTACAGCAGCCGCATGGCTTTGGCCCGCAGGAGTAAGTGGCCCATTCCTAGGCTGCCCCCCAAGATGCGTCCTCCAAAGAAGCCGGTCAGGTAGAGGGGATGCCCGCCTTGGTGGTAGATGGGGAAGGAGATGCTGCTCAGGTTGAGCGTTTTGTCCACCTGCCAGGCGTGCAGGAGCGGGTTGGGGCGCACGCAGAGCGCCGTGTACCTCGCGCACACCTGCTGGTACTGGATCTGGCTTCCGTCTTCCTGGGCCACACGCAGATCCTGCACCGCACCGTCCAGTTTGCTGATTTCTGCAAACGTGGCCGGGTCCAGCAGTGAGTCGCTGTAGGAGACCACCAGAAGCGAGGCGAAATTGGCTTCGGTGCTCCTCCTGGAGGCGGAGAAGCGGTAGGAGTCGTTGGTGGTGAAATGGCCCTGCACGAAGCGCCGCTCCGCCTTGGCCGGGCCCCCCACCGGGGTGTACTGCTCCTCTAGGTCTTCCTCTTCCTCTTCGGGTAGGTACAGGAAGCCGGTGCCCAGCGCCGCTGTCAGCATCAAGGGCGCCAGCAGGAAGATCCAGGGGTGCGCGCCCACCTGCCACCCCAGCCACTGGAAGGCGCGGGACAGCGGCGCCTCTAGGCAGTCGGTGTGACAGCGGTGCCGGTGCCTGCAGATGGCCCTGGGTTCGGGAGTTTCCTCCTCTGGCAGGGGTGCATCGTCCCGCTCCAACGCCGGGGGTCCTGGGGTTTCGGGGGGTCTCGGGGATGCCAGGGGTCCCAGGGGTGGCTGGTTGCCCTCCGACTCCGATTCCTCAGATTTCTGGTACCACTCCGGCCCAGTCGCCGAGTCCTGCTTGGTGAGCTTGGGCTTCTGCTCTGGGCTCGGCCTGGGCTCGGGCTCCACCCGAGGCATTGATTCTTCCTCTAAGGAAGCGCAGGAGGGACAGCAGGTGAAAAGTAGCTGCGGAGATCCCACCAGACGGTTTCCTGGCCCCACCCAACGGTTTCCTGGAGGAATTCTATGGCAGTTTGGCTCCGGCCGCGCGCCGGAAGCGGAGGCTGCATTGGGAGCACGTGTTTTGCCCCGTCGCCCAACTAATCTGAAATGTGTTTGTGGTGTCCCTGGTTTCTCAGGGGTTCTGCACATACAAGGAACGCTTCTTTAAGGTCATCAAATGTGTGCCTATCCTATGGGACTCGCAATTTATTGGGAGAATTTGGGTGTTTCTTCCACGCACACAAATGGTACAGAAATTCCACGTGTCCTGAGTGACAGATTTTACCTTTCTTGGCGTTCACCCAGTAGCAGTTTCGGGTAAGACTTTTGTGAACCTGACGCACTTGACTTAGTTATTATTTTTATTTTCTGTCCGCAAGTGTAACATATACATACATTCTCCTAGTAAAAAGAAGTAAATGCATAGAATGAAAAGTGGGAAAAAAAAATCAAAATCTTGCACTCCCATTCCTCTTGAAAGAAGTGTTAAAAAGTGGGTCTGCATCCTTACCAACCCTTTCTATGCATATACATGCATATCAAAGATATAGCAGATATACCTTTTTCATAAATACTACTGCACTATTCGTGTTATGTAGATTACATTTTTCATCTACAGTGGCAGAAGATTTGAACATGTCAGTGCATATGGATTTATCTTATTTTTTTGAACTGCTCTATGCTTTTCCAATGTATGGATGAAATATAATTTAGCTAGAATCTTATTGATGGACCCATACATTGTTTAGTCATTTGCTTTTATAAACAGTGCTCAGTAAATAAATATCATTTTTTAAACCTGTACATAAGAACCGTATCTGTGAGAAATAATTTTTTAGAGTGGATTCACTAGGCAAAGGATAGGTTCTTTTAAATTTTTAGAGCTATTGAGAAATTAAAATCCAAAGAAGTTGTATTGATTTATACCCTCATAAGCAATATACCAACTTGCCATAGCCTATCCTACAATGTCAGCAAAGTGGTTTGTGCCAGTGGTATCTTACTTTGGTTTAATTTTGAACGTACTACTTAGTATCCTTATCTTTCCTTTTTGAGTGAACTATCATATCTTTTGCATGCCTATTCCATTCAATAGTTTTCCTATTGGATTTTAGGATTTTCTTCTTGATTTGTATGTTCAAGAAATGACCACTTTTCTTGTGGTCAGAGTTACAAGCCTCCCTTCTCCCCTCATTTTTCTTATTGCCATGGCTTATTTTTGTAATTTAGTTAATGAATACTTTTCTTTCATGAATCCCATTTTTTGTCATAATAAATTTTTCTTTTTTTGTGATTATAATTGCTGTGGTTTGAATGAATGTGTCCCTCCAAAATTCAAAGGTTGGAACCCAAACCCCAATGTGATAGCCTTTAGAGGTGATTAAGTCATGATGGTAGACCTCTTGTGAATGGGATTAGTGACCTTATAAAAGGGCTGGAGATAACTAGCTAGGCCTTTTTGCCCTTCCTCTCTTTCGCCGGGTGAGGACATAGGCGTCCTTTCCTCCAGAGGGTGCAGCCACATGGCACCAACTTGGAAGCAAAGACTGGGCCCTCCAGACACCAAACCTGCCAACATCTTGATTTTGGACTTCCCCCATCCAGAACTGTGAGAAATAAATTCCTGTTGTTTGTAAACAGGATCTCAGATATTTTGTTGTAACAGCACTAATGGACTAATACAATAATTATCTGCTTTTTAAAAATTTAAATATTAATCCATCTGAAATTTATTTTAGTTTAATGTAAGCAGTTAAGAATCAATGACATTAAGGGATTGTTGTCAACTAAAAACTGTGCTACCGTTTCCATCATAATATGGAATTGTAATTGAAATATGGCTGTCCAATCAAGGATTACATTTTCGAGTCCCCTTTGTTCCCTTGTGTGGCCTTGTGACCAGTAATCAGCTACAGAATGTAAGTGGAAGTGATGGGTGTTACTTCCAGACCAAGACCTTTAATAATTGCTCGGTCTCATCCCATCATCTAGACATAGGTGACAGAGGAACCTACTTGAACTGTGGTATATAAGCTGGCAGGAACCTGGGTTCCTGAAGCATTCCGGGCAAGATACCTAGTCACTGACCAGGAACATCTGTAGTGACTGTTACATGAGTGAGCGATATATTTGTATTGTGATAAGCCACTAAAATGTTGTGGCTTATTTATTAAAATGATCAGTTTGGCTTTACTACTGGATAACCCATGAAGATATAGCCGTCCCTAACACTCATATCTGAGCACACTTTATTTTACTTAGTCAGCACTCTACCTGTTGACATTGAAAGAGAGGTGTTAATTACATAGTGTTTGAAAAGGAGCTGGAAGAAAGGTGGTTTGTCAGTGGGTGTACTTCAGGATTAGCCAGTGTTAAAATTCTATTCAGTGCACTTGTGTCATCCACATCAGTAGATCTGACTATGGCAGTATCTGAAAGAAAAAAGCAGAAGTACATCAAACCAGTCCATGCTTATTTTAATTCAACTATCAATAATAATACTTCATTTAAAATAAGGCATCCAAAACAAATTTAAATGAGGTGGTTTGCCAGGACAACAGAAGAAGCCAGTTTTGGCTGCAGAAGACAGAGTTCACAATTGCATTGGAATCTTGTCAATAACCCATATTAAGCAAAATACCCCTTTTTTGTTAATATAAGTGAATAATCAAAGTTTATGTCTGAGGACTAGCATGAAGAAGGAGGAAGATGAGCTAATAAAATATCTAAAGTAATTGAAGGACAAATATTTGGTGATTAAATCAATGTTGAATTAAAAAATGATGAAGCATGGCCAGGCCCGGTGGCTCACACCTGTAATCCCAGCACTTTGGGAGGCCAAGGCAGGTGAATCACTTGAGGTCAGGAGTTTGAGAGCAACCTGGCTAACATGGTGAAACCCTGTCTTTACTAAAAACACAAAAAATTAACTGGACATGGTGGCGCATGCTTGTAGTCCCAGCTACTCAGGAGGCTGAGACAGGAGAATTGCTTGAATCCGGGAGGCAGAGGTTGCAGTGAACCAAGATTGTGCCACTGCATGGCAACCTGGGTGACAGAGTGAGACTTTGTCTGAAAACAAAACAAAAAACAAAAAAAGATGAAGCATGAAAGTGTGCACTTTAGTTTGTTGTCCAAAGTCAGTCACATTTTACAAATGCTTGTCTTTGAAGAAAGACTAACAATCAATCTAGTGCCTTACAATGTATTAAACTAGTTTGTAAATGAGTCCTCTATTCATTTTTGTTGCAATTTGTTCAAAATCAGTTGTGGATCTTTAATCGAAGTGTTTATTGGATAGAATTCCAACCAAACTTAAAGTTTTGAAACTTTTAACAAATTTCAATTATTAAAAACAAAATTTGTATTAGAAGCCATTGAAATTGTCACTACAAAAGTGAGGAAGGAAGTGAATATATACTATGAGAATAAAACACTGTATAAGATTTAAATTAGAAATTTTATAATTGTGTTTTTAAATGTGAACTTGTAAGAAGAATTATTTTTGGGCCGGGCATGGTGGCTCACGCCTGTAATCCCAGCACCTTGGGAGGCTGAGGTGCGTGGATCACTTAAGGTCAGGAGTTCGAGACCAGTCTGACCAACATGGTGAAACCTGGTCTCTATTAAAAATACAAAATTAGCTGGGCGTGGTGGTGCACGCCTGTAACCCCAGGTACTTGGGAGGCTGAAGCAGGAGAATTGCTTGAATCTGGGAGGCGGAGGTTGCAGCTAGTTGAGATCATAGCACTGTCCTCCAGCCTGGGCAACAAGAGTGAAATTTTCTCAAATATATATATATCTATTTTGATGAGCTTCTGTTTTTATTTGGACAAATTTATATTCTGTAATGAATGGAATATTGAAAATGCCTATTTTGCAGCATCTTATTTGGTTTGACAAAACATTCAAGATAATTAGAACTAGAGATTACTTATTTTATTAGTTTTGCTTTATAAAGTGTTTCTTAAGAATGATACTCTGAATGAAGTAAAGAAGACAGTATCCATGTGTGATGGTTAATTTGTCATGTCCATTTGTCTGGACTACAATACCCAATCATTTAATCAAGTGCTCATCTAGATGTTGCTGTGAAGATAACTTGCGAAGATTATTAACATTTGCAATCAGTTCACTTTAAATAAAGTAGTTATCCTTTGTAATGTGGATGAGTCTCATCCAAGCAGTTGAATTGCCTTAACACAGGATTTTCCCCCCAAAAGAAAAAGTTCTATCACAAAACTGTGACATGAGCTCCTGCCTGAGAGTTTCTAGCTTACTGGCCTGCCATACAGATGTTGGTCTTGTCAGCCCCCACAATTCTAGCAGCCAATTCCTTGAAATATGCCAGATAGATAGTTAGATGTTAGAGAGAAAAAGCACCATCCTACTGGTTCTGTTTCCCTGCAGGACTCTGACCTATATATATTTTGGTAGCAAGAGTTATTCCAGAGAAATAGAGTCTTAAGATTGAGTTTTATTAATTGAGTTTGAGTTTTTTGGAATGGTTCTCTAATCTGATTATATTTAAAGGAACAAATGACTGTATTTCCAGTGGTAAAGAGGGTACTAATAGACCATGCTGTGATGTGGCAGTAGATATGTAAAATATTATCATTGGTTACTCTTAAACACATGCTTATGAAAGGCAATGTCCTGCCTGACCATGTATTTGATACCTTAAAACATATTAGTTTAACTAGTATAATACAGTTGACTAGTTGCTCCTAACTGCACTGGTGAAAGTGGGGAAAGAAAAGGATGATCTCAGAGCTTCACATTCTCAGCTCAAGCCCTTCCTAAAGGAACTGAAAGTTTTAATGTCTGTCCTTAAGGAAACCCTTATCTCCAGTATCTGTAGGACTAAGATTTCTGAAAACTAAACCCAGAGTTTCATTCTGCGAGTGGCTGAATTACAATGCAAACTGAATTTGCGAGTGGCTAAATTACAATGCAAACTGAATTTGCAGCTTTGCAAAGTGTCTTCTGTTAAATTGCGGGCATTGATTGGTTAGGAATGGGATCCTGAAAATTCGAATAGGGGTATATAGGAAGATGCTGATGAAGTTGGCTGGGGTCTTCAAACTCCTATATTCTGCTGAATCTTTCTCACCAATAGAAGCAGTCCTCCCACCCCTGTCTGAATAAGTTAAACCTGATTTTCCTAAGGAATCTGTAATGGTTTTCCTGGAGGTAATTTCCTTGCAAGATACTGCTGATTATTCTCAAAACTTATCCCAGATACCCCTTTTTGATTTTAGGCATATACATAGACTTAATTAAGTCCCAGTTGTTCCCAATGGGTCGGGTACAAACTGTGACCCATGAAGAGTAATGTTACACACCAAAAGAACCACATGATTTTTCCAACTTATACTGATAGAAATTTGGGGAATATGTGTGGCAATGGATATTAAAGCTGTAAGATAATGGTGGAAAGAAAATACAGTTGGGTCAGCCTGAATTTACTGATATGGATTTACTAAAGAGAGATTCTGGATTCAATGTTGCACCTCAAAGTATTAGAAAGGGCTTTAATAGTTTGATTGGCTGGTTGGCTGAAACATGAACCAAAAATTGGCCCACACTAAATGAAATTGAAATTCTAGCACTGCCTTCATATATTGCAGATGAGGTTATATATACTGGATTGGAATGTTAGGGTGGATTCATTATGTCAAACTTGCTTATCCATCAAGAGCAAGAGGACTAGAGGACACATCTTTCACCAAATTTATGAGGATTGAATTTGTCGAGAAGGCCCAGCATCCTTGAAGAACTCTATGTTCACTTTTCTTTGTAAGCTGGAAATTACAGTGGCTACTTCTGCCACTGAAATGGGGATAATTGAGTCCTAGGGTGACAGGAGTCAAGTGGTGACACTTAATTGCCAGAGACAGGGTGGATGTGGTTACCATAATCAAATCAGTAATAAGAATATTCTAACTTGCAGAGACCCAACCATCTAGCATTAGCTACTTGATTATGGTGTCTCTAAAAGAGAAATACATGGGCAGACTATGACATTTTATTAAATTTTACTGTATATGTGGAAGAATTTTAGGTCAAGTATACAGAAGTTTAACTTGAGTCATCAAAATAGAGAGCTGCAGCCACTCAATCAATTTCCAGACTTGATTCAGTTTGTAGACCCAGAACCCTTTGGATGAAGGGGAGGCTGGGTCTCCTTGATGAAGGATTTTACTGCCAAAAATTTGTGCTGTTAATTTTTCTCTTATCTTTCCCACAGGAGACTAAAGCCATTTACTAGGTGACTGTGCATTTGGGAAAAGGAAAAAATTGTATTTTGTGGGGATTAATGGACACTATCTCTGAACTGACAGGATCCAAAATTTTCAGGACCCAAAATTTCACTGTGATCCACCAGTCAGAGTTTTGTCTTATGGAGGTCAGGTGAGTTTTAGACATCTCACAGTGTGTCCAGCATGTCTCTGGATCGATATTGTTATTTCCCCTGTTCCAGAAGGCACAGTTGGAAGAGATACTCAGCAACTGGCAGAATTCCCACATTGGTCCCCTGACCTGTGGAGTGAGGGCTATTATGGTGGGAAAGGCCAAGTGGAAGCCACCAGGACTGCATGGACTTAGGATGTAAACTTAGCCAGTGGTGATTCCAATTGCAGCTGTTATTTCAGATGTGACTTTATTGCTTGAACAAGTGCTTTTACCCCCCAAGTACTTTATAGTAAATATCACCAGAAGTTGTTTTGCTTCAGCTGACAATGCCAGCAGTATACCTTTACTGTCCTACCTCATAGGTATATAACTTTCCTGCCTTGTATCATTATTGAGTCTGTGTGGACTTTGCTTGCCTTTCCATTCCACAAGACATCACACTGGTTCATTACATTGATGATATTATGCTGACTGGACTTAGTGAGCAAAAAGTAATAACTACTCTTAACTTATTGGTAAGACGTTTGTATGTCAGAGTGTGGAAAATAGGCTGGGCAAGGTGGCTCATGCCTGTGATCCCAACAATTTGGGAGGTCAAGGTGGGAGGATTGCTTATGGCGAGGAGTTTAATACCAGCCTGATCAACATAGTGAGACCCCATCTATCTAAAAACAAAGAGGGCTGGGCACAGTGGCTCACACCTATAATCCCAGCACTTTGGGAAGCGAGGCATTTGGATCAGCTGAGGTCAGGAGTTCGAGACCAGCCTGGCCAACATGGTGAAACTCGTCTCTACTAAACATGCAAAAGTTAACTGGGTGTGCTGGCGGGTGCCTGTAATCTCAGCTACTTAGGAGGCTGAGGCAGGAGAATTACTGGAACCTGGGAGGCTGATGTTGCAGTGAGCCGAGATCGCGCCATTGCTCTCCAGCCTGGGCCGACAACAGCGAGACTCCGTCTCAAAACAACAACAACAACAACAACGAGAATGGAAAATAGATCCCACAAAAATACAGGGGACTTTCACAGCCCCTGTATCCAATTTCTGTGGATAAATGATTGCATCTGTCTCTTCCTATAGCTAAAAATCAGGTACAATGTCTAGTGACCATCTCTGGTGGAAGCAACATATTCTTCATTTGGATATGCTACTCTGGCACATTTGCCAAGTGACCTGAAAAACTGCTAGTTTGTTGTTGTTGTTGTTGTTGTTGAGACGAAGTTTCCCTCTTGTTGCCCAGGCTGAAATGCAATGGCGCGATTAATGATAGTTAATTTTACATCACAGTATTTAAAAAGAAGAATTAACGTGAACATCATCAAAGTACTTTGTATACTTTGCTAGGGAAAATGCGAGTGCATTTTCAGTTGCATTCAGGATAGTTGTGTCAGGTTAGGTGGAATTAAAACTTTTTAATTATTTTTATATGGAGATTATGTATGGTTTAAAGAAATGTATATGGGTGCCAGGTTGGTGAAGGAGTGGACTATGATGGTTAGTTTGTTGTGTCAATTTGGAGTACCCAGTAATTTAATCAAACAATTATCTAGTGTTGCTATGAAGATATTCTATATATTTATTTTATTTTTGAAGATATTTTGTAGGTGTTATTAACAGCTACAATCAGTTGACTTTAAGTAAAGGAGTTACCCTCTATAATGAAAGTAGACCTCATCAAATAAGTTGAAAGGCCTTAAGAACAAAACTGATGTTTCCCAGAAAAAGAAAAAAATACTGTCTCAAGACTGCATGTAAGTAACATCAGCTCCTGCCCAAGAGTTTTCAGCCTGCCAATCTGACATACATTTTGGATTTACAGCCCCTGCAAATGTGTAAGCCAGTACCTTCAAGTCTCTCTCTTTCTTTCCTTTCCTCCTTTTCTCCCTCCCTTCCTCTCTCCATGTATGTGTGTGTGTGTGTGTATGTATACACACTGTTCTGTTCCTCTGGTGAACCTTGGTTCTGTTTCTCTGGCAAACCCTGAAATAATGAAAATAACGAACAATGAAAATAACTGGACTTAAGTATTTTAAGATTTCAGTAAAAAAAGAGCAAAATTCGCATAGTAGATTTTTCTTGAGTTCACCAGGAATCTCAGTGTCTCTAGAGAGAGTATTTTCTCAATAAAATAGGCTGCATAAACAAGATTCCACTGAAGGTGTCAACAGATTCAAATTACCATATGATACAAATTTAAATAAAATTGTGGATAATTTTATGAACCAACTAAAAAAATGTAAGGTCATATTTGTAGTTGAGTCCCAGAAGGAGAGAAGAGAGAAAAGTGGCATAAAAACATTTTAAGAAATAAAGGCTGAAAAATTTCCAAATGCGATGGGAAAAAATCAAGCCACAGATCCTAGAAGCTGCAAGAAACCCAAGCATTTTAAATACAAAGAGGATCACACTCAGGCACATCATAGTCAAATGACTGAAAACAAAAGATAAGTCTTAAGTAAGCTAGAGAGAGAGAGGAAAAAAGAAAGACATTTTTACATTGGATAAAACAAACTAAGAATGAAGGCTGACTTCTATTCAAATATTGTAGTAAGAAGACAATTGCAATGAAATCTTAAAATGCTGAAAGAAAGAAAAAAAAAAAACCTTTCCACCTAGAATTATATATCTAGTAAATTTATCCTTAAAAAGTGAAGAGAATATAAACATTGTTTGACTCGTAGGCCAAAAAAGACATACCAAAGGAAAGAACATATTTTGTCATAAATGATAATGAATGCTGACTATATCAAAATTTATTAATGAAGCTAAAGAGTGTTTAGAAGGAAATTCATAGCTTTGAAAATTATGTTAGAAAAAATAAAAAGATATAAAATCAATTACTTAAGCTACCACCCTAAAAGGAAAAAAAAGTGAAAATTAAACCCAAATTAAGTACAAAATGAGAAGAAATAAATATAAGAGGAGAAATCAGTGAATTAGCAAATAGAAAAATAATAGAGAAAATTGATAAAACTGAAAGTTAATCCTTTGAAAAATTTAATAAACTGTGTAAGCCAATGGCTGCACTGATAAAAGTAAAAGAGATATGATACAAATTAGCAACATCAAGAATTAAAGAGGGCATACCACTAGAGAACCTAGAGACATTAAAATTATAATAAGAAAATAATCAATTGACCTCGTAGCTGAAATTGGTAAATTCCTTATGAGAGGAGACATACTAAAACTGACCCAAGAAGAAATAGAATATCTGAATAGTCTTATATTTGTTAAAGAAAATGAATTTGAAAAAAAAAAATTCATTCCAGAATGAAAACTCCAGATCCAAATTGATTCATTGCTAAATTCTACCAAGCATTTAAGGAAGAAACGATGAAGAAATTATATAAACCATACATCATCTGTTTTAGAAGACAGGATGAGTAACACCAGCTCATTTCCTGAGGGTAGCATAACCCTGATATCAAAATCTGAGAAAGACATTACAAGAACAGGGAATTGCAGACCAATATCCATCATGATCATAGGAACAAATATAATTTACAAAATATTAACAAATGAAAGATAGTAGTATATGAAAATAATATCCCATTACCAATGTGCATTATTCAAGGAATTTAAGGTTGGTGTAATATTGAAAGACCATTTAGGTTGAATTACCACATTAACTAAAAGAGAAAAATGATACAACAATCCTAATAGATGAACAGAAATCATTTGACAAAATTCAGTACTCATTCATGATACAACATTTGAGCAAAGTAGGACTAGAAAGGAGCTTCCTCAATCTGATAGGAGACCTCTATAAAAAACTTCTAAATAATCATTTTACTTACTGATGAAATATTGAACATGTTCCCTCTGAAGGTGGGAACAAGGCAATGATGTTTGCTGTTTGTTTGTTTTTAAACAATTTATTGAATGTTTTAGTCAGTGGATTAAGACAAGAGATAAAGATTATAATTGTGTAAATTAAAGTGCTAAAGAAATCATAAAAATTTGTAAGAGCTAATAAATGAGAATAACGAGGTTACACAACGTAAGATAGTTATACCAAAACCAATTTTTTTTGTACTAGAAAGAAGTTGGAAAGGGATTTAAGATTAATGTTATTTGCAATGGTGCAAAAATAAAATATTCAAGAATAAGTCTACTGAAGAGCACAAAATATCTCAGAGAAATTAAAGAACACCTAAGTAAATGGAGAGACAAATGATGCTAATGGTTTTGAAAACTCAATATTGCTAAGATATCCATTTTCCGCAAATTGATCTGTAGATTTATCACAACATAGTCAAGATCCCAGCTGGCTTTGGAGGTATTGACAAGTGATTCTAAAATTAGCAAGTAAATACAAAGGACCTGGAATAACCAAGACAATTTGGAAAAGAAAAAAATGTAATTTTTGACCAGTCTACAGAACTGAATTTAAGAAAACTAATATAACATTTCAGTAATCAAGGCAATGTGATATTGTCTTTAGAATGGGCAAAAAAGTCAATGGCATAGAAGTAAAAGCACATATAAATGATCAATGGAATTTTTTAACAAAGTTGCCAACTTAATCCTATGGCGAGAGGATAGTCTTTCCACAAATGATGCTGGAACAACTAACTATTTCATGAGGAAAATAAACCTGTATCCATACTTTCCAGGGGATGTAAAAATGTATTCATGGTGGATCATAGACCCAAATGTAAAAATTAAAACTCTTAAGCTTTGAGATGAAAATATAGATTCGTTTTTTGGTCACTTTGGAGTAGGCAGCAGTTTCTTAGGTAGGACACACAAACCATTCACCATAAAAGGAAAAATTAATGAATTGGACTCTATAAACTGTAAAAATTTCTGCTCATCAGAAAGCACCATGAAGAAAATGCATAGGAGAGCTCCTGAGTGGGAGAAATAATTTTTAATACGTATATTTGAAAAAAGCCTTGTATTCAGGTTATATAAAGAACTTGAAAATTACAAACAACTAGGCATGGTTAGGCCCAGGCGGGAGGATTGCTTGAAGCTAGGAGTTTGAGACTAGTCTGGGCAACGTAGCAAGATCCTATCTCTATAAAAATTATTTAAAATTAGCTCATATGGTGGTGCATGCCTGTATTCCTTGTATAGTGGTGCATGCCTGTAGTCCTTGGTACTTGGAGGCTGAGGCAGGAGGGTCTTGAGCCCAGGAGTTCCAGGTTACAGTAAGCTATGACTGTGCCATTGCATTAGCAACAGAGCAAGACCCTCTCTCTCTCAAAAAAAAAAAAAAAAAAAGTTACCAACAACCCAATAAAAATGAGCAAAGGACTTTGACAAAGCTCTTCACAAAGAAAGTTGATCATAAATTAATGATCAAAAAGCACATAAAAAGTCATCGAGGAAATAATTAAGAATACAATGAGTTACCAGTCCACCTTCACTAGATGGCTAAAATGAAAAAGACTGGCAATACCAAATAGAAACAACGATGTGGGACAACTCTGGGGGTCTGGGAGGGCTTGGTGGCCCATTCTCAGATGGGCTCCACCCTCTACTTAATGCTCTGCTGTTGCCGACTTGAAATTCTGAATATTTTTATCTTTGAACTTATATATTCAAAGTGAAGTCTAATGAGTGAACGAAGCGTAGGACATGTATCCAACGACAGTGTGTGCGTGTGCTGCTCAGTTCCATGGGCATGGCTGGTATGAAACTGTGTGTGTACTAAACTGTAGACTTGGGAGCCTGGTGCACACATGCATGCCAAGGGGAGTCAGGGATGCCACAGGGTCCCAAGGGAGCAACTGGACCAGGACCTGGGCCAGATTCATGGTGGCAGCAGCAACAGCAGTAGAAGTAGTAGCAACTGTGGAGGAAGCTGACTTGCCGGTGTGCCCCTGGAGCATATTCCTGTGACAGCTGCATATATTTACTTGCAAATCTGTGTGGAGGCAGAAACTGCTGGTGCTCAGGCAGTAACCTTTGTCAGTAAATTATTACAAAATACAAGCATTCAGGCCAGGCGCGGTGGCTCACGCCTGTAATCCCAACACTTTGGGAGGCCTAGGGGGGCAGATCATTTGAGGTCAGGAGTTCAAGACCAGCCTGGCAAACATGGCAAAACCCCATCTCCACTAAAAACACAAAAATTAGCTTGGCCTAGTGGCGCACGCTTGTAATCCCAGCTACTCAGGAGGCTGAGGCAGGAGAATCACTTGAACCCGGGTGGTGGAAGATGCAGTGAGCCAAGATTGTACCACTGCACTCCAGCCTGGGAGTCAGAGCCAGTCTCTGTCTCAAAAAAAAAAAAAAAAAAAAGTCCTCACGTGGACATTTCAATAAAGCATATCAAGGAGGTAGCATTCTTCAACTAAGTTGGAACCTCTGGTTTTGACACTGCTGCAACATTACAAAGCGAATCTCCACAGGCTTAGAAACAGAAATTAGACTTGAAGATTTTTGCATTCAACAGGAAATAACAGTATTTTTGAATGAAGTTTTGGATAAACCAATTATTAATTAGGACAATATTGAAATTAATTTTTTCTTATAATTGAAGATACAGTGATAGAATGAGTACACAGATATTTTGAAATATATACAAATCAAAAAGACACTTAATATTTTACAGAAACTCCATAAGTTACAGGAAATTACAGAGAAAACATTAAAATTCTATTGTATACAGTTAAATTTAAACTCAGATGTACATGGAACTGATTTGTATTAAAAGGTAAATATTTTAAGAAAAATTACAAGAGTCATTAGTTCTAGTTGTAGTAAAACTTGTATTTCAAAGCAATTTATGATAAATGTATCCAAATGTTGTCATGACCTATAAAATACCCCTCGCAACTCCAGCAACACTTATATCATCATTAAGATCTTTCTCAAGATTAAAAATCATTAAAATTGTTTATGATATTGCATTTGGTAAGATGTTGGCAAATGTTGCTTTCAATTACCTCATTTGATAATGAAGTTACTGAAGGTATCTATTTTGATGACCTAATGAATTTGTAAAAAAAGAAAGCTAGAAAAATCTTATGACCAATCAAGATATCATATTAGTAAATTATATGCTAAAAGATAATTATAAAAGATGTTAATAATTTAAGAAGCATGAGAATAAAAGAAGTATTTAAAAATTTATATTGCAAAATTCATATAGCAAAAAGTTAGAACAATTTTGAACTTTTATGTAACTAACCAAAGAGACTAAAAATACATAATGCAAAAGTGGACAGAATTAAGAAGAGAAATTGCAAAAGAAACAAAAGGCATCCAGATTGGAACAGAAAAAGTAAAAGCATCTCTATTTGCAGATGACATGATCTTATATGTAGAAAATCCTAGGAATTTTACACACACACACACACGCACACACACAATTAGAACCAATAAATGAATTCAACAGTGTTGCAGGATTCAAGATCAATATTAAAAACATCAATTGTGTTTCTATACTGTCAATCAACTATCAAAAAATGAAGAGAAGTAGAAAAATATCTAACGAATAAATACTAACCAAGAGAAAGTTGAAGTATGTAGATTATTCTCAGGAAAAATGTATATAAAATACAATAAAAAGTAATTATTAGAGATAAAGAGATGACTATATAATGACAAATAGTTCAACTTATAGGAAAATTCTAATATCTGCCAGAAAATACTTGCTGGTATAAAAGATTTGAACAATGTAGTTAACAAACTTGACTTATTAGACATTTCTAGTACTCTTCACCAACAATTTGAGAATGCACATAATGTTAGACAATAGTTAACATTATAGGTATAAGTTTTCCTAATGTTAAACTATTGTTTATGTTAAACTGTTCACATAACAATTATTATACATTAATTATAACATAACAAATTAATAACATTAATTATAACAACAATTTAACATAGGTAAACAATAGTTTACCTCATATTTCATATACAGATAAATTCCTAATCAGTTAAAGATTTAAATTAAAAAGCCCAAACTTTGGGGAAATAGCAACCTGGAAATATAAAACCTAACAAAACAATGCAAATAGGGAGCAAGATAGCCGAATAGGAACAGCTCCAGTCTCCAACTCCCAGTGCAAGCGACACAGAAGACCGGTGATTTCTGCATTTTCAACTGAGGTACTGGGTTCATCTCACTAGGGAGTGCCGGAAAATCGGTGCTGGTCAGCTGCTGCAGCCCGACCAGGGAGAGCTGAAGCAGGGCGAGGCATCACCTCACCTGGGAAGTGCAAGGGGAAAGGGAATCCTTTTCCTAGCCAGGGGAACTGAGACACACAACACCTGGAAAATCGGGTAACTCCCACCCCAATACTGCGCTTTAAGCAAACAGGCACACCTGGAGATAATATCCCACACCTGGCCGGGAGGGTCCCACGCCCACGGAGCCTCCCTCATTGCTAGCACAGCAGTCTGCGATATCGCGACAAGGAAGCAGCGAGGCTGGGGGAGGGGCGCCCGCCATTGCTGAGGCTTAAGTAGGTAAACAAAGCCACTGGGAAGCTCGAACTGGGTGGAGCTCACAGCAGCTCAAGGAAACCTGCCTGTCTCTGTAGACTCCACCTCTGGGGACAGGGCACAGATAACAACAAAAGCAGCAGAAACCTCTGCAGATGCAAACGACTCTGTCTGACAGCTTTGAAGAGAGCAGTGGATCTCCCAACACGGAGGTTGAGATCTGAGAAGGGACAGACTGCCTGCTGAAGTGGGTCCCTGACCCCTGAGTAGCCTAACTGGGAGACATCCCCCACTAGGGGCAGACCAACACCCCACACCTCACAGGGTGGAGTACACCCCTGAGAGGAAGCCTCCAAAGCAAGAATCAGACAGGTACACTCACTGTTCAGCAATATTCTATCTTCTGCAGCCTCTACTGCTGACACCCAGGCAAACAGGGTCTGGAGTGGACCTCAAGCAATCTCCAACAGACCTACAGCTGAGGGTCCTGACTGTTAGAAGGAAAACTATCAAACAGGAAGGACACCTACACCAAAACCCCACCAGTATGTCACCATCATCAAAGACCAGAGGCAGACAAAACCACAAAGATGGGGAAAAAGCAGGGCAGAAAAGCTGGAAATTCGAAAAATAAGAGTGCATCTCCCCCGGCAAAGGAGCGCAGCTCATCGCCAGCAACGGATCAAAGCTGGACGGAGAATGACTTTGACGAGATGAGAGAAGAAGGCTTCAGTCCATCAAACTTCTCAGAGCTAAAGGAGGAATTACGTACCCAGCGCAAAGAAACTAAAAATCTTGAAAAAAAAGTGGAAGAATTGATGGCTAGAGTAATTAATGCAGAGAAGGTCATAAACGAAATGAAAGAGATGAAAACCATGACACGAGAAATACGTGACAAATGCACAAGCTTCAGTAACCGACTCGATCAACTGGAAGAAAGAGTATCAGCGATTGAGGATCAAATGAATGAAATGAAGTGAGAAGAGAAACCAAAAGAAAAAAGAAGAAAAAGAAATGAACAAAGCCTGCGAGAAGTATGGGATTATGTAAAAAGACCAAATCTATGTCTGATTGGGGTGCCTGAAAGTGAGGGGGAAAATGGAACCAAGTTGGAAAACACTCTTCAGCATATCATCCAGGAGAACTTCCCCAACCTAGTAGGGCAGGCCAACATTCAAATCCAGGAAATACAGAGAACGCCACAAAGATACTCCTCGAGAAGAGCAACTCCAAGACACATAATTGCCAGATTCACCAAAGTTCAAATGAAGGAAAAAATCTTAAGGGCAGCCAGAGAGAAAGGTTGGGTTACCCACAAAGGGAAGCCCATCAGACTAACAGCAGATCTCTCGGCAGAAACTCTCCAAGCCAGAAGAGAGTGGGGGCCAATATTCAACATTCTTAAAGAAAAGAATTTTAAACCCAGAATTTCATATCCAGCCAAACTAAGTTTCATAAGTGAAGGAGAAATAAAATCCTTTACAGATAAGCAAATGCTTAGAGATTTTGTCACCACTAGGCCTGCCTTACAAGAGACCCTGAAGGAAGCACTCAACATGGAAAGGAACAACCGGTACCAGCCATTGCAAAAACATGCCAAAATGTAAAGACCATTGATGCTAGGAAGAAACTGCATCAACTAACGAGCAAAATAACCAGTTAATATCATAATGGCAGGATCAAGTTCACACATAACAATCTTAACCTTAAATGTAAATGGACTAAATGCCCCAATGAAAAGACACAGACTGGCAAATTGGATAAAGAGTCAAGACCCATGGGTGTTGTATATTCAGGAGACCCATCTCACATGCAGAGACATACATAGGCTCAAAATAAAGGGATGGAGGAAGATTTACCAAGCAAATGGAGAACAAAAGAAAGCAGGGGTTGCAATACTAGTCTCTGATAAAATAGACTTTAAACCGTCAAAGATCAAAAGAGACAAAGAAGGCCATTACATAATGGTAAAGGGATCAATTCAACAAGAAGAACTAACTATCCTAAATATATATGCACCCAATACAGGAGCACCCAGATTCATAAAGCAAGTCCTTAGAGACTTACAAAGAGACTTAGACTCCCATACAATAATAATGGGAGACTTCAACACTCCACTGTCAACATTAGACAGATCAACGAGACAGAAAGTTAACAAGGATATCCAGGAAGTGAACTCATCTCTGCAGCAAGCAGACCTAATAGACATCTATAGAACTCTCCACCCCAAATCAACAGAATATACATTCTTCTCAGCACCACATCGCACTTATTCCAAAATTGACCACATAATTGGAAGTAAAGCACTCCTCAGCAAATGTACAAGAACAGAAATTATAACAAACTATCTCTCAGACCACAGTGCAATCAAACTAGAACTCAGGACTAAGAAACTCAATCAAAACCGCTCAACTACATGGAAACTGAACAACCTGCTCCTGAATAACTACTGAGTACATAACGAAAAGATGTTCTTTGAAACCAATGAGAACAAAGATACAACATACCAGAATCTCTGGGACACATTTAAAGCAGTGTGTAGAGGGAAATTTATAGCACTAAATGCACACAGGAGAAAGCAGGAAAGATCTAAAATTGACACTCTAACATCGCAATTAAAAGAACTAGAGAAGCAAGAGCAAACACATTCCAAAGCTAGCAGAAGGCAAGAAATAACTAAGATCAGAGCAGAACTGAAGGAGATAGAGACACAAAAAACCCTCCAAAAAATCAATGAATCCAGGAGTTGGTTTTTTGGAAAGATCAACAAAATTGACAGACTGCTAGCAAGACTAATAAAGAAGAAAAGAGAGAAGAATCAAATAGATGCAATAAAAAATGATAAAGGGGATATCACCACAGACCCCACAGAAATACAAACTACCATCAGAGAATACTATAAACACCTCTACACAAATAAACTAGAAAATCTAGAAGAAATGGATAATTTCCTGGACACTTACACTCTTCCAAGACTAAACCAGGAAGAAGTTGAATCCCTGAATAGACCAATAGCAGGCTCTGAAATTGAGGCAATAATTAATAGCCTACCAACGAAAAAAAGTCCAGGACCAGATGGATTCACAGCTGAATTCTACCAGAGGTACAAGGAGGAGCTGGTACCATTCCTTCTGAAACTATTCCAATCAATAGAAAAAGAGGGAATCCTCCCTAACTCATTTTATGAGGCCAACATCATCCTGATACCAAAGCCTGGCAGAGACACAACAAAAAAAGAGAATTTTAGACCAATATCCCTGATGAACATCGATGCAAAAATCCTCAATAAAATACTGGCAAACCGGATTCAGCAGCACATCAAAAAGCTTATCCACCATGATCAAGTGGGCTTCATCCCTGGGATGCAAGGCTGGTTCAACATTCGCAAATCAATAAACATAATCCAGCATATAAACAGAACCAAACACAAAAACCACATGATTATCTCAATAGATGCAGAAAAGGCTTTTGACAAAATTCAACAGCCCTTCATGCTAAAAACGCTCAATAAATTCGGTATTGATGGAACGTACCTCAAAATAATAAGAGCTATTTATGACAAACCCACAACCAATATCATACTGAATGGGCAAAAACTGGAAAAATTCCCTTTGAAAACTGGCACAAGACAGGGATGCCCTCTCTCACCACTCCTCTTCAACATAGTGTTGGAAGTTCTGGCTAGGGCAATCAGGCAAGTGAAAGAAATCAAGGGTATTCAGTTAGGAAAAGAAGAAGTCAAATTGTCCCTCTTTGCAGATGACATGATTGTATATTTAGAAAACCCCATTGTCTCAGCCCAAAATCTCCTTAAGCTGATAAGCAACTTCAGCAAAGTCTCAGGATACAAAATTAATGTGCAAAAATCACAAGCATTCTTATACACCAGTAACAGACAAACAGAGAGCCAAATCAGGAATGAACTTCCATTTACAATTGCTTCAAAGGGAATCAAATACCTAGGAATCCAACTTACAAGGGATGTAAAGGACCTCTTCAAGGAGAACTACAAACCACTGCTCAGTGAAATAAAAGAGGACACAAACAAATGGAAGAACATACCATGCTCATGGATAGGAAGAATCAATATCGTGAAAATGGCCATACTGCCCAAGGTAATTTATAGATTCAATGCCATCCCCATCAAGCTACCAATGAGTTTCTTCACAGAATTGGAAAAAACTGCTTTAAAGTTCATATGGAACCAAAAAAGAGCCCGCATCTCCAAGACAATCCTAAGTCAAAAGAACAAAGCTGGAGGCATCACGCTACCTGACTTCAAACTATACTACAAGGCTACAGTAACCAAAACAGCATGGTACTGGTACCAAAACAGAGATATAGACCAATGGAACAGAACAGAGTCCTCAGAAATAATACCACACATCCACAGCCATCTGATCTTTGACAAACCTGAGAGAAACAAGAAATGGGGAAAGGATTCCCTATTTAATAAATGGTGCTGGGAAAATTGACTAGCCATAAGTAGAAAGCTGAAACTGGATCCTTTCCTTACTCCTTATATGAAAATTAATTCAAGATGGATTAGAGACTTAAATGTTAGACCTAATACCATAAAAATCCTAGAGGAAAATCTAGGTAGTACCATTTAGGACATAGGCATGGGCAAAGACTTCATGTCTAAAACACCAAAAGCAACAGCAGCAAAAGCCAAAATTGACAAATGGGATCTCATTAAACTAAAGAGCTTCTGCACAGCAAAAGAAACTACCATCAGAGTGAACAGGCAACCTACAGAATGGGAGAACATTTTTGCAATCTACTCATCTGACAAAGGGCTAATATCCAAAACCTACAAAGAACTCAAACAAATTTACAAGAAAAACACAAACAACCCCATCAAAAAGTGGGCAAAGGATATGAACAGACAGTTCTCAAAAGAAGACATTCATACAGCCAACAGATGAGCAATGAAAAAATGCTCATCATCACTGGCCATCAGAGAAATGCAAATCAAAACCACAATGAGATACCATCTCACACCAGTTAGAATGGCGATCATTAAAAAGTCAGGAAACAACAGGTGCTGGAGAGGATGTGGAGAAATAGGAACACTTTTACACTGTTGGTGGGATTGTAAACTAGTTCAACCATTATGGAAAACAGTATGGTGATTCCTCAAGGATCTAGAACTAGATGTACCATATGACCCAGCCATCCCATTACTGGGTATATACCCAAAGGATTATAAATCATGCTGCTATAAAGACACATGCACACGTATGTTCATTGCGGCACTATTCACAATAGCAAAGACTTGGAATCAACCCAAATGTCCATCAGTGACAGACTGGATTAAGAAAATGTGGCACAGATACACCATGGAATACTATGCAGCCATAAAAAAGGATGAGTTTGTGTCCTTTGTAGGGACATGGATGCAGCTGGAAACCATCATTCTTAGCAAACTATCACAAGAACAGAAAATCAAACACCGCATGTTCTCACTCATAGGTGGGAACTGAACAATGAGATCACTTGGACTCAGGAAGGGGAACATCACACACCGGGGCCTATCATGGGGAGTGGTGAGGGGGGAGGGATTGCATTGGGAGTTATACCTGATGTAAATGACGAGTTGATGGGTGCAGCACACCAACATGGCACAAGTATACATATGTAACAAACCTGCACGTTATGCACATGTACCCTACACCTTAAAGTATAATAATAATAAATTAATTTAAAAAAAAAAGAAAATTCCCACTGCCACCAAACTGCCTGGCACTTACAAGCAAACACAGAGAAACAACACAGCACAATGTTAAAGTGTATGTGCTTGGCTGTCAGGCCGCCTGTGTCCTTGGCTGGGCCACCTACTTAATCAAGTAATCCTGGGCAAGTTGCATAACCTCTTTGTACCCTGGTTTCATCATCCATAAAATGAGTGATAATAATAATACGTGTTACATACTGTCGTTATGAGGATTGAATAAATGACAATTTCTAACAGTTTCAAGCAGCATCTGGCCTGGAGTATGCACTAAAATGCTCTCCCCTGTGCACAGAAGGCTTCCTGTAGGACACACTCTAGTATACCAGCTACCTCGCTGCCGTACATATGCCTGGAAGTCCATTTCCCCCATATGGGATGGAGAACTCCCACAGGGTACAAACTGAGTTCTGGTCTTTTCTGAATCCTCAGCACTCACATCACTGCCTCATCTCTTCATTCCACAAATAATTACAGAAGGCTTACTGTGTGCTTGATGTTTCTAGAATCTGCTTCTAGTTTGGTGACCAGATGAACTGCATCATTGCATTTTTCTATAATTGTCTCATGGGTATAATACGTCTTGTCTTTCCAAATAGATGTGTAATGTTCTGGAGAAAAGAGGTAATATCTTAAATTTGTCTCAATTATATTTAAAGATATCTATAATTTTTATTTTTTCTATGAATCGCCCTATTTTGCCAAAGCCAGTGAAAGAAGTGCCAAAGTTAACAATATTGTATTTATACGTCAATAACTTTTTACACCTTTTTCTCTTCAATAGAGGAGATAAAATGTACATATAAACAACTGTCATACAATATAGAAAAGACTGAGTGCTGGGTAAAATGCAGAGGGGATTCAGAAAACGGCAGAATTACTTTTAGTTCTTTACTCATTAACTCATTAAAGTTAAGTACAAGTAATAGAAAGCATTTTGTTAGCTTAAACATAAAAAAAAGGATATGCGTTCAAAAATATACTCATAGAATTCAAGGACAATTGGGCATTACGGGACACCTGAAGCAGAAACTGGCAAACTGAAGAAGTCCTTCCATTTTGGTACAACTGAAAACCATCATCTTCACTTGGTACAACTGAAAACCACCATCTTCACGTGCATCTGTTTCACTTCTTTCTTTTTCTTCAGGTTACCTTTATTGTCTCTCTGCCCTAACGGCACTAGGGTTTATGTGGTATCATTCTAACCACAGCTGACAATAACTGGCCATCTCTTAGTTTGAATTCCAAATCTTGTAGAATTTAACAGACCTGATTTAGGGCCAGAGAAGGGATGCCAGTGAGATGATCAGAGCTCAAAAAAAGATGTCTCTTCAAGGGCTCAGGGATAACTCTGTGGAGGATAAGGTTCTGGAGCCTCAAGGAGGATGTCTGTGCCCTAGAAATAAAAGTATCCACGTGCAAGACTCTCCTCCACTACTTGAGGTCATTTGAGATTCCCCAGAATAAGAGTCTGCTAGAGGTGGCTTCATACTGGCTTCCAAGAACCAATTTTTAAATTTTCAGGAATTTTCTGATCAGTTGTTAAACACAGCCCTATTAAAAATTAAACTATGTAAATTCATAATTAGAAACAATATTAAAAATGAAAGTAAAGCAAGGCACCCATCCAGTAATCCCAGCACTTTGGGAGGTTGAGACAGGAGGATCACTTGAAGCCAGGAGTTCGAGACCAGCTTGGACAACAAAGTGAGACCCTGTCTCTAAAAAACATTTTTAAAAATTACCTGGGTGGTACAGTGGCATGTTCCTGTAGTCTCAGTTACTCAGGAGGCCAAAGTGGGAGGATCGCTTGAGCCTAGCAGTTGGAGGCTGTAGTGAGCTATGATTACATCACTGTACTCCAGCCTGGGCAACAGACCAAGACTCAATTAAAAAAACAAAACAAAACAAAAAAAACCACACAGACTCAAAACTCGTTACTTTCTAATTATTTTTTATATGTTACTATTAGCTATGTCTTAAGATTCTTTTTGTCTGTTGTATCTGCATGGTGGAAAAAATGGCTGTATAATGCTACTGGGGTGCAACTTCACATTCTGTGACATCACATTAGTAGCTTGAAATGAACCAGGTAAGAGTACTTAGCCCATGGAATTGACAAATACTATAAATCAGACCTTGATTTGTTTTTTTGTTTTGTTTTGTTTTTACTATTGCTACTTTTTAATTGTCTAAATGAGGGATTAGCAAACTGTGGTCTAACACAGCTTGCCACTTATTTTTGTAGAATCCACAAGCTGAAATTAATTTTTAGTTTTTAATGGTTAGGGGAGAAAAAGAATGATATTTAATGACATGTGAAAGTTATGTTAATTGTAAATTTTACTGTTTACAGATGAGGCTTTATTGGTACACAGCCATGTTTACTACTATCTATGACTAATCTGTGCTATAATGGCAAAGTTAAGTAATTGCAACAGAGACCACATGGCCTGCAAAGATAAAATATGGTGTGGTTCTTTACAAAAATAGTTTTTCTGATCTGGCCTAGATTGAAGAAAATCAGAAGAAAATGTGAAGTATTCAGATTCTTAAATGTTAAAATTAAGAGTGTTGTGTCTCTTAGTGTTACATTATAATTAGCACAAAAAAATTAAGAAAATATACTTTTGGAATTTAAAAACTGTTATCCAACTCCACAAAGATATCCCTCCAATCACTGACAAACAAATGAAGTTCTGACATCTTTCTTGATTGCTTCACTTTCTTCTAAATGAAAATATTAACCAACATTCATGAAGTTATTTATTTGCTGAATCAGACAATAATCAAACATTTATTCATAAGTTGATATTGTGACATGATTGCTGGCAATAGTATTAAAAACACTAATAGTAAAGGAATGACATTAGGGAAGACGGCAGAGTAGGCAGTGGCAGGAGTTCATCTCTTCACCAAACAGCAATTGTGTTGGCAGGATTTCTCTGATGTAAGTATTTCGGAAAACTGTAGTCTGTTTGAAAGCTTGCAGCTTCCAAGGGAAGTCTTTTCCTATAAATCATGGTTAATTTCAGTCAATTTCAGCAGTTATCATGGTAGCAGCTACCCAGCCACAGCTGCCAAATCTGAGCCCTGTGCCAGTCAGCTGTGCCAACATTCCTAGAGGAACTTATAGCAACTAGGATAGCTAGAAAACACATTGTCCTTTGAAAAACCCTGGGATCAGTTCTAACGTCTGGTGGCTGCTTCTGATTGTGGAGGTATAGACACAGCGGTAAGCTGCCATTGTTGCAAGTCCCACCCAGCGGCTGAAGTGGCTTCCTGGGAATGTAAAGAAACAAAGTTTGTTTTCACCCTTCATTTCTGCCCCCGTTTTTTTCTTTTGCTGAGCTAGATATTTAACGATTAGGACATTGTAAAGCAACTGCACATGTGGAGGAATTTAGAAAGTCACTGCCCATGCCCAGGGAAAGACACCAGCTCAGAATGCTACCCTAAGTTTACACCTCAAGCTGATCCCAGCATAGAGACACCCTATAACAGTTTAAAAACCAAACCAGACAAAAACAAAAACAGAAAAACAGCAAACCCTGGGGAAGGGGTTGAATCTGATTTCCATAGTTGCCACACGATAAGATTCAAATGTCCAGTTTTAAACACTATAAGATTCAAATGTCCAGTTTTAAACAACCACCAAAAGAACCACAAGTCACATAAAGAAATAGGAAAGTATGGTTTACTCAAAGGAAAAAAATAAATCAGAAGAAAATATGGTGTCTTTACTAGACAAAGACATGAAGACAACTGTCTTAAAGACTCTCAAAGGACTAAAGTAAGATATAGATAAACTTAAGAAAATAAGATATGAACAAAATATAAATATCATTAAAGAGATAACATAAAAACAAAACATAAAATTCTGGAGTTTGGAATTACAATAACTGAAATTTTAAAAATTCACTAGAAAAATTTAAAAGCAGATTTGAGCAGGCAGAAGAATCAATCAACTTAAAGACAGATAATTAAAATTTTGAGTCTAAGAAACACACACACAAAAAAAAAAAAAAAAATTGAAGAAAAGTAAACAGAGCCCAAGGACAGTGGAACGTCAAATGGGAATTCTATATCTAGAAAAACTATCCTACAAAAATAAGGTAGAAATTGAAACATTCCTAGATAAACAAAAGCTGAGGGCATTCATTACCACTAGATCTCAAAAGATCTTCAGATTGAAATAAAGGGACATTAAATAGTAAATGAAGGTCATATGAAGAATAAAGATCTCCAGTAAAGGCAAATACATGGACAATTTAAAAATCTAGTTTTATTGTAACATTTGTAACATGATTAAAAAGACAAATGTGTTTTAAAAACCAATTATTACTCTATGTTTTGAGGCTCACAATGTATAAATTATGGGAGCTACAATTCAAGATGAAATTTTGTTGGGGACATAGACAAACCATATCACCATGTCTACAGTGAAAATGTTCAATACCATGTCCTTGCTATCTCATATACCCTATCCTTGCCTCCAAACACTATTTGACAGTTTTTTTTCTTTCAGCAATTTGAATATACTTTTGAATAACTTTCCACACTTTTTGCACTTTGAAACCTTCAAGGTTTCTGAAGAGAAATCTGCTAATAATCTTGTTAAAGGTCCTGCGTGCCTGATGAGTCACTTATCTCTTCCTGCTTTCAAGATTCTCTCTGTCTGTTGATAAGTTTATTATAATGTGTATTGGTGTGGTCTCTTTATTATATCTGGAATTTGTTGAGCTTCTTGGGTTTGTAGATTCATATCTCCCATCATGTTTGGAAAGTTTTTGCACATTATTTCTTCAAATAATCTCTCTGCCCTGATCCTTTATTTATTTATTTTTTTAAGGTTCCCGCAATGCATAGGTTGGTATTCTTGATGACAATGTATAAAGATATAATTTATGATATTAATAACTGAAACCGGATGGGGACAGGGCTGTATCGAAGCAGAATTTTTGTATGCTATTGAAGTTAAGCTACTGTAAATTCAAATTAGTGTTATAACTCTAGGATGTTAAGTGTAATACCCATAGTAACGATAAAAAAAATAACTATAGAATGTACTACACTAAGGAAAATGAGAAAGGAATTAAAACCTTTTCCTACAAAAATCAATGAAACACACAAAAAGAGTAATGGAGGAAATAAGGAACAAAAAAACTATAAGGAATATAGAAAATAAATGCAAAATGTAGAAGTAAACCCTCCTCATTAGTAATTACTTTAACTATAAATGAATTAAAATCTCCAGTCAAAAGACAGAGATTCAAAGAATGAATTTTAAAAAAAAAAGTGATCCAACCATTTGCTGTCTACAAGATACTCACTTTAGCTCCAACACCACAGATAGATTAAAAGTGAAAGGATGAGAAAATATATCATTTCCCTAACTCAGTCTTCTCCAATCACTCTGGAAGACACCTTCCTGCCCACCACCTTCTTTAGCTCTTCCCATTATTAAAAACTATATATATGTATATATAAAACTCCACTAGATTGTAAACACCATGACAGCAGGATTTTTTTTTCCAGTCTGTCTTGCTATCCACAGCACTGGAATAGTGTTTGGAGGCAAGGATAGGGTATATGAGATAGCGAGGACATGGTATTGAACATTTTCACTGTAGACATGGTGATATGGTTTGTCTATGTCCCCAACAAAATTTCATCTTGAATTGTAGCTCCCATAATTCCCACATGTTGGGGGAGGAACCTGGTGGGAGATAATTGAATCATGGAGGCAGTTTCCCCCCATACTGTTCTCATGGTAGTGAGTAAGTCTCACGAAATTTGATGGTTTTATAAGGGGAAACCCCTTTCACTTGGTTCTCATTCTCTTTTTGCCTGCTGCCATGTAAGACGTGCCTTTTGCCTTCTGTCATGATTGTGAGGTCTCCCCAGCCACAGCCACGTGGAATTGTGAGTCCATTACACTTCTTTTTCTTTATAAATTATCCAGTCTCAGGTATGTCTTTATTAGCAGCATGAGAATCAACTAATACATATGGATTTTGTCATTCAAAGGGATATCATTATGTCTGTGAATAGCCAGTTGATAGGGGGATCCTGAAGTCATTTTGAAAGGAATAATCATTTCCAAACTCATGATTTTTTCCAGAGACTACAAATGAGGACAAAGATGAGGTGACATTGATGGTATTTTAAATTGATATTTTAAAAGATGCATCTGTACCTTATTAGCATTTGAGAAATCAGTGGCAGGCAGTGTGCTGCAGAGAGACAGCCAGTGGACAAGAAATAGAAGATCCTTCCTGCGAGGCAAAAAGATGGGGCAAGGCCAGGAGGGAAGTGAGAGGAAAAGGCCAAGAGTGATACAAGCTTTGGCTCTTATGGTGTAACCGAAATACAACTAGGACCCCCCACCCCCACTCCAGGCCTAGCCCCAGCACATACATTTTAATTCAAAGAACTGCACTCTAAAGGAAAATACACATTAAATCAGTTCCAACTCTTACTTAGGGAGAAAATCGCCAAGAAATGTGGAGGGAACTACACTTTTAGTGCACAGTAAATCATGCCACATCCTCTCTATGGGTCTCCTCCACTCTCAAAACTCACCACAGAAATTGCTACTGACCCCACAAACCTCTTTTTCCCTCCTCTCATCTCCTAATCCAAACCTCTCCATGGCCAAGTCCTGCTACTTCCCATTATCCCTCCATTCATCCTCCCTTTCCTCTCCAGCTTTCTTTCTCATGAATAATCTCGTTCTTTCCAATGTAATCCCTATGTCCCACTTGTCCAGTTGTGTCTCTGGCTCACCATTAACTCAGTTCTGCATTATAAAACCCTGAGCTCTGAGCTGACAAAGCTATAATTATCTCTAGAGAGGCAGAGGGAGGTACGGGAAAGGCTGAGACCACAAAACATTAATAATTTTCTTCCCCATCACAGTAGAATAAAGTCTCTTTTCCCTCCCTGGATTTCAAGTGTCTGAAAATATCTAATTTCAAAAGGAGGAGGAGGAAGAACCCCTTGGAAAGACAGAAATACTGGTGAAAAGAGAAATCCCTCTCTTTGACTGGGGATTTCAGCCAAGTGAGCTAAAAGGCCAGGATTCTTTCTAACCGTCCATGCCACAAGATGTAAACGAATCTATTTACTCAGCAAAATATTTCCTTATTACATTTTGAGTAATTTCCGATTGAAAACAAACAGTGCATGTCAAAAAGCTCCAGGAGTCCCTCAGGCCCTCGGGGCTTAGAATGGGCCCATCTCAGTCATCTTTCCTCGGCTTTCAAGAGAGGAAGCCAGACAAGTTTATTTTTACTTTTGTCTTTCTATTTTGATTTACCAAATGCCACTGCTTAATTGAGTTTTGAAAAAGACAAACAAAAACAGCAACCATCTCAGTGTAGACTGACTATAGAACATTTGAGCTGATCTTATCAGACAACGAATTCAACCATATTTTATTTACCAATAGAGATACTGGGAGTAGTCAAGATTACCAACCTTGATGTAGGATGCCCAGCTGTCATTAACTCTTCATCAATTAACCATTGAAAAAGAAACAAAATCATTTCACTTTCCTTTTTTTTTTTTTTTTATACTGATTATCAACACAATTCATTGGCCAATCCACTCTTTCCCTACTGATGTGAAAGACCACTTTTGTCATTTACTGAAGTATATTTAATTCTACGCTGTTATAATAACTTCTGTGTTCTGGCAGTAAAGCCCCAGACTTTTAATTTCTGTGACTGTATGATTAATTTTAACAGCTTGTATGAGATTGGTGCAAAAGTAATTGCAGTTTTTGCTATTAAAAGTAATAAAAGTAGGCCAAAGTGGGCGGATCATGAGGTCAGGAGATCGAGACCATCCTGGCTAACAAGGTGAAACCCCGTCTCTACTAAAAATACAAAAAATGAGCCGGGCATGGTAACAGGCGCCTGTAGTTCCAGCTACTCGGGAGGTTGAGGCAGGAGAATGGCATGAACCCGGGAGGCGGAGCTTGCAGTGAGCAGAGATCGTGCCACTGCACTCCAGCCTGGGCGACAGTGTGAGACTCTGTCTCAAAAAAAAAAAAGTAATGAAAGTAACACATCTACTTTCATATCTACCAGAATGGGTAAAACTAACGAATAAACATAAAGAATCCATACCAACATAAAGTGGTGGTATGGATTCGGAGCAACTAGAGCTCTCAAATACTGCTGGTGGGAATGTAAATTAGAACAGATGTTTCTAAACTGTTTGGCAGTGTCTATTAAAGCTAAACATATGTACTGTATACTCTATGACCCAACATTAACCCTCCTGGCTTTCCCTCTAGTAACAATGAATATTTACTTTCACCAAAAGACATGCGCATGAGTATGATAGCTAAAAACCAGAAAACAACCCGAATGTTTACCACTAGTGAAGAATTTATTTTTTAAAATGTTGGCATATTCATGAAATGGAGCACTGGGAAGCAATGAAAATAATAAACTACTGCTACATGCTGCAATATCAATGAATCTTACAGGCATAATGTTGAATAAAAGCCACACACAAAAGATTAAAAGATTAATCTTATTAATGTTATCAGTTGTATTAATTGATTACATTAACAAGGAATTCAAAATAAACAAAACCAATCTATGGTAATAGAGTTCAGGAGATAGTTGCCTTTTGTTGGATTTACTGACTGAGAGGGGTGCAAGGAAGCCTTCTGGAATGTTGGAAATGTTCTATAACTGGATCTGGATTGTGGTTGTATAGGTGTATACATATGAAAACACTTATTGAGCTGTACACCCAAGATTTGTGCATTTCACTACATTTAGTTATACCTCAATAGTTTTTAAAAATATTGCCTTTTCTTTTATTTTTATTATTTGGGGTAAAATTTAACATCATTTGACTGATTTTGATAAAAATCTCTATTAGGATTTACATATAAAATCAGAGTGCATTTAACATCATTGTAATTTTATTGATTTTAAAAATATTCCTCTTTTAAAATGTTGCTGTTTTCTTCATGTAGGTATAACCCAGATGTCAATTGCACTCAGCAAATATTTTGACATTCTAATTAAATTGCCTTGAACACTCTCCCAAATACAGTGAGAAACCCAGAGGAGGTGAAGCCATGAGGAGAGGTTGAGGTATAGTTTATAAGCTCCCCAGGCAATGTGCAGAATGTCAAGAACCAATAGCCTGGTTGACTTGACTCACTTGGGTCCTGCTGAAAGTCAATAGCTTGAGTGCCAAAAACACAGCACTATTTTGCAGTCAGAAATAAAGAATGAGACCTTTTCATTTGGGCTGGTCAGTTCCCTTAAAAAGAAATCAATGAATCTTCTGCTAGAGAATAACACTGACTGGGTATTCTGGGACCCCAGTGAAGGGAGAGGACCAGAGGTCTCACTATTAAAGATGTTAACTTTCATTTGATCTGCCTGTTTTCAATATGGCACTATATTAGGCTATTTTTTCATTACTATAAATAAATACCTGAGACTGGGCAACTTCTAAGAAAAGAGGTTTAATTGGCTTGCAGTTGGGCAGGCTATACAGGAAGAATTGTGCCAGCATCTGCTCATCTTCTGGGGAGGCCTCAAGAAGCTTACAAGGAGGGACGAAGGTGAAGCAGGAGAAGACAGGTCACATGGCAAAAGCAGGAGCAAGGGATGGGGAGGTGCCACACTTGATAACAACCAGACCTCATGAGAACTTACTCACCATTGCAGGGACAGCACCAAGCCATGAGGGATCTGCCCCTATGACCCAAACAGCTTCTACCAGGCCCCTCCTAAATCTCATGTCCTTCTTATATTGCAAAATGCAATCATACCTTCCCAGTAATCTCCCAAAGTCTTAAATCATTCTAGCATTAACTCAAAAGTCCAAAGTCTCATCTGAGACAAGGCAAGTTCCTTCTATCTATAAGCCTGTAAAATTAAAAAAAAACAAGTTACTTACTTCCAAGATACAATGTGGGTATAGCCTTTGGGTAAACATTCCGGTTTCAAAAGGGAGAAATTGGCCAAAAGAAAGGGGCTGTAGTCCCCACTCAGGTCCAAAACCCAGCAGGGCAGTCATTAAATCTTAAAACTCCAAAATAGTCTCCTTTGACCCCACGTCCCACATTCAGGGCACACTGGTGCAAAAGATGGGCTCCCAAGGGCTTCGGCAGGCACCTCACACTCACTTTTCTGCTTCTGCTGTGTGCCAAGTTCAGGCTGCTAAAATTGGGGAGAAGTCGTGACACAGTAGTATGGGGTCAAGGAAGGATTCAGGAGACTAACTGCTTGGTGTAAGGCCTTTCAACCAACCTTTCCAACTCCAGCCACATCTACACTCCTGTCTTCATAACCTGACACCTAGAATCGGTGAGCTTTTCTGGGGCTATGCGTAGAAACTGGCTCACTCCTTATTGGTTTCTTTGCTCATAGGCTTAGATTTTGACTTTCTCTCTAGAGTTAGTCAGCATTTACTTGCTTCCAAAATGATGGTAATATATCTTGTTTGCTACACCTTCTAGGTGTGTCTTTTTAAAAAGACCATATAATCATTTAAAATCTCAATTTGAGTCTTTGCCATTTTTTTCTTTTTTCTTCAGTACAATTTACATAAGGTGAACAAATCTTAAATGTATAATTAAATGGAGTTTTACATATTCATACACTTGTGTATCCACCTTTCAAGTCAAATTATAGAACATTTCCAGCACCCTGGCAGGATCCCATCTACACCATATTTTAGATTGGGTTCTCTTGGAAGCAGACTCTGAGACTGTTTTGTGTCCAGGATATTTGTTATTGAATAATCATGATCAATACCTGTTGATCATGAGGGAAGGAAGCAGTCCTGGGTAGAAAATGTCAAGGTATCATGCAGGACCCTCAGCCTCAGCCAAACCCACAGAAAGCTCTGGAGCTGAAAGCGTCCGCTGAATTGTCCTGTCCAATGGACAGGTGACTGTCCAAAATGGCCAGTCCTTTGTCTTTATACCCCCACCTGGATCTGTTGTTAGCTGTAAACTGCCTCTGGAAGAGTGCGTGACCCTGGTCAAGGCATGTCTCTGTTGCTGACGCAATCCCTAGGTCAATGACAGCTGATGGCTGTTGGTTGACGGCACTCCTTGCAGCTGAAGGAAGAATCAGGCCTCTTCATGTGTACCACACCCTCCTTGTCAAAAACCCTCCAAGAAAAATATCATTCTAACTCCTTTTACCTTAGATTAGTTTTTATTGATTTTACATTTCTTTTAAATTGAATTACACAGTATGGACTAATTTCATTCTAGTTTATTTTTTTTCAGCATTACATATGTGAATTTCATCATGTTGTTGCATGTAGCAGAAATCATTCCTTTTCATTGCTATATAATATTTCACAGTAAGAACAAACTGCAGTTTATATATCCTTTCTTCCACTGATCTGCATTTGAATTGTTTCCATTTGGGGCTATTAGGAATAATCTTCGCTTTCTCTTTCATTGGTTTCTGCTTTAGCTTTATTTTTCCTTCTTCCTATTTGGTTTTAATTTGCTCTTCACTTTCTAGTTTCTCAGAAAGGAGACTGAAATCATTGATTTTCGACTTTTCTTTTTCTACCCTATTCAATCAAAAGTATAAATTTCCCTTTGGTCAGAAATTGCATTCCATAAGTTTTGAAAATATTTTGTAACTGCTGTTATGACTTCTTTTCTAATGCATGTATCATTGAAGTTGTGGATTTTCTACTTATTTTTCTATTATTGATTTCAAGTTTAATTCTACTGTAGTCAAAGAACATTTTCTTTATGTTCTGAGTCTTTGAAATTTTGGGAGGCTTACACTCTGATCTAGTATAGGCTCTATTTTGGTGAATGTTCCATGTAGGCCGGGCGCAGTGGCTCACGCCTGCAATCCCAGCACTCTGGGAAGCCGAGGTTGGTGGATCACAAGGTCAAGAGATCGAGACCATCCTGGCTAACATGGTGAAACCTCGTCTCTACTAAAAATAAAAAAAAATTAGCCGGACGTAGTGATGGGTGCCTGTAGCCCCAGCTACTTGGGAGGCTGAGGCAGGAGAATGGCATGAACCCAGGAGGCAGAACTTGCAGTGAGCCGAGACCACACCACTGTACTCCAGCCTGCATGACAGAGCAAGACTCTGTCTCAAAAAAAAAGTTTCATATAAACTTGAAAAAAAAAATGTTCTGCAGTTACTGAGTGTGATGCTCTATACTTGTGAATCAGATTCAGATCTTCCATGTTTTTATTAATATTTTTTCTTTATTATTATCAATTGCTGAGAATGATGTATTAAAATCTCTGACTATAATTGTGGATTACCAATTTCTACTTCTGGATCTATGAACTTTTGCTGTACATATTTTAACTACGTTAGGTGCATAGAAATTTAAAATTATCATGTTTCCTTGATGAATTACCTCTCTTATTATGAAAACTCTGTCTCTATTAACATTTCTTTCCATAAGTCCCATCATGTGATATTAATAGAGCTGTATCAACTAACTTTTGTTTAGTGTTTGCATGACATATCTTTTCTCATCCTTTTATTTTTCCATTTTCCTGTGTCCTTATCAATAAGTCTCTCATAAACAGTATTGTATTTAAAGTATGTCTCTTGCAAACAGCATATAGTAGTCTCTTTTTAAACCAAATTGGCCCATTCATCTAGCAAAGGAAAGAGCTAGTAATTGCAAGTTCACTTCACAATATTCACTTCACAATTAGAATTTCAACTCATCTAAGTCTCTTTGTTTCCACAATTCTCCTGTCTTTAAAAATATAATTTTGGAAAATCTTGGGATTCTTCTTTAGTTATTGCAGCCAGAGCATTGGGCTATTATGACCTATTACATCCTTCCATGAACCGCAAGCCTCTGTCTTGTCATTTAATAGCAAGGGTTTTTGTTTGTTTTGTTTGTTTTTGTTGTTGGTTTTTGTTTTTAGAGACAGGGTCTCTTTCTATCATTCAGGCTGCAGTGCAGTGGAGCAATTATAGCTCGGTATAACCTCAAGCTCCTGGCCAGAACCTATCCTCTGCCTCCCAAGTAGCTAGGATTATAGGAACGTGCCACCATGCCCAGATTTTTATTTATTTATTTATTTATTTGTTTTAGAGACAGGGTCTTGCGATTTTGCCCAGGCTGGTCTGGAACTCCTGGCCTCAAGTGACTCTCCCTCTTTGGCCTTCCAAAGCACTGAGATTACAGATGTGAGTCATTTTGCCTGACCTAATAGCAAGTTTAACTATACACATTCAATGTGATAACTGCTTTATTTGATCTAAATTCTATTATCTTATTTCATGGTTTGTGGCTATTTTTCATTTTACTTTTTGATAGATTTATCTTTTTAACTCTAATAATACAGATATTCTATTGTATACCCCCAGAAGTCACATGGCCCCCCCTCGATACCTAAACACAAAACGAACAAAACTATTGACTCTCTCAACTGTATTCAATAAGAAATTGAACGCCCTCTCCGAGATTGCAGGGGCTTACATTTTCATGGAGAATATTGCTTCTGAATGTTTGTGTCTTCCATTCTGAACATGTCTAGCATTGATTCCCATAGCATGATCCCTGCAGCTTCATTCTGGCCCAGATGTGTTCCCTATTCCCTTTTCTCATACCGCCCCCCCCCAACCTCCTAATCACTCTAAACCTGTTTTTTTATTTGCTTATTATTATTTTTTAAGACAGAGTCTCACTGTCTCCCAGGAGTGCAGTGGCACCATCATAGCTCACTGTAGCCTCTAACTCCTGGGCTCAACTGATCCTCCCACCTCAGCCTCCCTAGTAGCTTGAAATACAGACACACACCACCACGCCTGGCTAATCTTTTTTTTTTTTTTCAATTTTTTTTTTTTTAAGAGATGGGATCTTGCTATGTTGCCCAGGCCAGACTTGAACTCCTTGCTTCAAGCAATCTTCCTGCCTCAGCTTCCCAAAGCACTAGGATTATAGGCATGAGCTACCATGCCTAACCTCAAACCTTATACTAAGCTTTTTTTTTTTTACCTCCAAACCTTCTGTAAAGTCTTTTCTGAAGACTTGAGGTAATGAATAATGAATTATAGCCAAGCAATCAATGTATTATCAAGTGAGGTGAATCTCCTCCTAAAAGTTCTTTGATCATCCTGGCCTTACAGATCACTCAGAAGTCACCTTTTTCCACAGGGAACTGTTCTCTTAACTTGCTAAGTAGACCTCTTTCTCTCAATAGACCTCAAATTTTGTGTAGGCAGCCTTTTAGCTCTTCACTTCTATTCAATTGTACCCACCTCTGTAGATCCAAAACCTGATTGGCACATTAAGCTAGAAAAGGGACATGTATCTCTTCACTTCTATTCAATTCTACCCACCTCTGTAGATCCAAAAACTGATTGGCACATTAAGCTAGCAAAGGGACATGTATCTCTGTGTTGTATGCTTACCAGCCCCAAGGTATTTGCTTGTGATTTTCAGTTTCAGTCTTTCCTCCCAAATTATCTCTGTATTAATAGAAACAATCAATAGAAAGACTGCTTTTTCCCACTGACTTGATTTACGCTGTAATTCTTTTCTCTCTCTCTATTCCTTTGTTTGTTCTATAAAAAGTTGCCTTTCAATAAAAGTCAAGCCTAAATTCTTGATCATAATTAAGCAAGAAATTATATCTATTCACTGTTCTCCCCTCCCATTATGTAAAACAAGACATTTAACAGTCTTTTATCTCACATATCCCCATCAGGGTCAACTCTGTCTCCACTCTTTGCTCTTTTCTAATTGATATACTTGCTTTTGTAGAAACCAGGTAAATATTGATGCTGACTTCTGTGTTGCATATTTATTCGTTTGTTTCAGTGGGAATTAGGAAGGAGAAAGGAAATTACCTGCCAGCTTAAATGCAAGGATCATCTTGACCTAGAAATCTTTTTTTTTTTTTTCCTGAGATGGAGTCTTGCTCTGTTACCCAGGCTGGAATGCAATGGTGTGACCTCAGCTCACTGCAACCTCCGCCTCCCAGGTTCAAGCAATTCTCCTGCCCCAGCCTCCTGAATAGCTGGGATTACAGACGTCCACCACGATGCCTGGTAAACTTTTTGTGTTTTCGATAGAGATAGGGTTTCATCATGTTTACTAGGCTGGTCTCAAACTCCTGACCTCAGGTGATCTGCCCGCCTCAGCCTCCCAAAGTGCTGGGATTACAGGCGTGAACCACCGCACCTGGTCTAGAAATCTTTAAACTTACTTTTACTGAAGCAAGGTTTCATATTATAATTCATTCCTTAGATTATATTATATCCAATTTTTAAGTATAAGTTGGTGCTCTTACCCCAATCCTACCTAATTTACTCCTTCAAGTTTCTCCCCTTACACTAACCCTCCCATCACAATTTTAGGCCCTCATCCTTGCACTTGCCTAGGAAAAGTCTATTAACAAAATGCAACTTTACTTGAATATTCACCCCAGTCTGTTTTTATTTTTAAATGCCTGCAATCTTTCCACTGCTTAACACAGACTTTATTCCAAAACTCTGTTTAAAATTGATTTTTTTTGGTAAATTAAATGCACCAGCAGAGCTATTATTTAAGAGAAGCTTTCAGTGAATCATTTTGCAAAATAAAGGATTTTTTTTTTTTGGCAATATGTATTAACTCCTATCCCAACCATTTCCACCTCCTCTTCCCACTCACAACAATAACAAAAAAAATCTGTTTTGTAAATTTGGATTTTTGAATAGTAAATGGAACTTACCATATTTCATTTTAAAACCAAATGTAAACATTTACAGACTCTGCCCTGTAACTCTCTCATATCCATATAAATAATTATGCCTTTTCTGTACTTGAGAACTTACTATTTCTTTTCACTGCTTTCACTTTCTTTCTTCTTTTCTTTTTTTTTCCAGATCGTATAGATGCTTAAAGGGAGCTGAAACAAGAGATGAGAAAGATCAAGAGAAATAATTGTTTTTCTTTGTAAATCTTACAAACCTTTTAATTTTTCCTCCTAGGCTCAAAGCTCCTTTAACTTTGTTCTGTCATTATTATTGGCCTCTCAGAGATAAAGCAAACGTGCTAAATAGCATGTCCACACTGGCAGAGTTTTATGCTTGCTGCACTTTCAGGCAATGAAATCGGCAGCCTAGAAAATTCAATTCATTGCTAGAGTTCAATTTCTGGCAAAAACCACTGCTCCAACATGAATGTCCATTCCCATTTCAGGTATTTCTTGGCATGGTACTTTTCCCAGCACTGAACCCTTGATGTCGTTAGTAATGATGACTATTATGGGGATAAAGGATCCAAAAATGAGAAAAACTTTCAGTGAAAGATAAGCTTTTGCAGTTATCCAAGAAACACAATGAAGAGGTGTTATTGAGCCAAGGTGCTCACTAATAGGACCTGCTTCTGATGATTAAGGGCGAGTGTTCAGTAGGCTTCATGCTGAAGTAATTAGCGGAATTTTTTATTATATTCTGACAAGTTCAATACAGAGTTGTTTGGTTACTCTCTACACTTGGAACGCACATGGAAAACACATGTGTCATTGACTGGAGTTTGTTCCACTCTAGAAGTGTTGATAAAATACTTTTTTAAATGTAACTCACAAGCCTGTAACATTCCTCAGCGCTACAGGATGCAAACCCACCTCCTAGTCAAAGGGTGAGATCTTTGGGGAGAACGCCATTGCTACCACGCTGTCTCTAACACTCCAAACCAGTACTACCCCGCCCCAGCCATGACCTTGGACTCAACCCGAGCCATTTTCTGGGAGTCTACTCAGCACAGGAAAGCTCTGTGTTCCAGACAGGGAAGATACCGCACTGGAGCTTGCTCTCATTCCCTTCTTCTTCCAGCTCTTGCAAGGGTTCTGTGTTCCTGGAATCTGAGCACCAGGCTACCAGCAGAATCTACATCTAAATCTTAGAAGGCAGTAACATATATAAACAGCTAATGAACATAGAGTAAGTGAAATCACCAAGTCTTTGTGATTCCTCTCTCTCAGTAGTTATCATTTATCTTGAATCTATCCATTATCACTGTGAGTATTTTAATCCTGACTACCATCATCTCTACCTCGGATGAATACAATAATCTCCTAAAACATCTCTTGCCTCCAGCATTATTTTCTTCCACTGTGGCCAAAATAATCTTCCTCAAATGCAAATGTTGATCATATTTCTTTCCTTCTGGAAACATTTCACTGGCTCCTTGGACCTATCTTCAGGATTAAGTTTAAATACCTTGGCATGGATTAACTGGGGTGACAGATCATTAGTTGTCTAAACAAATCACTTTTTTTTAAGAGATGGGTCTTGTTCTGTCACCCACGTTGGAGTGCAGTGGTGTGATCATAGCTCACTGCAGCCTCAGATTTCTGAGCTCAATCAGTTCTCCTGCCTCAGCCTCCCAAATGCTGAGATTACAGGCGTGAGCCACTGCACCCAGCCAAACCAATCTTTACTGAATGTCAAGGAGGGAAGACGATAATAGTTATGCTGAGACCACAGGTGCAAATAGAGTCTCTCCTAGGGCAAACTGATATGCATAGTCACCCAGAGCACAAACGGACATATCTTCATGATCTAATCCCAGCTAATCTCTCCAACTTCACCTCCCAGTCTTTTCCTCTTTTTGCATATGTTATTCACACTGCCTTGAATTCTATTCTCCTTATCACTGGCCGCTTCACCTAGACAGCTCTGAATTAGAACCTCATCCCTGCTGAGGCTCCTCTCGTTTTCGGAAGCAGCCCTAACGTCTTTTTCTTTTTCTTTTTTTTTATTTTGAGACAGAATCTCTCACTCCATCACCCAGGCTGGAGTGCAGTGGTATGATCTCGGCTCACTGCAACCTCCACCTTCTGGGTTCAAGAAATTCTTGTGCCTCAGCCTCCTGAGTAGCTGGGATTATAGGGGCCCGCCTATAATCCCAGGTGGCTAATTTTTGTGTTTTTAGTAGAGATGGCTTTTCACCGCGTTGACCAGGCTGGTCTTAAGCCCTAACCTCTTGAAACCGAGAGAAGTGCTCCACTTTGGATGCCCTCTCACTTTCTGTACTTTCCAGTCCTGGCAGTGATGATAGCATGTTATTTGTCTTTTTGCCCAGTGCATCATCACCATTTGTGTATCTCCCCATAGATGGTGCTAAATTCTTTGAGAGTAAACATTCTGGAATTGGTTGACTCTCAATACATATGAGTGAATGAATGAACTGCAAGTGCCACTGGAATTGGGAGGGGAGAGATCTGGAGAGCTTGCAGGGAGATGGTATTTGAGTCTGTCCCTGAAGACTGGGTAACATCTGGGAGCCTTGGGAGGCTGGAGGCACAGTCAAGGAAGTGAAGCCGAGACTGCTGCTGAGGATAGCATGGGCCTGGCACATCACAGCACTGGGGACTTGAGCTGGCTTTGCCCTGAAGTTCTGGCACAAGATAAATCACCCTCATCTTCAGTAGCTAACAAGAAAAACTACATACCCACCAAAACTAAAAATAAATAAATAAATAAATAATAAAATGTAATGAATAAGAAGGAGAAGATGATACCTGCAAAAGAAGTTGAGTGAGATTTCCGGGCGCTACTAACATTCTTCTCCATGGCCGAGAAGTTGGTCACACCGATGTGTTCAATTTGAGAAACAAAAAGTTTAAAATTAAAATGAGTCAATTCTCTCTAAATCGCTTTTCCAAACTGGATAACTGGAGACTCATGGGGTGTTAAATATAAAAGGCTGAGCCCAGCATCCTTTGCTGTAGCCGTAGGTAGCATGACTCTGGAAAGCCTGCCTTAGGGCTAAAGGTGTCCCAAAGCCTTTTCGACTTGCACCACCAGCACCACATCAGGAGGGTGCTGCAATGCTCCCCGACAGAACAAATTGAAATAAGCCAGCTTGCCCAGTGCTTAGGTGCAGGTTTAATTCTTCTAAGATATGCCTTCATTTTTGTTAATTGCACATGTGTTTCCAATGAAAATTCCAAATGTGTGTTTGAGCTCCCCACCCTTTCTGGGATAGTCATAAACATGCTACAATATACCCTGTGTATGTGCATTAGAATTCAATTTGCAATGCGCATCGCCAGACATGCATATTTATGGCTGTGCATCTCTGCTCTGTGGACTCCTGCCCGTCTCCTCCCCAGCCCCATGCCCCTCATTTCCATTTTTTGTTTTGCTGGAAGCTGACTTGCCCCAAGAGGCCTGGGATTTTCCCTGGCCCATCCCCATGGTTTTAAAATGACACCAGCTGCTGACATGCAGTGGCAGCTCGGCTTCATTACAGATGTAGATTCTGTCTAGTGATGCTGGCCCCTGTCCCTGTTTGAAGAGAGCCCTGCCCAGACAGAGCTGCATAAGAACAGACAGGGGACAACTGCTGCTCTTTGTTTGAACGTAGATTCTGCGGTGCCTTGATTGTCCCACACTGTCAGACAAGGTGAGCCCAGCCCAGTCAGGAAGGGCTCAGCACAAGCCAGCCTGGCTCCAGGGCAGAGGAGAGAGAGAGCACAGCGTGTAAAGGGGGCCTTCTCTGCCTTCCTCTGCCCCTCCACCCCCCTCCCTGTCCTCACTGCCTGCCTCACCGCCCCTTCCTCCACCTTGAAGGTCTAATGGGGAATCATTTCCCAACAGAAAAGTCAACTGGAATTGTGAAACAGAAGCCATTTTAAAAGAACCCGGCTCTGCATTTTATTATTTTTCCAGGGAAAACAGGTTTTGCCTTGGCCAGGCCTTGGTGCCACGGTAGGATATGGCTTGTGACAGCTCTGAAAAGCATTCAGAACAGTAAACACGGGCCTGGCCGCAGCACCCTAATTTAAACCGGGGGCATTCTAGGCAGGCAGTGTTTACCACTGCACTCTCAGCACAAGCGACTTTATTTCAGAGGAAATCATTTCTTTCCAATCAGAGACACAGAGAGAGACCATATAAGAAGGAAAAAAGTTTGGTTTCAATCTGTGAAATTGGTTCCCCTGGGGGAAACTTTAATTCTTGTCAAATGTTTAGGGAGAGTGCAAAAGAGAAATTTTCCACGTTTGCAGACGCGTTCTGTGACTCTGCAGCTCCAGGTCTCTGTGCAAAGCTTCTCACTCCTGTTTTGGGTGTTTCTGGAGTGAACGAGCCCTGGGATGGTCTGAGAAAGAGGAATTCAAGGATGTCTGGCGAGACGATAGAGTGGCCATCCAGCCACAGTCTGCACAAGTCACCTTGTCTGGTTAAGGGGAGGGGTCTGGGGCAGGGACCAGACCCAGAGGAGTGGAAGACTGCACTTAGGATCCGAGCAGCCCCTGCCTAAGCAGATCAAGAGCAAAGACAGACAAATCTGAGAAAAGTCGTCTAGTAAAATTCCTTTTCACCTTTCTTTCTTCTGTCCTGGGCATCTCCGTGCCAGCGCAGGAGACCTTGACGCCCCCAGTGAGGGGGTTAGAAGCACAGTGCACTCCATTGAGGCTGTCAGGCCATATAAACGAAGCCTTGGTTATGGTCGTCAAAAACACATTTCCCAGCTCTCATTTCTTAAATCCACTGCCCTTGGGATAGAAGTCAGAAAGTCTAATTATAAAAGGTGACTTCAGGGCACTTCTGGGCATCACCGGTGTTTTGAAGAGGAAGGGGAGTTTCGGTGGGGAGATCTGGCAACGGCAGCAAGGAAATGGAAGTGCTACAGACGCTTTCCTCCAAAAAATAAATAAGTCCACAGTTAAGTAGACTGTTATTCTGTTATTCTGTAGAGAAACAAAAGCTGTGAAGCCCCGCAGTTTAAATTGAGATGGGCTATGAAATGAGACCGTATTAGATTCCCTCTAAGATGCAGACAAACCCTCAACCCTGGGGGCATTCAGAAGAGTTTGGGGGTCACATCATTCTGGCACCATCCCCAGGGGCAGCTGGCTTCGCTTAGCCTCTGGAACACACTCAGGTGACCACCTTCCTGGGTTACCTTCTGCTCACTGCCCCAGCCTCTCGGCTGAACTATATTCTGCCATCTTTCCCATCGCCTCCATCCCACACTGTTGTTTTTAATGTGTGTAATTTCTATCTTCCTAGCTGGACTGGTAACAACCCGAGGGCAGGGCTTGCCTGCGCTGCTCACCTCTGAATCTTGTGTGCCTACTGTGGACTGGCATATAGTAAGTATATCATGACTCTGCTGAATGAATGAATGAATGAATGAATGAGCCTTCCTGCTTGCTGCTCATGATGATGGCTCTTGGAAAAGGCAATGAGAAAAAGAAGAGGTGGAGGTTTTGAAAAATCACAACTTTTGGGCATCGGGTATGTCTGTAAACCCAATTACTCAAGAGGCTAAGGTGGAAGGATCACTCAAGCCCAGGAGTTGGAGGCTGCAGTGAGCTGATTGCACCAGTGTACTCCAGCCTTGGCAACAGAGTGAGATCCTTAAAACAAAACAAACAAAAAAAACACCTTAACTGGTCTAACTTAGGTTAGCATCATCTAGAAACTACCTTTGAAGGCAAAAAATCCTTTGAGACCATTTCAATTCTAGCTAAAAGAAGCCTGACCTGGGGAACATTGAAGATTCCCATCGTGCCACAGGCATTCCCATGTTTGCCCACGTTAGAGTGTAGGGTTGGGGAGGTGGTTGTGGATGGAGAGTAGAGAGGCACAAACAATGTTTAATGTGAAGAGAAGAGTCAACTCTGCAAAATAAGAGCCTCCCAGGCAATGTGATGACACCAAGAACTGGCGTTACTGCAAATTCCCTTTACTCATTCTTTTGGGTTAAGGCACAGAAAGCTACCATTAAATAGAGGTGTCATACTGGAAAGGAATTAGGTAAATTCTTTGATGGTCAATAAAAGGCATCTTGGTACTACTCTGTCATTTAGAAGGAGTTCCAGGCTGGGCACAGTGGCTCACGAACCTGTAATCTCAGTGCTTTGGGAGGCCAAGGCAGGAGGATGACTTGAGCACAGGAGTTCAAGACCAGCCTGGGCAATACAATGAGACCCCATCTCTACAAAAAACTTAAAACTTAGCCGGGCATGGAGGTGCACACCCGTAGTCACAGCTACTCAGGAGGCTGAGTGGCAGGATGGCTTGAGCCAAGGAGTTTGAGGCTGCAGTGAGCTATGATCATGCCTCAGAACTCCAGCCTGGGTGACAGAGCAAGATCCTGCTTGGAAAAAAAAGCAGGGTGTAGGGGCCAAAGGGAAGCCAAGGAAGATGCCAGCAACAAAGGCAGCTAACCAAATGGGTTTACAAGGAGTTTCTTTTCTACTTAGAAAAGAAAATTTCTATTGGCAGAGCCACCATAGCTTCCTATAGGGAAGTCTCTGTATGCTAGATTTACTCTCGTTTTTGCCAGCATCTCCAGGTTGATGAGAAAACTGTGGTGGACATGCTATGCAATAATTTCAGCAAAACCTGTGATGAAATATTTAACAATCTTTTTATAGAAAGTATGGTGAAAGAGGGGCTGGATTGGAAACTGATGAACAATTGAATCTGAAGACTGATTCTTGGCCTGATACCATCCAGGGATTAGTTTCTAAAACTTCAACTTTTTCATCAGTGACTTTTATGAAGACACAAAATACATTTCATAAAGATAACAAATAACCACAAGGGACTGGTTCCAGGACCTCTCCATATCCAAATCTGAGGATGCGCAAGTCCCTGATAAAAAATAACGTAGTATTTGCACATAACCTACACACACCCTTCCGTATACTTTAAATCATCTGTAGATTACTTATGATACCAAATACAGAAATGCTATGTAAATTATTATCATGCTTTATTGTTTTTCTGTTTGTATTATTTTTATTGTTGAATGGTTATTTTTTATTGCTTTTTTTCAAATATTTTCCATCCATGGTTGGTTGAATATAAGAATGTAAAATCTGCAGAGGGGAGGGCCCACTGTGTCAACAATGCAAGTAAAAAAATTCAAGACAGATAGCCAGGACTATAGAATACAGAGTCAAAATTCAAAATGCTGTCAACAATCTCATAACCAGCTAAAACTGATGGAATGAATCTCAACAGAGAAGAGATGTAAAGTCTTCCATTTGTTCTCCAAAAATAAATCACAGAAAAACAGAATGGAGGATACTCAGGTTGGCATAGACTCCTATGAAGAAGATGGGAGGATTCAGAAGAACTAGAATGAACGCACAGGAAGAAGACTGAACAGAGTATGTTCTGAAAAATATGAGAAATGACTGAAAAAAATGGATGAGCAGCTTGGGATCATCGTTTGATGATATGGGAGCGTTCTCTACAAATATTTAAAGGACTGTCTTATCAAGAGGAAGACATTTTTGCAGAAGAATTCTTCCTTCTTCAGGACAGGCAGGGAGACAGACTCGTTCAACGAGAGAATGGCCTTCCTTGCAGTTCCAGCTGTTTAACAGTGAATGATATGGGCTGCCTTGCAAAGCATGAGCTCTCTGTGGTGGCAAAATCAAAGTCATCTGCAGACAGATACTTTGCAGACAGAAATTATAGCACTTAATTATCTATAGAACAAAGAGCTACAATAGACAAGTTTGATGAGAATGCACATTCCTGGGAAATAATGACTAGTGAATAAAACACGAAAGCAAAGACCAAGCGGACAAGATGTTTTGTGCATGGAATGTTGATGTGGGTGTTTCACTCTGGACAAAGAAAACTGAGTAATGGGTTTGAAGTAACGGGCAGTGGTTGAGGAGGGTCCACTGCTGGGAGTTCTCAAGGGGCACGGTGGCCTGGCATTTTAAGTGACTTCCAAGGTTCGTCTCAGCCTTTTGATTTTGGGTAGTTTTTTTTAATCCCTTTCCCTCCTTTGGCTTTGGCAAGAACACATATCATTAGGTCGCTGAGTTTTCTTTGTGAATCACTCATAGAACAAGAAATTGCTCTGCCATGTCATAAAATATTTTTCCACTGAAAGACACAAAAGAATTTGTTATGAACACAGAGAACCCTGACATGCCCTCCTCTCGTCAGCAGTCCCAGAAATTGTCTGAAAGAAAGAGTGGGAAGAGGGAAGACAGAAAGGGGTGTTTCCATACTCTTAAGGCCCAGCGCTCTTCTGGACAGGTCTGATTCAATCTGTCTGGCTGGTCTCATGAAACATTCTATTTTGTACCTTCTGGGGCTGTTGAAGAAGGCAGGAGCGGAGATTTATAACAACAGTTGTTCATTCCAGCCCAACTGGTTTGGCACGGGGAGGAGCTATATTTTTCAGAACAGCTTTTCAACATTCCTGCATGAGTTGAAATGCATGAAAATTTCAGTTTTGAAACAACCAGATGTTTTTGTCAGTGAAGAAAGAGATGACCCAAAGGAGACTGGGACAACAAACTCAGGACTTGGGGGAGGAAAACAGTTCTGCCCAGAGCTCATGTCTTTCTCAGAGCTCCAACCAGCCATTTGCCGTGATTAGCCTACTTGTACCGAAGCCAGACTCCACTTAGCATTTTCCTTCCCAAGGATCCCACTTGGGCTGCAATGCTACGGATGGTTTGGGAGTAAAAGAAGCAGCCTACTGTCTTCACTGGAAACTCAAGGAGAGGGAAGGGTTGATGGCCAGTAACCCCTCATGACAGAACTGGCCCAGATGAAGCAGATAGACAACGGGCTGCAGAATGTAGTGGAAATAACACTACACTTGGCAGTGGGACCCTGGGTTTCCCAGCTACAGATTTTGTCATTTCTTTGAGGTCATTTCTCTGACGAGGGGCTGGGAACAGATGAACCTTAGCACTGTGTCCAGCCCCCTGCATCAGTAAACCCCACTCCCTAACTTCTATCTTCCTTACAAATAGATAATACATTGAAATTGAACATGAGGAAATCACTTTTTCAATGATCAGTTAGCAGATAAAAAATATAATTTTTTTCAATAAAGGTGGCATTTCCTAATTTGAAAATTATAATTACTTCAGTAGATTCAGTGAAGTAAACCTCTATTATTACAGTGACTATAGTCACAGGGGATTTTTGAAAATAGTCACGATTTTGAATATTCTGACTGGCTCTCAAATGGTGAGTTCTAACATTCAGTTAAGAAAATATGGCTAATTACTTATAAATGCTGGTTGGAAATGGAGAGAGGTAGGAGAGTATAGAGTTTTCATTTCCCATGACTGTTCTTGTTCTTAGTATAAGGTTTTCTTGTCAATTTTTTTGGAGGGGTGACATGGTTTGGATTTGTGTCCCCACCCAAATCTCAGGTTGACTTGTAATCCCCAGTGTTGGAGGAGGGGCCAGGTGGGAGGTGATTGGATCATGGGGGCGGAATTCCTCCTTGTGGTTCTCATGATAATGAGTGAGTTCTCACCAGATCTGTTCGTTTAAACATGTGTAGCATGCCCACCCACCCCCTCTCTCTCTCCTGCTCCAGCCATGTAGGACGTGTGGGTTTCCCCTTCGCCTTCTGCCATGATTGTAAGTTTCCTGAGGCCTCCCCAACCATGCTTCCTGTAGAGCCCATGGAACTCTGAACCCATTAAACTTCTCTTCTTTATAAATTGCCCAGTCTCAGATAGTTCTTTATAGATATGTGACAATGGACTCATACGGGAGGTTCTTAAGCAAGAAGAGCCCAGGAGTCATGCGTCTCCTCTCTCCTGGTCTCCAGGCTTCCTGAGTCCCAGTCGGCATGTCCAAGACATTGGGCTGCACTAGGTATCTATCTGCTGCAGCAGGCGAGAGCCAAGAATGCCAGGCATCCTGACTGATGCTTCTTGGTGGTCTGGAACCTGCCACCATTTCCACGCTTGCTACTTCTTTCTTCTGTTTTTCAAAATCCTGCTTTGTTATAAGAAGAAAAAGAACCAGAAAGCAGATGCAACTGAGACTAATTTGGATGGGGGAGCTTTGAAGCTGCCTGTCTTCATTTGTCCCCGCCATAGGCCACACGGGTTTGACTTCCAGAGCCACACGTCAGACTCTGGTGCTGTGTTTTGCCTGACAATCCGTAGTTTCCCAGGCAGCTCCCCCACTGCTTTCCAAGGGCGACCAGCACGGGGTGATTCGTTTAACATTACTCTTGTAAAGTTGCTGCCTCTCCGAGAGCCGCGTCAGCATGCCTCCCTCTTCTTCAGAGGGAGCCAAGAGAAGCTATTAAAAATGTGTTTGAAATTACACATTCCCCACTCTCCTTGACAGAGGAACTTTGCAAAGCTCGTTAAGAGAGCTGGAGAAAATTCCACAGCACATTTCTGGGTTTATGGTTATTATTTTGCATGTGCTGCTGAGCTAATAGAATATGACTTTGGACATCCATGATCCAAGGGAAAATGGCCGCCTAAGTCTAGAGGCTTTAAAACCAGAACAGCAGAGATGGCTACCATTTTGGCCATTCACCCCCTCTTGCTCTACTTGCAGACTTAGTGAAAGAGATGAGAGCCAAGGGAACAAAGACAAAGAGGAAAGGAATAAATTAAGCAGATTTTGGAACTACTCCTCCTTCTCCCTACTCCTCTTTTCTCCCTGCCTGCCACCTTTTCTTTTTTGCCCTTTCAAATGTTGGATGGGCTGATTTAAGCTTATTTTACAGCTTTTCTCCAACTCCATAACACTGAGCTCAACCAGAGCTGGACTGAGACTTGTAAATCATCTCCTAGAGGAGCCTCGCTAAGTGGAAGCAGCCTGTTCAATTCCATTTTCTCCTCCGGTTACCATCGATGACCTCTAGACATCTCAATTTCTTACATAATCCTCAAGCAAGCAACGCCACTGCTCCATTGCCTCTTTTGGAAAGAATGCTACTCCTGACCTTCTCCCTTGCTGGTGTGCTAGCATGACAATGTGAGAACCAGCCTGGCTCTGATCAGGAACCACCACATCGGACCCCCAGACCACAGAGCTCATGGTTTTATAGTTTCTCCAGGAGATTTGCATGTCTGGTGAATGTATTGCTGAACAGACACATTAGAAGTGAAGTTCACTACCACCTCATTGAAACTGATCCTTTCCTATAAAAACAATGGAGTCGCGTGACATTTCCGTTGAGCGAAATGTGAAACAATACCATTTGACCTTAAAGCCATGTAAATAACTTTAACAAGCAAAAGCTAAAACATACTGGGTACATCTAACAAGAAACATGTATTGAGAAATCTAGCATGTGGGGGAACTTCAGTGGAACTTTTTAAATCCAGTAGAAATGGCAACCAAACAGCTCAGAAATACCTGATTTCTAGGGTGTTATAAATTTCTGAAACAAAGATTGGAGGATTTATCCCTAGTGCTATGACTATAACTTCATCTTAATTTGAGATGCCATTGCTAACCAAGCTGGCTGCCCCTTGAAGGATGAACATCATAGTTTGCTTTTCATATTGAATTCAGATTCTTTCAGTTCGAAGAAACATAAAAAGAAAGATAATGTTTCTATTCTATTAGATCAAATATTATATCTTTTGATAAGATAAATGCTGAATTCTTAATAGGACACTATGCAGCCAACACCAAAAAGATTCTTTATTCTGCAAAATTTTAAGCACAAGTTCAGATCAAAGACTTAAAAGACAATTTCCAAAAAACAATTCCAAAACTGCATTAGTCTAAAAAGACCTTTTTCCAAAACTCTGTTGTAAGTTTTTTGTCTCCGTGAATATGTTTTTCTTTCCATTTCAATTTTTACGTAAAGCAAGGACCAATCTTTACTTGCAAGAATATCTCAGAAAACATTTTCATCCAGAATATGTTTTCTTCTTAGCTTCTAAGCACACTTACCCCCCAAAGTGGGATCCTTTTCTTTGTTATAATTTCTTCCTCTCGGATCCGACCCTTTGACCTGAAACTCTGCGATTTTCAAATCCACATCAACGTTTTATTTAGGTAATTGTTCAAGATGCACAGGCTGTACACATCTCTGCCTTGGCAGAGTTAGCACTTAGCATGCATCCCCAGGGCTCCAAAGAGAGATATAAGAGGGATGTTTGCTCTTTTTGTTTAAGAATCCCTGCCAGGCCCTGTGGCTCACACCTGTAATCCCAGCACTTTGGGAGGCCGAGGCTGGCGGATCACTAGGTCAGGAGATCGAGACCATCCTGGCTAACACAGTGAAACCCCGTCTCTACTAAAAATATAAAACTTAGCCGGGCGAGGTGGCGGACGCCTGTAGTCCCAGCTACTCGGGAGGCTGAGGCAGGAGAATGGCGGGAACCCGGGAGGCGGAGCTTGCAGTGAGCTGAGATTGCACCACTGCACTCCAGCTTGGGCTACCGAGCCAGACTCTGTCTCAAAAAAAAAAGCCCATGGGACACTCGATGACTTGAGAGCTTGGGACGCCTGGCCTATGGCACACAGAGGTTGCCTCATGTGCAGGGCTCCAGTGCTCACACCTCTGCCCAACTATAGGGTGGCAGTTGGTAATTCAGACCTGTGAGAAACAAACAACTTATGCATCTAGTGTGGCAGCTGGACCTTGAGCTTTTGGTCCAGAGAACTGGCATTTTCTAACGGGCCAAACGGAAGTCTGTCTACGATTCCGGACAAGAAATCCTTTCCTTGAAATGTACAGGTAATCCAGGCATGGAGGGCAGGAATAGTCACCTGGGTGCTTCATTCATTTTGATGTAAAGACAGCTGCAAAGAAACCCTCCCTTGCAATCACTGAGCCCTACGAGTCAGGTAACAATGGATTTCCCCAGGTGAGAGCATGGGAAACCTGAAGCAGCTCTTAAATCTCCAGGCTCCACTTAATGTTACTGCTTTCCACCAGCTCTGCTTTAAAAAAGGTAAAAAGGTACCTAGGAATTTACGAAGCTTCAAATGGCTCTTGCAGCCACCCTTCTCAGCAGCTAATTTAAATAAAGAGGTTTCCTTTGTAGTGCACACAGAATTTAAGGAAAAACAAAAATGTACCTGGCAGAGCCTGGCTCGGCTCTGATTATCGCTGTTTGACAAATAGAAAAGATTAATACGTGTAGGAAAAGATAATGTTTAAAGTATCAATGTTGGAAACAAACCAACTCAGGAGGAAAGAAAAGCAAATGTAGGTCAAAAAAACGGTTTGATGAGGAGAATTCCTTAATGCTTTGCAGACAAACAAAAAGGAGAGAAACGAGGAAATAAAAGGGGGAAAGTGGAAATTCAGTGTATTTAGTTTTTCTTTTTTTTTTTTTTTTTTGAGACAGAATTTCACTGTGCCTCACGTGCCGCCACACCTGGCTAATTTTTATGTATTTAGTACAAACGGAGTTTCACCATGTTGGCCAGGCTGGTCTCAAATGCCTGACCTCAGGTGATCTGCCCACCTCAGCCTCCCAAAGTGCTGGGATTACAGGCGTGAGCCACCGCACCCCGCAAGTCAGTGCATTTAAGTGTAAAAAGACGTGAAACTGAAACCTACCGCGCTGGAACTGAAATCTACAGCGCTGGGAGAGACTCAGCAGGTTTTCTAAGGTGTTGCTAACTCCCATTTGATTTCCTTCTCTCAGTGTGTTATCTTCTTCAAGCTGAGCTAATAACCAAATTAATACCAAACTGCCATCTGGAAAAATTCTCCCTCATATGCCTCAGATATCTGCAAACTTCACTTCCCCGAGGAGCAGCCTGGATACTTTCAACTAGACCAGAGTCTCCTGTTAGAAGCTCTCTCGCTCGACCTGAGATTTTCCTCCGCAGCAGTCACTGTGGACCACCGTGGAGCGTGGACGTTAGATCTTCTGCTTTCTCCACTGGCTTGCAAGTCACAGCAAGGTGGGTGTGTGACAGTTTCTGCTCACTGTTGCTTCTCAGTCACCAGCTCAGTCTGGCTCATGCATTCATTCAGTCATTTGTTCGTTCAGCAAGTGTTCACTGTGCTCCTGTGTAACAGGAGTTATCCCCGGCATTACAGAGAATGTACAGGATGAGGCAGAAATGGCTTTCTTTGCTCCGATGATGTTTAAATTCTGGGGTTAGAAAAGGAGAAGAGGAAGGGCAATACATAAGTACATACTAAATGAACAAAACTTCAGATACTGTTAAGTTCCATGAAGAAAGTAAAAGAGAGTGATCTGCTTCTGAATGCAGCCCTGGGGGACGGGGTGGGGATAGGTGCGAGCCCTCACCCCATGGAGTTGTCAGAGAAGCATAATTGAGGGGAGGCATTTGCATAGAGACAGAGGTGACAGGAACAGACCAGCTATGCAGAGAGGGAGGCCACAGAACATTCCACACGATGCACATTCCTTAAGCTAAAGTGAGCGCATTTAGGTTAGAGAAAGAACCACTGTGACTGTCTTTTAGTGGGATATGGGAGAGAGGTAGGAGATGGGATTAGAAGGAAGAGTGGAGCAGGTCGTGACGGTTATGCAGGCCATGGCAAGGAATCCGGGTTTTGTTTCCAGTTCATGGGACATCATCAGAGAGGTGCAAGGAAGCAGGACAGTGGCGTGATTTAATTGGCATTTGAAAGACTTATGGGGACAGGGACTTATGGGAGCATGTAATGAAAACTAGGGACATCCTAGTTTATGGTTTGAAAAGTCACAACAGCAAGCTTTCTGGTGTGGTTAGCAGGGGTCTTCAAAAGGGCTCTTCATGGCAACTATTTCATTTGGGGGATTTAGGAACAAGTTATGCAAAATTCTTGGTTAGAGAAATCCTTCAGGAACCTGGAGACCAGGCTTAGGGGCCCTGGCCCAGGCATTTGAGGGTGGCCCCACTGCAGCTTGAGCATCACTTAGGACAGCAAATGTCAGGGGTGAAGGAGGAAGAAGGTGACTTCTTTAGTTGGAGTTGTTTGACTTGCTGTCCTCTCACAAGGATGAATTTACCAAAGAAATTGTGTCATTTTCTCCAGCAAGGAAATTTATTTTAACCCTGTTCAGCTAGCAGGTGGGGGTTGGGGGAACAGCCATAGAAAGTGCTATAGACCATTGCTTCGCGAAGTCATCCACTAAAGTATTCTGACACCTGGAGGTGAGGGACAGTGACCTCTGGGAAGGCAGCCTGTTCACTGCAGGCTTAGACTCTCTGATAAATGTTATGTGTTTTTTGTTGTTGTTGTTTTTAGAGACAGGGTCTTGCTCTGTTGCCTAGGCTAGAGTGTATGGCACAATCATAGCTCACTGAAGCCTCGAACTCCTGGGGTCAAGGGATCCTCCCACCTCAGTCTTCTGAGTAGCTGAAACTACAGGCATACATCACTATGACCAATTAACTTCTTTATTTTTTGTAGAGATGGGGTCTTGCTATGTTGCACAGGCTGGTCTTGACCTCCTGATCCAAGTAATTCTCCTGTCTTGGCCTCCCAAAGTGCTGGAATTACAGGCATGAGCCACCACACCTTGCCCTTAAATGTTATGTCTATTTAACCTCCTATTCCATAATATACATAGGTTTGGTTTAAAATTTAGAATTATGTTTAATTCTTAATTTTATAATTAAATTTATAATTATGTTTGATTCTAAATTTTATAATTAAATTTACACTTAAATTATTTATTTTCTCTTACAATTTTTCTGGCAAAAAAAATATTAAAATTATTCCACCTGCTCTCCAGTGAAAAAGGCCAGGTTCTAGGTCCATCACTACCACCACCATCCTGAACCCCAAGAATCTGGTCCACACACCAAAAATGCAGTAAATGGAGATTGGCCTGAGAAAGGGAGGCAGAAATGGAGGAGTCAAGAATCCGGCCCATGTTCCAGTATATGCCTGGATTTCTAGATTATGCTCAAGTTCCTCATGTCACCCCTCTCTGCAGGGCAAACTCCTATGCTACCTGCAGGACACTCAGGGCTTAGGCCAATGCCAAGTTCTACCATTACTCTTCCCATCAGACTGACTTCTCTCCTTGCTTAATTTTGAAGACATGGTCAAGTGCAGGGTCTATCTCATCATAACCACATGTGGGAAAATAGGTCTGTTCTCATGCTATTAGTCTGTTCTCATGCTGCTGATAAAGACATACCCAAGACTGAGTAATTTACACAGAAAAAGAAATTTATTGGACTCACAGTTCCACATGGCTGGGGAGGCCTCACAATCACGGTGGAAGGCAAGCGGGAGCAAGTCACGTCTCACATGGTTGGCAGCAGGCAAAGAGAGAGAGCTTGTGCAGGGCAACTCCAGCTTATAAAACCATCAGATCCTGTGAGACTTATTCACTATCACGACAACAGCACAGGAAAGATCTGCCACCATGATTCAATTACCTCCTACTGGGTCCCTCCCATGACAAGTGGAAATTCAAGATGAGATTTGGGTGGGGACACAGCCCAACCATGTCAGACGGGTAAGGAAGAGGCGTGGCCAAGAAGCAGCAGTAGTGTGTTAGCAGAAGAATACACAAGGGTCTCATATCTTCCCATGTCTGTTTGGATGAGTTGTTCGTGAAAGTCACGTCAGTTTTTCTGTTTTGCAAAATCAATGCAATTTCACACTTGCTGAGCCAATACCACGATCCCAGCCAGATCAGCCATCAAGTGTTATCTTTTTAAACTCCAAATAATGAAGTGCTCTTGTTTTCCTGAAATGTCTTGAAAAGGTTATTTCCAGGCTGACACTCTGCTTGCCAGCTTTTATTTAGAAACACATTTTTATATATTCACTTGAATTCTCTGGAGAGGCCCAAAAAAGAGTAAATAAAGCCGTGGCCAAGGTTACTATCCATCCATCAATCCCCAGGCCCTGCAGAAGCCCGAGCCTTGCAAACACAGCCTTTGTAGGCGGTGGCTCTGGCCAGACCCTCTGTAGAAAGGGACCCTTGTTGCCCTTGAGGGTTTCAAGTTGAAAAGGAAAGCTTTTCAAAGCCATCAGAAAGTGAAAAACCAATCTAAGTGCATCCATGTAGCACAAGAGTGTCAGAATTCATAATTAAGGGTCATAAATCTTTTTGCAATGGACCAAAAATAAATAAGCTCGTTCGAGTACAAACATAAAGGCAGCAGGCATACACATACTCCAAGTGTCAGCTTTAATTTATTTCTTCACTTGGAAAGAGGAGACTGAAAGCTGGCTGCCAGGCTGGAGGGAGCCTCCTCGACTCTTCTTCTGGCCTAGACAAAGGTTTGAATGTTGTAGGGAGAAATCCAAAGAATAACACAGGAAGCTTGTTGACTTCTTACATTGAAAAGAGTTATTTGGAAGAGAAGGGAAAACAGCAGAGAGAACAAACCCCTTCTATAGTAATCTCCTTTGTATAATCCAAAATGCTTGGCACGTTAAAACCAAATACCAGCAGACCAAAGGAAAAAGAAAAAAATGGAAAGAAAAGTCTGATTTACAGTATGCTGTTTGACACATCTGGAGGGGATTTAGAAAAGACATTCAAAAACCATTTCAAGTGCATTGAGAACTCCGCTAGGACAACAAAGATACGTATATAAATATGTACACAGTTATTCACACAATTCAAAGTATAGCAGTCACAGCACATAATAATTTCTCTTGTGTGTGGGAACAACATCATTACAGCATTAAAATTGGAGGGGATCAATAGCAATGGAATTTTCTGAGAGCTCCATATGGAAAAAGGTCACTGAATACAGGACCTGTGGAACCAATTACTTGTCATTAAATTCAGCAGCATTCAAATAAACTTTTCCCCTCTCTTCTCTTGTCACTTACTCTAAGGCATCCAAACAAAAATCCTCAAATTAGCAAAGTAAAAGAGCCGCTCTAGGAAAATTCCGGTGCTCTGAGAAAATGTGTTCTGCAGAAGTCTTTCAACATTAGAGCAATGTTATGACGTTTATGAGCTGAGTCAACACTGCACATGCAATGTTGGTCTTTGGGTCACAAAAGCATCAGGCTACGGGTTAGTCACAAGGCTCTTGCAGTCACCTTTGAGTGTTTGTGTCTCCATTGCCATTGTTGATAAAATAACCTTTCTTTCCTACCAAATCATTTTTATATTTAAGACAAGATATTGAAAGCACTTCTAGGACAGGCATGGTGGCTCATGCCTATAATTCTGACACTTTGGGAGGCTGAGACAGGAGGACTGTTTGAACCCAGGAGTTTGAAACCAGCCTGGGCAACACAGCAATACCCCCAAAAATATTTTTTTTAATTAGCCAGGCATGGTGGAATGTGCCTGTGGTCCCACCTACTTAGCTGGCTGAGGTGGGAGGATTGCTTGAGCCTGGGAGGTCGAAACTGCAGCGAGCTATGATCATACCCCTGCACTCCAGCCTGGGTGACAGAGTAGGACCCTTGTCTCTTTTTATTTATTTATTTATTTATTGAAACACAGTCTTACTCTGTCACCCAGGCTGGAGTGCAGTGGCATGATCTTGGCTCACTGCAACTTCTGTTGCCCAGGTTCAAGCAATTCTCTTGCCTCAGCCTCCCGAGTAGCTGGGACTACAGGTACCCACCACTATCCCCAGCTAATTTTTATATGTTTAGTGGAGACGGGGTTTCACCATGTTGGTCAGGCTCAAGACCCTTATCTCTTAAAACTATAGAAGAAAAAGAAGAGGAGGAGGAGGAAGAGGAGAAGGAAGAAGGAGGAGGAGGAAGAGGAGAAGGAAGAAGGAGGAGGAGAAAAAAGAAAAGATAAAATAAGAAAACAACAGAAAGAACCTTTAAGGCATGAAGTGCCTTAAATTATAAGGAATGTGTTGTTGCCAAATTACTCTAGGCAACTCATGCAGTGGGTAGAGGACACAGAGCAGGTAACTAACCTGTAGTAAGATATAGCAGCTTTTCTAGTGTCTCTTGAAGGCCAGTATGGGATGGAAGGTGGTGTGTGGAGAAAGGAATAGGGGACTCTTCTGGATTTGCATGAAGCCAGCTGGACCGAAAGGACTTTAGCTTGGGGACATCTGGAGCCTTGCCTAATAGTTCCCTGCCATGTAGTTTTCCATGTGGGAAATTCAGAGGAAGCCTGATTTGTGAGAATTGCAACCCCACGTTTCAGACCTATCTGTCTTCCACTGTTGAGAAGAGCTAGAGAAGTTGACTGGCTTTTGGAATGATTCTTCATGGAAGAAGCTAGATGAACCATTTAGTAGACTTCCCCTCATTTCAGAAGACAAATTCCTCAACTTATCTAAGGCCTACCTAGACTGCCAGTGCCTTTAAAGAATCGGGCACTCATCACACACCCTGATCACACTGAGTTGTGGCCTCCATGAAAGAGTCTCCCAAGAACCAAGAGTCAGTTGGAAGAACTCTTTTGAACTCTCTGAACACATCTCTGGGAGGTGGAACAGGGCATTTATAATACATGCAACAACTATCTACCCCAGCAGACCAGCAGATACATGATCCAGAATAAAAGTTTATTTTTTTATGCCACTGAGTTTTGGGGTGGCATGTTATGCAGCATTTTGTGGCAATAGTTGACTGACACAAATCTCTAGAGAATAGAACAGGTTGTAAACTATAAGTGGAAGCTGATGTTGGGTGTGTCATACAGGATTTTTTTACAGCCTCAAAATCTGGAAATTACGTCTTATCCATGTGACTTGATTGGTCCTCTTTGATATTCAAATGTTTGGCATAGGTTCAGTGGGTTTTAGCCAATCCACCCTGTGGTTCCCACACCTCCACATTCAGTCTGCCCTTCCATTCAGCACTTTAGCACCCAGAATAAGGGGAAGAAAGAACTCTTAAACCCATCAGTTTAAGAGTTTAATTTCATCTAAAAATCCCGACACATTATAATATTTGTAATGTGGAACAAATGATCTGCTGTTACAATAACATATCATTATTAACCATCCAGGGGCACCTTAAAGTTAGCTAATTCATTTTCTTTGTATTGATGTCCTCCCCCTTAAGCTGGTCCCCACTGTCACTTAATCCCACTAGGAAGATGAGATCATTCTCTCTGTTCAGCAGGTTCGTCTTGTTAAATTGAGTTCCCTTACTCCTCCCATGTTCCTTGTTTATTACCACAAAATTGCAGTAGCATAGAACAATAAATCTTTGTTTTTGCTCACCCACAAGTTCTACAGGTCAACTGGACAACTGTGCTGATCTGGGCAGGCCTGGGTCATTTCAGCTAGGCTCACGTGCTCAGCTGGGGCCTGGCTGGGACAAACCGTCTCTGCTCCACGTGGTCCCTCATCCTCCAGTAGACTGACCTGGGCTTGATTGCATGGCTGCAGGGAAAGTTTTTAAACAAGAGTAGAAGTGCGCAAAGCCTATTCAAATTTAGATTCAGAACGTTCTTTTAGAGCATTCATTCTGTTGGACCAAACAAGTCACAAAGTTGGCCCAGATTCAAGAGATGGGGAAACAGACTCTATCTCTTGGTGGGAGGAAGTTGCTTCCAAGTCACACTGCAAAGGGTGAGGATCCAGGAAGAGGCAGAGAAGTGGGGCCGTTTTTATAATCCAGCCACCAAACCTTTTCCCTAAATGGATGGCACAAATAAGCCTTATGTTTCCTCATTAGAAGAAAACAGTAACTATTTCTATACTTTACCCTAAATCTTTGTCCTATCTACACTCAAAGGTAATACATTTTCAGCGATGGATGCCTGTAACAGTAAGTCCCAAAAGGAAAATTATTATAAGTATTTTTCTAAAGGGGATTTGGAATATGCCTCCTAGTGACCAAAAAAAGAAAATATATATATATATATATATATATATGTGTGTGTGTGTGTGTGTGTATGTATATATATTCTCATTAACCGGGGCAGGTTGTAGAAGAAAAAGAAAAGATACCAACCTTTCACCTGAATTTCAGGTTTAAAGAGTTGGGTGTTTTCCCATCTGGCCTTAAAGAAAAGCAGCTTTATCAGAGGGAAGAATGGACCTGCCACAATCTGCATTCACAACAGGAAGTAAGCTCGCCAACTTTTGGTGGTGTGAGCTGGTACATTCAGACTTCTTACAGCTGCCTGAAAACACAGACCTGGTGGGTTTTAATATCTATTATATACTCATCCTATTTGTGTGCCTATTTATCTCTAACATGTCTGCATCCAATTTGACAACTTTTTGGATTTTATATGTTATAACCACCTAATCACTGACATAATACTTTTAGGAGATTTGAGAAACAGGATTGGAAACGATCCTGCCAAACTCCAAAGAAACCAAAGGCAGGGGAAATCTGGATTGGGGAAAGAGGTCCGCCATGGGTTCCTCTACCTGAAACTGAGGCCTGGAGAGCTTCCAATACCCATGGGAGGTCACTATGTTTTATTGGAAATGAAAAACCAATGCACTAGCCCTATAGTTAACAGATTATTGGTTATTTTGTATCCAGTCTCTTTGCCACGTGACTTTATAGTTCTCCCTTCTAGAGGTCGAATGTTCTTCTCCTCCCCTTGACTTTGGGCTTTGTCATGTAACTTGCTTTGTTCGACAGCATGTCGGCAACATAATGCAAGCAGAGGCTTGCTCTCTGGAGCCTCTGTCATGAGAAGACCTGCCGTGGGTAGTTCAACAATTCCAAGAAAATGAGAAATGCCTGGAACACACTTGACCTGCTGAAATCATCAGAGCTGTCCCAATTTGCCTGAAGTTTGAAGACAACCTATCCCAGCTGACGAGCAGATACATGATCCCGAATACAAGTTTATTTTTGTATGCCACTGAGTGTGGGGATGGCATAGTAAGCAGAATTTTGTGGCAACAATTGACTGATATAAATCCCTGGAAAATAGAACAGGTTGTAAATTACAAGTGGAATCTGACATTTGGTGTGCAATACAGGATTTTTTTACAGCTGCAAAATTTGCAAATTGCATCTTGTCCACATGTCCTGATCAGTCTTCTTTGACATTCAGTTGGCATCCCAGATTCCCTCAATAGCTAAGACACAAAATGTAAATTGGGTAGAAGAAAAGAAGATTTTTAAAAAATATTTGTTATTGTTCTACTTCCATACCCCAAAGAAAGTAGATTAATGATCCCTCATACAAACATCACTCAGCTTCAACACTTATCAATATTTTACATTTGTTGCTGTCTACCCTACCCACTGTTTTCTTGAAAACTAGATAATTTTAATTTCAGCTCCATTAGAATGTACCTTCCGTGAATGCCTAGCACCAAAGTTAAAAAAAAAAAAAAAAGGTTATTTCTCTAGCAAGGGACCTTAAATGTGAGTTCAGGAAGGTCTATGAATCTTTAGAAATTTATGCAAAAGTGTGTGTATGGAAATGTGTCTTTGGAAGAGGTCCACAGTTTCCATCAGATTCAGAAGATAAAATCCTCCTCTCTGCAAAAACATCAGCCATTCTTGCCTGTTCTCGCCCAGCCTTGCCAGATGCCAGCATCTTGCACCCTCTGCAGGTGGAAGAAAGCCCATGAGTACAGAGAACCAACCCTCCTCAGCCAAAGGAGAACCCGTGACTCTGGATGGCCAGAATCACCAATTTGCTTATGTAGACACTGAAATAAGACAAAGTGTCGACTTTAATTTTAGCCATATGGGAAGTTGCAGTCCTTCAAATAATCAGGAAGAACGGCTTTGCCTTTCAGTGAAAATGTCTTGGATGGCTTAGAAGCTCAAGGTCCAAATCTCAGCTGTCTTACAATTTTGGATGTGCCTGCCTGCCTGCCTGTCTCATTGGCACTGAGAAGACATATCTGGGGTAGATTGAGTGTAGTGGTTCCTACATTTGAGAGAATGTACACATCACCTGGAAGCCTTTAAAACCCAGATTTCTGGATCCCATTCCAGACCTACTGAATTGGAGCCTTTGCAAAGTCTGCATTTTTAACATCTTCTGATTGCAACGTGGTGCAACTCGTCCACAGACCACACTCTGAGAAGCACTGGCTGATGGGCAGCCAGTCCTATAGCAACTGTCAGAAGCTTAAAGTAAGCCTTTCTTGAATTCATATTTCCTTTCAGTCTATAGGTTGGGGGGGTGGGTGGAACTTTTCTAAAAAAAAAAAGAAAAGAAAAAAATATCCTTTCTAAAGTCTTAACAAGCCTAGAAATTTGCTATTTCTAAGATTTCTGATTTCCTTTGGGCTCTGTGCACTTCCACCCATTTATAGGACTGCTGTTCCATTGGGCTGGTTTTAACAGTTCAGGCTCAGCAGGGAATTCTCACCAACCCAAACCAGGGAGAGCGAGGCCAGATCCAGCGCCACCCGAAGTTATTCAGGCTACCCAGGTGACAGTGGCAGGCATGGGACATAAAGTCAGACATTCTTTGAATTTCTCATCCAATTCTTCCCAAGAGAAATGTCACATAAGCAGTGGGGGCTTCAGAAGGTATCTTCAAATACAAAAAGGAACAAGCACTTAATGAGGAGCACAGAGGCAAGGGACAGTAAATACAGCTGCCCCCGCCCCTACACCTCCCCTTCCCTGCCCTGCACACTCAACATCAAGGCCACTGGTGCAATGTGGGTTTCATTAATGGCTCAAAGACAGTATTTCACTGAGTTATAAGTTCAAGATGTTATTGAAAAACCCATACTGTGTTTGTTTTTATCCCCACCTACTTCACTCCAAGTGTTTTCTTAAATCATAAAAAACAAAAAAAACAACAACAACAACAACAACAAAAAAAAAACCTCTTTAACGTGGCTCCACCCAAGTGGTCATATTTCTAAGGGTCTGGAGCAATGCACACAGGGGCTGGTGAAACCCAAAACGGTTTGGGGAAGGATGATGCTATTTCCTCTGCCTCTCAGGGGAAGAGGAGAAAAACCTGTGAATCCGTTAAGTACATAAGCAGGATCTTGTGGGTGGCCCCAGAGAGGGACACCTGTTTTGCTACTAAATGCAAGATCACAAACACAGTTTTTTCCATCATAACTATCCTATCTGAAGCTCAGCCAGCAGAAGTTCAGAGCAAGCTCTCACAAGGTCTTAAGAGCATAATCTTGGAAAAAAGCCACTGCACTAAAAGATAAAGTCTACAGACATTCTTTTTCATAGATGCGGACTATTCCGTGGTATGACTGTACTATATATTGGGGGACATTCAGGTTGTTTCCATCTTTTCCTATTACAAACAGTGCAGTAACATAAATAAATTTAAACACATATGTATATATGTATATCTGGAGGATGGATTCCTACAATTATTGTTGATGGGTTAAGAGTATTTACAAATATGCATATTTTAAATTTTAATAAATATTGTCATATTATTTTTAAAATATATTCACAAAGCTTATTTCCACCAGAAGTAGATGCAAGTGCCTGTTTTCTTATGCTTCTTTCTTTCTTTCTTTGTTTTTTTTTTTTTTTTTTTTTGAGACAGAGTCTCGCTCTGTCTTCCAGACTGGAGTGCAGTGGTGTAATCTTGGCTCACTGTAAACTCCAACTCCCAGGTTCTCTGCCTCAACCTCCCGAGTAGCTGGGATTACAGGTGAATGCCACCATGCCAGGCTAATTTTTGTATTTTTAGTAGAGGCGTAGTTTCACCATCTTGGCCAGGCTGGTCTTGAACTCCTGATTTTGTGATTCACCTGCCTCAGCCTCCCAAAGTGCTGGGATTACAGGCCTCCCATGCTTCTGTAAGCACTGGTTGCTGCTGCTTCTTTTCTTTCTTTCTTTTGTTGTTGTTGTTTTACTACTCAGGTGTGCATAAAGTGATCTTATTGTCATTTTTATTTGCATTTCTGTGCTTAGGTTGAGCATACTTGTATAATTATTGGTCATTTCATATGCATTTTCTCTTCTGTGAATTCCTATTCATATCCTTTGTCATAGCAGGTTGTGTTCTTATGAATTTGTAGAAGCTGAATAACATTAGCACTTGTTCTTACACACATGTTAAAAAGTATTTTTTCCCAGACTTGTCTTTTGACATTTTCCATTATCTCATCCTTTGATGTACAGAGGTTTTTAACTATTAGATAATCAACTCTTTGTGGATTCTGGGTTTCCTAAAGGCTTATACCACCTCAGGTCACAAAATGTATCTCAAATTCTCTTTTAAAATGTTTAGTTAAAAATATCAAGAACTTTAACCCATTTGTCTTAAATTCACTTTCATGTATGTTGTGTGAGGTTCTGGACAATGTCATATATAAAACAGATACCCCTATCCTCTGGTGAATTGAAATGTCATTGTGATAGTATGTCTCCATGGATCTGTTTCTAAACTCTCTATTTTTTAATTCCTGTGCCTGTGCCACACTGTTTTATTTACAATACTTTTATAATACGTTTTAATATTCTCTTTTTCTTTTCTAAAAATCTTGAGCAATTACAGCGTATCTATTTTTATATAAGAACTTTAAAATAATTTGTCTATTAAAAAATTACCCATTGAAATTTTTATTGACATTGCATCTTATGTTGTCTTCTTGTTCCAGAAACATAGTAGGTTTCTGCTTATTCACATCTTTTTAAATGCCTTTAAAAAATATCTTATAAGTGCCTTCATTTGGGTTCTTGTCCCACAATTAGGGTTATGTTAATAATATAAACAAATTGTGCCCTTGTGAGTTAAAAATCCAAAGAAATTAAAGTTTGATATTTATCCCCATCCCTAATATCTGACTCTGTTCAGTATCACTAGAGGGTCCTCAGTGCTTGGGTAATGGGAGGGTTGCTCAGCAGCTGTGGACCAGACTGTCCTCTGGAAGGCTGTAGTTCATTCTGGGCCATAGGAATTGAATTAGTTTCTCATATGCCCTGCCTTTAAAAAGTCCAATATGTTCCTAGAAAAGTAAGAATATCACAAAATTGGCTCTCCTCGCTCTGCCTTTATCAGTAAGCCAATTTGCAGATCCTAAGTGCAATTATCCCAGATAAAATTATGTTCCCAGAACCCAGTGTTTACTGTTGCCAAAGTCCAAAGCAAAAACTCATTGGTGTCTGAAGGAAGGACAGAATGGAAGGACGGTTCACCAGGACACTGGTTAGTTATGTCAGCTGTCCTGAATCCACTTCCCAGGTATTTAAACTCCCTTGGAAGAAATCATCCATCAGGAAGTTAACTTTGGCCCCATACATGAACATACGTAGGGGATAAAGCTACTTATACATACTGTACTCACTATCAGAAAGTGGCATTTTGAAAATGCTATGTTCTTACTAATATTTCTGCAATGGTGCAGCCTCAGGCACTGAGTCTTATTTGAGGAATCTTCATTTCCCATCCAGAATAGTCAGTCATCTTAATTTCTCATCTTCCTTTTGGCCTTGTGTTTCTGGCAACCAATGTCTCACTGAATGTGGCTCCATCCAGAACCCACTTAGCATTCTCGTGTGAACAAACATTCCAGTGCTGTGCTACAGTGGCTTTCCTATGGAAGCCTGTGAGACTTGCCAAGGATGGTTTCTCTTTCAATCCCCACGTTTATTTCAGCTGGAAGATCAAAGCTGCTCTTGATGATTATGAAGTTTGGGCTCCTAGAGTCATTGCAAAGGCCAATTTTTCTACCACGGGCTGCTCCTCAATCCAATATGCTATGCAATTTGGGTCCTGGGTATCTAAAAGTTATGTTACATTGATTGTGTATGTAAAATGATCAGCCTAGTATAGAGCAGCCAGATAAGACTCAGCGCACTCAGTTAAATCTAAGTTTCAGATAAACAACCAATACTTTTTAGCATATTCCAAATATTGCATGAGATAGACTTGCCCTAAAATCTTGTCGTTTTGTTTATCTGAAATTCAAATTTAACTGGACATCTTGCATTTTTATTTGCTCAGTATGGCAACCCTAATCTAGAGCTAACTGGAAACTACATGGTGGGAGTGACTCTTCAGCCTGAGAGCGAGCACTTAAGTTCAAAGCTGAGCCCTCTACGCTTCCCTCCTTGGCCCTGGAAGGAAATGACATTTGGAGTAGCCGCTCTGGTCCTGCCTATCCAAGGCCTGGCAGCTGCATTAACCTAGAAACTCCCTAGTGCTCTGTAGAGTAGGCAGAGCTCAACTTCCTTGCAGCTTAAGCACAATCAATATTGTTCCACTTACCAATGCCTGAGAAGGTCTAATCCCACCATTAAGTCTTTCCTGATGGCTCCTGTTCTAGTGAGAATCAAAGTCATGCTCCAACAGCCTTTATCATTGCCCTTCCTCTCGCTTGCTGTACAGCTCAGGCACATCTGACCTACACACCCAATTTTACTAGGTAATCTCAGCCCGGAAAGACATTGTACAACTGCTGGTCCGGGTAAAAGTTGTTCCATCTATGGATGAAACAGTTTAATCACAGTAACCTGCCACAGGGTAATGTTGGCTCTTGAAAACCTGAGCTTTAAACATCCCACCCTGTCTGTATTAACACTGACCTAATGGGACTTCCAGAGACTGCACTGAAAGGTGGGAGAGGAAAAAGTATCAATTCATGATAAAGAAAATAAAAGCAAAAAAGTTCAATACAAATATGTAAAAGTGCTCAATTTCACTTATGTATTTTTTTCAAACTAAAAGCAGGAGATGCAGTTTGGGGCCTGTATATTTTGTAAAAATTAAAAAAATTAAAAGATTTTCTAGCATTTGGTATTATCGAGAGCATAAGAAAATGGGTATTGTCATATAGTCTTGGTGAGTGTAAATTGGCCTGGCCTTGTTGAACAGTAAAAATTGCACAAAAGTCTTATGCTTATGATAAAGGAAAATGGAAACAACCTAGATGTCAATTAATAGAGATAAATAGGCAGGGCATGGTGGCTCACACCTGTAATCCCAGGCGAGGCCAGGAGGATCACCTGAGGTCAAGAGTTCAAAACCAGCCTGGCCAACATGATGAAATCCCATCTCTACTAAAAATACAAAAATTAGCTGGGCATAGTGGTGGGCGTCTGTAATCCCAGCTACTCAAGAGGCTGAGGCATGAGAATCACTTGAACCTGGAAGGCGGAGGTTGCAGTGAGCCAAGATCATGCCACTGCACTCCAGCCTGAGTGATAGAGTGAGAATCTGTCAAAAAAGAAAAAAAAGAGAGAGAGAGAGACAAATAGAGGAGTGATGGCAGCAAGATGGCAGGATAGGTGGTCCCACCTTTAGGAACCCCCCACAGTAACAATATTTTGGCTGCTATCCATGGACAAAAGTGCCTTTGGGGCAGGCTTTTGGATCCAGGTAGGAGGTTACAAAAGCTTAGTGAAGCCTGAGACTGAGGAGAGCCATTTTGAGAAGGCTGACCAGCACCCAGGTGGCAGGATCACTGACTGTGGTGCTAGCATCTCTGTCCTCCTGTAGACTCAGGTACACCTTCAATTGGTCCTGCCACTGGCACCATCTGCCAAAGGACCCAGGATGGGCCATGCCTGCTCATGCCTGGAGTAATAGGCCCACTGACCTCAGTCCCAATTATAAGCCTTGAAGAGGCCCAAGACCAGTCTTCAGACCCATTCAGCCATAGTTTGAAAGTGATCCAGCCTGCCTACTGGGAAACACACCTGTGCATACCCTAGGAGGTGGGCCCACACACTTTGGCCCAACTACGGAAACTGGAGTAGTCTTGTGAATTGACTTCAGCCTCTCTCAGCTATAGTCCAGGAGTAGTCTTGCCCACCAAAAGACCCAGTGGGAGATCTGTGTCCCTAGAGGCAGGCCTGAAGAGCTCAGTCTTAGCTGTGGTCCCTCCAACCTGTGGTCCAAGGTCAGTTCTGCCCACCCAGAGACCTACGCAATGATCTAGGAGGAGCCACACTCACCTATGCACTTAGTAACAAGCCTACTATCAACAGACCCAACTACAGATCCTGAAGCAGATCCTTGTCCCAGTGCCAGCCCTACTGACCAAGGTCTTGGAAGTAGATCTATTCACCTAGAGACCAAGCAGGATCCATATCTGCTTGAGCCACTGTTAACAAGCTTGCCAACTGCAGACCCCAGTAGTAGCTACATGACCTGGTTGCAATCCCACTTGACTTCTTTTGTCAGATCCCGGGGTGCTGGCATCACTTGACTGTGCTTCTAGAGGAAATGCCATCAGCCCCGGGAGCTGACAAAAGAAGGTCTTTACCTGCCAAAACCAGTCTATAAAGACTGAAAAATGTGCTTGCTTCTTAAATGCACAGACACTAATGCAGAGCTACACAGATCATGAAGAATCAGGCTACCAAACTATAATACTACCATAACACTACCAAAGGAAACTAATAAAGCTCCATTATCTCACTCCAAAGCAAGGAGATCTACAAATTATCTGACAAAGAATTCAAAGTAATCATCTTAGAGAAGCCCAATAATGCAAGAGAACACAGAGAGACAACTAAACAAAATCAGGAAAACAAGGTATAAACAAAATGAGAAGTTCACTAGAGAAATAGAAACCACTAAACAATGAACCAAATAGAAGTCCTGGAGCTGAAGAATTCAATGACAGGGCTGAAAATTTCAATAAATTTCAATAGCTTCAACAGGAAGCTTGATCATGCAGAAGAAAGAATCTAAGAACTCAAAGACAAGTCAGTTGAAATTAGAAAGTTGAAGGAACAAAAGAAAAGATGAGAAAAAGAGTGAGAAAAGCATATGGTACCTATGAGACATTACCAAATTGGTGAATATGTGCATAATTAGAGTCCAAGAAGAGAGAGACAGAAATGGGCAAAAAGTTTATTTAAAGAAATAATGTCTGAAAATTTCCCGAATCTTGAGAGGGATATAGACATCCAGATTCCTGAAGTGCAAAAGTCCCAAAGCAAGATCAACTTGAGTAAGATTATATTCCACACATTGTAAACAAATTGTCAGAAGTCAAAGGTGAAGAAAAAATGTTGAAAGCAGCAAGAGAAAAGTGATTTGTCACATAGAAGGGAATGTCTATAAGGCTATAAGAAGGTTTCTTAGCAGAAACCTTGCAAGCCAGGGTGATATATTCAAAGTGCTGAAAGCACTTTGTGTTTATTATTATTCCAACCAAAAATAATATACCTGGCAAAGCTATTCTTCAGAAATGGAGAGATAAAGTCATTCCCAGACAAACAAAAGCTGAGAGAGTTCATTGTCCAAGAAATGCCTTACAAGAAGTGCTAAAAAGAGCTATTTAAGTTGAAAGAAAAGGACATTAAGTATCAATATGAAAACATACGAAAATGTAAAACTAACTGACAAAAGTAAATATATAGTCAAATTCAGAATACTCTAAAACTGTAATGGTGGTGCATAAATCAGATTTAATTAAAAGTTAAAAGACAAAAGTACTAAAAATAGCTACAATGATTTGTTAATGGATACACAATACTTAAAAATAAAAAGTTTGACATCAATAGCTTATAATGTAGGAAGAGAGAGATATTAAAATGTAAAGCTTTTGTATGTGATTGAAGTTGTTACATGCTTAAAATAGAATTTATAACTATAAGATTTTATGTATGCCTTATAGTAACCACAAAGAAAAAAAACCTCTAGTAGCTAAAAGAAAAAGAGAAAGGAATCAAAGTATATCACTACAAAAAAGTCAATAAATCACAAAGAAATACAGCAAAAAAGTAAGAAAGAAACAAGAGAACTACAAAACAGTAAAAAAAAAAAAAAAAAAAAAAACTAGCAAAATAGTAACAGTGTCTTTAGTTATTAATAATTAGTTTAAACATAAATGTATGAAATTCTCCAATCAAACAATGGCTAAATAAATTGTTTTCAATCCAACAATATGCTGTCTGCAAGATATTCACTTTAGCTTTAACGACATACGTAGCCTGAAAGTAAAGGGATGATAAAAAAAATATTCCATGCACATGCTAATGAAAAGGAAGCAAAATGACTGTACTTACATCAGACAAAATAGAATTTCAGTCAAAATTTGTCACAGGAGTCTAAGGCGACTATGTAATCACAAAGGGATCAATTCATCAAGAGGATATAATAATTATAAATATATATGGACCCAACATTAGAGCATCTAAATATAAAAAGCAAATATTTACAGAACTGAAGGGAGAAATAGACAGCAATACAAGGAGACTTTGACATATCATTTTCAAAGGGAAATTCAATACATCACTTTCAACAATGAATAGATCCAGACAGGAAATCAATAAGTGGGCTTGAATAACACTATAGACCAAATGGACCAAACAGAAAAGTCTATCCAGCAGCACCATAATACACACTCTCCTCGAGAACATTCTCAGGGCAGATCATATGTTAGGCTACGAAACCAGTCCTAATAAATTTAAGAAGATTGAAATCACATGAAATATCTTTTCCAACCACAGTGGTATGAAACAGAAGGAAAATTGGAAAATTAACAAGTATGTGGAAATTATACAACATACTCCTGAACAAAAATGGGTCAAAGAAGAAATTCAAAGGGATATCAAAAAAGTATCTTGAGACCAATGAAAATGGAAGCACAACATGCCAAAACTTATGGGATGCAGCAAAAACAGTTGTAAGAGGAAATTTTATTGTGATAAATGTCTGTATTAAGAAAAATGAAAGATCTCAAATAAAGCTAATCGAAGAAAAAAGAGAGAGAGGAAACTTAGAAATGAAAGGGAGTCATGAAATACAGAAATACGATCATAAGAGATTACGATGAACAATCGTATACCAATGAGCTGAATAACATAAATGAAATAGATGAATTCCTAGAAACATACAACCTACCAAGACTGAATGACAAAGAAAGAAAATTTAAACTGACTGATAATGAGTGAGGAGATTGAAGCAATAATCCAAAGCCTCCCAAAAAGTAAAGCCCCGAACTTGATAGCTTCACAGCTGAATTCCACCAAACATTTAAAGAAAAATCAGTGTCAGTGCTTCTCAAATTTTTCCAAAAAATTGAAAAGGAGAGAATATTTCCAAATTTATTTTACAAAGCCAGCATTACCCTCATACCAAATCTAGATAAAGACACAACAAGAAAGCAAAATCACAGGCCAATATCCCCGATGAATATAGATGCAAAAATCCTCAACAAAATACAGATTGAGTATTCCTAATCTAAAATCTGAAATGCTCCAAAATCTGAAGTGCTCCAAAATCTGAAACTTTTTGAGCATTGATGTCATGCTCAAAGGAAATGCTCACTAGAGAATTTCAAATTTGGGATATTTGGGTTAGGGATGCTCAACTGGTAAATATAATGTAAATATTCCAAAATCCTAAATCCAAAACACTTCTGGTCACAAGCATTTTGAATAACGGATAATCACCTTGTACTAGGAAACCAAATTCGACATTACACTAATAGAATCATTCACTATAATCAAGTGGAATTTATCGCTGATATGGAAGCATGGCTCAACATAGAGAAATCAATAAACATGATACATCAAATTAACATACATCAGACTTACATCAGACAAAATAGATCTTATGATCATCAATGTAGATGCAGATAAAGTATTTGACAAAATTCAACTTTTCATAATAAAAATTCTCAATAAATTATCTATAAGAAGGAATATACCTGAACATAATGTAAGCTATATAGGACAAGCCTATAGCTAACACCATATGGTTCAACAGTGAAACTTTGAAAGCTCTTTCTCTACAATCAGCGGAAAGACTTCTAGATAGAAATCACTTCTATCAACATAGTGTTGGAAGTCCTAGCCAGAGGAATTAGGCAAGAAAAAGAAGTAAAAGGCATCCAAATTGGAAAGGAAGAAGTTAAATTGTCTCTGTTTGCAAATAACATAATCAAATATGTTAAAAGCTCTTTAAATCTTTAACTGATTAAGATGCTTATAGTCTTTAAGATTTCACCAAAGAACTGTTAGAACCAATAAACAAATTCTATAAAGTTGCAGGATACAAAATCAACATTAAAAAATCAGTTGTTTTCCTATATGCTAATAATGAGCTATCCTAAAAAAGAAATTAAGAATCCCATATATAAAAGCATCCAAAATAAAATACTTAGGAATAAATTTAACCAGTTTATTGTGTTAGAAAGATCTGTAAACACTATGAAACATTAATGAAAGAAATTGAAGAAGACACAAATAAATGGAAAGATGTCCTATTTTCTGCATTGAAATAATTAATATTGCTGAAATACCCATGCAGCCTAAAGAAATCAACAGATTCAATGCAATCCCTATGAAAATTCCACTGTCATTTTTCATACAAATAGAAAAAACATTCCTAAAATTCTTATGGGACAACAAAAGGCCCAAACTCAACTTCCATGCTCCCCTATAGGGAGAGGTTACTCCTCAACCCCAAGTCAGGTGAGGGTAGCTCTATGATGAAACACTGAAAGAGATTGGGGTGTCTGTTTCCCAGCTAAAAAAAATTCGGAAGGCAGGAGGTGTCCTGGAGCTGTGTCCGTGGTATGTTGGGAACAGAGGCTGCAAGGTAGCAGCAGTCTGGTAGACTGCATTTATCGTTTGGGAAAGAAAGTATGAGTTCCATGAGCCAATGGATGCTATGGCAGGCAACTGAGCATTACACTACTTTTTTTTTTTTTTTTTTTTTTTAATACAGGGTCTTGCTCTGTCACCCAGGCTGGAGTTGAGTGACACAATCAAGGCTCACTGCTCCCTCAACTTCCCAGAACCTAGCAATCCTCCCACCTCAGTCTCTCAAGTAGCTTGAGACTACAGGTGCACACCACTGTGCCCAGCTAATTTTTATTTTTATTTTGTAGGAGACAAGGTCTCACTGTGCTTCTCTGGCTGGTCTTGCACTCTTGGCCTCAAGTGATCATTCCACCTCAGCCTCCCAAAAAGCTAGGATAACAGGTGTCAGCCACCATGCCCCGACTGCTATGTTGAAAGGACTCCACTAAAGGGGCTTCCCATCTGGGTGAGGAGTATGCCCCCTCCAAATGTCCCCAAGAGAGCCCACACTTAGAGGTCTACGGGACAGAGTCATTTGATGCTGTGGCAAGAACTATCAACAGTACCCTGTAGGTGAAGAAATCTTTCCTGTTGTCCTTCCTCCCTCCTCCTTGCCCCATCTCCACTTGATAGAACATTGTGTGAGGTCAAAGTGGAACATGAGTTAAAGCAGAGACCATACTTCATTGATCCCACTACAGATTCCAGAACTGTGTCTTAGGCACTGAAAAGGAAGGAGGACAGAAGCTGTGAATTGGAGATGAGGCTGAAGTTTGCCTTATATTGAACTGGACTTTTATAACTTATTATTATTATTACTTCGTCTGAAGATATAATTTTATATTGTTTTATTTATTTTATTTTTTAATAATTTCAACTTTTATTTTAAATTCGGGGAGTGCATGTGCAGGTTTGTTATAGGGAGAGATGGTGTGATGCTGAGATTTGGGGTACGAATATTCCCATCACCCAGGTAGTAAGCATAAAGGTAATTTTCAACCAGTAATTTTCAACCCTTGACCCCATTTTTCCTCCCCACTTTTGGAGTTCCCACTGTCTATTGTTGCCATCTTTACATCCATTAGTACCCAGTGTTTAGCTCCCATTTATAAGTGAGAATGTGCAGTATTTGGTTTTCTGTTCCTGCATTAGTTCACTTAGGATAATGACCTCCAACTGCATACATGTTGCTGCAAAATATATATATTCCATATATATAAAGTATATATGTATAAAGTATATATATATATATACACACATATATACTTTTTTTTTTTTTTTTTTGAGACTGAGTCTTGCTCAGTCGCCCAGGCTGGAGTGCAGTGGCCGGATCTCCGCTCACTGCAAGCTCCGCCTCCCGGGTTTACGCCATTCTCCTGCCTCAGCCTCCGGAGTAGCTGGGACTACAGGCGCCCGCCACCACGCCCGGCTAGTTTTTTGTATTTTTTTAGTAGAGACGGGGTTTCACAGTGTTAGCCAGGATGGTCTCGATCTCGTGACCTCGTGATCCGCCCGTCTCTGCCTCCCAAAGTGCTGGGATTACAGGCTTGAGCCACCGCACCCGGCCTATATATATACTTTATAAGTTCTTGGATACATGTGCAAAACGTGCAGGTTTGTTACATAGGTATACACACGCCATGGTAGTTTGCTGCACCCATCAACCCGTCATCTACATTAGGTATTTCTCCTAATGCTATCCCTCCCCTAGCCTCCCACCTGGCCGCAACAGCCCCTGGTGTGTGATGTTCCCCTCCCTGTGTCCATGTGTTCTCATTGTTCAACTCCCACTTGTAAATGAGAACATGTGGTGTTTGGTTTTCTATTCCTGTGTTAATTTGCTGAGCATGATGGTTTCCAGCTTCATCCATGTCCCTGCAAAGGACACGAACTCATCCTTTGTTATGGCTGCATAGTATTTCATGGTATACATGTGCCACATTTTCTTTATCTAGTCTATCATTGATGGGCATTTGTGTTGTTTCCAAGTCTTTGCTATTATGAATAGTACCACAACAAACATACATGTGGATGTGTCTTTATAGTAGAATGATTTATAATACTTTGGGTATATACTCAGTAGTGGGATTGCTGGATCAAATGGTATTTCTGGTTCTAGATCCCTGAGGAATTGACACATTGTCTTCCACAATGGTTGAACTAATTTACACTCCCACCAACAGGGTAAAAGCATTCCTATTTCTCTACATCCTTTCCAGCATCTGTTGTTTCCTGACTTTTTAATGATCGCCATTCTAACTGGCGTGAAAATGGCATCTCATTGTGGTTTTGATTTGCATATCTCTAATGACCAGTGATGATGAGCTTTTTTTCATATGTTCGTTGGCCACATAAATGTCTTCTTTTGAGAAGTGTCTGTTCATATCCTTGGCCCACTTTTTGTTGGGGTTGTTTTTTCATGTAAATTTGTTTAAGTCCCTTGTAGATTCTGGATATTAGCCCTTTGTCAGATGGATAGATTGCAAAAATTTTCTCCCATTCTGTACGTTGCCTGTTCAGTCTGATGACAGTTTCTTCCACTGTGCAGAAGCTCTTTAGTTTAATTAGATCTCATTGGTCAATTTTGGCTTTTGTTGCCACTGCTTTTGGTGTTTTAGTTATGAAGTCTTTGCCCATGCCTATGTCCTGAATGGTATTGCCTAGGTTTTCTTCTAGGGTTTTTATGGTTTTAGGTCTGACATTTAAGTCTTTAATCAATCTTAAGTTAATTTTTGTATAAGGTGTAATGAAGGAATACAGTTTCAGTTTTCTGCCTACGACTAGCCAGTTTTCCCAACACCATTTATTAAGTAGGGAATCCTTTCACCATTGCTTGTTTTTGTCAGGTTAGTCAAAGATCAGATGGTTGTAGATGTGTGGCATTATTTCTGAGGCCTCTGATCTGTTCCATTGGTCTATATATCTGTTTTGATACCAGTACCATGCTGTTTTGGTTACTGCAGCCTTGTAGCACAGTACTTGACTAGGTAGTGTGACACCTCCAGCTTTGTTCTTTTTGCTTAGGATTGTCTTGGCTATACAGGCTCTTTTTCGGTTCCATATGAAATTTAAAGTAGTTTTTTCTAATTCTGTGAAGAAAACCAATGGTAGCTTGATTAGGATAGCATTGAATCTATAAATTACTTTGGACAGTATGACCATTTTTATGATACTGATTCTTCCTATCCATGAGTATGGAATGTTTTTCCATTTGTGTGTGTTCTCTCTTGTTTCCTTGAGCAGTGGTTCATAGCTCTCCTTGAAGAGGCCCTTTACATCCCTTGTAAGTTGTATTCCTAGGTATTTTATTCTCTTTGTAGCAATTGTGAATGGGAGTTCACTCATGATTTGGCTCTCTGTTTGTCTGTTATTGGTGTATATGAATGCCTGTGATTTTTGTACATTGATTTTGTATCCTGAGACTTTGCTGAAGTTGCTTATCAGCTTAAGGAGATTTTGGGCTGAGATTATGGGGTTTTCTAAATATACAATCATGTCATCTGCAAACAGAGACAATTTAACTTCCTCTCTTCCTGTTTGAATACCCTTTATTTCTTTCTCTTGCCTGATTTCCCTGGCCAGAACTTCCAATACTCTGTTGAATAGGAGTGGTGAGAGAGGGCATTCTTGTCTTGTGCCAGTTTTCAAAGGGAATGCTTCCATCTTTTGCCCACACATATTGGCTGTGGATTTGTCATAAATAGCTCTTATTATTTTGAGATACATTCCATCAATACCTAGTTTATTGAGAGTTTTTAGCATGAAGGGGTGTCACATTTTATAGAAGAATTTTTCTGCATCTATTGAGATAATCATGTGGTTTTTGTCATTGGTTCTGTTTATGTGATGGATTACGTTTATAGATTTGTTTATGTTGAACCAGCCTTGCATCCCAGGTATGAAGCCAACTTGATCGTGGTGGATAAGCTTTTTGATGTGCTTGTGGATTCGATTTGACAGTATTTTATTGAAGATTTTTGCATTGATGTTCATCAGGGATATTGGCCTGAAATTTTCTTTTTTTGTTATGTCTCTGCCAGGTTTTGGTATCAGGATGATGCTGGCCTCATAAAATGAGTTAGGAAGGAGTCTCTCTTTTTCTACTGTTTGGAATATTTTCAGAAGGAATGGTACCAGCTCTTCTTCTTACCTCTGGTAAAATTCAGCTGTGAATCAATCTGGTCCTGGGCTTTTTTTGGATTGGTAGGCTATTAATTACTGCTTCAGTTTCAGAACTTCTTAGGCATCTATTCACGGATGCAACTTCTTCCTGGTTTAGTCTTGGGAGGGTGTATGTGACCAGGAATTTATCCATTTCTTCTAGATTTTCTAGTTTATTTGCAAAGAGGTGTTTATAGTATTCTCTAATGGTAGCTTGTATTTCTGCGGGATCAGTGGTGATATCCCCTTATCATTTTTTATTATGTCTATTTGATTCTTCTCTCTTTTCTTCTTTATTATTCTGGCAGTCTATCTATTTTCAAAAAATCAGCTCCTGGATTCATTAATTTTTGAAGGGTTTTTCGTGTCTCTATCTCCTTCAGTTCTGCTCTGATCTTAGTTATTTCTTTTCTCCTGCTAGCCTTGGAATTTGTTTGCTCTTTCTTCTCTGATTCTTTTAATTGTGATGTTAAGGTGTCAATTTTAGACCTTTTCCGCTTTCACCTCTGGGCATTTAGTGCTATAAATTTTCCTCTAAACACGGTTTAGCTGTGTCCCAGAGATTCTGGTACATTGTGTCTTTGTTCTCATTGGTTTCAAAGAACTTACTTCTTTCTGCCTAAATTTTGTTATTTAACTAGTAGTCATTCAGGAGCAGGTTACCATGTAGGTTACAGTTACCATGTAGTTGTGTGGTTTTGAGTGAGTTTCTTAATCCTGAGTTCTAATTTGATTGCACTATGGTCTGAGAGACTGTTTGGTATGATTTCCATTCTTTCACATTTGCTGAGGAGTGTTTTACTTCCAATTATGTGGTCAATTTTACAATAAGTGTGATGTGGTGCTGAGAAGAATGTATATTCTGTTGATTTGGGGTGGAGAGTTCTGTAGATATCTATTAGGCCCACTTGGTCCAGAGCTGAGTTCAAGTCCTGAATATCCTTATTAATTTTCTGTCTCATTGATCTGTCTAATATTGACAGTGGGGTGTTAAAGTCTCCAACTATTATTGTGTGAGAGTCTAAGTCTCTTTGTAGGTCTCTAAGAACTTGCTTTATGAAACTGGGTGCATATATATTTAGGATAGTTAGTTCTTCTTGTTGCATTGACCCCTTTATCATTATGTAATGCCCTTCTTTGTCTCTTTTGTCTTTGTTGGTTTAAAGGCTGTTTTATCAGAGACTAGGATTGCAAACCCTGATTTTTTTTTTTTTTTTTTTTTTTTTTTTTTTGCTTTCCATTTACTTGGTAAATATTCCTGCATCACTTTATTTTGAGCCTATGTGTGTCTTTGCACATGAGATGGGTCTCCTGAATACAGCACACCCATGGGTCTTGACTCTTTATCCAATTTGCCAGTCTGTGTCTTTTAATTGGGGCTTTTAGCCCATTTACATTTAAGGTTAATATTGTTATGTGTGAATTTGATCTTGTCATTGTGACGCTAGCTAGTTATTTTTCCCATTAGGTGATGCAGTTTCTTCATAGTATTGATAGTCTTTACAATTTGGTATGTTTCTACAGTGGCTAGTACCAGTTTTTCCTTTCCATATTCAGTGCTTCCTTCAGGAGCTCTTGTAAGGCAAGCCTTTCAGTGATGAAATCTCTCAGGATTTGCTTGTCTGTAAAGGATTTTATTTCTCCTTCGCTTATGAAGCTTAGTTTGGCTGGATATGAAATTCTGGGTTGAAAATTCTTTTCTTAAAGAATGTTGAATATTGACCCCCACTCTATTTTGTCTTGTAGGGTTTCTGCAGAGAGATCTGCTGTTAGTCTGATGGGCTTCCCTTTGTGGGTAACCTGACCTTTCTCTCTGGCTCCTCTTAACAATTTTTCCTTAATTTCAACCTTGGTGAATCTGACAATTATGTGTCTTGGGATTGCTCTTCTTGAACAGTACCTTTGTCGTGTTCTCTGTATTTCCTGAATTTGAATGTTGGCCTGTCTTGCCAGGTTGGGGAAGTTCTCCTGGATAATATCCTGAAGAGTGTTTTCCAACTTGGTTCCATTCTCCCCATCACTTTCAGGTACACTAATCAAATGTAGGTTTGGTGTTTTTACATAGTCCCACATTTCTCGGAGGCTTTGTTCATTCCTTTTCTTTTTTTTCTCTAATCTCATCTTCATGCTTTATTTCATTAAGTTGATCTTCAATCTCTGATCTCCTTTCTTCCACTTGATCAATTTGGCTATTGATACTTGTGTATCCTTCACGAAGTTCTCGTGCTGTATTTTTCAGCTCCATCAGGTCATTCGTGCTCTTCTCTAAAGTGGTTATTCTAGTTAGCAATTCCTCTAACTTTTTTTTCAAGGTTCTTAGCTTCCTTGCATTGGGTTAGAACATGCTCCTTTAGCTCAGAGGAGTTTGTTATTACTCACCTTCTGAAGCATACTTCTGTCAATTCATCAAACTCATTCTCCATCCAGTTTTGTTCCCTTGCTGGTAAGGAGGTGTGATCCTTTGGAGGAGAAGAGACATTCTAGTTTTTGGAATTTTCAATATTTTTGTGCTGGTTTTTCCTCATCTTCTTGGATTTATCTACCTTTGTTCTTTCATGCTGGTGATCTTCAGATGGGGTTGTTATGTGGACGTCCTTTTTGTGGATGTTGATGCTATTCCTTTCTGTTTGTTAGTTTTCCTTGTAACAGTCAGGGCCCTCTGCTGCAGGTCTGCTGGAGTTTGCTGGAGGTCCACTCCAGACACTGTTTGCCTGGGTATCACCAGCAGAGGCTGCAGAACAGCAAAGACTGCTGCCTGTTCTCTCCTCTGCAAGCTTTGTCCCAGAGGGGCACCTGCCAGATGCCAGCTGGAGCTTTCCTGTATGAGGTGTCTGTCAACCCCTGATGGGAGGTATTGCCCTGTCAGGAGGCACGGGGGTCAGGGACCCACTTGAGGAGGCAGTCTGTCCTTTAGCAGTGCTTGAGCACTGTGCTAGGAAATTCACTGCTGTCATCAGAGCTAGAAGGCAGGAATGTTTAAGTCTGCTGAAGCTGCACCCACAGCCCTTCCTTCCCCCAGGTGCTCTGTCCCAGGGAGATGGGAGTTTTATCTATAAGCCCCTGACTAGGGCTGCTGCCTTCTTTCAGAGATGCCCTGCCCAGAGAGGAGGAATCTATAGAGGCAATCTTGCTACAGTGGCTTTGCAGACCTTCAGTGGGCTCTGCCCATTTCTAACTTCCTGGTGGCTTTGTTTATACTGTGAGGTGAAAACCACCTACTCAAGTCTCAGTAATGGTGGATGCTCTTCCCCCCATCAAGCTCAAGCATCCCAGGTCGACTTCAGACTGCTGTGCTGGCACTGAGAATTTCAAGCCAGTGGATCTTAGCTTGCTGGGCTCCGTTGGGGTGGTATCCACTGAGCTAGACCACTTGGCTCCCTGGCTTCAGCCCTCTTTCCAGGGGAGTGAACAGTTCTGTCTCACTGGCATTCTGGTGTCACTGGGGTATTAAAAAAAAAAAAAAACTCCTGTGGCTAGCTCAGTGCCTGCCCAAATGGCCACCCAGTTTTGTGCTTTAAACCCAGGGCCCTGGTGGTGTAGGCACCCGAGGGAATCTCCTGGTCTGTGGGTTTCAAAGACCATGGGAAAAGTGTAGTATCTGGGCTGGAATGCACTGTTGCTCACAGCACAGTCCCTCACGGCTTCCCTTGGCTAGGGGAGGGAGTTCCCTGACCCTTTGTACTTCCCAGGTGAGGTGATGCCCCACCCTGCTTTGGCTCGCCCTCCATGGACTGCCCCCACTGTCTAACCAATCCCAATGAGATGAGCCAGGTACCTCAGTTGGAAATGCAGAAATCACCTGCCTTCTGCATTGATCTTGCTGGTAGCTGCAGACTGGAGCTGTTCTTATTCGGCCATCTTTGTGCCACATTTTCTTTATCCAATCCACCACTGATGGGCACCTAGGTTGATTGTGACTAGTGTTGCAATGAACATTTGAGTGCCAGTGTCTTTTTGGTAGATTTCTTTTCCTTTGGGTGTATATCCAGTAACGGCATTGTAAGATCAAATGGTAGTTCTGTTTTAAGTTCTTTGAGAAATCTCCAAACTGCTCTTCACAGTGGCTGGACTAATTTACATTCCCACCAACAGGAACTGGACTTTTAAAATCTGAAAATGTGACACTTCTCGTGGCCAAAAGTGAGCCAAAGATCATGGAATCTGACAAGGATGTCATCAATGAGCAGGGAGAGAGGGACTAGAAAGAGCTTGCTTAAAGGCACTCACGGATCAGCAAAAAAAAAAAAAATATATATATATATATATATTTTATATATATATATATTTTATATATATATATATATATATATATATATATATATATGCTGTTTCCTGATTTACCCCACTCTGTCTAACCCATTAAATAAGTCAGTTACACGGAATATATTTCACATTAGTTTTTTGTTTTGTTTTACTTTGTAAGACTGCTTACAATATAGAACCCACCTATTTATCATAGTAACACTATGAACTAAGATGTGGTGATTTACAATAAAACTTGCAGCTCACAAACATGACACATGATACCCTTGCTCACATTCATAGCCCCAGCAACTATTCATCCATGTTAAAAGTTTGCTTTCATTCTGTTCCTTAATTTCTATACCTTTCATTTTCCTGATAGAGGCATCCAGAATTTGTAACCACAATTGACACTGATTTATTTATGGCTTGCTTTGAGCTGGATGATTTGGGCCTGAAGATCTCTAGGGCAACAGAAATGCATGATTGCAAACTTCAGTGCTAGCCAAAGCTTTAAGAGTCTCATAATTTTTTATCAACATATATCATTGTCAAATATATATAAACAGTATTTAAAACTCATGAATAGATCATCTGAGTTTACATTAACTTCCCCTTCTAGCATAGAGTTATACCTCAGCTCTCTTAAAATTTTTCTTCAAGTTTACTTTTTACGTTCAATACATGATATTATTTCACCATTCACCCAAGTAGATGCCATTTGCTCAAGGTGACATATTTGTCCCCTTTGGTGCCACACTCATATCATCTAAAAGCATCGCTGCTCCCCCAGAGAGATGCTTTCATTCGCCAAGTAATTCTTTGCACGGTTATTAAAAACAATTCTGGACATTGGGAATACATAGCAGACAAGACAGTCTCTACCTTTAAGGAACATTCATTATAGTGGGGATAGTCAGTATAAAGCTTGACAAATAAATTGGGACATTTATTAATAAAGGTTCTCCAGAGAAAAGAGAACCAATTGTGTGGGGAAGGGCAGTGGGGGAGTTAAAGATATTTATTATAAGGAATTGGTTCAAGCAATTATGGAGGCTGACAAAGTCCAAAATCTGCAGAATTGACATCCCAGTTTGAGTCCAAAGGCCAGCAGGCTGTTGCAGAACCAGTCAGAAGGCTACCAGGCAGAAGAATTATCTCTTGCCCAGGGAGGTCAGCTTGTTGTTGGATTCAGGCCTTCTACTGATTGAATAAGGCCCACTCACATTATGGAGTGCCATGTGCTTTACTCAGTCTACCAATTTAAGTGTTCATCTCGGCCAGGCACTGTGGCTCACACCTGTAATCCCAGCACTTTGGGAGGCCAAGGCAGGTGGATCACTTGAGGCCAAGAGGTTGAGACCAGCCTGGCCATCATGGTGAAACTCTGTCTCTACTAAAAATACAAAAAAATTAGCTGGGCAAGGTGGCACACATCTGTAGTCACAGCTACTCAGGAAGCTGAAGCAGGAGAATTGCTTGAACCCAGGAGGCGGGGATTGCAGTGAGCCGAGATCATGTCAGCCTGGGTGACAGAGCAAGAGCCTGTCTTGAAAATAATAATAATAAAAACAAATAAATGTTAATTTCATCTAAAAACACCCTCACAGCAGCACCCAAAATAGTGTTTGACCAAATATCTGGGTACCCCATGGCCCAATCAAGTTAAAACACAAGATTAACCATAATAGGAGATCAAAAACAAGCAAGTTGAAAATAAAGAAGATGTTTTATGACTGTTAGGCTCAGAGGAAATAAACTCAGCAATTTTAATCTTACGGTGGTATGAGAGAAAATGGATGGGGAAGGGAAGTGACCAATTTTAGGCATGTATTTAAGTTACAGTAGTGTCCCAAACTTTAAATACTTCAGTATTCAAATGCCATCTTGTGGCTGATTACTTACATCAGGTCTTATTTATTTGGTGCCATGCACATAACATCTGTTAAAATGTTTTTTTGGAGTCAGTGGAGTTGCCTTCTTAAGGCCCCAGGGTTTTATGTCCTTATTTCACTCATATTAGTCGTAGCAATTCTGTGCCTGATGGATTCAGGATGCTAGCAGCCATGCCAGCCTCACTCAAGGTTCAGATGCCTTCTTTGATTGTAATGGATTTAATTCAAGCCCGCCATAAAATAAAATATTGATAGTCAGTGTACATAAGGATACCATAAGAGAAATATTTACACATTTAAACTAACATACAGAATCACTTTACAACCCCTATGTTTAGTACAAAAATAACATCATTATATAGAATAAACAGGACTGAATCATTTTCCAAATTCTGGGCCTCCATAAATAGTAGTATGCATTCTTGGCTCAATGTTATAATCTTTATTGGTAACTTTATGCCATCTAATAAAAGACATATTATTAAAAGGCTTTGGGCATGACCCATAACTCATAATATATCTTGAATACATATCATCATTATTGAGTGTGGCAAATCTTTACATTCTTTTCACAGTCCCTCCCTTCCCCCTTTTTACACCTGCACTGTTCAGAAGGCCCACTGACATCATGAGACTTATTTTCTGGCTTTCTCTTTTTTTAAGAAAAAGTTTATTTGATAATAAAATCACACTAAAGAATATTTACGACATATGTAAAAGATACAGCTACAATAATATAAATAACGATTTATGTTAGTTTTCTAGTGCACATGTAGCACATTACCACAAACTTAGCTGCTTAAAACAACATCCATTTATTAGCTCACAGTTTTGTAGATCAAAAGTTCAGCATGCTGGGGGGCAGGGATTCTTCTCAAGGTATCACAAGGTGGACATCAAGGTGTCACAAGGTTGACATCAAGGTGTCAGCTGGGCTGAATTCTCATCAGAGGCTCTGGGGAAGAATCAGCTTTCAGATTCACTCTTGTTGACAGAATGCGGTTCTTTGCAGTTTAGGATTTAAGTCCTCATTTCCTTGATGTGTGGTCCCCTCCAACTTCAAGCCAGCAACCGCACATCAGGTCCATCTTATGCTTTACATCTCTGACTTCCTAGTCTGCAACTAGCTGGAGAAAATGCTCTGCTTTTAAAGACTTCATGTAATTGGGTTTGGCCCACCCAGATAATCTCATTTTTATTAACTCAAACACAACTGATTAGTAGCCTTAATTACATTTGCAAAATCCCTTCTGCAATATTCCATGATATAATCACAGACATAACACTAGGGGGCAGAAATCAATGGGGCAATCTTAGAATTCTTCTTACCACACTTTGAATCCAACACCCAGGGAAAAAGATGGAAACATAATTAAAATTATAAAACCTTTAGAAGAAAGCATAGAAGAAAATGTATGTGGCCTTAGGTTAGACAAAGATTTCTTCAATAAGATATCAAAAAGCACAATCCATATTAGTGTAGACTGAGCTTCATCAAAATTTAAAACTTCTGCTCTTCAAAATACACTATTGAGAGCATAAAGATGGGTGTTAACAGGTGACACGAAATAAGAAAAAAGAGTATAAAAAGGCTACAGACTTGCAAATCGTATCTGATAAAGGACTTGTACCTAAAATACATAAAGAACTGTCAAACTTCAAAAATAAAATATCTCAATGAAAAAAACTAGTAAGATTTCAACAGACATTTCACCAAAGAAGATAAGCTGATGGCAAATAGCCACGTGAAAAGATGTTTACTATCATTGGTTATTAGGGAAATGCAAACTAAAACTACAATGGGATACCATCACTCACCTACTAAAATGGCTGAATTTAAAAGGTGAATGGGTAAAGAAACTTTGCTATGTTCACACAATGGAATACCACTCACCAATAAAAAGGAATTGCCTACTGACACATACAACAATAATTATTTTGTTAAAGCTCAAAATAACTATTCTGAGTGCAAGAAGCCAGACCAAACAAGTATATATTATTTCATTTATATAAAATTCCGGACAATGCAAACTAATCTGTAGGAACAAGAAGCATGGCAGTGGTTGCCTGGGGTGATAGAGAGGATCACAAGGGAGGGATTAGAATGGAGCAGGAAAAACCTTTTGGGGATTGTGGCTATGTTCACTATCTCGATAGTAATGATGGTTTCATGAGTGTATACATATGTTAAAACTGATGAAATTGTTCACTTTACGTATGTGCACAATTATACCTGAATAAATCCATTGAAAATACAATAAAAAACAATTTACTCTGAATTTTATGAATTAAAAAATAAATGGAGCAAATTATTCACCGCTTTCCTGAGCACATGCAAATAGATACACATCACAGAGGACATCTGTGTTTGTTTTTCTAATGAATCTCAGGTGAACACAACTGAATAAATTGAAAGCTTTGGTTTATGGTACACTGTCTTCATTGGTTCATGCATAATTCTTTTTAATTTATGTTATTTGCTTGCATATATATTTATTATAATACTGTAAACAGTCATGAGTGCCTAGCCAATTGGAGAGCCATAACTCTGATCATCACATCACTTCATTTCATTTCCCAGCCTTCAAGCCCCGCTCCCAAATGACCAATCACCCTGAATTTTCTATTTAGCATTCTGTTAACTTCTTAGGTTATTTTTTTCCAGTGACTAAGATAGTTTTGTATGTCCTATGAACTTAAAAAGTATTTCATTCTCATAACAATATTGTTCACGATAACCAAGAGGTGAAGGCAACACAAATGTCCATCAACAGAAGAATGGATTTTTAAAATGTGGTACCTACATGCAATATAATACTATACAGCCTTTCAAAAGAATGGGGCCAGGCGCAGTGGCTCACACCTGTAATCCTAGCACTTTGGGAGGCTGATCACTTGAGCTCAGGAGTTCAAGACCAGCCTGGGCAACATGGCGAAACCCCACCTCTACTAAAAATAAAAATAAAAGAAGGGTATTCTAACACATGTTACAGCATGAATAAACCTTGAGAACACTATGCTAAGTGAAATAAGCCACTCCAAAAAGACAAATACTATATGATTCTATTTATGTAAGGTATCTAAACTCGAATTCAATGAAACAGAATAAAACAGTTACCAGGGACTAAAGGGTAAAGGAAAAGTGGAGGCTGTTGTTTAACAGGTACAGAGTTTCAGACTGGCAACGTGAGGACGTTCTCAAGAGCTGTTTCACAACAATGGACTATATTTACTACTGAATTGGATACTTAATAATAGTAGAGATAGAATACAAAGCAGAACATGCATGAAGAAAAAAAATAATTAAGATAGTACATTTTTTGTTACATGATTTTTACCATAATAAAAAACAAATAAGCAAGCAAAACAAAGAAAGTATCATGCTAAATGTAGTCTTTTTTCACTGAACATTTCTAAATTATTATTCACATTATTGTATGTGGCTATAGTTAATTTATTTTCACAGCTGCAAAATAAAAATTTTCCGTTTTCCACTTTCTTTGATTTATTTTGATGGTTTATTTTGCCTGACTCATTAACTTTCAGCATTTTTTTTTAAGTGTATGCATTCAGCCTGGCACAATGGCTCACACTTGTAATCCTGTAATCAGTACTTAGGGAAACAAAGTTTGTCAAACACGTTTTTCCTTTTGTCTCTTGTTTGGTACATTAGGAGTCTTTGCAATCTGAAGTCTTTCCTATTTCTTTAATTCTGAAGGAAGTTCTGCATTGTATCTTTAAATATTTTCTTTTCTCCGTCATTATTTTTCTCTCCTTCTGGTATCATTTTTCTGTAAAAGTTAGCACCTCTACTTCTATTCTCCATCTCTCTTAACTTTTCTTTTGTATTTTCTATTTCTTTGTCTTCTCTTATTTTCTTCTTGGGATTGTTTTTCCATCTGTTCTAACTCATCAGCAGGTCTTCACCTGTATCCATTCTGCTATTTATACCATCTTCTATGTTTCTTATTTTAATTATCTAATTTTTCATACCTAATATTTGTCCTAGGTTCCTTTTATGTTTTTGTGTTTCTGTTCCACATTGAAAATTTCCCTTTCTCCTCTGATGTAGTTTAGATATTTGTCCTCTCCAAATCTTAAGTTGAAATGTGATTCCAAATATTGTCCAGTATGTCCATGTTTTGTCCATTATGTCTTTTAATATATATAGTAAGTTTATTTAAATATTTTCATCCATGTGTTCTAATACTTCCAGGGATCTTTGATTTGTTGTTTTTCTTTCAAGATAATTAAGTTCCATAAATATTTCATTATTTTGGCTAATGAAATCATTCTCTCCCAGGGATATCATATAGGGTATACTGAGAAAGGGCTCACACGCCTGCAGAAGCCCACACTTAGATCTATCATTCCAAACGACTGCAAGGAGTGAACAGGCATGAGCCTTAGGGTAGAAAGTCTCAGGCATCATAAAACCAAAATTAATCATCCTCCTGTGTCACTAAGCAATACCTTCAGATCAAGACTTGCATGTTAGAATCACTTGGCAAGCTCTGAAAACGATGATGCTGAGGTCAACAGCCCAGGTCAGTTACATCAGAATCTCTAGGGGTGGGAGCCGGTAAGAATGATGGCAGTATAACAGTGGGAAGTGGGAGAGTGTGGCTTCCAGGGCTACACAGTCTCCAGATTTTTCCCCAACTCCTCACCTGATAGGTGCGTGTACCACCTTTGGGTCTTTGTCACTGGTTTCTGCAGGAAGCAGTTATCAATAATAATTACACAGCAAAGAATGATTGGCAAGAGCTGAATTTTTCAAACTTTTCTTTAAATCTCTTTATAGCAGCACCAGACACCCTCTGCCTCAGACCTCAGCCACTACGCACCCATCCACAAACCATAACCACCACCTCATTTCAAAACTTTCTTCCATTTCCACAGGAATTTCTCTTTTATGGATGTTGTTTGTATTCTCTAGCATTTATGTTTTTCTCTATATGATTTTTCCAGTGAATTTTTGAGAAAGGAGCCTGCCCAAATCAGGAGGAACTATCTCTCATCTATTTTAAAGTCACAAGTTTACATTCCCAATAAACGAATATTTTTGAAACCTCCAAGCATTTATATTAAATAATTAGCTCCCGATGAGTCCACATCTATGCACATGTAATTAACAATTTCCCTTTCAGAAGGCATGCTTCCATTTTGGAAAAGGAAAAGGTTTGCTTCATAGTCAAAATACCTGTAATTAAAACAAAATTTAAACTGACCAATATCTCTCATTCTTGACATCTGTAAGAAATTTTTTACTCTCATCAAGTATATTTCTATCCCACTCTGGGTCCCAGTATCTCTCATCATCATCCTTTTTGATAGAAGTGAAAAGAGGATGTCTTTGCCATTGATATGCTTCATTCTTCACCATTGTCCCAAATCCCACGAGGTTTTAAAAATAGCATAGGTCTTAGAAATTTACTCTATATAGTCCTTATCTTTCTCTAGTCAACTTAGAATGTTTAGCATGTGGGAAAATTTCCCTTTTCTCTCTAATAGAATTCAGATGTTAATAATATTACTGTTTTTCCCCTCCAAATCTTATGTTGAAATGTGATCCCAAATGTGGGAGGTGGGGCTTAGTGGGAGGTCATGAGGGCAGATCCCTCATGAATGACTTGGTGCCCTCCCCACAGTCGTAAGTTCACGTGAGATATGGTTGTTAAAGGTTCTGGAACCTCTTGCACCCTCTGTCTTGCCTCCTCTCGCATGGTGTGCCACACCTGACTCCTCTTGCCTTCCATCATGACTGTAAGCGTCCCGAGGCCCGCATTAGAAACTGATACAGGCACCACGCTTCTTTCGCAGCCTGCAGAATCATGAGCCAAATAAGCCTATTTTCCTTATAAAATTACCCAGTCTCTGCTATCTCTTTATAGCAGTGCAAAGTGGACTCATGTGTCCTTTATAAAACTAATTGCCTCTAAAATCTCCTGCTCCTTTGAAATCATGCATGGGTTGACTAAAAAGCCATATGCTATTCTCTTCCAGACATTTGTAGTCTATGCTTCTATGCTGCAGAAGAAATTACTACAAACATGGGAGCTTGAATCAGCACACAATTATTACCTCAGAGTTTCTGCAGGTCACACATCTGGCCACGGCATAGCTCGGTCCTCCTCAGAAGGTCTTACAAGGCTACATTCAAGGTGTTGGCCAGGACTGGCTCTCAACTGGAGGCTCAGCTAGGGAAGGATTTGCTTCCCAGTTCCTTTTGGCAGCAATGAGTTCCATGTGGCTTTAGGAGTTCTGGCAGCTTGCTCCTTCACAACCAGCAAGGGAGAGAGAACGTCAGTGGAGCCAGTCAGCTAGCAATACACAGTCATATAACATCACATAATCATGGAAATGACGTGCCATTCCATTTGCCATATTCTGTTGTTTAGGAGCAAGTCATGGGTCTGGTATATACCTAAGAAGAAAACAATTACACAAAGGCCTGAATACCAGGAGGAAGGGGTTGTGCGACCACCTTAAAGTTTATCTGCCACACCACTACTACGTCAATCTCATAAAATTTCATCTCCCCCAAGCCAATGGACCTGCCTCCCGGACCTCCTGATGTTTGGTAGAAGATGGCTCTCAGCAGGCTAGAAACATCTGCGGATTTTCATTCAATAACCGACAAGGAGCGACTGCTTTCTACTTTAATTTCAATAACTGACAAGGAGCGACTGCTTTCTACTTTAATTATAATTCGCCACAAATTAAATGTCCAGGGATTATTAGGATTTAAGTTCGGATGCATGCAATGGAGACATGAAATAAACTGACTTACACCAAACCGAGTTTAATTCCTTTCTTGCAGAAGAGTCCAGAGTTAAGCCGTTCAAGGGGCTCTATTCCTCAGAGTTACCAAGGACCGTGGCTGTTTCTATCTTGTTCTGCTATCCATACAGCATTGTCCTCATGATGTGGTCCAAGACGGCTTGCTGTCAGGTTCATCTTTTAGTAAGATACAGGAAGGGAGGAAGGCACATACTGGAAATTGTGTGCACTACTTCCCCTTGAATCTTTTTTGACAAAAATCACTTATGCAGAAGTACCTACCAAGGGAGACTAAACCACTAAACCATGTAGACTTTATTCTGAGTAGTCATGTCTTTGGCCAAAAGATCAGAGATTCTCTCACCAAGGGAAAATAAATCAGGAGAAATAGAAACCAGAAGACAACCAGGATTAGTGAACTCCACGAAAGTGATTATTTTTTATTTTATTTTATTTATTTATTTATTTTGTACAGATGAGGTCTCACTGTTGCCAAGTTGGTCTTGAATTCCTGGCCTCAAGTAATCTTCCTGCCTTGGCCTCCCAAAGTGCTGGGATTCCAGGTGGCAGCCACCACATTCTGCTTGATGTGAATCTTTTTTTTTTTTTTTTGAGACGGAGTTTTGCTCTTACTGCCCAGGCTGGCACGCAATGGCACAATCTCGCCTCACTGCAACCTCTACCTCCCAGGTTCAAGCGATTCTCTTACTTCAAACTCCCAAGTAGCTGGGATTACAGGCATGTGCCACCATGCCCAGCTAATTTTGTATTTTCAGTAGAGACAGAGTTTCACCATGTTGGCCAGGCTGGTCTCGAACTCCTGACGTCACATAATCTGCAGGCCTCTCCTCCCGTAGTGCTGGGATTATAGAAGTGAGCCACCGTGCCTGGCCCTAATGTGACTCTTAACTCCACTTAGGAATCATTTTTCTCCCAGTTTTCCCCTCAGTTAGCTAAAAGAAATCCTTTTATTGAAATATCCCCAGACCTACTACATGGTCCAATCAAATTGTGCTCCCTAAAATGAAGTATTTTAATAACAAAATAAAATATTTTATTTTAAAATAAAAATTTTAAAGGCATTCATTTATTGGACAAGAGGGTCAAAGGAAAAAGCAAACTGTGTGCCACGGTGCTGATCGCAGTTTAATATTTCGGGTTTTCTCACACCCTTTTGGCTTCAGAATTAGGACCTGCCCTTCCCACGTCTCTCCCCTCCATTGCGCTTTAATTGGAAATAGGGATTTACTTCTCTTTGGTTATTCTGTGACCTACAGAGAATAGGACTGGGACCTGTTTTGAGAAGCAAAATAAAATAATATTATGAATTGAAATGCTTTTGTGGTCCACTTAGCAGTGATTGGGCAAGAATTTCATCTTAATTTTTTTGTAGTGCTTATCACTTGAGTGCATTTTGGACACATGTTACATTTGCCTGGTTCTCCAGGTGACATAATGACAAATTCCTGAATGCTTGATTCTTGGTTTCTCTATGCACCTGCAGAGGAGCCCTAAAGTCATATGGGAATATAGACGTGTAACATAACAAAGGTATTGAGATATAACCCTAAAAGTTGATAGTGGTTTGCTCTGAGTAGAGGGATGGGGCAGAACTGGAATAAGTGGAGAAGGTCTCATGTGGAAGGCTAAATAATGCCCCCCACAAGAATGTCCACATTCCAATTCCCAGAGCCTGTGAATATATTATCTTATATGGCAAAAGTGACTTTATAGGTATGATTAAGCTAAGGATCTTGAGCTGGGGAGACTCTTCGAGTGGGCCCTAAATGTAATCACAAGGATCCTCATAAGAGGTAGGCAGAGGGAGATTTTACATGGAAGATAAAGTGAGGTGGTGACACTGAGATCAGAGGTAGGAGAGGTGATGTGATGTGATGTGACTACAAGCCAAGGAATGACGATATCCCCCAAAAGATGAAAAAGATAAGGAAATGGATTCTCCCCAAAGCCCCCAGTGAGTGCTGCCCGACCGACTTTGATTTTGGCCCAGGGACATCCATTAAAGACCAATGGTCTTCAGACTTGTAAAAGAATGAATCCAAGTTGCTTTAAGCCACCAAGTTTATGGTAATTTATACGGTGACTAAAGAAGCCACCAGATAATAAAAAAAATGGTAGAAAAGAAGCATTTTTTTCCTTCTATCATTGCCTCTTATAGACTTTAGCTTCTCCATGATCTCCATCAACAGGGAACTAATATAGTTTAACTTTTTACCTTGATCCCTCCTAAATGTTTGAGTTTTTTTATAATAAGTATATATGATTTTTATAATTAAAAAGTAATAAAGAGGAAAAATGATAATTTCTGATCATTAAAATGAATTTTTTACCTTGTGAATTTTTTAAACATGTGTACTACATGTCCAAAAATAATTTTAAAATGACCTGAAAGATGCATATTTACATTGTTGTCTCTTGATCATTCCATAGTCTGAATTGTACAGGGGGATGTGAGTATCATGGGGGCCAACCAGCCCTGGAATTTTGCCTTTGGCAACTTTATGTCTGTTTTTGATGTTATTGTATGTTTTTCACTTGTTTGGTTTCCTGTAGTGATGTTCCTGGTGCCATTACAGCATGCTGGTGGTGTGTGATGGTCTACTAAGAAGAGAGGACTATGATTTCAGTTGTTTCTCTGTATTAACCAGCCACCAAGAATTTCAATGACTTTTTAAAACCAGGGCCAGGCATGGTGGCTCATGCCTATAATTCCAGCACTTTGGGAGGCTGAGGCAGGAGGATCAGTTGAGGCCAGGAGTTTAAGACCAGCCTGGGTAACGTAGCAAGACCTTGTCTCTTTAAAAATGTTTTAAATTAGCTGGGCCTGAGGGTGCATGCCTGTAGTCCTAGATACTCAGGAGGCCGAGGTGGGACGATTGCTTGAGCCCAGGAGTTCCAGGCTGCATGAGCTATGATTGTGCCACTACACTCCGGCGTAAGCAATAGAGCAAGACCTTGTTCATAAAAAATAAAAATAATGAAAAGTTTCAGAGTAAAAAAGATAAAGAAGATTGTAGTGAACGTAGGCTTTCATTTGATAAGGGTATTCACGGCTTTCCTCCTAGTTTTCCCCTTTGCTGCTGCTAGTTCAAAGGTCTAGAAACAGCCCCAAGTAAATCTCATCTAGTTTCTTTCCTGGTCTATTTGTTATCTTATACAACTCAGCCCCTGAAGATTGGGGACATGCCCTAGTACTAAAGAGCCCATGCTTCGAAGAAGTCACCAGCTCATAGAAAAATGGTAGAAAAGAAGCATTTGTTTTTCCTTCTACCACTGCCTCTTACACACTTTAGCTTCTCCATGATCTCCAGCAGGAAGACAGGACCGCAGTATGTGAGACTCCCCAGTGATCCATGGATGCTTCCAGATGCATCCTTTGCAGTGTTGCTCCCCTCCCTCATCACCAGAATGTCTTTTTCTTACTTCCAAAAATACTGCCCTGCTTTCTTAGAAAGGAAAAGACCCATGACTCTCCCATCTTCCTTCACTTCGTCCCGACTGTAACGTATACAGCAGGAATTCTGTAACGTTTGTACAGTCCAGTTGGCATTGTTCCCAATTTAAAGACTTATCTAATTTTGTCTCCCAGATAGTATTTATTTGATCTTTCTTTTGAGGGCATTTTGGGGTGACAAACCAGGAATCAGTATAAGCTTACTCTTATACTTTCATATTCCTTAGTTATCTAAACTCTCTAACTTTTATTAAATGAATCTATATTATTTGTATAATTTTAAAGTAAATTTTACTTAAATGTACTTAAAAATAAATATTATTAAATTTCATTTAATAGTACTTTCCAATCAATGAATTCCTACAGTAAATATTTGAACTTATAAAATAATCCAGATGATTTTAGCTAAGCTCTAATTATCAGTTTAAATAGAGCCTCCTTTGTTCCTTTTACTGTTATTATGATGACTATATCAGTGAAGCAGAATGCACCTCTGCTCAGGAAAATTTAGGTGAAAACGATAAAATTAATACGTTTTTAATTCTACCCTGAGGTATTCTCCTTGAGTCTTTTCAATCCAGACTATTATAAACAGGAAAAACATCAGCATTTAGATTAACAGCTGGATTTTGTTTAAAATATTTTCTTAATTATAATCTATTTAATTTTTTGCACTCTAAGGGATTTTTGATGTTATTGTTATTGGAGAAAATCTCTTACTTGTGTTTCTTATATGACAATCTTGTGTTTCTGGAATACAGAGCTGAAAAATATGGTGGCAATTGTTCTGGAAAGTTTGTCTTCTTACTTGGCTCTTTCAAATTTTGCACCCAAGCAATAATTCGCTTTAGGGGTCAGACCTGAAAAACGTATCAAATCTCACCAAATCATGTAGAAATAGAAGTTCCCAAAACTGGAAGAAACCTAATGAACCTTGGGGAAATGTCACAAAAAGCAAGTAAATATGCTTGGGTGTTTACTTCCTCCTGAAACTTAGAAAGACTTTTAGCTGCATAAAAGTTACGTGAACTCAGGATTCTGGTTTTTCTCACTTTTCTCCATTTTGGGAGACGAGACAAAGTGCAGTTAGACTCAGCATAGCAATAACTCTCGGGGAGCCAAGGTGGAGCTTCACCATTTCAACAGAGACCGATTTTGGTTTTAGCACAATGCCACACATTTAGCACCGGATTGCTCCTGAAAGACCCGAGAGACCCCCCAAATACTGTGAGTGCCCAAACTGCAGAAGAGGGAAAGGGAGACCCGCCTCTCCCAAACACACATCCCCACTTGGAAAAGGGTCTAGTCTGTGGGAGAAGTTCCCAACCGACTTGGAGCTGAGTCAATTTAGAGAGCCCAGCAAAATACAGGTGCAGAGGAAGCAGCAGGAAAGGCCCTGGGAGCTCACTGGGTCCTCAAGCAGGCCATTCCTGCCTGGCACCACAGGGACCCTTCGGGAGGGTGGTCAGAGGTGCAGGGGAAAATGCCACAGTGAAAAGGAAGTCTCCAGCTGAACTTTGTAACAATTTGAACCGGACAAGAAGCCTCCTGGCCAGAACTCGGGGGAGGGTGCGAATCCAGTGTGCAGACTCCACAGGTGCGAGAAGAACCAAAGCCCTGTTCTTTTGCAGCTTGGAGGTGGGTAGCTGGGGGCAAGTTCTCAAGCCTGGCTCACCCACTGTCTGGAAACGGACTCCAGGCTGTTGGGGGTGCACAGTGGGAGTAAGACTGGCCCTTCAGATTGCACGGTAGCTGGGTGAGGCCTGTGACTGCTGGCTTTCCCCACTTCCCTGACAACCTCCATGACTCAGCAGAGGCAGCCATAATCCTCCTAGGTACGCAACTCCATTGACCTGGAAACTTCACTCCCATTCCCCACAGCAGCCACAGCAAGATCTGCCCAAGAAGAGTCTGAACTCAGACAGGCCTGACCCTGCCCCCACCTGATGGGCCTTCCCTATCCACCCTGGTAGCTGAAGACAATGGGCATAAGCTCTTGGGAGCTCTAGGGCCCCACCCACCGCCAGTTCCTCTCCATACTACTACAGTTGATGCTCTCTGGAAAGCACCACCTCCTGGCAGGAGGCCAACCAACACAAAAATAGAACATTAAACCACCAAAGCTAACAATCCTCACAGAGTCCATTTCACTCCCCTGCCACCTCCACTGGAACAGGTGGTGGTATCCATGACCGAGAGACCCATACAGTTCACATCACAGGACTCTGTGCAGACAACCCCCAGTACCAGCCTGGAACTGGAGAGACTTGCTTGGGTGGCTAGACCCAGAAGAGAGATAACAATCACTGCAGTTCAGCTCACAGGAAGCCACATCCCTAAGAAAAGGGGACGAGTAGTACATCAAGGGAACACCCGGTGGGACAAAAGAATCTGAATACAGCCTTCAGCCCTAGACCTTCCCTCTGACAGAACCTATCCAAATGAGAAGGTACCAGAAAACCAACCCTGGTAATATGACAAAACTAGGCTCTTTAACAGCCCTCACAAAATATCACACTAGCTCACCAGCAATGGATCCAAACCAAGAAGAAATCCCTGATTTACCTGAAAAAGAATTCAGGAGGTTAGTTATTAAGCTAATCAGGTAGGCATCAGAGAAAGGCAAAGCCCAATGCAAGGAAATCCAAAAAATGATACAAGAAGTAAAGGGAGAAATATTCAAGGAAATAGATAGCACACAGAAAAAACAATCAAAACTTCAGGAAACACCGGACACACTTATAGAAATGCAAAATGCCCTGGAAAGCCTCAGCAATAGAATTGAACAAGTAGAAGAAGAAATTCAGAGCTCAAAGAAAAGGTCTTCGAATTGACCCAATCCAACAAAGATAAAGAAAGAAGAATAAGAAAATATGAACGAAGCCTCCAGGAAGTCTGGGATCATGTTAAACAACCAAACCTAAGAATAATCAGTGTTCCTGAGGAAGAAGAGAAATCTAAAAGCTTGGAAAACATATTTGGGGGAATAATTGAGGAAAACTTCCCTGGCTTCGCTAGAGATCTAGACATCCAAATACAAGAAGCACAAAGAACACCTGGGAAATTCATTGCAAGAAGATCATCGCCTAGACACATTGTCATCAGGTTTTCTTAGTTAAGACGAAGGGGAGACTCTTAAGAGCTATGAGACAAAAGCACCGTGTAACCTATAAAGGAAAACCTATCAGATTAACAGCAGATTTATCAGCGGAAACCCTACAAGCTAGAAGAGATTTGGGCCCTATCTTCAGTCTCCTCAAACAAAACAATTATCAGCCAAGAATTAACTAAGCATCATATATGAAGGAAAGATTCAGTCTTTTTCAGACATCCAAATGCTGAGAAAATTCGCCACTATCAACCCACCACTACAAGAACTGCTGAAAGCAGCTCTAAATCTTGAAACAAATCCTTGAAACACATCAAAACAGAAACTCTTTAAAGCATAAATCACACAGGGCCAATAAAACAAAAATATCATTTAAAAAGCAAAAAACAAAAACAAAACAACAACAAAAAACATGGAGGTACACAGGCAACAAATAGCATGATGAATGCAATGTTACCTCACATCTCAATACTAACATTGAATGTAAATGTCCTAAATGCTCCACTTGGAAGATACAGAACTGCAGAATGGATAGGAACTCACAAACCAACTATCTGCAGCCTTTTGGAGACTCACCTAACACACGAGGACTCACAAAAACTTAAAGTAAAGGGGTGGGAAAAGGCATTTTATGCAAACAGACCCCAAAAGCAAGCAGGGGTAGCTATTCTTATATCAGACAAAACAAAATTTAAAGCAACAGCAGTTAAAGGAGACAAAGAGGGACATTATATAATGGTAAAAGGCCTTGTCCAATAGGAAAATATCTCAATCCTAAACATATATGCACCTAACACTGGAGCTCCCAAATTTATAAAACAATTACTAATAGACCTAAGAAATGAGATAGCAACACAATAATAGTGAGGGACTTCAATACTCCACTGACAGTACTAGACAGGTCATCAAGACAGAAAGTCAACAAAGAAACAGTGGATTTAAACTATAGCTTGGAACAAATGGACTTAACAGAGATATACAGAACATTTCATCCAACAACCACAGAATACACGTTCTATTCAACAGTGCATGGAACTTTCTCCAAGATAGACCATATGATAGGCCATAAAACGAACTTCAGTAAATTTTTTAAAAATGAAATTATATCAAGCACTCTTTCAACCCACAGTGGAATACAACTGGAAATCAACTCCAAAAGGAAGATTTAAAACCATGCAAATACATGAAAATTAAATAACCTGCTCCTGAATGAGCATTGGGTCAAAAATGAAATCAAGATGGAAATCAAAAAAATTATTTGAACTAAACGACAATAATGACATAACCTATCGAAACTTCTGGGATACAGCAAAGGCAGTGCTAACAGGAAAGTCGTTGCCCTAAATGCTTACATCAGAAAGACTGAAAGAGGTGGCGGGCACCTGTAATCCCAGTTACTCAGGAGGCTGAGGCAGGAGAATCATTTGAACCTGGGATGTGGACGTTGCTGGGAGCCGAGATTGTGCCACTGCACTCCAGTCTGGGTGACGGCGAGACTCCGTCTCAAAACAAAACAAAACAAACAAACGAAAAAGATTGAAAGATCACAAACTGACATTCTGAGGTCACTTCTCAAGAAACTAGAGAAACAAGAACAAACCAAACCCAAACCCAGCAGAAGAAAGGAAATAACCAAGATCAGAGCAGAACTAAATGAAATTGAAATGAAAAAAATACAAAAGATAAATGAAACAAAACACTGCTTCTTTGAAAAGATAAATAAAACGGATAGACCGTTAATGAGATTAACCAAGAAAAGAAGAGAGAAAATCCAAATAACCTCATAAGAAACGAAATGGAAGATATTAAAACTGGCACCACTGAAATACAAAAGATCATTCGAAACCACTATGAACACCTTTACACACATAAACTAGAAAACCTAGAAGAGATAGATAAATACCCGGAAAAAATACAACCCTCCTAGCTTAAATCAGGAAGAATTAGACACACTGAACAGACCAATAACAACCAGCATGATTGAAATGGTAACTTTAAAATTACCAACAAAAAAGAGTCCAGGACCAGCTGGAATCACAGTAGAATTCTACCAGACATTCAAAGAAGAACTGGTACCAATCCTTTTAACACTATTCCACAAGATAGAGAAAGAAGGAACCCTCCCTAATTCATTCCAAGAAGCCAGCATCACCCTAATACCAAAATCAGGAAAGGACATAACAAAAAAAGAAAACTACAGACCAATATCCCTGATGAACACAGACGCTAAAATCCTTAACAAAATACTAGCTAACTGAATCCAGCAACATATCAAACAGACAATCCACCATAATCAAGTGAGTTTCACACCAGGGATGCAGGGATGGTTTAACATATGCAAGCCAATAAATGTGATACACCACATAAACAGAATTAAAAACAAAAATCACATGATCATCTCAATAGACGCAGAAAAAGCATTAGAAAAAAATCTAGTATCCCTATGATAAAACTCTCAGCAAAATCAGCATACAAGGGACAGACCTCAATGTAATAAAAGCCATCTATGACAAACCCACAGACAACATAATACTGAATGGGGAAATGTTGAAAGCATTCCCTCTGAGAACTGGAACAAGACAAGGATGTCCACTCTCACCGCTCCTCTTCAACATGGTACTGGAAGTCCTAGCCAGAGCAATCGGGCAAGACAAAGAAATAAAGGGCATCCAAATTGGTAAAGAGGAAATCAAACTGTCACTCTTTGCTGATGATATGATCATTTACCTCAAAAACCCTAAAGACTCCTCTAGAAAACTCCTAGAACTGATAAAAGAATTCAGCAAAGTTTCCAGATACAAGATTAATGTACACAAATCAGTAGCTCTTCTATATACCAACCAGTGACCAAGTGGAGAATCAAATCAAGGATTCAACCCCTTTTACAATAACTGCAAAAAAAAAAAAAAAAAAAGGACTTAGGAATATACTTAACTAAGGAGGCAAAAGACCTCTACAAGGAAAACTACAAAACACCGCTGAAAGAAATCACAGAAGACACAAACAAATGGAAACACATCCCCTGCTCATGGGTGAATAGAATCAATATTGTGAAAATGACCATACTGCCAAAAGCAATCTACAAATTCAGTGCAATCCCCATCAAAATACCATCATCATTCTTTACAGAGTTAGAAAAAACAATTCTAAAATTCATATGGAACCCAAAAAGAACCCGCATAGCCAAAGCAAGACTAAGCAAAAAGAACAAACCTGAGAGGCATCACACTACCTGATTTCAAACTATGCTATAAGGCCATAGTCACCAAAACAACATGGTCCTGGTATAAAAATAGGCACATAGACCAAGGGAACAGAATAGAGGACCCAGAAATAAACCCAAATAGTAACAGCCAACTGATTTTCAACAAAGCAAACAAAAACATAAAGTGAGTAAAGGACACCTTTTTCAACAAACGGTGCTGGGATAATTGGTTAGCCACATGTAGGAGAATGAAACCAGATCTTCATCTCTCAAGTTATACAAAAATCAACTCAAGCTGGATTAAGGACTTAAATCTAAGACCTAAAACTATAAAAATCCTAGAAGATAACATTGAAGAAACCCTTCTAGACATTGGCTTAGGCAAGGATTCCATGACCAAGAACCCAAAAGGAAATGCAATAAAAACAAATATAAATAGTTGGGACTTAATTAAACTAAAGAGCTTTTGCACGGCAAAAGGAACAGTCAGCAGAGTAAACAGACAACCCACAGAGTGGGAGAAAATCTTCACAATCTATACATCTGACAAAGGGCTAATATCCAGAATCTACAACGAACTCAAAATATCAGTAAGAAAAAAACAAATAATCCCATCAAAAAGTGGGCAAAGGACATTGACGATTCTCAAAAGAAGATAGACAAATGGCCAACAAACACTTGAAAAAAGGAAACATGGAAAAAATGCTCAACATTACTAATGATCAGGGAAAAGCAAATCAAAACCACAATGCGATACCACCTTACTCCTGCAAGAATGGCCATAATCAAAAAATCAAAAAACAGTAGATGTTGGCATGGATGCAGTGATGAAAGAACACTTCTACACTGCTGGTGGGAATGTAAACTAGAACAACCACTATGGAAAACAGTGTGGAGATTCCTTAAAGAACTAAAAGTAGAACTACCATTTGATCTGGCAATCCAACTACTGAGTATCTAACTGGAAGAAAGTAGGTCATTACATGAAAAAGATACTTGCACACGCATGTTTATAGCAGCACAATTCACAATTGTGAAATCATGGAACCTCAAATACCCATCAATCAATGAGTGGGTAAAGCAACTGTGGTGTATATATATATGTACACACACACACACACACACACACACACACAATGAAACACTACTCAACCATAAAAAGGAATGAATTAATGACATTTGCAGTGACCTGGATGAGACTGGAGAATATTATTCCAAGTGAAGTAACTCAGGAATGGAAAACCAAACATCGTATGTTCTCACTGATATGTGAGAGCTAAACTATGAGGATACAAAGGCATAAGAATGACGCAATGAACTTTGGGGACTTGGGGAGACGGAAGAGGGGGGTGAGGGATAAAAGACTACAAATAGGGTACAGTGTACACTGCTCTGGTGATGGGTGCACCAAAATCTCACAAGTCACCACTACAGAACTTATTCATGTAATCAAATACCACTTGTACCCCAATAACCTATGAAAAAAAAAATAGCCACCCACTTCCAAAAAAAAGAAATTTTAACCCCAAACTTATTATCTAGTTATTTAATTGACAAAAAAAGGTAAGTATACAGAAGATATCTGAATGACACTATTAATCATCTTTACCTAAATTGATATTTAGAGAACACAGCCTCTAGTACATGGATGTTCACTAAAATAGATCATACATGCTGGGACATAAAACAAAGTTCAATAAATTTCAAAATATTGAAGTCTTACACAACATACTCTCTTACTAAAACAGAATTAAATTAGAAATTAATAACAAAAATATATCTAAAATTTCTCCAAGTACTTGGGAATTAATATACATCTGCATAATTTGTTTTCAGGTGGGTCAAAGATGAATGGCTCCCTTCTTCCTCTGTCTTGCAGTCATAAAGAATTTTCTTTTAATGAGACAATCACTGTTGGTCAATTTCACAAATGCATTTTGAAATATACATATATGTACATATACTTTGTTATACAAATGCCAGCACACACTATACTGCAGCCCACTTCCTTCAATGAACAAATCACTTGAAAGTCTTTTTATGATTAGTATATTTAGAGATGCCTCATTTGTTATAATGTATAGCTGAACCATATTTTATATAACCAATTACCTATTGAAGGTCATTTAGGTCATTTTCAATGTTTTGCTACTATCTACTGGTCGAATGGCTGGGACGAAAAGATGTATTTATTTCAAAATCTGATTGAAAATTCTAAATCATCTTCTCTAAAATTGCACCAATTTGTACTACAAGCAACATATGCAAGCACATAGAGCTCTGTTTAACAATATGTATACTCCTGGAAGAGCATCACAGTAAGGAGTCTTAAAATCTTATTAGGAGCAGGGTGATGAACTGGGTGGACATGAGCAATCAGCCCACAAATTAGACTTTCTAGCATCGGACACCACTACCCATTCAGCCTGTGCAAAAGGACCCAAATGCAGTTCTCTGGCGTGTGATAACACTGGGATTTGGGAACACATGGGCCTCTCAGCTCAAGATTCTTATCTCCAGATGTGGCACCAACCCTGCTTCTGCCATTTAGTTTGGGAATAAACTCTGCAGTTCTTCCTGCAAACCCAGGATAATCAACCCCTTAGCACGGTAATTATATGTGCATATCTACTTTTATTAATGTACCCATTTAGCTTGTGCAGAAAATCCTTAATTCAATTCAGCCTTCATCACAGATGGGGTGAAAAGAACAGGATCTGTTGTCTTGCTCTTGTTTTTGAAATACTATACTCCTCTCTACAGGAATATTCTGTCAACAAAAGTGAGATATTAATATATAAAATTATAATCCTTATATATACAAATCCTTGGTATAAAAACACTGCTCAGTTTGATCCCAAAGGAGATGTGCACATGTGTGTGTGCATGTATGTAATTGTCTCATTAAACTCTCCTCTATCTTGAATAACTTTTTGTCTCCTCGACCTATTAGTTTAAGATGGAAGGCTGTCCTTTACTACTGAAAGCAATCCTAGTGTACTCAGTAGTCAGTTATTTTTGAAAGGTACATTAGGATACCATGTAATTGCCTTTCAAGCCTCCAATAATCTCGAAAGTAAATGTGCTCTTGAAAAATAAGAAATTGGCATTTCTTTGCAGTTAAATCATTGATATTACTGATTTCCTATGCTTTATCCCTTATAATGTATAATGCATTCATGTTTTATATATTTTATATATATAAAACATATATATCTAATAACCTAAAACGTCTCTCTCTCATATATATATATATATGCTAGGTAACAGGAATGCATATATATAGGTGTGTATATGTGTGTGTGTGTGTGTGTGTATATATATATCTGAAATACTCTCAGGTTAAGAATCCATGAGCAATCTAAATTTTCCTGACATGTGCAAATACAAAAAAATTGTTGAAGATACAATATGGAATATAAAGTCATGATAAAAAGAGTAAGGCTGGGTATGGTGGCTCACACCTATAATCCCAGCACTTTGGGAGGCCGAGGGAGGTGGATAACCTGAGGTCAGGAGTTTGAGACCAGTCTGAGCAACATGGTGAAACCTGATCTCTACTTTAAAAAAATACAAAATTAGCCGGGCATGGTAGCACAAGCCTATAACCCCAGCTACTTGGGAGGCTGAGGCAGGAGAATCGCCTCAGCGAGGTGGAGGTGCAGTGAGCCAAGATCACGCCATTGCACTCCAGCCTGGGCAATGAGAGCGAAACTCCATCTTACAAAAAAAGAAAAGAAAAGAAAATAGTAGGTACCTACAAGAACATCTTATAATTATTCACAGGCATTTCTTGGTTAAAAATTATGTTTTTCTTAGTTGCTTCTTTAGTTAAGTCCATATAGAACTCTGGAAAGGAAAATAATTCAGTTCCTGCAAAAAAAATTAAAAGTTCTCCTGAAGGCATCTGCCAATAACCTCACCTTTTTGCTATAATGGCCATATAGTGATCAGGGGAAAAGAGACAAAACTTAGGGTCTTCTCGTGATGGAGATTCTAAATGACATTTCCAGAGTTGGGTCCCTACATAAAAGGATGAGTTAGGAAAAATCCCACACTGTAGAGGCAGACAGCAAGGAAACTTGCCTGTCTTAAATTTGACACTAAGCAGAGAATGAAAAAAGTATTTTAAAATTAACCACTAGCTGGGGATCAGGCACGGTGGCTCACGCCTGTAATCCCAGCACTTTGGGAGGCCGAGGGGCAAGGATGACATGAGGCCAGGAGTTCACACCCAGCCTGGGCAACATGGTGAAACCTTGTCTCTACCAAAAATATGAAAATACAAAAATTGGCCAGGCATGCAGGCACACGCCTGTAATCCCAGCTACTCGGGAAGCTGAGGCAGAAGAATCACTTGAACCCGGGAGGTGGAGGTTATAGTGAGTGGAGATCATCGCTGACCTCAAGTGATCCGCCTGCCTCGGCCTCCCAAAGCCTGGGAGACAGAGTGAGACTCTGTATCCAAAAAAAAGAAAAGAAAAGAAAATTAACCACTAACTGGTAGGCATGTCAGTTATGACTAAATACAAGCTCCCTAAATGACCCAAAAAATCTAGAGCCAATAACTAATATTAAGGTGTAATCCTGGTAGTGTTCTATAACATACTTCAAGTGGAATAAATACAAATTCATATTTAGAGGCATTATAATGAGTCTGTGGAAGACAAAGAGAAGATGTTAAATGCAGCCAGAAAGAAAACAACATCAAAGGGACAATTGGACTGAAAGCTGCCTTCTCAGCAGTAACAATTAGATGGCAGAATACTGTAGAATCATATCTTCATATATCATTCCATACAACAGAAAACATGTGTCATACCCTAAAAAAACCTATTAGGAATAAATGTAAAATCAAGACTTTTTCTGGACAAAAATTAAACCAAGAGTTACCCTCAACAGATCCTCACTAAAAGATCTTCTAAAGAAATAATTTAGACTAATTCCAAAGGAAAAGTTTGACATATGAGAAAGAATGTAGAACACAGAAATTGTTTAGATGGGTATCTAACATTGATTCTATAAAACGATAATAATGTCGGTTTCAGGGGCCAACCCTCCTCAACACACACACACACGATAAATATGAAAATAGTGGACTAAAATAGCATGGAATTTAAGAAGGCTATGATGTGAGAAGTAAATTCTTTAGGGTTTTTGCTATCATCGTTCATTGTATACCCTAAATAGTACAGGTATGGAAATGATTTTGTATTTTATTATAAACATGATAGAAGGTCATTGAGAATTTTGACTTAGAGTTAAAAACTTTTTTTCTTAAGAGATACAGCCTCACTCTGTCACCCAGGCTGGAGTGCAGTGGTACAATAGTAGCTCACTGCAGCCTGAAACTCCTGAGCTCAAACGATCCTCCCGTCTTGGCCTCAGGGCTGGAATTGCAGGTATGAGCTACCTGGTCTGGCCTTAGAGTAAAATTATCACAGACTACCCGTATTATCAAAGAATAATGAATACATGGCAGGGATTAGGGCAAAAGAGGAGACAGCAAGCCAGTCAGAAGGTTATTCCAGCAAAGTAAGGGTGATTTAGGCTGGGGTGGCCGTAAAAAGAAGTGATATAATTTGGGTTATCATCCTCAGAATGCATTTGTTTATTTCATGTGTGTGTGTGTGTGTGTATATATATATATATATATTTTTTTTTTTTTGAGACAAAGTCTTACTCTGTCACTCAGGCTGGAATGCAATGGCGCGATCTCGGCTGACTGCAACTTCCACTTCCTGGGTTCAAGCGATTCTCCTGTCTCAGCCTCCCGAGTAGCCGGGATTACAGGCATGTGCCACCACACCCGGCTAAGTTTTTGAATTTTTATTAGAGACGGGATTTTACCATGTTGGCCAGGTGGGTCTCAAACTCCTGGATGTATATACTTTTGGGGTACATGTGATCATTTAATATATTCCTATAATTTGTAAGATCAAATCAGTGTAATTGAGATATCTGTCTCCTTAAACATTTTTCTTTAAGCTAGAAACATTTGAATTATTCTTTCCTAGCTATTTTGAAATATACAATTGATTGTTGTAAACTAGTCACCCTATGGTTCTATCAAACATGGGGTCTTATTTCTTCTATCAAACTGTATATTTGTATCCATTAATCAACCTCTCCTAAATCCCCCAACCCCCGAAGATGTGTTTGTTGATTTGATGAACAAATCAAGAGAAAGACAAGATGGTTACAAGATTTGGGGCCTGAATGACCAGAGAAAAGAAGGTTTTACTTCCTGAGAGGTTGATCCCTGAGCAAAGAGCTATTTGCAAGGAAAATCAAGAACTCTGTTTGCATATGTTACATTTTAGATTTACCAGACAGGCCCTTGAAGGTGTGATGTAGAGGTACAAGAGGGTACAAGAAGGGTACAAGAGTCTGGAGTTCAAGGTAAGAGGGCAAGACTGGAGATAGTAAATTGAATTAAAATCAGAGTGGGAGATTTTAGCACACTTCCATCTTAAACTGATTAGTCAAGTAGACAAAAAGTTATGCTTGATAGAGGAGATTCTAATGAGACAATGACATGCATACAGACACATATACATGCACACAAACCATAGCCATATAATATATTGCGCCCACTGGGACATATTTGAGGTAAAAGGAGACATAATTATTACGATGAGGCAGCAGGTATAAACTGGAACAAAGAGTTGCAATGCACACATCCCACGTCTTATGCCACATTCCTACAACAATGTTAAAAATTAATAATAAAAATAAATATAACCTTCCCCTCCAAAAAAACTAACAGCACAAGTTTGAAAACTAAAAGTCAAAGTGACAAATAACTGATCATTGTAAGATAAACTCACAATAGCAATTTTGAAATTTTGGAATTAAGTGCCAGGGAATATATAGCACATTAAAACCTATGAAAATGTTCTAAGGTTTTATTTATGATAACATTTTTTGCCTGAAGAATTAGTCATTTAATTCAAAGGGCTAGGAGGCTGGGCACAGTGGCTCACGCCTATAATCTAAGCACTTTGGGAGGCCGGGGCAGGAGTATAGCTTGAGGCCAGGAGTTCAAGACCAGACTGGGAAATATAGGGGGACTCCATCTTTACAAAAAAAAAAAAATTAAAAATCAGCTGGGCATGGTGGTGCACACCTGTGGTCCTAGCTACTTGGGAGGCTGGAGCTGAAGGATCAATTGAGCCCAGGAATTCCAGGCTGCAGTGAGCTATAATTGCACCACTGCACTCCAGCCTGGAACAACACCCTGCCTCTAAAAAAGGGGGAGGAGGGGTTAGAAAAAGATTAATGGAGTAAATCTTTTTTAAAAAGTTGAAAGTGAAAACCTTGCAGAAATTAAACTAGAAAGTAAATACACGCACAAACAAAAACAAGAAAAGCAATAACTAGATTCTTTGCAGCTGTTTAAAAAAATAGCAAACACTGGAAACAATTTCAGTACCTATCAGTAAGAGAATAGATAAATAAAATATGGCATGTTACTACAATGAAACAGAATGATACCATTAATTCATTTAATTCAATTTATTCATTAAACTGAAGCTTCATGTATCCTTATGAATAAATCTCAAAAGCAATGTTGAGTAACAAAATCAAGTTGCAAAATGATAGGTGCAGTATAACACCATTTATGTAAAGCTTCAAGCACACCAAACAACAATGTTTACTTTTTCTTTTTTTTTTTTTTTCCTGGACGGATTTTCACTCTTACCCAGGCTGGAATGCAGTGGCACAATCTTGGCTCACTGCAACCTCCCCTTCCAGGGTTCAAGTGATTCTCCTGCCTCAGCCACCCGAGGAGCTGGGATTATAGGCACCCATCATCATGCCTGGCTAGCTTTTGTATTTTTAGTAGAGATGGGGTTTCACCATGTTAGTCAGGCTGGTCTCGAACTCCTGACCTCAGGTGATCCACCCACCTTGGCCTCCCAAAGTGCTGGGATTACAGGCGTGAGCCACCACACCTGGCCAATAACGTTTACTTTTATGACTGCACAGAAACTTCCTAAGATTCAAAAGTCTAAATGAGAAAGATGTCAACTTGAGAAGAATAGCCAGACCCACAGAATGGGAAGAGAATGTTCCTGTCACAGAAAGACACAAAGGAGACTTTAACTATATTTGTCCTATTTTTAATAATATCTGAAGTAAACAAGGCAAGTGTTAAGATGTGTTAAATCTGGATCTTAAGCACATAAGTGTTTTGCTATTTTCTATATGTCTGAATTATTTCATAATTTTTAAAAAATTTTTAAAAGAAAAATTGTGTTTCAATCAGGAGCATACATGAAATAATGTTTATTCTGTGAAATTATTTATCGTATACTGTCTCCTCCTCCTCCTCCTCCTCTTCCTCCTCCTTCTTCTTCTTCCTCTTGTTCTTCTTCCTCTTTCTTCCTCTGAGTCAAGGTCTCACTCCATCGCCCAGGCTAGAGTGCAGTGGCACGATCACTACTCTCTACAACCTCAACCTCTGAGGCTCAAGTGATCCTCCCACCTCAGCCTCCCAAGTAGCTGGGACTGCAGGCGCACTCCACCACAGCTGGCTAATTTTTGTACTTTTTGTAGAGTTGGGGTCTTGCCGTGTTACTCAGGCTGGTCTTGAACCCTTGGGCTCAAGTGATCCTCCTGCCTCAGCCTCTCAAGTAGCTGGGACTACAGGTGCATGCCACCACACTGGCTAATTTTTTGATTTTTGTAGAGATGGGGTCTCCCTATGTTGTTCAGGCTGGTCTTGAACTCCTGGGCTCAAGCGATCCTCCTTCCTCAGCCTCCCAGAGTGCTGGGATTACAAGCATGAGCCACCACACCCAGCCCTTCTGTCTTGTTAAGTGTTACAGAATGGAAGGTCAGCTGGCCTCCCTCCACAATGGAATGACCTTGCTAGGACTTGACACCACCTCCCACTGCTCCTCTATCTGTTCTTTTGCTTCTCTGCCCTTTCTTCACAGCACAACGTTTTGGAGAGTATGTTGGCCAGATCAACAAAAACAACATTAAAAAGTACTCTGTTTCTGATGTTGAGTAAACATGACATTCTTGGCTGATAAGTTTTTAATTCTATCAACAGCTCAGGTTGAATATATTAAATTTGGGCTCTATCATCAGATTTTACAGCTTGAGAAGGAGGCATCTGATAATATACACAGAAAAGCAGGCCATCTGTCAAACATGAAAGCTACACGGGATGCATTGTGCAGCAGCGGGGCTGATCCACTCTACAGCTAAGCAGCAAAGCTCTGCCATGTGGTTCCCATCAAAGACCTCAAATGGGCATTTCACATCATAATCTAAAGAGACGACCCTCGATTAAATACAGGCCCAACACATATACATGTCAGGATTTGGGAGAGGTATTTCTATTGCATAACATATGTAGTCATTTCTGGTACATAAATTGGATTTTTACAGGCCTGTACAGACTCCACAAAGAACCTTACCTTTTTTTCATACTCTTTCTGATAATGCTTGTATAGATGTTAACATTTATCCCTTGAGTTGTGGTAATTGGGTGGTGTGGCTTCTACATTCCTGTAAGGTGACTTTGAGATACTAGCACGGAGGAGCAGGAATGACCCAAGACCAACTGGAAAAGAGAACGTACAGGCTCAGTAAGGATACTTATCATCGTGAGAGTATGGAGATAGGGGAAAGTAGGAAGACCAACAGGGAAAAGGTAGAGAAACAATTAGAGACTCTACCCCAAACCTACGATGCCTCATTCTCAGTGCTCCTGAGACCACCCACTGCTGTGCTCCACCAGCCCAAAAAGAGACACACACCTCAGAATAATGGTCTCTCCCAAATGGCCACATCCGTATCCCCAGAATCAGTGAATCTCACGTGGCAAAAGGGATTTTGCAAAATAGATTTAGTTAAGGATATGGTTTGGCTGTGTCCCCACCCAAATCTCATCTTGAATTGTAGCTCCCATAATTCCCACGTGTTGTGGGAGGGACCCCGTGGGAGATAATTGAATCATGGGGCCGTTCCCCCATACTGTTCTCGTGGTACTGAACAAGTCTCACGAGATCTGATGATTTTACAAGGGGTTTCCCTTTTCACTTGGCTTTCTCTCATTCTCTAGTCTGCTGCCATGTAAGACATACCTTTAACCTTCTGCCATGATTGTGAGGCCTCCCCAGCCACGTGGAACTGTGAGTCCATTAAACCTCTTTTTCTTTATAAATTACCCAGTCTCAGGTATGTCTTTATCAGCAGCGTGAGAACAGACTATTACAGTTAAGGACCTCGAGATGGAGTTATTACCCTTGACCCTGGATTATCTGGATAGGGCCAATGTATTCACAAGGGTCTTTGCAAGAGAGGGGCAGGAGGATCTTACTCAGAGAAGGGGATGTGATGACAGAAGCAGAGGTCAGAGGAAGAGAGAGATCTGAAGACTGTGCTGCTGGCTTTGAAGGTGGAGGAAGAGGCCCTAGCCAAGGAATGTGGGAGGCTTCCAGAAGCCCAAAACAGCAAAGAAGTAGACCTTCACCTAGAGCTTCCAGAAAGAATGCAGCTCTGTCAACACCTCGATTTTAGAACTTCTAACTTCCTGAACTATAAGATAATACATCTGTATTGTTTCAAGCCACTAAGTCTGTGGTAACTTGTATGGTAACAATAGGAAACTAACACATGTCTCCATTGCTGGTGAAAAGTTACTGACTTATGACTCCATTCCGTCAAATCTTGATAGCCCTTGCAGTTCTCAAAGTTCATGTTTCTGTGATTACTAACTAGGGGACCATGTGGAAACCTTGTTCTTTTTTTTTTTTTAGTATATTGACAGTACATTCCTCTAAACAAATTATGAGTCCTGATTTGAAAGATTCAGAGACAAAAACGCCGGGGCCACAGAAATGTGGTAACTTCACACATGAATTGCAGCTGATTAAAAAAAAAAAAAATAGCAGACCTGCACCCACAAGACAAGGTACTACTTCCCTCGTGGGAAGCTCAGCTTCATGCACATCCTCTGCGTCCCTCCCTGTATAACCTTGGAATCCACATTCACTTTCAGGAATCCAAGCACTTTCAACCTACTGAGGGAATATCTTTCACTTAAAAGTACTGAAATGGTGAAATCTCCCATCATCAACATAAACACACATCTAAGAATCACCAGATAGCCGAGAAAATAACAATGTGAAAAAGAACTAACACATGAGGAAACAGAACTTACAAAGCAAACAAGAGAAGACTACAAAATAATCATTTGTATCCTCAGAGAGAGGAGAAGCTATCACAACAAGAAAAGTTTCTTTTAAAAAAAGTGATCAGAGTGGTTGGAAAATAGAAATGATTGTCATCCACCAACTCCACAAATAAATCTCAATCTGTGGGCTAAGATAGAGAAAGGAAATACGTGAAGATTAAATTGGCGACCTGGAAATGCAAGCTGAGGGATTCTCCAGGATACAGTGCAAAAAAGAAGCAATGAAGTGATGGGGAAAAGGTTAAGAGACAAAGAAAACAGATACACGAGTCCACTGAAAGCCTAGCAGAAGTTGTGAGGAGAAACTCATAGCAGATACACCTGACTGAAATTTTTGATGAGAATAAAGAAGTTTTCACTGCATGTTCTCACTTATGAGTGGGAGCTGAACAATGAGAACACATGGACACAGAGAGGGGAACAACACACACCGGGGCCTGCAGGGGGTTGCAGGGCCAGAGAGAGCACCAGGAAAAATAGTTAATGAATTCTGGGCTTAATACCTAGATGATGGGTTCATAGGTGCAGCAAACCACCATAGCACACATTTACCTATGTAACAAACTTGCACGTCCTGCACATGTATCCCAGAACTTAAAATAAAATAAAAAGAATAAAGAAGTTTTCTTATTACTGATTTCTATTTTGATTCTCTTAAAGTCTGAAAAAATACTCTGTAAGATTTTATTACTAGAAATGTATCGAGACCTGTTTCATGGCTCAGCTTATGATACATTTTGGTGAACATTCCATATGCTTTTAAGAAGAATGTGGGCAACATGGTGAGACCTCATCTCTACAAAAAATAAAAATTGCCTAGCATGGTGGTACACACCTATAGTCCTAGCTACTTGGGAGGCTGAGGCAGGAGGATTACTTGAGCCCAGGAGTTTGAGGCTGCAATGAGTGATTATCATGCCACTGCAATCTAGCCTAGGCAACAGAGCAAGACCCTTTTTGTTTTTTAAAAAAAAAAACAAAAAGAAGAATGCATATTTTGCAGCTGTTGGGATAATGTTCTATAAAAGAGGTTTATAGTGAGAATTAAGTGGATTAATGTATGTGAAATGACATAATAACACTGAAATATCTCAAACACGAGCTGTTATTTTGCTATTGAAAAACAGTTTTCTTTTTTTAAGGAAGATAAATAATAGATATCTGATATTCCATATTTACCTGCATATTTACCACTCGGGTGTTCTTCATTCTTTCTGTAATTCCAAGTTTCCATCTGTCATTACCCTACCCTGAAGAAGTTTCAACTTTAGATTTATAGTGTTGATGGGCTGGCAAAAAAAAAATTCTCTCGGCTTTCATTTATCACGAAATATCTCCATTTTAACTTCTGTCTTGAATGATATTCTAGATGGATATGACATTTTGGGTTAACAAATTTTTTTTCCTCTCAACACATTTAATATGTTGTTCCATTATCTCTGGGCTCCACTGTTCTGATGAGATATAAGACATCATCTGTATCCTTGTTCCTTTGGCTGTTTTCCAAATTTTCTGTCTAGCTTTTGATTTTATCTTCAGTTCATTTATCTTTAGGTCATGCTAGTTTATTTTGCCATCTCTAGTCTACTGGTTAAACCCACCCAGAAAACATTTCATTTCAGATGTCGTACTTTTCATTTCTGGAATTTCCATTTGATTTCTTTTATCCATTTCTCCCATAAAATTATAAGTCTGTTTAGTCATTGTGGTCATTTCCCTTTAAGTCTTTGAAGATAACCATAATAGCTCCTTCCAAGGTTTTGTCTGCTAATTCAAATATCGCAGGGTTTGTTTCTCTTGACTATGGATTCCATGTTTTTGCTTGTTCACCTTTCTAGTGAATTTCAATTGCATAAAAGATTAACCTATGCCATGGTTTGAATGTGTCCCCTAAAGTTCATGTATTGGAAACTTGATCCCCAATATGGAGGTGGTGGGAGATGGGAAGCTCTGCCCTCATAAACGGATTAATGCCATTATTGTGAGAGTGGGTTTATTATCACAGGAGTGGGTTTCTTTTTTTTTTTTTTTTTTTTTTTTGATGGAGTCTCACTCTGTTGCCCAGGCTGGAGTGCAGGGGCATGATCTTGGCTCACTGCAACCTCTGCCTCCTGGGTTCAAGCTATCCTCCTGCCTCAGCCTCCTGAGTAGCTGGAATTACAGGTGCATGCCACCACGCCTGGCTAATGTTTGTATTTTTAGTAGAGACGGGGTTTCACCATGTTGGCCGGTCTGGTCTTGAACTCCTGACCTCAGGTGATCCGCCCGCCTCGGCCTCCCAAAGTGCTGGGATTACAGGCGTGAGCCATCACGCCCAGCCTAGGAGTTGGTTTCTTATAAAAGAATGAGTTTTGTTCCCTCTTGCTGTCTCTGTCACCCATATGATGTATTCCACCATGTTATGATGCATAAGAAGGCCATCACCAGATGCTAGTACTTTATAGTGGACTTCTTGGCCTCCAGAACTATAAGCCAATAAATATCTGTTTATTATAGTTTTCCCAGTCTGTGGTATTCTGTTTTAGCAGCACAAAATGGACTAAGCCTATTATGAGCTACTCCTCTATCACCAAGAATTATTATTTTTGTCTTTTAGAAAAATACTCTAGTATCAATGTAATAGACTGAATGATGGAAGGTCAGATTCAGAGAGATCCATTAGAGAATGTTAATGTTACAGATTACAGTGGTAATAGAGAAGTTCAGGTTTTAACAAAGACCTGAACTAAGGATAAGGAACTCTATTTATGTATGCCAAGATGTGGAAAATAATCTAAATGTCCATTGACAGATGAATGGATAAAGAAAACATATACAAGCAATGAAGTATTATTCAGCCTTAGAAAAGAAGAAAATCCTACAGTATGAGACAACATGGATGAACGTGGAGGACATTACACTATGTGAAATAAGGCAGTCACAGGACAGCAAATACTTATAAGTAACAAATACTTCACTTATATGAAGTATCTAAAAATAGCTAAAGCCAAACCCATACACAGAGTAAGAAGAGTGGTTGCCAGAGGCTGGCAGGGGCAGGGGGAAATGGGGAGTTGATATTCAATGGGTATAAAGATTTAGTTATACAAGATGAATAAGTTCTAGAGCTCTCCATACAATTAAATGTTTATAGTTAATACTGTATTGTCACTTAAACATTTGTTGAAAGAATAGGTCTCATGTTAAACGCTATTACTACAATTTTTTAAAAGAGAAATGCTGGAAATCAAAAACACTATAAGAGAAATGAAGAGCCTTTGATGACCTCATTAGTAGACTGAATATGACTGAAGATAGAACCACTAAGTTTGAGGAAATGTCAATAGAAATATTCAAATTGGAAAAACAGAAAACGACTGGAAAAAAAGAATGTCCAAGAACTATGGGAAAACTACAAAATGTATCATGTACATGTACGGGAATACCAGAAGGAGAAGTGAGAAAGGAACAGAAGAGATTAACTGAAGCCATAATCATTGAGAATTTTGCCCAATTACATGTCAGACATCAAACCACAAATCCAGGAAGCGCGGAGAGCACCAAGCAGAATAAATCTCTCCCTCTCTCTCTCTCTCTCTCTCTCTCTCTCTCACACACACACACACACAGACACACACACACCCTACATGTAGGCATATCATATTCAAACTGAAGAAAAATCAAAGGTAAAGAAAAAGTGTTTCAAGAATGCAAAAGAAAAAAAAAAACACTTTACTTCTAGAGGAGCAAAGATAAGAATTACATGTGATGTCTCCTCAGCACGTAGGCAAGCAAGAATAGAGTGAAGTGTTTAAAGTGTTGAGATAGAAGGCCACCGACCTAGAATACTGTACCCTAAGAAATTATTCAAAAATGAAGGAGAAATGAACTTTCGCAAACAAACAAAAATCGAATTTGTTGCCAGTAGACCTGCCTTCAAGAAATGTTGAAGCATGTTCTTCAATGAGGAGGAAACTGATACAGGTCATACACTCAGATCTACATAAAGAAAAGATTAGCACTGGAAAATGAATACGATACAGTTTAACAAAAACTTTTACTTTTATTACTCATTTTTCTAACCAATAAATATTCAAAATAATAATAGAGGCTGGGTGCAGTGGCTCACACCTGTAATTCCAGTACTTTGGAAGGCTGAGGTGGGAGGATCTCTTGAACCCAAGAGTTTGGGACCAGTCTGGGCAACATGAGACCTTGTCTCTACAACAACAACAAAAAATTAGCCTGGCATAGTGGAATGCACCTGTAGTGCTACTCAGGAGGTTGAGGCAGGAGGACTGTTTGAGCCCAGAGGTCAAGGCTGCAGTGAGCCATTATCACAATATTGCACTCCAGCCTGGGCAACAGAGCAAGACCCTGCCTCAAAATAATAATAATAATTGAAGGGTATGGTGGTATATGTCTGTGGCCTCAGCTACTTAGGAGGCTAAGAGTGTCACTTAAGCCCAGGAGGCTGAGGCTGTAGAGAGCCATGATCACACCACTGTACTTCAGCCTAGGCAATAGAGTGAGACCCTGTATCAAAATAAGAATAATAGTAATAGAAACAATGTCTTTTATTATCTATGCTTATATATACGTATGTGTATGTTTAAGTTTATGTATAAGTGATAACTTTTAAAAAATGGGCCAATTTCTTTGAAATTTCACAATCTAACAAAACTCACAAAAGAAGAAATACTTTGACTAGGCCTATATCTATTAAAGAAAGTGAATCAATAATTAATAACCCTCCAAAACAGAAAGCACCAGACCCAGATGGGTTCACTGGTGAATTCTACCAAATATTGAGGAAGAAATTATGGCAATTTTCTACAATCTCTTCCAAAAGACAGAAGCAGTGGGAATATTTCCTAAATCATTCTATGAGGCCAACATTACCTTAATATGAAAACTAGACAAAGACATTATTAAGAAAGAAGACTACAGATCAATATTTCTCATGAACAAAAATTCCCAATAAAATATTAACAAAAAGAATGCAACAATGTATAAAAAGGTTACACACCATGACCAAGTGAGATTTATCTATGGTGTGCAAGGTAGTTTCAACATTCAAAAATTAATTAGTGTAATTCCATCATATCAATAGGCTGAAGAAAAATTACATGATCACACAAATAGATGCAGAAAAAGCACTTAATAAAATGCTACATGCATTCATGATAAACCATTCAGAAAACTAGTAATAGAAGGAAACTTCTCAACTTGATAAGAAGAAATCTCCAAAAACCTATGGCCAACATCATAGTTAATGGCAAGAAACTGGAAGTTTTCCCACTAAAATCAAGAAAAAGGTAAGGCTGTCCTCTCACTACTCCTTTTCAACATCATACTGGTAGTCCTAGTTAATACAATGAGACCAGAAAAGGAAATAAAATGTATACGGATTGAGAAAGAAGAAATAAAATTGTGTTTGTTTTCAGATGACATGATTGTATATGTAGAAAATCTGAATGGACAAAAAAATAAACCTCCTAGAACTAATAAGAAATTATCGTAAGGTTGCAGGATACAGGCTAATATACAAATGTCAATCATGTCTTAGTGGTATAGTGGTGAACAGAGCTGCCTTCCAAATATCAACCATTTTCCTATATAACAGCAATGAACACGTGGAATTCGAAATGAAAAGCACATTATTACTCACATTAGCACCACCAAAAATGAAATACTTAGCTGTAAATCTAACAAAATCTGTATAATATCTATATGAGAGAAACTACAAAATTCTGATGAAAGAAATCAAAGAACTAAATAAATGGAGAGATAGTCCATGTTCATGGATACAGAAAATTAATGGTTTCAAAATGTCAGTTTTTCTAACTTGATCTATAGATCTAATACAATTCCAAAATCGTAAAGGCAAAAGACCCAGAAGAGCCTTCTCAGTATTGAAGAACAAAGTCAGAGGATGGCCACTATCTGACTTGGAGACTTTGATCTTTGACAAAAGAATAAAGGCAATACCATGAAGCCAAGAAAGTCTTTTCAAGAAATGTTGCTGGAACAATTGGAAATCCACATGCAAAAGAAAGTCAATCTAGATAGACATAACACCCTTAACTAAATTAACTGAAAATGGATTATAAACCTAAAATGGAAAATGGAAAACTATAAAACTTCTAGAAGATAATACAGGAGAAAATCTAGATGACCTTGGCTATGGCAACGACTTTATAGATTCAACACCTAAGGCATGATCCATGAAAGAAATAATTGATAAGTTGGACTTCATCAAAACTAAATTTTCTTCTCTGCAAAAGACAAGTCAATAGAATAAAAAGAAAAGCTACAGATTGCGAAATAATATTTGCAAAAGACAATATCAGATTAAAGTACTGTTATTCAAAATACACAAAGAACTCTTAAAACTCAACAATAAGAAGGCAAATAACTCAACTAAAAAAGACGTTAACAGATGACTCACCAAAGAAGACACAAGAATGGTAAATAAGCATATAAAAAGATGCTCAACAACATGTGTCATTAGAGAATTGCAAATTAAAACAACAAGTGAACACTACACACCTATTTGAATTGCCGAAACCCAAAATACTGACAACATCATATGCTGGTGAGGATGTGAAGCAACCGGAACTACCATTCATTGCTAGTGGGCATGCAAAAGCCACTTTGTAAAAGCTTGGCAGTCGCAGGTATTCTCCCAAATGAACTGAGAACTTACATCCATGCAAAAACCTGTATGCACAAGTTCATGGCAGCTTTATTTATGATTGTCAAAACTTGGAAGCAAACAAGATGTCCTTCAGTAGGTGAGCAGAAATATAAACAGGTATAGACAAAGAATAAAATGTTATTCAGTGCTAAAATAGAAATGAATGATTTAAGTCACTAACAGACATGGGGAAAACTTAGTGCATATTACTAAGTGAAATAAGCCAATCTGAAAATCCTACATATTGTAATGATTTCAATTATACAACATTCAGGAAAAGGCAAAACTATGGATACGATAAAAATAGCAGTGATTGGCCAGGCGTGGTGGCTCATGCCTGTAATCCCAGCACTTTGGGAGGCCAAGGTGGGTGGATCATGAGGTCAGGAGATCGAGGGCATCCTGGCCAACGTGGTGAAACCCCGTCTCTACTAAAAAAAATACAAAAGTTAGCCAGGCATGGTGAGGTATGCCTGTAGTCCCAGCTACTCAGGAGACTGAGGTAGGAGAAAGGCTTGAACCTGAGAGGCGGAGGTTGTTGCGAGTCGAGATCTCGCCACTGCACTTCAGCCTGGTGACAGAGCAAGACTCCGTCTCAAAAATATATATATATGTGTGTGTGTGTGTGTGTGTGTGTGTGTGTGTGTGTGTGTGTGTATGTGATTGCCAGGTCTTAAAGGAGAGGGTGGGATGAATAGATACAGATACTTTTTTTTTTTTTTTTTTTGAGATGGAGTTTCACTCTTGTTGCCTGGCCTGGAATGCAATGGTACGATCTCAGCTCACTGCAACCTCTGCCTCCGGGGTTCAAGCAATTCTCCTGCCTCAGCCTCCCGAGTAGCTGGGATTACAGAGCCCCACCACCATGCCCGGCTAATTGTGTATCTTTGGTAGAGACAGGGTTTCACTTTGTTGGTCAGGCTGGTTTCAAACTCCCGACCTCAGGTGATCTGCCCGCCTCGGCCTCCCAAAGTTCTGGGATTACAGGCGTGAGCCACCACGCCCAGCCCACAGAGAATTTTAGGGCAGTAAAACTACTCTGTATGATACCACAATGGTAGACACATGTCATTGAACACTTGTCAAAACTCACAGAATGTACAACACTGAGAGTGAACTCTAATGTAAACCATGAACTTTGGTGATAATCATGCATCTCTATAGGTTCATTGATGGTAACAAAGGCACTTCTTGGGTGTAAATTGTTGGTAACAGAGAGGCTGTGCATGTGTGATGGCAGAGGATATGTGGGAATTCTGGAATTCTGTTCTTCCTGATCAATTTTTCTGTAAACCAAAAACTACTCTAAAAGTCTATTTGTGAAAAAGTACAGAATGGAATTAATCACTCAAGAAGAAAAATTAAGAAAATAGAAACAACAACAATAAAAATGTAGACTATCACTAGAACCAAGATTTTTGAAGTGGTAAGTGTGATCAACAATGTTAGCAGAGGCCGGGCGCAGTGGCTCATGCCTGTAATCCCAGCACTTTGGGAGGCGAGGCGGGGGGATCACCAGGTCAAGAGATTGAGACCATCTTGGCCGACATGGTGAAACCCTGTCTCTACCAAAAATACAAAAATTAGCTGGGAGTGGTGGCAGGTGCCTGTAGTCCCAGCTACTCGGGAGGCTGAGGCAGGAGAATCGCTTGAACCCGGGAGGTGGAGGTGGCAGTGAGCAGAGATCGCGCCATTGCACTGCAGCTTGGCTAAAGAGCAAGACTCCGTCTCAAAAAAAAAAAAAAAAAAAAAGAATGTTAGCAGAAAAAGGGCTTCTGAACATTCTAAAAATGACTTTAACATTACAGACATATACTTAGATCAAGCATGTCTATCATTACTCATCCAGAAATAGCGTAATTTAAGCAAAGAAAGGCAGTGAAAGAGGGACAGTGCCAGGTTCTGATGAAGAATACAATGAAAGGATTGTCTTATAATTTGAAACATTTGGAGAAGGAAGCCTATTAGAATTAAATGTATTCAATATATTAGAGTCAAAATCATCGAACAATTTAGTTTTAAAAGTTTGGTGGAAAATGAAGCGCAATTTTAAATTCTTTATTTTAACTGAGTGTTTCCAGAAAACAGTTTTCTCTCTCACAAAAAGAAACACAGTATAAATTCTAAAATTGTTTTAAAGGAAAAATATAAATATATATAAATAAGTAATTTTAAAGTCCTAAATTGGCTCAGTTTTATGAAATACTGGTAGCATCCTCATTTTATCTGTAATGTCTCTATTCAACCCCCTAAAACTTCTCTTTAAAAAGATAAATGTATGCAATAGAAAGGAAGCAATTCTCTCCTCCAAAATGCAAGATCGGTTATGATTCCATTTCCTCCACTTTCAACTAAGTCAATATCGGTGAATGCTGAACTATAATTTGGCCCCCAGACTACTGTGAAATCTGTCTGTTGACCAGTATAAGCATTCCATCTTACAACGGGAAGGCCCAGATATAATAAAAAGGTGATTTGTTGCTGAATTTTCTCAAAAAGAGATGAAAAGAAACAAAGTCACACAAGAAACCTGACCAAAGAAAGTACAGCCTGTGAAAATTCTCAGCTGGACAGTGCCTAAGGCGTCTTTGAACTTCACCTTCACCACAGGGTCTATCATGTTACTGAGGAGCTGCTGCCACCTCATGGAGAACTGAGAGATCTCATTTTCCAAACGCATGGGTTTCTAGTAGCCAAATGATCTTTGACAAAAGAATAAAGGCAATGCAATGAAGCAAAGAAAGTCTTTTCAAGAAATGTTGCTGGAACAATTGGAAATCCATATGCAAAAGAAAACCAATCTAGTTAGACATAACAATCATTTTCTAGGTGCATGGATTCCACAATCACCCATTTATATCTTGTCTTTTCTCTTTATTGAAAGCATAACAACCACATGAATCTCACATTAAAAAGCCCTTTCTCGTTGGATGTAATTCTCCTAATTCAATTTTTTATAACCATAGTATTATACAGCACATGCATATGAAATAAATAATATATCATCTCATTTTGAGTGATTACTGACTATCATCAGTCAAATTAATATCCCCAAACTGCAGAGAAATAGCCTAACGTCGACAGGCTAGAATTCTGCCCTGAATATACATTTACAAAGCTAATAGCTAAATTGCAAAATTTAGAGAATAACAAAATTTAAAAGGGTCTTGATGCTCCTTTTCCACCTTCCCTGCAACATCCTCACTGAAAACCAAAGTATCTTTCCTTCTTGTTTTTTGTATTATTGTCTCTCAACTTTTTTCTGTTTGGTTTTGTTTGTTCGTTTGTTTGAGATGGTGTCTCGCTCTGTCGCCAGGCTGGAGTGCAGTGGCGCAATCTCAGGTCACAGTAACTTCTGCTTCCTGAGTTCAAGCGATTCTCCTGCCTCAGCCTCCTGAGTAGCTGGGACTACAGGCGCCCACCACCACGCCCGGCTAATTTTTGTATTTTTGGTAGAGACGGGGTTTTGCCATGTTGACCAGGCTGGTCTCAAACTCCTGACCTCAAGTGGTCCGCCCGCGTCAGCCTCCCAAAGTGCTGGGATTACAGGGATGAGCCACCGCACTCGGCCGTCTCTCAACTTTCAAGTTCTGTCTTAAGCCACGTGATCCGAGCAACAGAAATGGGCAAGTCTTTCTAGCTTGGTGCGGTGTTTCATGCCTGTAATCCCAACACTTGAGAAGTCCAAGGTGGGAGAATCCCTTAGGGCTGGGAGTTCAAGATCATTCTGGGCAAAATAGCAAGACCCCGCCTCTACAAAAATAATAACAATAATAATAATAATAATAATTCGGGAGGTCAAGGCTGCAGTGAACTGTGATTGTGCCATTGCACACCAGCCTGGGCGACAAAGTGAGACCTTGTCTCAATTCTTTAAAAAAATGAAGAAGAAGAAATAGGCAAGCCTAAGAACTAAAATAAAATTATAAATTCATTTTCAAGGAGCTTTATATCTTACTCGCAGAGACAAACAGTGTTGGGTATTTTTGTGGAAGTGCCATTGTGTGGATTTTGATCTAGAACAAATTACCTCAAAGTGTAAGATGTAATTTTTATGAATGATATTCTTCACTGGAGACAGAATGGGATTTCTAATAATTGCATCTTCATCATTTGAAACTCAGTGAGTTTTGGCATTTCCATGGTTTTTGTTTGTTTGCTTATTTTTAATGCTTTAAGCAGGTACTGTCCCCCAGGAAATTTGTAGATAAAAGCAAGTTATTTACAAACTTGTTCACCTACTTTTGATCCCACCCCAGCTCTGTACTCTGGGCTCACACTTCAACAAATCCTAGTAAAGTTTAAAAACAAATCTGAATTTCCATATTTGTATTTCACATGCCCTTCAAATATTTAGAAAGTTGGAAGAGAAAATCTAAAAGTAAAATGTCTGCTTTCAATTTGTTCATCACGGTGAGTTTACATAGAAACTTAAGGAACCTCCAAAAATAAGTTATAAAATAATAAGTTATACCACATAAATGTGTATAGATGCACCTACACACACACACACACACACACACATAGTAGGACTTCAATGTGTTATCTATATTCTTTTATAAAGATGAAAATTTTATTAAAAATGAAATAAAAAGACACATGATTATAATATTATCGGAATAGACAAAATTCAAGGCTAAAACTAATTAAACAAGAAAAAGGGAATATCATATAATGGCAAAAGACGTGATGATAAAGAATATACACACTGCATTTTTTCATGAACTAAATAACATAAAGCTAAAAATTCCAAAACTATAGGAATGTGATAAAATCATCTGTCATGATAATATCCTTAATACAACTCTTTCAGAATTTGACAAAGTACACAACGTTACAATGTTATAGAAGATGTGATTAATAGTGTTTTACTTAACACACATATGTTGTATTCCACAAATCCTATACATTGAACTTCTTATATGTATGAAGTAGCTTTAAAAATCAGTCAAGGCCTGCCGGGTGCAGTGGCTCACACCTGTAATCCCAGCACTTTGGGAGGCCAAGGTGGGTGGATCACGAGGTCAGCAGATCGAGGCCATCCTGGCTAAAACGGTGAAACCCCATCTCTACTAAAAATACAAAAAATTAGCCGGGCGAGGTGGCAGGCGCCCGTAGTCCCAGCTACTCAGGAGGCTGAGGCAGGAGAATGGCGTGAACCTGGGAGGCAGAGCTTGCGATAAGTCCAGATCTCGTCACTGCACTCCAGCCTGGGTGACAGAGTGAGACTCGGTCTCAAAAAAAAAAAAAAAAAAATCAGTCAAAATTCCAACTCTATTTGTTAGCTTTGTGACCTTGGAAAAGTTCTTTAATCTTTCTAAATTCCTGTTTCCTTCTCTGTAAAATAAAAACTGTCACACTCACTTGACTGTTGCGAAGGTTTAAATGATTAATAGGAGTAAAAGCCAAGCATGGGACCTGGCACTTATGAAACAGTGTAACAGTGTTTTTTCTTTCTGTTATCATATTTCTTCCTGGTCTTCATCTTCTGCAACTTGAATGCTAGGTACTTTTCACTGCATCTTCATATCACACCTCTCTATTACTTGGAAAAATTTTAGATGCCACAAACTGGGCTACCCAACATACTCCAACATCATTGCAGCTTCGAATCAGAGTCAGGCAGTTTTATAGACCAGCATGTCCAATGAACTTGTCTTGCCCTTAGCCTCCCTGTATTATCCAACTGTAAGTCTAAAATAAGTAATCATCAAATAGAAACAAACCAGCCAGAAAAAAAAAAAAAATAACTGAATTCTTGGCCACGAAGAAAACCTTAATCAATTCCAAAAAATAGAGATTTTATGTCTCACATTCTCTAACCATACTTGAATTATAAACTAGAAGTTTACGACAAGAAGGAAAAAAATACCCTAAAGGTAGAACAATATGAAATTAAGGCACACTTCAAAATAGTTCCTATCCGAAGAGGTACTTAAAACTGATATTACAGTCTGGGCAAGATGGCTCATGTTTGGAATCCCAGCACTTTGGGCGGTCAGGGCAGGAGGATTGCTTTGGACCAGGAGTTTGAAACCAGCCTGGACAAGATGGTGAAACCTCATCTCTACAAAAAATTAAAAATTAGCCAGGTGTAGTGGCACAAGACTGTAATTGCAGTGATTCGGGAGGCTGAGGTGGGAGATCACTTGAGCCCGGGAGGTAGAGGCTGTAGTGAGCCATGATTGTGCCACTGCATTCAGCCTAAGCAACAGAGTGAGATCCTGTCTCAAAAACAAAAACAAAAACAAAAAACACTGATATTACAAATAAAAAGAATAGTCTAGGCATAGCTAAACTTTATACTACAGTAGGAAATATCTTAAATGCTTCTATTACTAAAAAGAAAAACTAACATTAAACCAAGTAAGCCAACTAATGAACTTTCTAAAAATTGTGATGAATCAAAAGAAAGTCATAGAGAATGAAAAATCAAGGATATTGACCAACCAATCACACTTCTGGCCACACAGTCTCTGTACACAATTGTTCATAGCAGCTTTATTTGTAATAGCCAAGAACAGAAAACAATCAAAATGTCCTATAACCGGTGAATGATTAAATCTATCTGTGGAACATACATGCCTTGAAATACTACTGAGCAATCAAAACAAGTTGTTGATATGCCCAACAACTTGCATTAATAGCATAGGCATTATGTCAAGTGGAAAAAGCTAATCTTAAAAGATCGCATGCTGGCTGGGCACACTGGCTCACATCTGTAATCCTAAAACTTTGAGAGGCCAATCACTTAAGGCCAGGAGTTCGAGACCAGCCTAGGCAAAATAGCAAGACCCTGTCTCCAAAAAAAATTTTTTTAATTAGTTGGGCATGATGGCATGCACCTGTAGTTGTAGCTACTCAGGAGGCTGAGGAGGGAGGCTCGCTTGAGCCCAGAAATTCAAGGCTGCAGTGAGCTATGATCACACCACTGCACGCCAGCCTGGGTGACAGAGCAAGACCCTGTCTCTAAAAAGAAAAAATTAATTTTAAAAATCACGTACTATATGATTCCATTTATATGATACTTTTGAAATGACAAAATTATCTATATGGAGAACAAATTAGTAGTTTCCAAAGGTTAGGGAAAGTAGGAGAAGGAGGAAGCATGACTGTAAAGGGACAGAACAAGAGAGACCTTTGTGGGGATGGACCTCTTCTGTATCTTGATTGTGGTGGTGACTACACTCATCCACACATGTGATCAAATGGCCCAGAAGTACATACATGCCTTGTACCAAGGTTGATCTCCTGGTTTTGATATGTAAGCCATAACCATTGGGAAGACTGGATCAAGGGTACGTGGGAATGCTCTGTACTATCTTTATAACTTCTCATGGATCTATAATTAGCTCAAAAAAAGGTGTTTTATAAAAAAAAAAGATGAAATTTTAAAATAAAAAGTATTTAAAATTTATTTTAAAGTTTTTAAATAAAATCTTGGTTTTTGAAAACACAAAGGAAATCTCAAACACAGATTAAATCTCCAACAAGGTTGAACAAGGGGGAAAAAGAGAGATGATAGAAAATATACAAGTAGGAAGAAGAAATAAGATATAACCCCAATACAGGTGATATTAAAAGTAAGAGACATGATATACACAATTCAGTGGCAATACATTTGGAAACTTAGGGTAAACTGATCTACTATGGGCCAGACATGTTTTTAGGTAGGGTCTCCCTGGATAACCACATAATTTTTGCTCACGGAATCCCCAGGAGGCACCATTCCCATAGAACACAATGGAACCCCCTAGAAATCTACAGGGGGAATACAACTGTGTCTATGAGCTGCCCTCATTATAGGAGCTTAATGTAGGTCAATTTACAAGACCCCATTTATGCCTTTCTGCAGCATATAGATGCAAAAGCTATAAATACACACACGAGTAAGTCGAATCCAGCAGTTCATTGAAAAAAATACAACATGGACAAGATACATTCTAAGAATGTAAAGATGGTTTTGAAATAGAAAATCTTCAACATAATTCATTACATAAACTAGCAACAAAACCATTTGATTGTATCAATAGGTGGCAAAAAAAAAAAAAAAAGAATCTGAAAAAAATTAGCTGCTATTCCAAAAAAGATTAAAGTAAAATATTAAAATAATACAGTTAACTCAATATTCTAAAATAGTAAAGACTATTTCTTGAAATAAAAGAAAAAAAAAAGCAAATGGTACCTTAAAAGACAAAGTACTAAAACTGTTGTTATAAAACAGGAACACACAAAATTATCTTTACTCACACATATTGTGATGAATCTAAAAAACAAGAAACACTAAAAAGAGATTAGCATTAGTAGCAAATTTGGTAAGACACTTTTCATAAGAAATACATAAACAGTAATTTTTTCTTTTTATGGAGAAAAATAAATGAGAAATGGAAATGGAAAAAAAACCTGGACACACGATAGTAACAACATATGATAAAATACCTAGAAATACATTAACAAATGTAGCTAGACAGTCTATATGAAGGAAACTCTAAAATTTTATTAACAGACATAAAACAAGAACTGAATAAATGGAAAGGTATGTCATGTTTCTGGATGGGAAGACTTTTTAAAATGTCACTTTTATAAATTAATACATAAATTTAATGTAGCTCCTGTCAGGATTCCAAAGAACTTTATTTTGTGACTGGGTAAAATGCTTGCCAAAATAGTAGTTACTGAAAAAAAAAAAAAAAATAGTGAGAGGAGAGCTTAATTTACAAATATACTGTAAATCAAAATGGTTGTGATTTTGGCACAGGACTATGTCAGTGGAACAGAACAGAATCTAGAAACAGACTCGACTGTACATGGGAACTTACTCTTTGAAGAAACAGCAATGATTCATCCAGCACCAGGGCCTCCTCCCTTTCAACTTTCTCCCAGGTTATAACCTGGACCTACCCTCAATGTCTGAATGTCAAACATCTCTCTGACATTTCTTTCCAGGTCCCTTGCCTGAGTATATCTAGGCTGAAATATTTGGCCACATTAGGAACACCCACCCTTTGGTTCTATCTACTTCTTTTCCCCCTCCATCGTCAACTTCTCACTGACCTCACTTCTCTCTTTATCCAGTTCAGATTCCATAATGCATCATTATAATTTGTCCCCTGTGTTTACTTTCAGATAACTTGTGGGGTGGACCTCTCCCCATTTCACTACCTTAGGAAAATCCCAGCCCTGCTTAAATTCAACTTTTTACCTACTCTGTGTCCCTAGATGAACATGCCTAGAAAAACACACAGAATTAAACTGACTGGCCTCTATTTTTGACCACACATTTTAAATAATCACTTTGCACTACTGATAAGTTCTATTATATTACCCTAATAGAGTTTCTTTCCTATTGTCCTAGATAATTATTTCCCATTTTCTCTTTTCTCAAATCCTCTCTTCCATTTACCCTAGTGATGATCTTGCTTTTTACATGAATAACACAGAAGCAATCAGAAGAGAACTCTCACATCCTCCTACCCCAAACCTGCAAGTCTGTCTATATCTGTGCTCCCCCACAGTCTTGTCATCTGATATGAGGACTGCACTACCTCTGCTCCTGTCTGAGGTCACTGTCTCCACTCAAGAAGTAGATCCCTTTCCTTACCTACTCAAGAGCGTTGTTGCTACCAGTTTCCCTTCTCATGACTGTTATTTTCTTTCTAGTAGATCATTTCTGATGTAGGGCAGGTGACCCCCCAAACTGGGGGTTAGCCCAGGGGACCTCTTGACTTTGCCCAGAAAAGAATTTAACAGCAAGCCAGTGATGTTGGACATAACTTTTATTGAAGCAGCAGTGCATGGCAGCAGCGGAGGGACTGCTCCTTGTGGAACGGGGCTACCCATCAGCAGTGCACCCAGAGCAGCAGCCCAGGGGCAGTTCTGCAGTCATATTTATACCAGCTTTAAATCACATGCAAATTAATGGACAGGTTATTTAGAAATTTCTAGAAAAACGGTGGTAACTTCTGAGTGTTGCCGTGGCAATGGTGAACTGACATGGCACTGGTGGATGCGTCTTATGGAGAGGTGCTTTCACCTCTTCCAAACAGCCAGTCTTCCATCTGGTCCAGAGTAAAGTCCTGCCGCCTACCTCACTGTCTCATTCCCATCAACACAAAAGTATTCTGTAACATCTCCCATTTTCTCTCTTCCTAGGCCCACTTACCCTCTCCTCACTTCCAGCTAGGACTCTATTCCAGCAAAATGTCTATTCTCTCTGCCTCCACTTGCTTCTTTCCCTATCTTCCTTTACCACTCTTTCTAGGCTTTCATCTCACCCACCTCTGAAATCTGTCAAAGTCACCAGTGACCTCCATATTACCAAATCCAAATGTGAATTCCCTTTTCCTATATGTCTCAGCTCAGCAGCGGGGGATAGTGTCTAAAAGCACCTTACACCAGAGGACAAGAATCTGGTCTTCAACCAACTGTGAAAATATGGGCAAGTTACTTACCTCCCTGTGCCAAGGTTTCCTCATTTGTAAAGGATGATGATCACACTACTCTAACACTATATTATAGGGTCGTGGAAGGATTCTGTGATTTAATATGTATAAAGCACTTAGACATTGTCTAGCACACCATAACAATTCCATAAATGTTAGCTATTATTAGTATTGATTGTTTGCTTCTTCTTGAAACCTTTTTTTTTTTTGACTGACTTCTAGGATGCCACACACCCCGGATTTTTCTGGCAACTTCCCAGTCTCCTTTGCTGACTCTTTCTTCTACTGTCTAAACAGCAAAGGGTTCTAGGATTACTTAGCACTTTCTTATTATCTATCTATTTTATAGATATATTCTTCCCTTGGTGATCTCCTATATATCTCATGTGTCTATGGCTTTAAATTTCATCTATGTGCTAATAATCCTCAAATATGTATTTCCAGATTTCTATTCTCTCCTAAGCCCAGACTCTTATACTCTTATATTCAAATATCTATTCAAGGCCGGGCGCAGCGGCTCACGCCTGTAATCCCAGCACTTTGGGAGGCCGAGGTAGACGGATCACCTGAGGTCGGGAGTTCGAGACCAGCCCGACCAAGATAGAGAAACCCTGTCTCTACTAAAAATACAAAAATTAGCCGGGCGTGGTGGCGCATGCCTGTAATCCCAGCCACTCGGCTACTCAGGAGACTGAGGCAGGAGAATCGCTTGAACCTGGGAGGCGGAGGTTGTGGTGAGTCGAGATTGTGCCATTGCACTCCAGCCTGGGCAAGGAAGAGCGAAAACTCCATCTCAAAAATAAATAAATACAAAACAAAAAAACCTATATTCAAAATTTCCACTTGGATATCCAACAGGCAACTCAAATTTAATAAGTGCAAAATAATTTTTCCCCACGTCTGTTTCTCCCTCCATATTTCCCATCTTATAATGGAGCACCGTTACCCAGTTGCTAATGCTAAACACCCAGGAATCATCCTTTGATTCCTCTCTTTTCCTCATCCAATCTATTAGCAGGTCTTATTGTATTTACCTTCAGAATACATCTTGGATCTGACACTTCTCACTACAACCCTTAGTCCAATCCACCATCATCCCTTCATTAGATTTAAGCAACACCCTCCTCATAGATCTGCTTTCACGCTTGCTCCCAAATACCAGTTTAGCAAATTTTTTGAAACAAGTATCAGATCACATTACTTCTATGGCAAAGTTGGCTAATTATCTTCCCAATAACCACCTAACACTTCTTCCTTACTTCCTTACTGCCATTGGAGACAGCAATGTGCCTAACCTAGACTATATTTTCTAGCTTGTTAGGTGTGGCCAGGAGATTACATCCAGCCAGTGAAATAAATGGGAACAGTATTATGTATATCTTCAGGAAGTTCCCCTAAAAGACAACTGACTCAGTAGGGAGTGTGCCCTTTTGTCTTCCTCTCTTTCCTGCTGCCTGGAATATGGATGTGATAAACAGAGCTCTCCCACCCTGCAGCCACTTTGGACCATAAGGTAGTCTTGAGGATGAATAGAAATGGCCAATAGAGTCACTCTCAACAGTCCTGAATGATCATTTTTGGACTTCTCTGGTATAAGAAAACAAACCATTGCACATTTAAACAATTATTATTCTGAATTTTCAGTTAATATACATCCAAACCCAATCCTAAATAATACAACTCCTCTATTTTTTCTTAGTCAAGCTAGTTAACATATCCACCACTTCATGTACTTATTTTTCTGTGGTGAGAACTTTTTTATTGGTACATAATTTTTGTTTGTATTTATGGAATACAAATGATATTTTCATACATGTATAAAATGTGCAATAATCAAGTTATTTGATTATTCAGGCTACCCATCACCTCAAGCATTTATCATTTCTTTATGGTGAGAACATTCAAAATCCCCTCTTCTAGCTATCTTGAAATATACATTATAGTGTTAACTACAGTCACCCTACTGTGCTATTGAACATTAGAAATTATTTCTTCTATCTGTATTTTTGTAACCCTTAACCAACTTCTCTTCATCCTCCTGCCCACCTTCCCTTTCCAGCCTCTGGTAACTATCATTCTACTCTCTACCTCTGTTAGATCAACTTTTTTAGCTCCCACATATGAGTGAGAACATTCAATATTTGTTTTTCTGTGCCTGGCTTATTTCACTTAACATAATAACCTCCAGTTCTAACCATGTTGCTGCAAATGATTTCATTCTTTTTTATGGTCTAATAATATTCCTGTTTCTTTGTCCATTCATCCACTGATAGACACTTAGGTTGATTCCATATTTTGGCTATTGTGAATAGTGCTGCAATAAACATTGGAATGCAGATATTCCTTTCATAGACTGATTTCTTTTTCTTTGAAGAAATACCCAGTGGTGGAATTGCTGGATCAAATGGTAGTTCTATTTTTAGTTTTTTTGAGAAACCTCCATTCCATGGTGGCTGTGCTAATTTACATTGCCACCAACAGTGTATAAGAGTTCCCTTTTCTCTGCATCCTCACCAGCATTTATTTTTGTCTTTTTTATAATTGCCATTCTAAAAGGTGTGAAATAGTATCTCATTATGGCTTTGATTTGCATTTCCCTGATGATTAGTGATGTTGAGCATTACCTTTTCTTATACCTATTGGCCATTTGTATGTCTTCTTTTGAGAAAAGTTTACTCAGATCCTTTGCCCACTTTTTAATGGGATCATTTGTTGTGCTGTTGTTTGTAACTTCTGTATTTAAAGCTCTTCAGTGGTTTCCCATCACACTCAGCATAACATCCAAACTCCACCAGGATCTACAAAGTCTTACATGGTTTGACTCCTGCTTCCTTCTTCTAACACCTCCCTGCTCACTTTCTATGCTACATAAACACTGGCCTTGTTATTCCCTGAACTCACCAAGCAGGATCTGCTCAGGCCCTTTCACACTTGCCAGTTCCTCTCCAGTAAACTCTCTCCTCCCACACATATGCGTATGTGTAGCAACATCTTTTTTCTTGTTGACTAGAGTCTCTGCTCAAATGTCCCAGAGAGGACTTGCTTGAGACCGATACACTTTTATCCAGCCAGTGTGGTCTATTTTCTTCCCACTCTTATTTCAAAATCATGTAATTCATCTGTTTACTCTCTTTTCCATCCTACTACATAAACTAACATGAGGACATTGACTCTGATTTATTCACCACTCTATCCCTAGGACTTAGAACCGTGCCTGGCAAATAGGAAGTCTGAAATAAATCTTTACTGAATAAATCAACAAGTTATGGAATTTCTATTCAGGGGAGAAAAGATTTATTAAATTGTGTTGGCAAAGTTTACTATCTGCCTGGAATAAAATAAACATCATAAAAACACCAAAAACACAAATAAATTCCAGATGGATTACATAATAAAATATAAAGACAAATAAGCAAACAACAAAACTATGAAAATAGTAGGAAAAAAAATGTTTGAGAATGGCTGTATAACCTTGGGATGGGGATGCCTTCTTGACTATAAGGGAAATACAGAAGCCATAAAGGATTAACAATGTCATCTGCACAAAAGTGAAATAATTAAGAGTTAAAAAACAAATGATTGGCCAGGTACAGTGGCTCACATCTGTAATCCTAGCACTTTGGGAGGCCAAGGCAGTGGATCACTTGAGCTCGGGAGTTCAAGACCAACCTGAGCAACACAGTGAAATCCTCATCTCTACAAAACAAAAACAAAACAGCCAAATGACTGCTCTGAACCATTGCATCCGGCCAAGAACAAATGCTCTGTCTCGGACAAGGACAGGAGTTGGTTCTTATGCCCTCCCTGAGAATATGTTAAAAATGTATTTTAAACATTAAAGAACTTTGGGAGGCCAAGGCGGGCGGATCACGAGGTCAGGAGATCGAGAACATCCTGGCTAACATTGTGAAACCCCGTCTCTACTAAAAATACAAAAAATTAGCCACGAGTGGTGGGGGGCGCCTGTAGTCCCAGCTACTTGGGAGGCTGAGGCAGAAGAATGGCGTGAACCCGGGAGGCGGAGCTTGCAGTGAGCCGAGATTGCGCCACTGCGCTCCAGCCTGGGCAACAGAACTAGACTCTATCTCAAAAAAAAGAAAGAAAGAAAGAAAGAAAGAAAGAAAAGAAAAGAAAAAAATTAAGGAAAAGAACAAATCTTTGTTGTTGTTGTTTTTGTGATGGAGTCTTGCTCTGTCGCCCAGGCTGGAGTGCAGTGGCACAATCTCGGCTCACTACAACCTCTGCCTCCTGGTTCAAGTGATTCTCCTGCCTCCTGAGTAGCTGGGACTACAGGCGACCACCAGCATGCTTGGCTAATTTTTGCATTTTTAGTAGAGACGGGATTTCACCGTGTTGGTCAGAATGCTCTCGGACTCCTGACCTCAAGTGAACTGCCCACCTTGGCCTCTCAAAGTGCTGGAATTACAGGCGTGAACCATTATGCCCGGCCAAGAACAAATCTTAATAGTAAAGAGCTGAGGCAGAAGGATCACCTGCGCCCAGGAGGTCAAGACCAGCCCGGGCAACATAGAGACTCTCTCTCTCCAAAAAGTAGAAAATTTGCAGGGCATGGTAGTGCCTACCTGTAGTCCCCACTACTTGGGAGGTTGAGATGGGATGACTGCATGAGCCCAGGAAGCTGTAGTGAGCTATGACGGCAGCACTGCACTCCAGCCTGGGCAACAGGGTGAGATCCTAAGTAAAAATAAAATAGTGAAGGCAGCGAATATTATCCTATGATATATTTCTACAGATTTATGCAAGATAGAGGCCTCTAATAAATAAAGGAAGAGAAAAAGGAAGTCTAGAACACGTAGGTAGAGACTGCAGAGTGATGAGAGCCAACCTGCCTTGGGGTGGCCACGAAAGCCCTGATCAGTGTCAGGTATAGTAGAGGTGGGAGGAAGGAGTCCAAACATAATCACAAGGAAATTTTCTGGTAATGTGAATATTCTGTATCTTAACTGATAGTGGTTCTTTTGGGAGTGGGGAGGAAGGGTCTCACTCTTGCCAGGCTGGAGTGCAGTGGCACAATCACGGCTCACTGCAGCCTTGACCTGGATTGCTCAAATGATCCTCCCACCTCAGCCTCTGGAGTAGTGGAAACCATAGCTGAACCACAATATGCCTGGCTATTTTTTTTTTTTTTTTTTAGTTTTTTGTAGAGAAGAGATCCCATTATGTTGCCCAAGCTTGTCTTGAACTCTTGGGTTCAAGCAATCTTCCTGCCTCAGTCTCCCAAAGTGCTGGGATTACAGCCATGAGCCACACTCGGCCTTGATTGTGATAGTATTTATACAAGTGCATATATTTATTAAAACCCATCAAGACATAGCCTTATATAATCAAAGTAGATTACAATACTTATGGGAATTTCATCTAAGGCAATAAACACTGAAAAATTACAAATTACATTTTTCCTATTTTTGCCTAGAAAATGAAAGAAATCCTAGTTAAACCTAAGTACCAAATGAAAGAAATTAATTAGGTGTCTCAATAAACTTAGAAAAGTCTATAGCTTTTATTAGTGACAACTACACAGATTTCTGAAACGAAGAAAACCTATGTTCCATTCACACTGACAAAATGAAATTCATAGGAATAACTTTAATAAAGAAGGTATAGGTCCTATGTGAAGAAAACCATAAACTACTAAAAACATTATAGAATCTGAATAAAGAAAGATACCCCATGTATCCTCATGGCAAGTCTTGTAACTAAATTATCAGTTTTCTCACAATGAATGCAGGAATATCATGTGATCCCAATTAGAATTCTAAAAACTAATTAAGAATTAAATTTTTGGTTTTTAAAACTTTTAAGGATGTAAAACTTCAAGCAAATTCAAAAGACAAGTCACTGGGTGAAGATGTCAGCAATAAATATTAATGACAAAAGATTAGTAACCATATTCCATTAAAAGAAATAAACCTCCTTCATATGAATATTTTTTAAAGGACCTACCAAAAGGAAAAATGGGTAAGGGATCATTTGAAGATTCACATGTGAAGAAAAAAATATAAGCACATAGAAGAATGTGCCTTACAAGCCATATACTATGTTTTCTGTTATCTAAAGCCACCATCAAGACTTTTGCTTTACCAAACCCCTGTGGCAGTCTGATGAAACCTGCAGAGCTATTTTAAGAAGGTTTTTTAAAACATAAAATACACAGAATTAAAGAAAAACCAATTATACTAAAATACATTACTTTTCAAGGTTAAGAGCCCCTAAAATAGAAGGTCAAAGTAGATTACAGTACTTATGGGAACTGCATCTAGGGCAATAGCGGTACTTCGGCTCAGTAGGAAAAGGCAGGTTTATTTCATGTTTTGTGCAGAACAACAGGCTACATGTAAGAAGAAGAATGAGATGGCTCCTTATCTTGTGCCATAAACAAGTGAATTTCAAATTATTCAAGATTTTAAAAGAAAAAATAAAATAAAAATCTCAGAGGAGGTTAAGGAAACTATGTCAAATCTAAGAGTTGAGGAGCCCAGAAGTGATAAAACATTTTTTAAAAAATTGTAAGGAAAATATAGCATAAACAAAATTTTAAAAGGCTGTTAGAAAAAAAATGCTTATAACATACACATTTGGATTAATATCTGTAGTATACAAAGAACTCATATAATAAAACCACAAAAAAACTGAACAGAAAAACTGGCAAAGGATATAAATAATCACTTCAAAAAAAAGCCCACAAACATGAAAACGACTGCAGAAAATGCAAACTAAGTTACACCTCAGAAGTTACACCTGCTTATAATCCCAGCACTTTGGGAGGCCGAGGGGGGGCGGATCACCTGAGGTCAGGAGTTCGAGATTAGCCTGGCCAACATGGTGAAACCCCATCTCTACTAAAAATATAAAAATTAGGCAGGCATAGTGGCACATGCCTGTAATCCCAGCTACTCGGGAGGCTGAGGCAGAAGAATCGTTTGAACCCGGGATGCAGAGGTTGCAGTAAGCTGAGATCACGCCACTGCACTCCAGCCTGGGTGACAGAGTCAGACTCTATCTCAAAAATATATATATACACTCACTATCTGGGAAAGATTCATTTGTATTCCAAACCTCAGCATCACACAATATACCTTTATAACAAATGTGTATAGGTACTCCTGACTCTAAAATAAAAGTTGAAAAAAAATTACACCTTATAAGTATCAAAGTAACTAAAACGTGGTAACACCTCAGGGCTGATGGGGAATGTAGGAAAGAGGGAAAGTGGTATGTTCATAGGTATTACACTAGTGGAAATGTAAAAGATTATAGACTTTGGGAAGCTATTGACAAAATATGTCAACACTTAAAAAATGCATTGTCTGATCTATGGATCCAACTCATAGATATCTAACAAAAGGAAATATGTACAAGGATATTTATCATGGTACTATCTACAGTAGCAAAAAAATAGAAACAAGATAATTGCCCATTACTAGAGGAACAGTTGAACAAATTGTGGTATCCGACACATTCGAATTTTAATACTGTACCATCACTGAAATGGATCTTAGATGTACAGAAATTGGCTTGGAGGGATTTTCACAATCTACTGTTAGGAAAGAAAGGCAGCCAGGCGCAGTGACTCATGCCTGTAATCCCAGCACTTTAGGAGGCCAAGGCAGGATAGCTTAAGCCCAGGAGCTCGAGACCAGCCTGGGCAACACAGGGAGACCTTGTCTGTACAAAAAGATGTTTAAAAAAATTATCCAGGCATGGTGGTGCACACCTGTAGTCCAGCTACTCGGGAAGCTGAGGTGAGAACATCATTTGGGTCTGGAAGGTCGAGGCTGCAGTGAGCTGTGATCATGCCACTGCACTCCTGCCTGGGAGACAGTGAATGCCTGTCTCTAAAAAATAAAGAAAAAAACAAAGAAAAACAACATGCAGAGATGAATATACAGATGGTTCCAATTTATAATATATATTTAAATGTAAAGAAAATTGTAACTATATATAAATATATATGTATCTATATGTATTTGCATATGAATATAAACATCGAGAAATGCAGAAAGAGCACATGTGCTAGGATGCAACAGATACCTCAGGGAGGAGAGGAATGAGAGGGCGTGCTCGGGTGACAGAGGAAATGAAAAGAAACCACATCATATAAATCAAGAGGTCCTTAAAATAGCATGTATGAAGTTAACTCATTTACAGTTTTCTATGTATATATCCATAAAGAAATATGTAAAAGGAATCTCACTAAAATGTTAATAGTTATTTAAAAGTAGTGGCTTTTCAAGTGGTTTACTTTTTTCTTTCTTATGCAAATAATCAATCTATTATTGATGTAACTAACCTGATGTACCTCTGTAAATAAGAAAAACACACACATTCTCACACAACATATATTTGGTTGCAAGAAAAAAGAAAATCCAAGTCAAATTGCCTTCAACAAAAAAGGAATTTATTGGCTCACATAAGTGAAAGTTGAGAAATAGATCTCAATTCAGGTCCAATTTGATCCAGAAGTCCCCAAGGGCTCCAACAGACTCCCTCTCATTCTCTTGGTACTGCCTCAGGCTGGTTCCTTTATATTAGAAAAATGAGCTGCAGCAAGTTCAGAATGTGACTCCTCCCAGCACACTATCTCCAAGGAGATGTCTTCAATAGCTCCTGAAAAAGCCTAGGCAAACATCTTTATCTCAGTAGTCTGGTCTGGGTCAGGTGCCTACCCCTGAACCATTGCTACTGGGAAGTGGGGCACTGCTTAAAGGTAACTGGGTTAATCTAGAAAGCCGAGGGTGTGACAATGCCACCCAAACCACATGCATGATTCTTTGCAGGGGGGGGGGGTATGGTGAGAGAAGGAAGTAGGTGCTGGATTGGGCAGCCACAGCACACATGAACAAGAAATTAAAGTCGGTCACAAACATATCCAATAAAATATTAAAAGTACTCAAGCTCACTAGTAATCAAAGAAACACAAATAAAACTATGTAATTTGTTGCTTCTCCGGTCAAAAAAGAGGAAAAAAATAAACAATAAATAACTTGTATATGTATGAGAAATGGTAAAGGGGGCAAGACTGAGAACAGGCACTCACATGACTATTCAAAATATGTGTGTGTGTTTGCGTACATGGAATAGCTTTAACTATGGGGCACTTAAGCAAACTTTATACCACAATCAGAAACATGACTGATTCCTAAATATGAAACAATAAGCTAGCAACAAAACAGTAAAATGTAAAGCCCCATCACAGCAGTCCTCCAGCATGATAGATGTTCCCATTTGGGGAGAGAAAAATAAAAAAAAAAAAAAAAAAAAAAACCTGGGTGAGTCTATATTCCTTAGTCCCTAGTCTTGACTTAGCTAGCCTATCTATGTCTATTTATTCTCGTCTTTCAATAGTTTAGGCAAAATCCAGGGTAAAGTCTATATAGTCGAGTATACAAGGCAGGGTCGGAGTCAGAACAATGTCTTCTGAAAACTGAATAATGTTTTTACTCCTATACCTAACTAGGGAAATACAGGAAAGACAAAATAACTTCCTAAGTATTACTGGTGAAATGTACCTCCAAGAAATAGAAGCATAATGCTTGAATATGGAGAGGATCTCTGATCTGTAATACATAAAGAATTGTTGAGTTCATTTGAAAAAAATACACAGAAAAAATATGCATTAAGTTGTACTTAAAGATAGACTATGAATATTGCGTAAGTCTGTGCCAAGTCACAGGCAGAACAAGTACTGGTGTAAGAAGGATTCTTTCATGAGCTATGGTGCTAGTCCCACCCTTAGTAGAGAATCATGTCTATTTCTTGACTATGCAAACTACGATGAATCAAAATCAAGTCTATTTCCACAACACTCAACTAGAATGCCAACACCAAGTATGAGTTTGTGGATGGCCATCAAATACATGAAATGAAAACATCACCCCCAGATTTCAGTTTTGAGCAAATTACTGTTTCCATACTTTCTGTTCTCACATAGAAAGTGAATGTACCATAAGTCCCTAACTTTGTACCTTTTCTAAGTCAGGATTTTCATTCCACTCTGAGCAGATGAAAGAAATAAGATCACCTACTCCACTACCTTAACTTTTATGTCACATGACTTATGAGGTAGATTTACATCATGGGATTTACTCTATAACCAAAAAGCCTGAAATACTTCTACTACATATAACCAAAGAGTGATAAAGAAATAGTGGACCTGCCTTAACTCAGTTGTGTTACAAAAAGCTGGTAACCACCCATTGTAAAACGAGTGATGGTGAAGAGTATGGGCTCAGGCGTAAAAATGCCATGACTGGAATCCAGCTCAATGACCGAGTAGCTATGTGATCTTTGGGGGTTACCCAACATACCTACATAGTGTTGTCCTCACCTTTAAAATGCGCATAATAGGATAATCTATTAAGGTTGCTGTGAGGTTTAATGAGATAATTCAGCACTTAGAATGGCACCTGGCACCAAGGAAGCTTTCAATAAATGTTAACTGTTACTCAGAAATTGAATAGTTCTTTATTTGTTTGAGTCAATCTCAGTACTCCCAGAACTCAAAATACTACATTCTAATTGTTCTAATTTGTACCATCTGCAAAAGACCCTTTAAGACTGCTTCAATGATTCTGAAAAGAATTAACAAAACCCTGCTACTAGGTGCCTGACTTTAGATATTACAACTGTTGTCACTTACAAAACCTCCACTACAAAACACTAAGCGTGCAACAAAATAATAAAATGAAAGCCACATAATATCAGTAACAGCATAGTACATATTCCTCAGCTGATGAGAGTAATAGGGAAATGTATATACTTCCTGCACAAATCCATCTAGGGAAGGTAGGCTATATTTATTCAAGAACTAGAAAAAGGTTACAATATAAATCTATCAAACAAAATTCATTTTTGTTATATTCAAGTAACTTGTATATATTCAAATTTAGACCAAATCAAGACAACAATCCAATACACAGATGATTATATAGCTCAAGGAGCAAAAAACAACAGTCTTGTCAATACAGACTCTACATAAATACACAAATCTCAAGTTTTAATATAACATGAACAAATCACAAATACCTGTGTTAGTGTTCTTTCTCCAAATTTCTAGTAGTAAATCTTGTATATTTAGTAAAAGCATATAGAATGTATAAAACCTTCAACCACATGTAATGTAGACTAGGAAGTGTAAATCAAATAAATGTGAGGTTTTTATATGTAAAGATGTACATTTCAGAAAGAACCCAACATGAAGTAAATTAACAAACATATTGCAAAGGTGGTCACTCACAAAAATGCTTATCATTTGCAATTGTATACAGAGAACAAACTGCCCAGAAATTAATAATGGAATCTTACTAAAGGGTATTATAGTAACCAACCTTAAAGGACAAATAACTTATTTGGGGAGTTAAAATAGCAGAGATCAGTGTAAATTAAATAACACATGAGTGAAAAAAATCTACAATATACAATAGCAAGAGGTGAGAAAACTGAATACTATGAAAAAGATGTATTAGTCTGTACAAGTTGGTTTTGATGAACTATTGGTTACTTGTTAAGTAAATTGTCAAGATTTTCATTGTGACAGTATTTTCCCTCACACATCAGAATCTGAAAGTAATATGCCTTTCTCAAATTTTCACTCGGTGTTTTTCTTCCCCACTCCTCAAAACACAGAAATAGGTTTTTCAACGTCAACTAGCCATTATGGAAGCCATAAGATACAGATATTCATCAACATTACACAAGCTACAATTGAGGTACCTGGACAAATACTACCAACATTTATGAAAAAAGATGTTGGTTTTAAAAGTGGTTAGTACGAGGAGTCACAATAAACACACTATTCACGTCCTCCTGAAACCAAAATGGGGGAAAACCTTATTGTCATTCTGCCAAACACCACATAACTAAAAATGCTGCACAGAGTCATGAATCCAATGTACATATCACAGGATTAAAACTCCAGTTAAGCAACTGAGCTAATCATTGAAGTAAATTAAAAGTACCAAGCTTCTTTAACCTATCAGTGCTGTTTTAGAAGCATCATCAGAACAAATAGAGATTTAGTTATAAATTGGCCTGGGCTACATTCTGTAATGAGAATTTTGCTTCGTACTAAAAAAGAATCTCAAACATCCTAGAAAAGCTGTGGAATCATGCTCTTTATTATTCCTGAAAGAAAATTTGCCACGTTTGATGATACCTCTATTCTTCTCCGTGGGTCTAGGAGTTCTACATACCAAGTAATTCAGAAAATGATAGGAGTATTTAAGCAAAAAGAATAGCAAAAGCAGACTTTGTATCAACATATACTAGATAGGTGGATTTTTTAAAAAATTACATGATAAATGTAAATCATAAAATTGAATGTACTTATAAAGGTACACCTATTTTGTACTACATAAAAAAACTGTAGACTGCAAACTGTGCATGCTTACCATAACATTTTACCCGGGGTCAATGGGTGGGATTTCTTGCAAATATTTACTGCTATGATATAAAACAATTATGTGCAAACTGCAAGGTCCCTAAAATAGCAGTTAAAGAGTTTATATACAGAAAGATGTCACTATCTGATCAAATATGCAAGAGATGGAATTTCCCAGAGTTTATAACACAGAACAATAACCACCACAGGCTCCTCCTCCTTGGCCTTCTTCCCTGTGTGACAGTTTGACTCCTTTATTCTGGTTCTCACTTTCCCACAGTCCAGGGGTCTGAATAATCTTTTCAACAAGTTCTTCAAAGGCACATTGTACACCATCACAGGTTTTTGCACTTGCCTCTGAAATTCAAGGAAAAAGGTCATTCATAGTATATTCCTTTCTGGCCATATTCTCATGTTTTTCTGGGAAACGATCAGGGCATAAATATCAGCCTATAATACATTAAGATCCAAATCAGCAATTTTTCCCCACAGTCAGTAACTACTGAATTTCCAAATCTCAAAACTGAGTTACTTAAATTCTATCCATAAGAATACTAGTGTATAAATTTATACCAAAAAAATACTGGTTTATAATCTTAAAACTGTGATAGAAGTATAACTTGTAAAGCCCTACTTAACTAGCATGTGAAAGTTTTTTCCTTAAGCTTTCAGTTAATTCTTACAACTTGCTCCCAAGGCAGGTATTATTCCTATTTTAAAATAAGGAAATTCATACAAGTTATACAATTAACCTGATTATTCTGTTAATAATCAGGCAGCTCCAGGTAGCTGGACAAAATGACAAACCACCATGAAAACTGGTCCCACAGCAAATGTTTGCTCATGAAACTCAAGTGGACACTCAGCACTGCTTCCAACCCTACATTTCCTTAGTGGTGATCTTTCTCACTGTCTGAGATGACGACTTTATTCCTGCCTCTCAAAACTCTATCACAGCTAATAATCTAGCTGCATTATGCTGAGAAAATCAGAAGCAATCTGGCAAGAACTACCTGATCATCCCACTAATAAATTTACCAAGTTACCTGCATATGTATCCTCATGCTCTGCCTTCCCTTCTGTGAGAACGGATGAACTGTCCCTGCTGCTATCCAAGCCATCACCTTCTCTTGTTCCTGGAGTCCCACCCCTTCTCATTCACTGAAGGATCAAACACTCTCTCTATTGGATCATACCAATCAGCCTAAAAGTCTGCCAAATTATTTTCCATCCTATTAAAAAACAAACTTGCTCTCTACGCCACATGCCCTTCTTACAGCCACCCATTTCTCTATTCTCTTTGAAACCTCTTCTAAAGAGTTATCCACATAAGCTGTTTCTACCTTCTTATCTCACATTCTTTCTTCAAACTACTCTAATTAGGCTTTCATTCCCACCACTCCACTGAAATCATTCTTTTCCAAGACCACCAACACCCTTTATCTTGTCAAATCCAACATCCTAATTTGATTTGACATCTTTGGTATTTGATACTGCTAATCACTTCTTCTTTTAAACAAGTTGTTCCCTTGACTTCCAGGACACTGAACATCCTGAAAATCCTCTATCTCATTGGCATGTCATGTGTAGACTTATTCGCTGGCACTTCCTCTTTCTGTGGACCTCTAATTGCTGGAGTCCCCCAGGGTTCAATCTTCTGCCATTTTCTTTTTTCGTTTTGTTTCGTTTCCGAGAGAGGGTCTCACTCTGTCACCTAGGCTGGAGTGCAGTGGGAGCTCCACTATAGCCCTGGACTCCCAGGCTCAAGTGATCCTCCCACCTCAGCCTCCAGAGCAACTGGAATCACAGGAACATGCCACCACACACAGCTGATTTTATTTGGAGATGAGGTCTCACTAGGTTGCCCAGGGTTCTTCAGCCCTTTTCTATCCACATTCTTTCCTGAAGTCACCAATCTAATCACGTGATCTTAAATGCCACCTAAATGCCAATGACCACCACGTCCACCGGTTATCAGAAAAATGTCTCATTCTTATGTCAAAGTGAAATTTTTGATTTCTCACTTCCCTACCGTAAACTTGCTCTTATCTCAATCTTTCACATCCCAATTATTGGCAGCACAATCTACCTCACTGCTCATGCCTAAAACCCGGAGTTATCTCTGATTGCTCTCTTTTCTTTTTCCTTTTTTTTTCTTTTCTTTTCTTTTTTGAGACGAAGTCTCGCTCTGTCGCCCAGGCTGGACTGCAGTGGCCCAATCTTGCTCACTGCAAGCTATGCCTCCCAGGTTCAAGCGATTCTCCTGCCTCAGCCTCCCCAGTAGCTGGGACTACAGGCGCCCGCCACCACTCCCAGTGAATTTTTTGTATTTTTAGTAGCGACCGGGTTTCACCATGTTAGCCAGGATGGTCTCGATCTCTTGACCTCGTAATCCACCTGCCTCGGCCTCCCAAAGTGCTGGGATTACAGGCATGAGCCACCGCGCCCGCCTGATTGCTCTCTTTTCTTATCCTCCATACCCAATCCACCCACAAATCCTGTCAGCTGTACCTTCACTGTACCTCCCAGAACTGCCAGTTTTCCACCACCCTCTACTGCTACATAGTCAAACCACTGCTTCCTTCATCTGAGCCACCGCAAGAGAAGAACTAGTCTCTTGCTTCTGTTTCCCCTAGTCCATTTTCTACACAACAGGATCTTTTTAGAGTATCAGGTCACACGCTGCTTCCCTGCTTTCCACCACAACTGGAACACAATTCATCTCTTTACCATTTGAATGGCATCTCTCACCATCTGCCTTCTCCTTAACACACACTATGCTCCAGTACACACGCTTTCTTCCTGTTCCTTTAACACACTAGCCTGGTTCCTACCTCAGGAAATATTCGCTCTTCTCTCAGCCTGAGATGATCTCCCTCTAGACTAGGAGTGTCCAGTCTTTCGGTTTCCCTGGGCCACATTAGAAGAATAGTCTTGGGCCACACATAACATACACTAACACTAATGATAGCTGGAACTTAAAAAAATAACTCACAAAATCTCATGTTTTAAGAAAGTTTACAAATTTGTGTTGGGTCACATTCAAAGCCATCCTGGGCCACATGCAGCCCGTGGGCTGGACAAGCTTGCTCTAGATCCTCACCTGAGGGATTTCTGCTCAAATGGGACAGTCTCTAAGAACTTTCCCTAATCAGTCCCCATTCCAGTCGTTCTCTCTCCCCTCATAATGTTTTATTTCCTTCATAGCACTACTTACTTATTTAAGTCTGTCTCCCTTACTAGAATGTAAGCTCCATGTGGGCAGAAAGTTTGTCTGTTTTGTCCACTGTTACATCTCGAGTGTTCAATAAATATTGGGTAAACTAATGTATGGAAATCAGGGATATACAGCAAGTAAAAGTACTCAATTCCTTTCTGAAAATCTCAATACTTTCCACTAATTCCACTCTGCTTCTATCTATATATGAAGTCCTCTCAACTTCATTTGCAGATTCCTAGTAGTTTCTAACGCCATGGAATGGTTAAATCAGTAATTCCTAAAGCTGGCTTCACATCAGAATCAACTAGAGTGCTTTTTAATAAACTGCCTTTCAAACCTGTAATAAGGCCCAGGGCCCAGGTGATTCTGATATGGCTCATCCAATTTTCTAGATGAGGGGTTGGCAAACTCTTTCTGTAAAGGGCCAGATAGTAAATATTTAGGCTTCGTGGGCCATATGGCCTCTGTTGTAACTACTAAAATCTGCCATATGGCACAAAAGCAGCCACAGACAACATGTAAACACATGGACATGGCTGTGTACCAATACAAATGGTGAGGCCAGATTTGGACCAGGCTGTAGTCTGGCAACCCTTGCTGGACCATGTTTCTCAAAAATTAATGTGCATACAAACCATATGAAGAGCTTGTTAAAATGCAGATTCCAATTCAGAAAGTCTGGGGTAGGGCCTGAGCTGAAGCACTGCTAACAAGCTCCCAGGTGGTGCTGATGGTATCAGCATATGGATCAGCAAGGCACAACTTTAGCACTGGGTGCCAAACTTTACTGAATGCCATTATATCCTGTGAGGAATGATTTGACTTTTTAAAAATATGATTTCACATAATATGATCATACATTTTACAGAAAGAAGAATAAAGAACCTTGTTATATAGTTAGATTTTGTAACACAGGGCAACTAGGAACAATACTCTAAATACATTTTATGGTTCATAAAGGAATAAACTTAGCAAAAATTCCATTAAAAAATTCCTCATTAATAATGAAAGGATAGATATTCACTCACACACCTACCTATAAATAACATGGAATGCTTTCGTGCAAATTTCAGGCCTTCATTTCTATCGACTTCACGATTTTCCTAAAACATAAATGCAATGATTAAGAAAGGCTACCAAAATACAGAACCAAAATGCCAAGTGTCTACCTTCTTACCTTATCGATTTTATTTCCAACTAGCATGTTTACTATGTCATTTCTTGTACAGTATGTTTCCAACTCATTTAACCAATTATCCAGTTTAACAAATGTGTCTCTTCTTGTGACATCATAAACTGAAATAAAAGGAGTCATTTGTTAAATAAGCATTAAAGAAAGAAGCAATGGTATATTTCTGATACGTAGCTAGGAGTTAGCATTACTAAGCAATATAGGCAAGTCTGTTTTTTATTGTCTCCAACAATTAATAATGAGTGTCTACTGATCCAAATGGAAGGAACAAGTGTTTTGTTTTAAAGCATACACACACATTTCAATCCTATTAACATATACTGTCACAGAAATGAAATTATATCCTGTGTAATAAGTGAAAACCCATTTAATACCCATTAAAGCAAAATAACAGCTGTTCCCATTCATAATGATGAATGAGGTCTAGCCAAAAACCAGAGTATTTAGATTTGAATCTGTGGCAAAATATCAAAAAAAAAAAAAGAAAAGAAAATACATGAATGTAAACATCTATGACCCCATTAATTTGTTTCTTACAAGAACCAAAATTTACAGCTTTGAAAAAATTGTAGTACAGTTAGTGGATGGGTTCCTAATGGTCTTCCTGTTATCACTTTCATCTTATGTCATTCTGCATTACAACAAAAAGCTTATTAAAGTGTTTTACAAACTCAAGAGATGCTGAACCAAAAGGCTGTCACTATCAAGTCATAATATTAAAAAAAAGAGAATTCTACCTATTAATACAATTGATCAATATTCATTTTAAACTGTTTCCCAGGAATATCAAGAACAAGCACTTTTCAACAAATTACACTGAGAAGCCACATTTGGTTTCTAAATTTTGTTTGATTATAAATCAATAGTGTTAAGTGCTTTGTGATATTTTTAGGACTAATAAAGCAGGTTCTACTAATCAACAAATACTTTTCATCCTTTATAAACTGCAGCAAATATTAATATGCTGATGACTGAAGCCCAGTTTCCGTAATACTCCAAGACAGTCGAACATACGCTGATTAATCCTCAATTACGTTCTCATTGACATGTGTTTTCAAACCAAATAGTCTTGTCTTTATTTTTTAAGTGCTAGACAAAAGACTAAAATCAGAAGTTTTAATATTCATTAATATTACATGAAGTTAATACAACTACAAGTTACATAAAAGTAGCTCTAATGAGAAGTAAAACAAAAACACACTAACTTTCACAGACTAGGAAAATCAGAAACTCCAATAAATATTTTTAAATTAATTAAAGTAAACACTTACCTAATATAACACCCTGTGCACCTCTATAATAGCTGGGAGTTAATGTTCTAAACCTCTCTTGACCAGCAGTATCCTAAAAATGATCATTATTATTAAATTAAACAAAGTATAAATAGACCTTCAATATACTAGTTTAAGAGTAGAAAGTCAAACAGCATTATTAAAAATAGTATTAATGCATGAGCTCATTAAAAAACTGGAACTTAAATAAGATGTGTTCACTTACTGACAAGTGTCACAAAATAAAATTACTTATAATTACTGATCTCTAGAAAAATGAAACTATGTAAAGGTTTTCTGCTGTTTTGAATTTAAGATTTTTATCATACATGAAATGAAACCCATGGTTCTAAACTCCAGCTGCACAATGAAATTTTCTGGGAATCTTGAGTCTAACCTCCAAAAAACTTCTGCTTAATCGGTCTAAGGTAATGACACGAATTTTTCAAAAAAATCTTACCAGGTGCTTTTAATGTAGAATCAAGGCTGAGACCCACTGATCTGAAGAAAATTATGGGGACGTCTTACTTTAGGTAACAGATTTTTAGGTTGGGCTCTTTTAAGTGTTTTCTATGTATCTCCTTTTGAGAGAATGCATATAACCAAGCCATTCTTTATTACATGTTGTTTCTGACTCATGTTAGGGTTAATGAACAACGTACACTAGGTAGAAAATGTAAATTTCATAAAGCAGGGACTCATCTGTTTAATCACCAGTTTAACCGTTGTGCTGAGAGCAATTCTTGAAAAAAGACAGTTGCTCAGAATTTGTTGAGTAAAAAAAGAAAAAAAAAAGAATGAACCTATTTAACAAGCCTTTACCTCCGGGCCCAATTCCTTCTCTCTGTTGTCTTTCCACTATCCTTGGACTATGGATTCAAAGTACCTAAGATTATACAAAGCAGCTCAGCCCACCACCTGTTTTATTAAATAAAGTTTTATTGAAACACAGCAGGCCTATTTGCTTACGTATTGCTACATGGCCCACTTCAGGATTGGACTATTTCCTATCTGGCTCTTTAAGAAAAAGTTTGCAGTCTGCTGATGCAAAGTAACCTAAAGAAAAGTAAAAGTAAACACATGTATCAAACCTCAACTTAGCTACCAGTCCCACTGCTGTAAATGAGGGTTTTCTATGGGACAAGCAGAAGCTCCTCTAGACATAAAAAGTGCTAGAATAACCTGTAAGAGGTTTATAAGATTGGAGAGGAATTCAAACCAGGGGCTTGAGGGGCTTCAACAACACAGTAGGGAGGATCTGCGGTCATTTATAACCCCAGAAGAGAAACTTAAAAGGAAAGTAACTTTCCAATGTAAACCACTTTGAACATTCACCACTCTTCCACAGATATACTTACATAAATTTGAATGCCTTTCCTTCCAGATTCTCACCACCACAGAAACTAATCCCCACCCTGCCATGCTTAAGTGAAGAAGTAACAGATTTAAAGTAAATGTTCTAAACAGATAAATTTATAAAATAAATGATTTTTCTCTTTACAAAAATTCTTGCTGCCTCTTAAGTTTCTTACAAAACCTGCTTTGGATTTTAAAATCATTCAATTTGCGTATTTACTCAACTTTTCAAGAACAATAATATGAATTAAAAGCTGCTTAAAGCAAAGTGAACTTGCTATCTAAAGCAGATTATAACTTTGGTAACATGAGACAAGTCAATATTGTAGTCTAATAATCATTAATGAAATGGCACATGGATGCCCAGTGATCTTTTTTGATCACTATGCTCAAGTAATCAAAACCCAAATTTGCAGGGAAAGAAAAAGTAATCAACTAGAAGCCAAAAGATATAACTACTATGCATATCATAGTAAAATGATTACTATGTATATCAGTAAAAGTGTCACCGCTTTTAGGAAGCAATTGGTAATATATACAATAAGAAACTAGAAATGCTCTTCACAGCCTTGTACTAGTACCTATTTCACACAATCTGATTCATAAAAACTCAATAAAAAATGTATATTTTAAAATGACAAATCATTATGAGAACGCATCCTGGCGATTTGCTTATATGCAAAAAATGACAAATTAGTAATATTCAAATTATTCAGTATCCAGATACATTATAACTTCGAGAATTGCACCATGTTAAGCATTTAACTTTTAGTAGTACAGACTATCTTCTTTAGAGAGAAAGAAAGAAAAAAGGAAGGAAAAGCCATTATTGAAAAGACAAGCCTTGGGTTTGGAACAGTGAATTAGTGAATTTGGAAATTTAAGCAGCAGCTATTTTTCCATACATGGAACACTGTTCTATATTCATAACAAATAGTTTGGGGCAAAGACCAAGTATGAAATATTTTAGCCCCAAGACTTTGTGATAACAGGAAAAAAGTTTATTCTATTTGCATATGGAAACTGTGTCCATAAGTTCCAGAGCTGGCAGAAAAACAAGTGAACATGAAATTTGTTCTCTCTGGTCTTCATTGAAATCAACTTCAAAAACTGCCTTAATGAAACACAACATAAAAATCAGAACTGCAATTCCAGTTAAAATATCCATAAATCCCGATGTTTTAAAAGTAAAAACCATAGCAAGAAAGTTTTAATGTTGAAATACTACACTTGACTTTGAAACTTTGCTTGTCAATATTTATTAATAATTAGGCCAGATGTTTAGAGCCTTGCCATTTTTGGATTCACTTATAAAAATGTTTAAATAGGTGTTATAATTTAGAGGGTGGAGGGAACCATGTGCAATAGCATTGGATCAGGATTTATAGTAACTATAAAGTGTATATGCTTAAATAGAAGTTAGATTGTTGCTTGTGTTTGTTTTCAAAACAGGAATATGTGGTAGGTATAATAACATCTTTGTAAGATAAATGAAGTATAGCTTTTTGTCTCTATCCTGTGGTTTTATTTTCTGATGGAGGAAGAAGAGAAGAAATTACTGAAAGATATATAGATCAGGGCTAGGAAATTCAGGGCTAGGAAAGATCTAGAAAGGCTTAATAATAGATGGAGGGAGTGAAAGTGAAGTAAGGACATAGAAAAAGGCAGTAGAAGAAAACAAGGTCATGGTGCGTATGCACTTTCAGGAGGCAGGAGGGGCAGGGCTATGCTTAACTATTCCATTTCATCCTAGAAAAAGCTTCCAAGTAGGAGAGAAACTCATTTTATTTTATAAATAAAACTATAGAAGAATTAGGCAATATGGATTCATATATTTCTAATAGAGAGGAAAGGCCTTCCTAAATACATTACACCCAAATGCCATGATGAAAATAGCTGATCTAACCATATAAATATTAAAACCTTGGTATGACAAGAACATCCTTTACCTCCTCTTCACCTCCCCATCCCCATATTCATCCTTAACAATATTGGAAGGTAAATGACAAACTGGAAAAAAAAATCTGTAGCATATGGCAGTTAGTATTACACACACACACAAGAACACAAACATATATTCAACTGAAACACGATTTTAAAGGCAAATGATAGATTAGAAAATTGTACCACATGACAAAGAGCTAATATTTTTATTATATAAAGACTTTAATGACAAAAAAGATGAATGCTAACATATAAAATGGGTAAAATATGTAAAAGAAAACTTATTTTTTAAAATGATCAATAAATAGGCAAAAATCTCTTATCAAAAGAAATGCAAATATAAGTAAAACAGCAACACTCAGAGGCAAAAACAAAGAATGATAACAGTATAGATAAGGATGTGGCAGAATGAATATAAATATAATTGGTGGGAGTATAAACTGAAAAAAAGGCTTTTTGGTGTACATTAATGTTAAGACTTCATATTTATTTCTACTTCCAGCTACACATTTTAAAGTAACTGGACACGTACACACAGACGTATAAATCAGAATGCTCAAAGAGCTCTAATCTTTGTGAAAAGCTGGCAAAAATGTAAGTATCTCTCACTGAAGGTTGACTAAAGTACAGCTATGAAATGGAATACTAGGTGGCCATCTAAATGGATACAGCACATACTGTGTGTGGGGGTGAGGTGGTAGGAAAGGAGGACAAACAGGTTTAAAAATGTAAGATATAATCTCTTTGTTTTGGAAAACTCACATACTCGTATGTATAGTGGTATGTATACATATCCCTAGATGTTTTAAAGAATGCTCACTAAAATGTACTCGGTGGTATACTTTTATGGACATTCTTCTCTACTACTGTCTTACTGTCTCAATTATCCTTTTTAGAATGACCCTGTATTATTCTTACAGCCAGGGGGAAAATCTCTCTTCTTTAAAGAATGTTTATAGGCCTATGGTAAAAATGTCTCTTAAATAATACCTGCCAGCCTTTTTATTAGGCAGGAACTAGAAAGTAAATTTAAAACAAAACGAAACTATGAGAGAAAAATCTCACTGCAACCAGCAAGCCTCAGATACTACTCTAATCTATATATTTCACAAAGCAGCAGCAAGGACGGAAAGGGATAATAAATCAACCACGAAAAGCATATGGAAATCAGGCCCCTACTTTAGTATGGAAAAAGCCAGCATTCTTACATCGTTCAACACATTTTACCATAGTCTAGTCCAACATTTTCCAAATTGTTCTCTGTTAGACATTACTGTTCTGATTGATATTAAATATATTTGCGGGAAAGGGGCAAACAAGTTAACAAATTTAAAGTAGTGTATGTTAGGAAAAACTGACATAAAAACATTAAACACACTTACACAGTTATTTGTTATTTGAGGATAAATGTGTATTAGAAACAGTGTGCCATTCAGAGAATGCCAAGAAATATGACATCATACAATGCATGAACACTTGCTGTTTTCAATCTGTGACTGATGTACAAACAGCATTTACCATTTAACCATCTTGTGGAAATATGTCTCGATTTGATGACTGCTGATCAGTTCTAATATGATTTCTTATGTTACAAACATATATGTATAATTATCAGAGCATATGTGGAAATTAGATACATAAAACAGTATATATTTAGAATTAACATATGTATATATAGTACCGATCATATTTAGATAGACAGATATAGATAGATCGGTATGTAGATGGGTAAATAGACTGATAAAAGGGAGACACACAGAGAGACAAACATAGACACTAAGCATCTTGGATATTTTTGACAGTTAATGCTACCTTATCTGACACTAGCATGAGGAGGTCTAGCTAGTACAGCAATGGGGATCAGAATGGTTGGATTCACAGGAAAATGAAAAGAAGTCAGTAAGGAAAAACGAGGCATTAAAAATAAGCCCAAAGTTTGAAACCTCAAATTTTATAAATATCTATACTAACAAACAAGAAAAATAAAATTTTTCCTAAACATCACGTCATTCCTCCTCCCCTTAACAATTACCTTTAGTGTTAGTTCAGTCTAGACGGTCTTTTTAAAACTTAAAGAAACATATCCAATTATGATTCTCTTTGGCAGATGAGATGATTTTTTAACATTCTGTTCTGTTTTGAAATATTCATAAAGAATTATGCATTGTAAAAATTTAAACAAAACATAGCTGCCTAATTACCCAATTATATTACTGTTTATCCTTTAATCAGTATCAAATCTCCCAAAAGTTATTTAATACAAATTGTTCATTCACCACCTCTAGAACACTACACAAATCAATTTCTGCATCCTTAAAAAGTAAAGTTTAATATTTTCAAAATACGTTTTAAAAGCTCTTACCCATATTGCAAGTTTAGCCTTATTTCCATCCACTGAAATTGTTTTCACCTTAAAGTCAACACCTTAAAGAAATGAAAATTTTGATAAGTCTCCCAGTAAAACAGACTTTTAACATCCATTACCAAGAAAACCAGAAAACAGAAAAGTCACCTTTATCACATGCCCAGTTCACACCCCAAATTCTTAGAATTCTGGATGTGGAGATAAAATCCAGGATCTTAGGATTTAATCAGGATAAATAAAAATCAAATGCTTGTAGAATTCACTCACTCACCTACCTTCCATTCTTCCAAAAAGGAAAAACAAAATTCAGTTTAAGGTAATAACTCACTCTGCGAGCTAAAAGTCAAGAGCTGCAATTACAGTGCTCACATGAAGATTATGCATGGCTGACCGTGGATCATGGCAGCTTCCAGGGGCTCCCTAAGCATCCACATGCTACCGTTAAGAGTGCTGTCCACTGTCAGCCAACCACTAACTCAGATCTTGACTGTAAGCAGCTTGGGGAACCAGTAAAAATATAAAAGGGTCCCTCACTCTTTGTCATATAATTTCTTTATTTTGTTTTTATCCTTAAAAAAATACTATTTTTATGTGATAACCTAATCAATGATAACCTGCTACAGCACAACTTCAATAAAAGAATTTATACATGAAAACATTTATATACAACCATCTAAGAATCTTCATAAGTGAAAGAGGAGTGCCCAAAGTTCTATGAAAAGCTTCTATAAGTACTAATTTATGTAAAGAAAAGAGTTTCATAAGAAGTCACACAAGGCTTTATTACAGCAGCCAAAAAAGAAACCTCTCCCTTTCCAGGAAAAGGAGTTGACACATGCCATCTGGCTTAAATGAACAGCAACTGCCCACAGGTCTTTAAAGAGTTCAGTCTACCCCACTGGCCAGAGGGAAAATATTAGCTCAAGAAGCTTGGAAAGAAACTTTCAAAAGATCTTATTAGCTTGTCACAATTAATTCAGAACAGCCCCAACTAAGATGAACAGCAACCTCACATACTAAATGCTTAATAGAACACCTGTCACCAATATGGAAATATATTCGTAATTCTTGGAAGACTTGTGGTGATCCATTACAAATACAAATTCGGTAATAAAAATGCACATTCAAAATGTGCATTATGCCAGGTCTTTCTGTATACCAAATATATATTTTTTTAAGTTTGGTGTTTTGAGCTGGGGTGATAAAGGAGTTGATAAAGCCTAGAATGACGGGCAACCATTAGTAAAAGGACAGTGCTGATTACACAGCCCAAGAAAAACCTAAATATAAAATTTCTTCACAGTCAAACAAACAAAAAATCCCACATGCTAAATAATCTTTTATTTACTAGGTCTAAATAAAGAAGCTACCATACCATTTTAAAAGTGGAACCATCTACATAAACATGAAATTATCTACATTTTCTTCCTATTGCTTTTAAAAAGAAAAAAGGAAAAAAAAAAAGTACAAAACCTGAGAAAATTCAGAAAAGGAAAATGGTTCTGACTTGGTGCAGGTACTAAATGATAGCCACTGGCAGACATTACACAGAGATAGCCTCTGTCATGCACACTCTACAGTTAAATTCTCAAGGTTTTTCAGGAAGTATATAAATAACTATTTTTTTTTTCTTAATAATCCCAGGTACATGTTCAAGAGCAGACAAACATCTTTCCTAACTATCAGCTAATTTGCTTACCCAAGAAAAGAAACCCACCACTTCCAGAATGTATGTGTTTTCTTCCCATACCCCATCTCCTCTTTCTTTTCTTATTTCCTGGTTTTGCATGTTTGTTGTCAACAGTCTAATGACTGTCTCTGACATAAGAATAATTTGCATGTGAATAACTAACAATGTCTCTAAGTTATGCTTTTGACATATTATATCTGAAACTTACCAATACCATCCACAGGAGACACTGCCCACTGTCGTCTTGCCATCAAAGCTAACAGACACAGGTAGCCTGAAGGGGCACCTAATCTAAATCCAGACCCCTAAAGTCCCCAGTCATCTTCCCTAGGTTCCTCTGGTGAATCTCACATGCAGCAAGTGAATCTCACATGCAGCAATTGAGCTGTTCAGCTCTCACATGCTAAAACTGCTTCTTCACCATGCTTCTCTTTTGTAAGTGGCTGATAATTTGCCTTAATTGGTACCAGCAGTGGGAGTCTTTTTGAGAGATTTGATTTTGCCAGTTTCTTACCAAATTTGATTAAACTGTCTTTTCAATCTCTTTATGTGGATAACATGGAGCTCACAACAGAAACAGAAGAACTGTCATCTCAGCTTTTTCTTGTCCATTTGTGTTTGCATTTTTAATATGATCTTTAATTCAGTTTCTTTGCAAGAATCTTTTTTTGGGCACACTGGTAAATTTTCATGTGGCACTTACTGCTTATTTCAAAGGTTCCATTAATTATATTATCTAGTTTTAACTAAAACAACCTTCATGAAAAAGGCCAAAGAAAATATGAACTCAACAGTAGATATATGTGAATGGGAGACCAGAAGATATTAATGGAAGCAGAAGTATATGTCTTGTCCAAGAGGAGAAAAATCAATCAATTAAAAACTACCTCAGTACTGACACAGATGTTACAACTATACACCACATGTTCAGAAAGTTAAGTAGACATGAGTGACATAAAAAAAGATCAAATAGAACTTTCTAAAGATGAAAATGGGCTGGGCACAGTGGCTCATGCCTATAATTCCAACCCTTTGAGAGGCTGAGGTGGGAGGATCGCTTGAGGCCAGGAGTTCAAGACCAACCCTGGCAAAATAGCGAGACTTTGTCTTGACAAAATAAATAATAAATTTTTTTTTTCTTTTTTGAGACAGAGTCTTGCTGTGTCGCCCAGGCTGGAGTGTAGTGGCAGCGATCTCGGTTCACAGCAAGCTCTGCCTCCCAGGGTCACGCCATTCTCCTGCCTCAGCCTCCCCAGCTGCTGGGACTACAAACGCCCGCCACCACGCCTGACTAATTTTTTGTATTTTTAGTAGAGACAAGGTTTCACCATGTTAGCCAGGATGGTCTCAATCTCCTGACCTCGTGATCCGCCCGCCTAGGCCTCCCAAAGGGGATTACAGGCGTGAGCCACCACACCCGGCCAAAAATAAAATTTTAAAATTAGCCAGGCATGGTGGCTTGTGCCTGTAGTCCCAGCTTCTCAGGAGGCTGAGGTACGAGGATGGCTTGAACCTGAAAGGTCGAGGCTGAAATGAGCAATGGTTGTGCTACTGCACTCTAGCCTGGATAACACAGCAACACCCTGTCTCAAAAAAAAAAAAAAAAAAAAAGGTAAAAATGGCAATGTCTGAGATGAAAAATACACTGGATGGGATTAACAGCAAATTAGACGCTACAGAGGAAAACATCAGTGAATGTGATGACACAGCAATAGAAACTACCCAAAAGGAAGCAGAAAGAAAAGATTCAAAGAAAATGAGAGACCATCAATCATCTGTGGGACAACTTCAAGCAGCCTAATATGCAAACAATGGAGTTGATGAAAAACAAGAGAGATGGGAGGAAAAATATATCTGAAGAAATAATGGCTGAAATTTTTCAAATTTGATGAAAAATATAAATCTACAGATCAAAAAAGTTCAATAAGCCCCTGGCAAAAAACAAAAAAAGAAGAAAAACTCAAAGACATCATAATGAAATTATTCTAAGTATTTTAAATTAAATATTTTAAATGAAAAGAAAAACATAACATTAAAATTTGTATGATGCCACTAAAGCAATACTTATAGGAACATTTATAGCACTAAATGCTCACATTAGAAAAGTAACCTAAAATCAATGACTTAGGCTTCTAAATTAAGACAACAGAAAAAGCAGCATATTAAATCCAAAGAAGTAGAAGAAAGAAAATAAAGTTCAAACCAGAAATTAAAAACAGAAAAACAACAACAAAAATCCATGAATCCAAAAGTTGGTTCTATAAGAAAACCAATAAAACTGATAAAACTTCTAGTCAAATTGATCAGGAAAAAGAAGCCAAAAAACATTATAAAGGATGAAAAAAAAAATCACACCATTCATAGATTGTACAGAGGTTAAAGGAATGACAGAATGTTATGAACAAGTTTATGCCAATAAATTTGACAACCCAGATAAAAGGGACAATTTCCTTGAAAGATTAAAAGCTACCAGAATTTACTGAAATAGATCACAAAGGAAATATTTATAGAATATAGATTAAAAAGGAAATGTGAAGAGAGTCAAAGCATATTATTATGAAAAATCCTAAACATAAAAGAAGGCAGTAATGGAAGAATTCAGAAACAAAAACTCTTTAAGGAAATAAATAGCAAAATGGCAGAGGTCCTTCCTTACTGGTATATTAAATACAAATAGAATAAACTCTCTTATCAAAAGATTGGCAGAATACTTTTTAAAAATTCAACTACATGCTTTCTATCAGAGATTCACTTTTGGTCTAGAAATACGTTGAGAGTGAAAGGACAGGAAAAGATATTCCAAACAAATAGTAACCAAAAGAAAACAAAGGTAATTATACTAAAATCAGACAAAATAGACTTTTAAGTCAAAAACTGTTAGGAGACCAAAGACAAAATATTTTGATAAAAAGGCCAATTCTCAAGAAGATACAACAATTATAAACATATACACCATAGAACAGAAGTCCAATATATATGAAGCAAACACTGATAGAATTAAATGGAAAAACAGTGTTACAACAGTAGGAGATTCTATGTATTTATTTTCCTAAACACAAGCCCTCCACTGAAAATACTGATTATTTTTATTGCCTGACAGAATTCCAAAACGTCTGTTTTCCATTTTTTTTTTTTTTTTTTTTTTTACAAATTACATTTTATTTAGATTTTTACAATTACAGTTTTATTACAAAGGATACAATATCAGGACCAACCAAAAAGAAAAACACATAAGGATGAGGTCTGGGAGGGTCCCTAACGTGGAGCTTTCATGCCTCCCCCCTCCTCTCCCCGCAGAACCAGAGCACATCACCCTCTTTTTTTTTTTTTTTTTTTAATCCTCCCACATACTTTATTTTACTTTTTTTTATTTCAATAGGTTTTTAGGAACAGGTGGTATGTGGTTACATGGATAAGTTCTTTAGGGTAATTTCCGAGACTTTGGTGCACCCATCACTCGGGCAGTGCGCACTGTACCCAGTGTGCAGTTATTTTATCCCTCTCCCTGAGTCCCCAAGGTCCACTATATCATTCTTATGCCTCTGTGTCTTCATAGCTTAGCTCCCACTTATAAATGAGAACATACAATGTTTGGTTTTCCATTCCTGAGTTACTTCACTTAGAATAATGGTCTCCAATTCCAGCCAGTTTGCTGCAAATGTCATTATTTTATTCCTTTTCATGGCTAAGTGGTATTCCATGGTATACATATGCCACATTTTATCTACTCGTTGATTGCTGGGCATTTGGGCTGGTTCCATATTTTTGCAATTGTGAATTGTGTTGCTATAAACATGCATGTGCAAGGGTCTTTTTCATATGATAAACAGTCAGAGATTTTAATACACCACTTCCAATTATGAATAGGGTACTGAGATATATTATCAACAGAAAATAAAGGATTTCAAGGCCAGTTAGAGCCAACAGAATACTCCGTACAACAACAAATTTTTTTCAAATGTACATGAAACATTCTCCAGGATAGGCCATATGTTGGCTACAAAACAAGTCTTAATACATATAAAAACAATGAAATCATGCAAACCACTTTTCTGATTACAATGGAATAAACCTAGAAATTAATGTCAGAAGGAATACTGGCAAATTCACGAATACATGAAAATGAAACAATACCCTTTTAAACAACCAATAAAAATCATAGAGAAAAATTAGAGAATGCCTTGAGACTAATAAAAATACAATATATTAAAACTTAGGGAATGCAGTGAAAGCAATGTTAACAGACATTTTTTTTTTGAGATGGAGTCTTGCTCTGTCACCCAGGCTGGAATGCAGTAGTGCGATACTGGCTCACTGCAACCTCTGCCTCTTGGGTTCAAGTGGTTTACCCATCCCAGCCTCCCTAGTAGCTGGGACTACAGGTGCCTGCAACTATGCCTGGCTAATTTTTGTATTTTTAGTAGAGACAGGGTTTCACCATGTTGGCCAGGCAGATCTCGACCTCCTGACCTAAGGTAATCTGCCTGCCTTGGACTCCTAAAGCGCTAGGATTACAGGCATGAGCCACCACGCCTGGCACAGAAATTTATAGCTGTAAATGAATATATTATAAAGGAAATAAAACTTCAAATCAATAACCTAACTTCATACCTTAAGGAACTAAAAGAGAAGAGTAAACTCTGTGCAAAGCTAGCAGGGCAAAAGTAACAAATAATATGAGCAAAGATAATTAGAGAATAAAACACAGTAAGGAAAACTGATAACCAAAGTTGTTTTTTCTTAAAGATCAACAAAATAGACAAACTTTTAAACTAGATTAACTTTAAAAAAAAAAAGAGAGAGAGAGTGAGAGAAAAGATTCAAATTACAAAACTCAGATATGAAAATAGGGCCATTACTACCAATTTTACAGAAAAAAAAAGGATCATAAGAGAATACTATGAACAACTGTATGTCAACAAATTGGATAACCTAAATTAAATTGGCAAATTTTAACAAATACACAATCTGCCAAAATTTACTCATGAATAGAAAACTTGAATAGACCCATAACCAGTAAGAAGACTGAATCAGTAATCAATCAAGTTTATTCCCAGAATGCAAGAACAGTTGAACTTCAAGAAAAATGAATCAAAGTAATATATCACATTAAGAGAATGAAAGGTTTTAAACACATGATGATCATCTTGATGCAGAAAACGCATTTGACAAAATTCAATTCCCTTTCATGATAAAAACACTCAACAAATTAGGAATAGAAGGGAATTTCCTCAACATGATATACACCACATATGAAAAACCCATGGCTAAGTCATACTCAATGGTGATAAAGCTTTGGGTTTTTTCCAAGTTGTTTTGGCTAGTCTACTTCCTTCGCATTTCCTAGTGAATTTTAGAATCAGCTTGTTGATTTAAAAATAAAAGCCTGCTGGGATTTTGATAGGGATTATGTTGAATCTATAGATCACTTTGGGGAGAACTGACCTCTTAGCAATATTAAATCTTATGGCTACTGAAAAAGTGATATCTTTCCATTCATTTAGGCCTTTAAAAATTAATCTGAAAGTATTTTGTAATTTTCAGTATTACACATCTTTGACAATTTTGGCAAATTGAGCCCTAGGTATTCCATAGATTTTTATTTAAAATTGTACTTAAATTTTTCGTCTTCCTTTTATTCGTTACTAATATATAGAAATACAATTGACACTTTAAATATAGATTTTGTATTCCTGTGGATTTTTACATTCTTCTTTTCCAATCTGGATGCATTTCTTGTCTTACTGCCCTGCCTAAAAATTTCTAGTACAATAGAAGTGGTGAGAGCTTATATCCTTATTCTATTCCTTATATTAAGGGGACAACATTCTTTCATCATTAAGTATGATGTTAGCTGTATGCTTTTTATATATATCCTTTTATCAGGTTTCTATTCACAGTTTACTGAGTGATGTTATCAAGGATACATGTTGGATTTTTCTCAAATGCATTTTCGGCATCTATTGAGACGATTATGTGATATTTCTTTTTTAGTTTAAAGTAGTGAAGTATGCACTGATTTTTTTATTCAATGTTAAACCAACTTTTCCTTTGTGGGATAAATCCCACTTCGTTTTGTGTTGTTCTTCATATGTTTCATATCAATTGATAATTTTTCAAAAGCACAAAAGCTATTCAGTGTAGAAAGGACAGTCTTTTCAACTAATAGTGTTAGAACAACTGGATATCCATATGCCAGGAAAAAAAAAAAAAAGAACTTCATACCTTACATTGTATTCAAAACTTAATTCAAAAAATTATACTTAATGTAACACTTTAAACTATAAAACTTCTGGAAGAAAATATAGGGGAAAATCACTGCAACCTTCTACCAGACAAAAGATACAACACTGAAATCATCATCCACAAATGGAAAAATTAAGAAATTAGATTTCATCAAAATAAAAAACATATGCTGTTAGAAACATACTTTTACACGAATGAAAAGACAAGCCAGAGACTGGGAGGAAAACATTTGCAAGCATATATCATCTAATAAGGGACTTAAATGCAGAATATATTTTTAAAACTCTCAAAGCCCAACAAAAAGCAAAAAACCCACTTAAAAATTAATGAAAAACTTGAACAGACACTGCAAAAAAAAATACATATATACAGTCTATATAAATGTGTGTATAGACATTAAAAAGACACTCAACCTCATTAGTCATTAGCAAAATTCAAATTAAACCACAATGAGATCCAAACACATACCTACTTACCCATTTGAAAATAAGGTGAAAATTTAAAAGGCTGCTCGTAGAAATATAAAAGGTGAGGGGTACAGAAGAATAAGAATTCTCATATGAAGCTAGTGGGAATGTAAAAATGATACAACCACTTTATAAAAATATGGCCAAACTGTTTTCCAAAGTTAAATATGCATTTACCATATGACCCAGGAATTCCATTATTGGGTATGTATTCTAAAGAAATAAAAATTAGTATTCATACAAAATCCTGTACCTGAATGTTTACAACAGGACTATTCATAATCACTAAAAACTAGAAACAACACAAATGTCTTAAAATAGATGAATAGATAAACCAACTAAAACTGTGGTACATCCACACAATGGAATATAGCTCAGCAATAAAAAGGAACAAACAATTCACAGGAACTTGGATGAAGCTCAAAGGCATCAAGCTAGGTGAAAGCAGTCTCAAAGGTAACATACCATATGACTCCCCTTATATGACATTCTCAAAAAAGATAAAACTATAGACCAGATAAGTGGCTGCTGAGGTTAGAGGCAGGAGGACCAGACTAGAACAGAACAGAAAGTGATAGCACCATGTAGTTTTGGGGATGATGGAACTAGTTGGTATGCCAACTGTGGTAGCAATTATATGACCATAAACACTTGTTTTAATACGTATGTTAAAAATCAAACTGTACATCAAAAAAATCAACTTTAATGTATAATTTAAAAAAAAATACTGCTATGAACTCCTATGTAAGAAACACGATAGATCAAAAATATTTTCTGAAAGAATAAATTATCAAGAATGTGTATTGTAAAACCTCTACTTCTTTTCAATTTAGGATTTACTTTGTTGTTGTCAAGTCTGAGACTGATTCTGTATAACTGTTCCATGGGCTTTTAAAGTAGTGAGATCTTTATTCAAAAGATTTGCTGATTGTGTTAGTCCAATTCCCTATGCCTTTATCTGTATCTTTTGGGTCTATCTATCTACAAAAGAAATGCAGCAAATCTAATACAACTGTGTTTTCATCAAATTCTTTTTTTTTCTTTGAGACAGAGTCTCGCTCTGTCATCCAGGCTGCAGTGCAGTGGCGTAATCTCGGCTCACTGCAATCTCTGCCTCCCGGATTCAAGTGATACTCCTGCCTCAGCCTCCCGAGTGGCTAGGACTACAGGTGTGAGCCACCATGCCTGGCTAATTTTTGTATTTTTAGTAGAGACAGGGTTTCACTGTGTTGGACAGGCTGGTCTCGAACTCCTGAAATCAGATGATCTGCCCTCCTCAGCATCCCAAAGTGCTGGGATTACAGGTGTGAGTCACCGCACCTGGCCCTCATTGAATTCTTTTCTTGAGTTTTGAAGTTTTTATAGAGAGCTTCTACGTTTGGTGCCTACTTATTTATGACTGTTATAGCTGCTTAGTTAATTTACTGGGCCAACATTACATACTATCCACTTTATTCTGTCCAGTGCATTAACCTTAAATTCTACCTAACTTAGGCTTTATTTTACCACATCACTTTTGCATTTTTGCATTTGCCTGGGTCATCTATTTTCAACCTTCTCTTACTTCTTTTTCAACTCTAGCTGATAATCTGAATTAGTATGAGAAGTGGACCCAGGCACATTGAATTAATTAACATATTTAATTTTACTGCTTCCCTCTTAATTATATTTAGCATTCTTTGACATTCAGGTCAAATATGTGGTTGATATACTGTGAAATAATTAAAAGAATTCCAAATTAGAAGTTGGGAGGCTGGAGTTAGCCCCAGCCTTCTGACTAAGGTATAGCCTAAGGAATATAGACTAAGGTATAGAAATCAAAGATTTCTTTCTTTTTTTTTTCTTTTTTTTCTTTCTCTGTCACCCAGGCTGGAGTGCAGTGGTGCGATCTTGGCTCACTGCAACCTCTACCTCCTGGGTTTAAGTGATTCTCCTGCCTCAGCCTCCCAGGTACCTAGGATTACACACACCTGCCAACATGCCTGGCTAATTTTTATATTTTTAGGGGAGATTGAGGTTTCACCATGTTGACCAGGCTGGTCTCGAACTCCTGACCTTCAGTGATCCACCTGCCTCGGCCTCCCAAAGTGCTGAGTACAGGCGTGAGCCACCGCGCCTGGCCCAAAGATGTCAAATGTTCAAAGGGGAAAACAAAACTAAAAATTCAAAGTATCCAGAGCAATGACAAAGAAACACTCCATACCAAAACCTATGGAACACAGAATTGGTTCTTAGAGAACATCTTTAACAAAGAATAAGGATTAAAAATAAGGGGACTTAATATTTATGTTAACAAGCCAAAAAATATGCCAAAAGAAAAGCAGGAAGAACAAGGGAAAAAAATTAAAGCAATCCTCAAAACAGTAAAATAGATACATTCCTTAGGAGAAGAACAAAAATAGACAATTTTAGAAATGAAGAGCCACAATCACAGATAATGAAAAGTTTAAAATAATACTATGTGCAACTAACTTAAGAGAAAATGAATATTTTCCCAGTTACACTCCCAAGACTATTCTAAGAATAGAAAACTTGAAGAGGTTGGAATGGTAAAGAAGGAAGGAGGATCAGATTGATTCAACAGGTAAAATGTAACCCTTAAAGAACAGATAATTCCAATATTATTTAAGCTTGTCATGAAATTTTTTCTTTTTTTTTCTTTTTTTATTTTTTTGAGACAGGTCTTGCTCTATCACCCAGGCTAGAATACAGGGGTACGATGACAGCTCACTGCAGCCTTGACCTCCCAGGCTCAAGTGATCCTCCTGCCTTGGCCTCACAAAGTGCTGGGATTATCGGCATGAGCCACTGCGCCCAGCAGAAGTCATAGGTATTTTTGAAAGCTCACTAAGGAAATAACATCAACCCATAACAACCACAATTTGTCTAAGTGTAGTTGAAATATGCCAACCCTCAAAAGACATTTTCACATATTTTAACAATTATAAGTCTTAAAATAGATTAAGAAATATGTGTGAGCCAGTCTGAAGTAGAAAAATGGTTTTACATTCATTTTCTAGGTTTTTATTTGAAAATAGTTTTTTAAGGCACCCTTTTTATATTCAAAAGTTACATAAAACGGGGTAAATAAAAAACAACGTAAAGCAAATTGTGCCTAATCAGATTATATAAAATTAGTATAACTAATTTCTACAGGATCTAATTTCCATGCTTACCAATGCCATCTATGCTACCAATTACTTAGATAAGTACCTGATTAAGGACCACCATGTGACCCTGTCATAGCAGAAAAATAAACCTAATACTATCTTTTATCAAACACTCCTATGTAATAAGCAAACAAAAAAACTGGTCAAGATACTTTTGCAGGCTGAGAGCGGTGGCTCACACCTGCAATCCCAGCACTTCGGGAGGCCAAGGTAGGAGGACTGCTTGAACCCAGGAGTTCAAGATCAGCCTAAGCAACATGGTGAGACCCTATCTCCAAAAAAATACAAAAATCATCCGGGCATGGTGGCACGTGCCTGTAGTTCCAGTTCAGGAGGCACAGGTGGATCACTTGAGCCCAGGTGGTCGAGGCTGGAGCGAGCTGTGTTTGTGCCACTGCATTCCAGCCTGGTGACAGAACAAGACCCTGCCACCAAAAAAAAAAAAAAAAAAAAAAAAAAAACCCTGCAATTTTGTGTATATAACTGTTTATTTTTACGTCAGAAATGTTATCTTGTACTACATTTTTAAAAATTTATGTTTCCGTATGTTTCCTTCTGAGTCTCAATATGCATATGTTGGATTTCCTTCTCTGATTTCCATATCTATCATTTTCTAATTCACTTTAACATTTTCATTAATTTTGGTAAATTCTACTTGCTTTTTCCATTTCTAGACTCTGTCTCTTATTGTATCTTCCACAGTTCTCTATTATCTACGTGATCCTTTCAATTTCATCTTCATTTCAGTAAAGGTTTTCTTTTCTAATTTCATTTATTTTTCTTTCCACTCAATCAGCTTACCTTGCATTTTCTCATGCAATCACTCTATTTCTTCCCTGGCCTCTTATATCAACTGCTTTGAGCTGCTAATGAAGTAAATACTTCATTAAGCTTTCTAAACTCATGGCAAAATGTTTGGTCACAATGTTCATCTTCTTTATGGCAATATTTTAGGTTACTGTTCTTCATTTGTCCTTCGTTTTTCTGTTTCTTTCTTCCTTTCTGATTTCCAAACATTTGTGGCAGTCAAGCTTAATGAATTCCTTTTGGTTATTCATCTTTGAAGAAGTGCTGGTTGTACGGAACCTGATATTTGTAAGAGGTTCATGCAGAAGGCCAGAGTGCCTCCAGTTCTGGACTGACAACCTTTTCGTGATTCAGAGATTTACCTAAGAGACAGTTTAGCGTTTTACTTCTCAACAGCCAGTGCAGACAGGCAGTCTGGAGGTTTTTCACAATGCAGTCATCTCCTCCCCAACTGCTGTAGAGACAGACACATATTACTTCCTGCAAAAATGGTTTGTTTATGTGACTCCCCATTTGGCTTCATTTCCCTGACTTCTTAGAATCAAACTAGGTGCAGGAAAGCTCCTGCCTTGAGCTGAAGAAACCCATTTCACTTTTGTAAACAAGGGGTTTAGGTTTTATACCTCAGGGGGGCCTTGCAGTTTCATGTTTCTTGCTGTCTCTGAGCTCCACAGCCATGGCATTCTATCTACTTCTTCCCACATGCAGCCAGCCTGATCGCCACTGCTCCTGGCAACAATTCCACCTATTTTGTGGCTTGGGGTTTTTAACTGTCTTCTAGTTTAGTGGAATGCTGGGTTTGTGTGTCAGTTTTTCCCTCTCTTTGTTGTTTTTAGCTAATTGCCAACAAAGAAAAATGCTAACTTTATAGTACCATCTGCAATTGCAAATCCAACAATTATCTTAAAAGAGTATTTTATACAAGACGGAAACTTAAGTGTCTCACTAAGTTACTAAAAGGTAACAATACACTTTCCTTACTACTATTTTACTGTGGGGTAAAACACCAGTTTTCCATAAAACACTAATTTTCACAAGGTCATTAAGTAATTGTTTTTATTTTAAAAACTCATGTGTGGGCTGGGCGTGGTGGCTCACGCCTGTAATCCTAGCACTTTGGGAGGCTGAGGCAGGTGCATCGTTTGAGGTCAGGAGTTCAAGACCAGCCTGGCCAATATACTGAAATCCCATCTCTACTAAAAATATAAAAATTAGCAAGGCATGGTGGCACGCACCTGCAATCCCAGCTTCTTGGGAGGCTGAGGCAGGAGCATCACTTGAACCTGGGAGGTGGAGACTGCAGTGAGCTGAGATCATGCACTACTGCACTCCGGCCTGGGCAACACAGAGAGACTCTCATCTCAAAAAAAACCAAAAAAAAACAAAAACAAAAATATATATATATACACATATATATACATGTTATTACCTAAGGCAGAAAGTAATCTGATGCTTCAATGTAAAAGATACTTTGTTCAACATATTCAAGATCCAGGGCCTATTTGGGGAACAAATTATATATATTTTCACCAGCATACTATAATCTTAATATTTGCCTTTGCAGAAGACAAAGCCTTTTTAGTAATAAAGACAACCCACGATTTGGCATGCTACTAGTCCCCAAATTCCATTTGAGTTTGTAATGTAGACAGTTAATATTATATGTATGTTCATTCCTTCAGTAAAATTTTAACTTTAGGCAAGTTTATTTTTCTGCCAGTTGCTACTGCTCTCCTCCTGGCAAGCCATTACCAATAAGTACTCAGACAGGTTTTGACCAAAATAAGGTTTTACTACTAAGTAATTTTTATAGGAGTAAATAATACACCAGTCTGGGCACAGTGGCTCACACCCATAATCTCAACACTTTGGGAGGCCCAAGGTGGGTGGATCACTTGAGGCCAGGAGTTCAAGACCAGCCTGGCCAACATAGGAAAACCCGTCTCTACTAAAAATACAATTAGCCAGGTGTGGTGGTGCATGCCTGTAGTCCTGGCTACTCAGGAAGCTGAGGCACCAGAATCACTTGAACAGACAGGTAGAGGCTGCAGTGAGTCAAGGTTGTGCCACTTCATTCCAGCCTGAGCAACAGAGCGAGACTGTCTCAAAAAAAAAAAAATTAATTAATTAAATAATAATAATAAAGCCAAATTACAATGGATTTTGAATTAGTGTTTTAAATGATTCCCTTTCCTATGACACAAATAACAGTAAATCTGTAAATGTTAATATCATGCAAAAGCTAAGTAATGCCTAATTTATTGAAAATTTACAGGCACCATGAGTTCATATGAAGAAAAAGAAACAAACAAACATGAGCTCCTCCTGAGCTGGGCATGGTGGTGCATGGCTGTGGTTCCACCTACTTGGGAGGCTGAGGCAGGAGGATCGCTTGAGCCCAGGAGTCTGAGGCCAGCCTGGGCAACACAGCAAAACACTGCCTCATAAAAAAAGAAAAAAAAAAAAAGAGCTCTTACTTACAGAATTCCAAACAAGATATGTAGACAGAGTGATGGCATTTTTTAAAAAATTCCCATTTGATAACAATCACAGTTGGAATGACAAGATCATATACTGTCCTTATCACTTGTCACAGGCAAGAATTATCAATGGATGCTACAACAAGAGGGCAAAAGGTGTAAGACGGAGGATACCTATATAGTCTCAATGTATCTCTCTACAATAAATATATATATTAGTTATGAAGGGAAAAATAATAACTTCACAGAGGAGTAAGCTGGCATATATCACCTTAAGTAACCAAAGTCCCACCACTAGTAAATGGGATAAATAGACACAATGTGCCTCTTGACACTATGCTCTGGAAAACACTTCTGTGGAATTCCTGCCAAAACTGCATAATCTGAATCTAACTGTAAGGACACACCAGACATACACAAATTGAGAGACATTCTACAAAATAATTATTTACTCTTCAAAAATGTCAAGGCCCTGAAAAGGCAAATAAAGACTGATGAATTGTTGATTAAAAGAGGCTGAAGAGGCTCGACACGGTGGCTCAAAGCTGTAATCCCAGTACTTTGGGAGGCTGAGATGGGTAGATCACTTGAGGTCAGGAGCTCGAGACCAGGTTGGCCAACATGGCAAACCCTGTCTCTACCAAAAATACAAAGAAAAATTAGCCAGGCATGGTGGGATGCGCCTGTAGTCCCAGCTACTCAGGTGGTTGAGGCAGGAGGATCACTGGAACCTGGAAAGTGGAGGTTGCACTGAGCTGAGATGGTGCCACTGCACTCCAGCCTGAGCGACAGAGCAAGACTTTGTCTCAAAAATAAATTCTTTAATTAAATGAAATAAAAGAGACTAAAGAGAAATAACTAAATTCAACATATGATCCTGGACCCAAAACAATTATTTGTCTTTTGCTATATGAGACATTAATGGAACAACTGATAAAATCTGTGAATAGACAATAAAATGTATCTATGTTCATTTAAGAAATACACATTAAAATATGCAGACATTGAAGACATCATGTCTACAAACTACTCTCAATTCATTTTTTTAAAAAAGAATACTGTGTGTATGTAGAGAGAGAATGATAAAGCAAATGTGACAAACATTAACATTTAGAGTAATTTAATAGGATACACATGAATTATTTGTGCTATTTTTACAAATCTGTGGTCTGAAATTGTTTCACAATAAAATTTTAAAAATAGACACACAATAAATGAAAACAAATAAAGGCAGTTAAGAAAAAACTCTTTATTTTCCCTGACAATAATGCTAGGATCATCTTTACTATATTCTCCTCATCAGATCATGAAATTTTAAAGCTGGAAAAAAAAGTATTCTCTCTCCCCAAATCCTTCCAATTTACAGATGAAGTTAGTAAGTCAAGTGACTTCATCAAGATTACACATAATTCAAGGCAAAGCCAACCAAGACTATTATCTAGCTCTGACTCAGCTCAGCTACCTTTCAACTATTCCAAGTGGTCTCTTCATCCCTTTACGTTGCCTACAGTCTAAACACATGATACCAAAATACTTATCTCTATCTTCTCATATATTCTCATAAGTTAGTGTGACTAACCACTTTCAGGCAATCTAAATTTTATCCTTAAAAGGCATTTAAGTATCATTGCTCCTAACAATCCTTAATAACTAGTATCAATATATACGTAAAGATAAGAATACATGTCAAGCACTGTAGCAAATGCTGAACATACAAAATTAACACACTCTGTTAGGTCCATAACGACGGAGACCAAGTTTCCCTGGCATACAATAAGTATTCAAATATAACTGTTGTATATTACAAAATAAAAGACAATCCAAAGTATAGGAAAGAAATGTGTGTACAGAAAATTACATTAGCAGTTTTAATAAAGTGCCATGAGACAACAGATAAGGAAGTTATTTTCTCTTGGTAAGATTTAGAAAAGCTTCAGACATTTAATGATACCAAAATAAGTCTTGAAGGACAAATAAGATTTCAACAAACATGGAGGCAGTGGGGTGGTGAGAAGAAGGTAGAAGAATTTAGATTAAAAAGGCCAAAGGCAAGAAAATACTGGCCATTTCTATAGAATTTTTAAACACAGGCTTACCTATTGTTGCTGCAAGTTCTGGATCAAATGTATCATCTGTGAACCTCAAGAGCAGGCTGAAAGAGATATTAAAAAGACAGGTTGGGAACCTGAATTTTCTCATCATATGATAAATGTGTTCATGACTATTTGGTCACACATTATTAGATGCAGATAATAAATGATGTAGGCCTTCTCTTAGAGCAGGTATACACAGAAAAATTAAATTACTAGAGCAGGTATACACAGAAAAATTAAATTACTAGAAAGGCAATTCAAAAATCCCAAGAGCAAGGTAGTTTACTATTAAATATATTCCCCACGGTCTCCTACACAATCCCCCAAGTACAAAAGGTGGGGGTTTTTGTTGTTGTTGTTGTTGTTTAACTGTTCTGGTATGTCCTTCTGAGAAAAATGATACTAACAGCATGTCATGCTTTAACTGACATAGATGAAAAGGGAAAAAATAAAGTCCCTTAGAATGCAACAAACTAGCTTTTAAAAATCTGATTGTGTAATCCACTCTGAATTCAAGCAAAACCAGAAACATATCAAAGCCGAGCATTCTGTAACACGCAGTATGGCTACTACCTAAGAGAAGATACAGTAAAAAGAGAGGTAAAAAGAAAGATCACACGACAGAGTAGGTAGACTCGGGCAAACACCAGGTAGAGTGTATAAAACCAAGTAGGCAACTGGAGGCTACTGGAGGCTTTTAAAGAAGTTATGACAAATACTGCTCTTTGTTTTAAAATGTTAATACTAACAAAAAATAGAAGAAAATCAACGGAAGACAACTGCCAAGGTTATGGCAAGAGAGAACGAAGGACTAAACCTAGGAAATGATAAGAAACCAGAAAGGAGGGATAAAAGATAAAGACGCCTAGGGATAAAAAGGGATAAAAAGCTAAAGATGCCAGATTAGAAGGGTACTCTAAGATTTTACATCTTCCAGAATTATTTTACTTACTACGAAGCAGAAGTGTCAGTTATTAGAAGCTCTTCAAAAATGAAATCTAAGCTTTTGTTAAAGCCCTTGATTTTAAAGTCATTCAACCTTCCCTCATGTTAACTTCTGAAGTATAAGACTATTCTAATTGACCTGTTTGCATGAATAAAATCAAAGAAACAGCCATCAGGTATCTAAATTATAGAAAAATCTTATGACTTTCTATAGGTTGTGATTATTGCTGGTAGAGGTATGTTTTGTCCATAGAGTTTTTGCAAAATATAATGGCCTCCTGGTAGTTTCCAAACCCACTGTCATTAATTATATTTGAAGGATTAACTCTCCCTTACTGGTTTTGTTTTCTTGTGTTTACCATAAAACCAGCATCACAAAATCAAAGTAAAACAGAAGAGTCAAATTCTAGATTTATCCACCTAACATCTTGACTATATTTACTTACTTGGAACGTAGGTAACAATACTAGTAAGACTCTTAAAGACTACCTATAAAATTTTTCTTTTCTCCCAACATACTCAGTTAACCATAATTTAAGAAAAGATACATAATATCTACATGTGGTCACCACAGAAAATATTACTACAAAAACTTAAGTTAACATTACCTTGTAGACTAGTTGTAATAATATCATAATAATACAATAATGATGATATTGGGTATTATTTACTGAACACATGGCAATGTGCAGACACAAAGTCAGAGGTTTTTCTCTCATAATTGCTAATCCTTAAAAGGCCTTTGTTATTAACAGTACTTCATCAGGAGAGGCAGAGAATTGGTGGCATGGTGTGAAGCAACAAATTTTAATACAGGCTCAGGGTATACATCAGATCTTAGACAGGGGTACCCTGGTAGCCCAAAAAGTATTCTAAATTCTATGTATGTCTTTTTCTAGGCAGAGAGTCCATTTCTCTATTAGACTTTGAAAGGGGAAGAGAGTTCATTTCTCTATTAGATATTGAGAGGAACTGACAATCTCAAAATAATTAAGAACCCTTTTTTTTTTTTTTTTTTTTTTTTAGAGACAGGGTCTCACTCTGTCACCCAGGCTGGAATGCAGTAGCACAACTGCAGCTCACTAATCCTCCCACCTTAGACCCCCAAGTAACTGGCACGACAGGTGTGCATCACCACGGCTGGCTTATTTTTTTATTTTTATTTTTTTAGAGGCATGGTCTCGTTATGTTGCCCAAGCTGGTCTCGAACTCCTGGCCTCAAGAGATCCTCCTGTCTCAGCCTCCTGAGTAGCTAGGATTATAGAATGAGCCACTGCACCATTCTTATAGTATTGTATATTTACACACTCATATTTTCAAAGTTAAAAGAGCAAAATGTTTCCCATGCAGAAGTAGAGATGGAAGGAGTAACTATCGCCATGGCACTTAGATGCGACCAAATTTATAATAAACAGTGTGATTATGACTAATCTGCATTTTTTAAATTTACAAATGAAATTCACCAAAAAAAAAAACAAAATGGGAAGGCAAGGGGCATAGGAGGGACAGCAATTTAGATAATAGGTCTCTCTAATCCCTTTCAGTTCTCAATACGTTCTGCTACTCTTTCCCTCACCAGGCCTAGCCACAGAATCCTAGTCTTATACATTTAGGGTCTGAGAGGTTTCTATTCCAACCCCCTCACTTTTGAAATGAAGGCCTACAGCATTCAAGTATTACACACAAGGTCACACAAGTGGCAGCCCCAGTTTCATAATCGTGATCTCCTGACTACTATCACATACCCTTTACACTCTCACACTATGAAATACACTAGAAAGTAATCCACTAATTCGGATTAAACATATCCTTTGTTTTCCCCCAACAACACAAGTGCTATCTCACTTCCACTAGCTCCAGCTCTGTAATGAAACAGAAACCAACTTGGTTAAAACAATCCTTTAAGATCATATCCACGACAAACGTTTTTGTACTAATTCACTTTAAAAGGCATAGACTTCTATTTTGGTAGAGTCATTTATTCTCATCTTATCCAGAAACATAAGTGTTCAAGATTGCTTTCCATAGCATATCACATAGGCAAATAATGTATATCCAGCTAGACAAATAAGACAACTTTCTCACTATATGTAATCCTTTCACGAAAGAAACAAAGTGTCAAAATCTTGCTGGGAGCAGTTGATAATCCATTGCCACGTATTGAGGAAAAAGTTTAAAACAGATTAGGCCCATGGTAAATGTGTTTCGGTGACATGAACTAGGGAGACTGATAAATCCACTTAACAGGCCTTACTCTACAAGGAGAACCTTGGTTGGGTGTCATTGCTCGTGTCTGTAATCCCAGCAATTTAGGAGTATGAGGCAGGAGGTTGGCTTGAGCCCGTGTGCTTGAGACCAGCCTGGGCAACATAGGAAAATCCCATCTATGAAAAAAATTTTAGAAGTAGGGCCGGTTGTGGTGGCTCATGCCTATGTTCCTAGCACTTTGGGAGGTCAAGGCAGGAGAATCTGTTGAGCTCAGGAGTTCGAGACCAGCCTGGGCAACACAGTGAGTCCTCCTCTCTATAAAAAATAAAAAACACTAGTCAGGCATGGTGACTTGTGCCTATAGTCCAGCTACTCAGAAGGCTGAGGTGGGAGGATCATTTGAGCCCAGGAGATTGAGACTGCAGTGAGCTATGATCATGCCACTGCACTCCAGTCTAGGTGACAGAACAAGACCCTGTCTCAAAAAAACAGCTGGTAGAGCAGAGGCGTTTTGTTTATATACTCCAGTTAACATTCCAGAAAATTTTAACACGCCCTAACTTGTCATCCATGCAATACATTTAGAAAAAGTGCTAACAGACCATGTATTGGGTTGAACTACATGAAATGACAGTCAACCATTCTCGACTTCAAAAACACTCATTTCATATGACTGAACTTAAATGAGAACCATGTCTCAAGGAAAAAAGGAGAAAAGAAAAAGAAAGATCACAAGGCTATGAAATTCCTATTAAGACAATGTTTACATTAACTTTTTAACCCTCAAATATGCATGTGTAATAATAGATGATCACGTAAATAATTTTACTCATCCCTTTTACACACACACAGACAAATCATGCTGGTTTGCTAATTCATAGTATTTCATTATTCTATTCCTTGGTATGTGCAAATCCTTCATTCCAGTAGACACAGAGTACATTACATGAGGAACACTATGAAAACGTGTTGTCAAACTGGTGGCTCATGCCAGTAATCCTAGCACTTTGGGAGGCCGAGGTGGGCGGATCACAAGGTCAAGATCGAGACCATAGCCTGGCCAACATGGTGAAAATCCATCTCTACGAAAAGTACAAAAGTTAACTAGGCATAATGGTGCCCGCCTGTAGTCCAAGCTACTGGGGAGGCCTATAGTCCAGAATCGCTTGAACCCAGGAGGCGGAGGCTGCAGTGACCCGAGATGGCGCCACTGCACTCCAGCCTGGCAATAGAGCGAGACTCCGTCTCAATAAATAAATAAATAAATAATATCAGAATATATTACATAAGTTTTCACATTCTGAAGAAGCTTTTAAAAAGTAAGACTTTACGAAGTGACTTTTACAAGTTATTTGAGGAGAGCTTTCATTCTAGCTTGTAGAATGAAGGCTACTTCAATTTATGAAATATAAAAAATCATTTGAAAGATATGTGTATCAGAAGGTATAGCTAAAATATGAAACTGATTACAGCCCCCGGAGTGTAAATGCGGTTTAAGGATCAGGACGGCCTTGAACATAACCTACTCATAATCAGAAGGCAAGAATGACATCACCTGGAGAACTCTGTTCCAAGACCTGGATGAAATCACAACCCTCTAGCAACATCCACCTAGATCCATGTCTTACCTTATACTCAACTCCACTGTCAATATTATTTTCCCCAAGGAAAAAAGTCAAAAATGAAAAGACAACACTAATCTTCTGTCTCCATAGGATGTGGGAAAATGAGAAATAACAACTACATTTTATTTTCAAAGGTGACCCACGGCTGAAGCACTCAGACCTTACACTAAAGCGAAATTTTCCAGCAGTCACAAGATCCAGGAGTTCTTCCACAGCCGACTAATAAAAAAGTAAAAGAAGCGACATTAAGCTGCGCCCAAACAGGCCAGGAATGGGACCTAAGGCGTCACGAAACTTCCCGAGGACATTATGTATTTAGAGAAGGCCCCACAGAAACCCTCAAGTGGGAAAGTTATGTCTCCCGGGTCTCGGGGTGACAGGCAGCCTGAACCCCGAAGAGTTCGAGGCAAGGCGCCCCCCGGCCAGATTCGGGCCCAAACCAGCCCGCCACGCCCTGAGCTCCGCGCAGCAAACCGGCCGGCGGAGCGGCGGCCCTCCGAATGGTGTTTTCTCGGCGCCACAGGAGGGAGAGCGACTCAGAGAACTTGGGCCTGGCAGAGGCCGGGAACCAGCCGCGCGGGTGGGGCGAGGGGAGGAGAAGCCGCGGGAGAGCGCAGCCCAGAGGCCGAGGAGGGCGCAAGTGGAGCCGGCCCGAGCCCGGCCCGCGCCCGCCGCCGCAGTTTACAGTTCCCGTCGCGGCCCAGGAGACAGCAGCCACCGGGACAGAAAGAGCCCAGTCACCCTCGTCACGACCCGCACGCCCGCCTCACCTGGACTTGCCCACCCCACTCTCGCCGATGATGAGGATCTTCAGGGTCGTCAGCACGTCCTCGTCCATCCTGACCCCGCTCCGCTCCGACCCCAGCTGGCCGCCCCGGTGCGCCTCTCAGCCCTTCAGCAGAGTGAGCTGCTGCGCATGCGCATCGCTCCACGGCTGCCACCTTCCTTTCACACCGGGTGTTCAGGCTGCCGAAGCCCTGGACGCCCCAGTTCCGCCTTGAGGTAGCTCCACGGCTGCGCAACCCAGAATCCCCGGCGTTTTTCCGGACTGCGTGTTCCTCCCCTGCGCAAGCGCAGGTGGGGAGAGCTGTGTGTGACTTCGTTGGCTTCTTTATGAGGTCTAGCTCCGCCCCAACCTCAACCTAACCCTCCTGTCGAGTCAGTGGGAGGACTGTCAGGAGAGTATCAAGCTATTTTATTTCAGCAGCTGCTCATAACAGCTGCACTGCGGTGGGTAAAGCACTGTGCTTGAAGCAGATTATCTTAAATTTAGGTCTACCTCTACCTTATAACTGCCTGTCATACTACCCGGCTTTCTGAGCCTTTCTTCATCTCTGAGAGACACAGTAACACTTCTTAGAACATCTGCTTCTTATTGTTATGAAGGTTAAATGAGTTAACTTGTGAAGACATTTTTTTTTTTTTTTTTTTTGAGACGGAGTCTCGCTCTGTCGCCCAGGCTGGAGTGCAGTGGCCGGATCTCAGCTCACTGCAAGCTCGGCCTCCCGGGTTCACGCCATTCTCCTGCCTCAGCCTCCCGAGTAGCTGGGACTACAGGCGCCTGCCACCTCGCCCGGCTAGTTTTTTTTTTTTTTGTATTTTTTAGTAGAGACGGAGTTTCACCGTGTTAGCCAGGATGGTCTCGATCTCCTGACCTCGTGATCCACCCATCTCAGCCTCCCAAAGTGCTGGGATTACAGGCTTGAGCCACCGCGCCCGGCGTGAAGACATATTGTTAACCAAAGCGCTCTATAAAAGGTGTGATCAGGTATTAACTTGCTGGCTTCCCCTCTGTTAGAGTGGAGAGCACCCTCCACACCCTAATTCATCTTGAAATGGAGGCCTAGACTTCAGGTAGGTCAAGTGCATTACTTCTGGCGGTGCAACTTCAAGCCAACTCTTCTCATAAGAACTGCTACACCCACACTGCAGGAAGTGTATGTCTACACCTTGCCTCCTGCATTAAGTTGTAAATCTTAGTGAAGACACCAAACCTCATTCATAATACTTAGCACAGTGCCTGGTACATGGCAGGCACTCAATAAACCTCAGTTCTCTTGTCTGATTTCCTTGTACCTGCAGCTAATGTCATATACAATAGATATTTGATTAAAGACTACATATAAATAAAATTTCAAATGTTAAGAAATTAATTTGTTAAATAGCTGGAAAAGCCCTTTCAAAAGATATCTAAATGGCTTCACCTCCTTCAGGTCTTTGCTCAACTGTTGCATTCTTAAAGAGGCCTTCCCTGTCCATTCTACTGAAATATGCAAATCCCTCCAGCATTCTCTAGACCTCTTTACATTGTTTTTTCTGCATAGGACTTAACCACTCTCTGATACACTATATATTTTACTACTTTATTAGAAGTCTCATGAAGGCAAGGATTTTTTATTTTGTCTACTGGTACGTCTTCAGTATCTAGAGTACTTCCTGGCACATAATGTGTGCGAAATAAATGTATCCTGAATGAATTAATCGAATGAATGTTGTAGAGTCCATTCCTAACCTTAGAGAATAATGTCAATGAAACAACCTCCCCTTCTCATCAAATAGCCCTTGAAATTTCAGTCAAGTCTATCTAGCTTACTTTTCATCACGACAAAAAGACCTTATTTATGAGGTTCACAGTATTGTCAAGCTCTCCTGCCGTGGGGTCCCCAGATCCCTAGAAATTCCTGAAAACCTTTCAGGGGGTTGCAAGATCAAACTATTTTCATAGTTAATATTTTTTATGCACATTCTCTAATGATAATATAATGGAGTTTTCCAAAGGCTATATACTAATAACATGTAATAGCAAAACAGATTGAAGGCAGAACAAGATATGTGAACTTAATGGTTTTCTATTATATTAAGCCAGATATTAAAGGGATTTCCTAAAATGTAAAACATTGCCACTGTTCTCAATTTTTTTGTTTTGGTTATTTTCATAAATATTTCTATTAACTGGTAATAGGTTTATTATTGTTTTTACGTAAATTAACATGTTTAAAATTTTCTCAGCTTTAATTTCTAGTAGGATAAATAAGAGATGTAATCTCTTTGGGGTTCTTATAATCAAAAGCTCTTTCAGGTCTTCAATAGTTTGTAAGATATACAATAATTTGTACAACCAAAAAGTTTGAGAACCATTGCACGGTACTATTCACACCAAGATAAATACAAAAACAAAAACTTCATCAATAAATCCAGGGCGATCTCTTGCAACCTGTAATACTGTTGACAGACTTTGGCAATATCATTTTCTCTTGGATTTCCTCCATCTCTTGGCCATTTTCTCTCTTTCTTTTACTTTTCTTTTCTTTTTTCTTTTTTTCTTTTTTTTTTTTTTTTTAAGAGATGGGATAGTGCTATGCTGCCCAGGGTGGTCTCTAACTTCTGGGCTCAAGAAGTAATCCTCCTATCTCAGCCTTTGAGTAGCTGGAACTGCAGGCATGCATCACCACGCCTAACTAATTTTTTTAAGTTTTTTAGAGATGGAGTCTTGCTATGTTGCTGGTCTCAAACTGCTGGGCTCAAGCAATCCCCTTGCCTCAGCCTCCTGAATTACTGAAATTACAGGCATGCACCACCTCTTGGTTATTTCTCGGTTTGTTTTTTTTTCTGTGATCTTCTTGCTCATTTTTTAAACAATTTTGTCTTTAGGATTTTAGCCTGGTTTTATCTTCTTGCTCTACTTCCACTGTCCCCAGTTGCCTTCTTGGCTTCTTCCTCCCCAAATGTATATCTCTGGCTGAGATTTTTCTCCTGAGGTTCAGGCCAACATACACAACTGCCAAGACATCCCTACATGGGGGCTGGCAATAAACAGATGTATGTAAAAGACATAAGGAATAATTGTCCCATGCTTAGTGAAGGAGAGGGAAAAAAGGGAAAGAAAAACATCAAACATTTCTCCAAATGTTTCAAGCCTCAGCACTACCAATCCAAGAGAAAACCCAAGATAGAAACAAGAAGGAATATGAGCTTCGTTTCAGCCGTAGTGAATTTTATGTAAAGGTGAACCTTGAAGGCAAAATTTTTCAGAACTCTTTTAGAGCAGTGGTTCCAAGATTCAGGGCAGAGAGCAAGACACTAAAAAAATGAACCAAGGAGATGGCATTCCTAACCAACGATTTGGCCTAGGTGTTCTGTTCTATATGGTGTTATCCTTACATCCCTGGAAAACAGCCAAATCCTTTCTTAGGTTTCAGACATACCTGACTGCCCTTTCCCCTGTGGATCCATCTTCTAGTATTAATTATTTTTACCATACTCCAAATATATGATCACCTCATAAAGAAATGTCTATGGCAATATTCTTAAGACCTGAAGTTTGGGATGAGCAATGAGCAAGCCCAGTACATAGGAAGAAATTGAAATGGCGATACCCCTTGGAGATGTGATGGAGAAGGCCCATCACACGTTGCTGTCAGTGACATTCCTACAGCGGGCAGCCCCAGAGATAGACAACAGATGACAGATAAAAACAGATTCAGGCCATTGACTTTTCTCCACCCTTAGTAATCGCATCAGTAATGAAGAGAAGAGAAATGCTGCTTGGAGAACTCACATTCTGTGAACAGGTACCAGCATGAGCACTGTGACTCATGGCTTATGTAGGACTGCTTGGGTCCAAGTGTAACAGGCGTCTGTGGCTGCAGTTTAGGAGTTTAGTGAGCGAAGTCATACAGCATTGCCACCTCCGCCCCCAGCTCCATTGTCCCTGGCTGAGCTAAGGTTCCAAAACTACCCTTACCCTCTCCAGGTACTGCTTCTCCTTGCCTCGGTTGGTATACACAGGAGCTTTGGTATGCAGTCACGGCAGAGTTTACCTTTTGTTGTTGTTGTTGTTGTTGTTAGAGATAGGGTCTCACTATGTTTCCCAGGCTGGACTCTAAACTCCTGGGCTCAAAAGATCCTCTTTTCTTAGCCACCCAAGTGGTTGGGACTTCAGGCACATTTCACCATACCTGGTTTAAAGAGGAGTTCATTTCATTGTTTAATTATGTGGGTGAAGACTTGGGGATTAGAGAGAGGGGTTAGAAGTAAAGTCTGTGGAAGAGGTAGCTGAAATGTCATTTTGACCACTTGGGTGGGGTTTTAGCCCTATGATTAGAAGGGTCAGGGTCAAAAGCTGGAGTAGCTGCTTTAGGCTTGCAGGCTGACACAAGCAGTGCTGTCTGAGGGTCCATGGGACAGGATAGCTGGGGCTGAGAAGAAGGTCATTGCACTGTTTTTTCCATTTGACCCCAGACCCTTTTCCAACCTTCTCTGTTACAATCTGTATAATATCACCTTCTACCAAGGAACTTATTTTACAGCAGAAGTGTGGCTGTGGGTTCAGGCATGCCCTTGGACTTCACTGGTGTTATCACCAGACCCCACCTCAGGAAGCAGCTACTATGATAGACAATGGGATGGTCCAATGCCCACTCAGTTACAGTGCCAGCAGGGAGATAATATTCTGTCAGGTTGCACTGCTGCTCTACAGGATGTAGTAAAAACTTTAAACTTGCAACCTACAAATGATGCTGTTTTCCTAATAAAATTCAGAGTCGATGAGGAGTATCTGACCTCCTGGGTCTATATTACATGTTCCTCTTATGTGACTCCCCAAGCTGACCCCAGCACTCAGTGGGCTATGGTAACACTATTTTCTGCCTTTGCTTCCTCAGATCTAGGGTGGAAAAGGCTGCCTACCGAAGTTAATCTCTAGGTTCCTCTTTTCCTGGTGCCCTAACCTGACCATGCTGCTGTAAACAGTCTTTTGGTTATACTCCATACTCTCTTGAGACATCTGAGTTAGATTTTGTTTCATGCTGGGACCCTGACTAACCATTCTATTCATTTACTCATTGACCTGAGCACCCAAAGCTCACTTCCTTGGAAGAATTAAGAGACAGCATCTTCGGCACAAACAGTGTTTTCAGGAAAGTTACCATCAACAATGATGATGAAACTTTTTTTTTTTTTTTTTTTTTGAGACAGTCTCACTCTGTTGCCCAGGCTGGAGTGCAGTGGCGCGATCTCGGCTTACTGCAAGCTCTGCCTCCCGGGTTCACGCCATTTCCCTGCCTCAGCCTCCCGAGTAGCTGGGACTACAGGCGTCCACCACTATGCCCGGCTAATTTTTTGTATTTTTAGTAGAAACGGGGTTTCACCATGTTAGCCAGGATGGTCTTGATCTCCTGACCTCATGATCTGCCCGCCTCAGCCTCCCAAAGTGCTGGGATTACAGGCGTAAGCCACCACGCCTGGCCAATGAAACGTTTTGAAGAGGCAGTTTTCTCACTATGTTCCCAGGCTGGGGTGCAGTGGCTCTTCACAGGAAGGATCATAAAGAACTGCAGCCTCTAATTCCTGGGCTCAAAGGATCCTCCCACCTTAGCCTCCCCAGGAGCTGGGACTATAGGTGCATGCCACCATGCCCAGCTATGATTATGCAACTTTAAGAGGCTTTGTGGGCAAGAGACATCAATCCATGATAGCATGAGCAGGAGGAAAAGATGGCAGAGTCAATATGATAAAAGCCTGGGATCCACATAAATAGTCAACTGATCTTTGACAAGGGGGCAAAGGCGATACAATGGATAGGAAATAATCTTCTCAACAAATGGTGCTGGAAAAACTGGAGAGTCACATGTGAAAAAATGCATCTAGAAACAGACCTTACACTTTTCACAAAAACTAACTCAAAATGGATTACGGACCTAATGTGCGACACAGAACTATAAAGCTCCTAGAAGATGTCATAGGAGAAAATCTAGATAACCTTGAGTATGGCAATGACTTTTTAGATACAACACTGAAGACGTTTCATGATCCGTGAAAGAAACTGACAAGCTGGACATAATTAAAACTTTAAAAATTTTCTCTGAGAAAGACAATGTTAAAAGAATCAGAAGACAAGCTACAGACTAGGAGAAAATATTTGTAAAAGATGCCTCTGCCAAAAGACTGCTATCCAAAATGTACAAAGAAACCTTAAAACTCAATAATATGAAAACTAACAATCTAACCAAAAACTGGACCAAAGACCTTAAGAGATACCTCACCAAAAAAGATGCACAGATGGCAAATACGTTTATGAAAAGATGCTCTAAATCATATGTCATTGGGGAAATAAAAATTAAGAAAACAATGAGATACCACTACACACCTATTAGGATGGCCAACATCCAGAACACTGACAACACCAAATGCTGAGTAGGATATGGAGCAACAGGAACTCTGATTCATTGCTGGTGGAAATGCAAAATGGCACAGCAACTTTGGAAGTCAGTTTGATGGTTCCTTATACTACTACATTTACAGACTCTTACCATGCAATTCAGCAAATGTGCTCCTTGGTATTTACCCAAAGAAGTTAAAAATATATGTCCACACAAAAACCTGCCCTCCTATGTTTGTAGCAGTTTTATTCACAATTGCCAAAACTTGGAAGCAACCAAGATATCCTTCAGTAGGAAAATGGATACATTAACTGTGTTCGAGCCAGAGAATGGAATATCATTCAGCATGGAAAAGAAATGAACTAACAAGTCATGAAAAGACATGGAGGAAACTTAAATGCATGTTACTCAGTGAAAGAAGCCAATCTGAAAAGTCTGCATATTATATAATCCCAACTATATTACATTCTGGAAAAGATACAACTATAGACACAGTAAAAAGATCAGTGGTTGGTAGACGTTAGTAGGGAGGAAGGGATGAATAGGCATAGAATAAAGGATTTTTTTAGGTCGGCGAAACTACTTTCCATGATACTATAATAGTGGATACATATCATATACATTTATTCAAACCCATAAAATGTACAACAGCAAGAGTAAGCCCTAATATATACTGTGGTCTTTGGGTGATAATGATGTGTCAATGTAACTCCATAAATTATAACAAATATAACACTCTGATGGGGAAGGATTTCTTTTTTTTTTGTATTATTAGTAGAGACGGGGTTTCATCATGTTAGCCAGGATGGTCTCAATCTCCTGACCTTGTGGTCCACTCACCTCAGCCTCCCAAAGTGCTAGGATTACAGGGGTGAGTCACTGCTCCTGGCCTACTGTCTATTGTCTTTGTCTAATTTTGGTATTTTATGCTGACATCATAAAATTGGTTGGGAAGTCTTTTCTTCACTATTTTCTAAAAGAGATTTAGGAAAATTGACCTAAATTCAAACTTAACTCTTCCTTAAGTGTTTGTAAAATTTACCAGTGAAAGCATCTGGGCCTGGTGCTTTATGTTTTGGAAGGTTATTTGTTATTGATTTAATTTCTTTAGAAGTTGCATGGAATTGGTTTTATTCCTTCTTTATATGTTTGGTAGAATTTACCGGCAAAACTATTTGAGCCTGGAGATTTCTTTTTCAGAAAATTTTCAACGGAGAATTAATGATTTACAATAGTCACAGGACTATTAAATTATCTATTTTATTTTGGTCAGTTTGGGGAGTCTGTGTTTTTTAGAAATTACTCCGGTTCAACTAAGCTGTCAAATTTATGTGAGGGAAGTTGTTTATTATCTTTTTAAAGTATGCAGGGTTATATAGTGATTTCCCCTATTTCTTTCCTGATATTGGTAATTTGGACTTCACATTTTTTGTGTGTGTCACTCCTGCTAGAGATTTATCCAATTTATTGATCTTTTCAAAGAACCAACTTTTAGTTTTATTGACTTTTCTCATTTTTCTGTTTTCAATTTCATTGATATTCTTATCTTTCTTATTTCCTTCTTATTGCTTGATTTTTGTTCTTGTTCCTCCAGTTTTACATAAGGAAGTTTGGTTATTGATTTGAGATCTTTCTTCTAATAAAGTATTTAATGGCAGAAAATTTCCACTAAGCACTCATTTAGCTGCATCCTACAAATTTAAATATGATATATTTTCATTTATTTCATAGATTCCTGTAACTTCCCCCTCTTCCGTTATGGCTGTCTTGTACATTACATCTACATTCATTGAAATCCTCACCAGACATTGTAACCACCCAGTGGGTTCACCTTGCCCGCTGCCTAGACAGAGCCAATTTATCAAGACAGGGGAATTGCAAGAGAGAAAGAGTAATTCACACAGAGCCAGCTGTGCAGGAGACTAGAGTTTTATTATTAATCAAATCAGTCTCCCCAAGCAGCACTCAGCGATCAGAGATTTTAAGGACAACTTAGTTGGTGGGGGGAAGCCAGTGAGCCAGGAGTGCTGATTGGTGTATCAATCTGGGTGGTGCCAGCTGATCCAACAAGTGCAGGGTCTGCAAAATATCTCAAGCACTGATCTTAGGAGCAGTTTAGGGAGGGTCAGAGTCTTGCAGCCTCCAGCTGCATGACTCCTAAACCATAATTTCTAATCTTGTGGTTAATTGGTTAGTCCTGCAAAGGCAGTATAGTCCCTAGGCAAGAAGAAGGTTTGTTTTGGGAAAGGGCTGTTATCCACTTTGTTTTAAACTATAAACTGTAAACTAAGTTCCCCTAAAGTTAGTTCAGCCTATGCCCAGAAAGGAACAAGGATAGTTTAAAGGTTAGAACCAAGATAGATTAGGTTAGATTAGCTCTGTTTCACTGTCTCAGTCATAATTTTGCAAAGGCAGTTTCAACATTGTTAAAATTTTTGCTTTCAAACATATTTAAAGGACTAAAGAAAAAATAATAGCCCATTATATATGCCCATATACCTATCATTTCTGTTGGTTGTCCTTAATTAATAGTTTTCCAAGTATACTTAATCTAAGAATGTCTTCCACTTTTATTCCTGAAACATATTATTTTTTACCAGACATACAATTACGAATTAACAGTTATTTTCTTTCATCACTTGAAAACTGTCTCACTTTTTTCTGGCCCCTATGGTTTCTGAGGAGAACTCCACAGTCATTTGCATCATTCTCTCTGTATAAGTAATGAGCTATTTGTGTCTGATGGCTTTCAAGACTTTTTATTTGTCTTTAGTTCATGGTTACATGTGTCTTGGAATGGGTTTCCTTGGTTTTATCCTATTCAAGGTTTGCTGATTTTCTTAAATCCGTAGGTTTATGTTGTCTGCCAAATTTCAGGATTTTTAGCCAATTTTTTAAATAGTTTTTTTGGCACCACTTTTTCTTCTCTCTTTCTGGTGACATAAAGGTTAAATCTTTTGTTATTGTCGCACAGGTCCCTGAGTCCATGTGGGTGTTTTCATATCTTTTTCTCTGTTACTCAGAGAAATGATCTAATGATCATTTCTATTGAAATTTGTTCACATATACTGGGTCTTTCCTCTGACATCTCTATTTTGCCATTAAGCCCATACAGTGAGTTGGTTTTGTTTTTGTTTTTTTTTAGTTTCAATTACTGTGTTTTTCAGTTCTAAATTTCTATTCAGTTTTTATGGCTGGAATACAGTAGCTATTCACAGGCATGATTATCACACACTACAGCCTCAAACTCCTGGGTCCAAGCAATCCTCCTGCCTCAGCCTCCAGGGTAGCTGAGACTACAGGCATCTGCCACCATACCTAGTAATAATTTCTGTTAAATAAAAACTGTAGGAGGTCACTTTTTTGAACTAAGCTCTTGCTCTAGGCCCCAAAAGACCAGACTAAAAATCAAAATGGAGTCATCCATGCTACAGTTTCATGTCACCAAACCCAAACTAAGTTGTTACCTGACCTTCAGAGAAATCGCAAGAGACATAACAGCAATCTTCAGTCTAACCTTCAATCCATATGATAATGAAGTTTCCTCTACTTAAATCCTTACACAAAAGAAGTAGCCTAAGAAATCTCGACAGTGTTTTCGTGGACAATATCTGTGTCCATAAAGTGGCTGTGCTAATTTATGTTCCCACCAACAATAAGAGTTCCTTTTTCTTCACCACATCCTTGCTAGTTTCCCTTTTCTCCACATCCTTGCCAGTATCTGGGTTTTATTGTCGCTGGTTTTTTGTTTGTTTGTTTTGTTTTGGGGGGGTGTGTGTGTGTGTGTGTCTTAATAGCCATTTAACTGGGGTAAGATAATATCTCATTGTAGTTTTGATTTACATTTCCCTAATGATTTGTGATGTTGAGCATTTTTTCATGTACCTGTTGGTCATTTGTATGCCTGCTTTTGAGAAATATCATTCATGTCTTTTTCCCACTTGCTTATTTTATTTTTTACTATTGAGTTATTTGAGTTCCTTGTACATTCTTGATATTAGTCCCTCGTGGGATGAGTAGTTTGTGAATATTTTCTTCCATTCAACAGGTTGTCTTTTCACTCCGTTGATTGTTTCCTTTGCTGTGCAGAAACTTTTTAGTTTAATATTGTCCTATTTGTTTATTTTTGGTTTTTTGCCTGTGCTTTTGAGGTCCTAGCCATAATATCTTTCCCTACACCAGTGTCCTGCATTATTTCTCCCATGTTTTCTTCTAGCAGCTTTATAGTTTTGGGTCTTGCATTAGTCTTTAATTCATCTTGAGTTGATTTATGTATATAGTGAGAGATGGGTCCAGTTTCATTCCTCTGCCTATGGATATACAATTTTCCAAACACCATTTATTGAAAAGGGTGTCTTTTCCATAATGTATGTTCTTGGCACTTATGTTAAAATTCAGTTTGGCTGTAAATACATGGATTTATTTCTCAGTTCTCCATTTTGTTCCATTGGTCTGTCTGTTTTTATACCAATACCATGCTGTTTTGGTTACTATAACCTTATAATATATTTTGAAGTCAGGAAGTGTGCTTTTAGCTTTGTTCTTTTTGCTCAAGAAAGTTTTGATTATTCAGGCTCTTTTTTGGCTTCACATGAACTTTAAGATTTTTTTTATTTCTGTGAAAAATTATATTGGTATTTTGATAGGGAATGCGTTGAATCTGTAGATTGCTGCAGAATAAAATAAAATAAAATAAACATACATTATGGAAAAGACATCCTCTTCAATAAATGGTGCTAGGAAAATTGTACATCCATATGCAGAGGAATGAAACTGGACCCATCTCTCACCATATACAAAAATCAACTCAAGATGGATCCCATGAGCATGGGATGTCTTGTCTGTGTCCTCTCAAATTTCCATCATCAGTGTTTTGCAGTTTGTCTTTAGAGCTCTTTCACTGCCTTGGTTAAATTTATTCCTAAATATTTTATTTTATTTTGTTTTATTTTATTCTGTAGCTATTGGAAATGAGATTGTTTTCTTGATTGCTTTCTTAGTTCATAATTGGTGTGTAGAAATGCTACTGATTTGTATATGTTGATTTTTTCACCTGTACCTTTAGTGAATTTTTTTTTATCAGATACCAGACTTTTTGAGTGGAAAATCTAAAACTTGAACTTCTTTATGCTCCTGCAATCCCACTACTGGGTATTTATTCAAAGGAAAAGAAATCAGTATATCAAAGGGATGCCTTCACTCTTGTATTTACTGCAGCACTATTCACAATAGCAAAGATACAGAATCAACTTAAGTGTCCATTGACAGATAAATGAATAAAGAAACATGGTACATGTACACGATAGAATACTACCAGCCATAAAAAAGAATGAAATCCTGTCATTTCCAGCAGCATGGATGGAACTGGAGGTCATCATGTTAAGTGAAATACACCAGGCACAGAAAGACAAATATCGAATGTTTTCACCCATATGTGGGAGCTAAAAAAGTTGATCCCAAGGAGGCAGAGTAGAACGATAGATACCAGAGGCAGGGAAGGCTATGTGCTGGGAGTAAGAGAATGAACACAGATTGGTTAATGGAACAAACATACATTTAAATAGAAGGAATAAGGTCTAATGATTGATAGTGGAGTAGGGTGAGTATAGTTAACAACGTATCATATATTTCAAAATAGCTAGAAGAGACAATTTGAAATGTTCTCAAAATATAGAAATGATAATTATTCAAAATTATGGACACCTGAAATATCCTGATTCGATTATCACACATTCTATGCATGTAACAAAATATTACATATACCCAATAAATACATGTGAATATTATATATCAATAAAAAAATTAAAACACACAGCCGGGTGCGGTGGCTCAAGCCTGTAATCCCAGTACTTTGGGAGGCCGAGACGGGCGGATCACGAGGTCAGGAGATCGAGACCATCCTGGCTAACACGGTGAAACCCCGTCTCTACTAAAAATACAAAAAAAAAACTTAGCCGGGCGAGGTGGCGGGTGCCTGTAGTCCCAGCTACTGGGGAGGCTGAGGCAGGAGAATGGCGTGAACCTGGGAGGCGGAGCTTGCAGTGAGCTGAGATCCGGCCACTGCACTCCAGCCTGGGCGACAGAGCCAGACTCTGTCTCAAAAAAAAAAAAAGAAAAAAAAAAAATTAAAACACACAAAGTAGCCTGAAGTAAACTGATATTAACTAATCAGTTATTTTTCTATTGTTCTTTCTCCCTGTCCCAGCCTTACAAGAAAAACAATAGCTTTGAAATAACTAATATGCTTTTTGTTCTTTGCTTCTGCTTTCTGCGGCTCTTCTCTGTCTATAAAGTCAACCTCTTCTGCTCAGCTCATCAGAGCATTTATTCTGTTTTATGGAATGAAGTTTTGCCCTATTCTATAATTGCAATGAAGCTAATTGAAATATTTAAACTTGTCCTACTTTTGTTCTTTGATATTTCAAAATCTGCATCATCTCAGTACTGGAATCTGCTTACTGTCTTTTTGAGTTGTCCCTGATTCTTTGTAAACTGAATAATTTTGGATTATATTCTGAACAGTTTACATGTTATATTATGAGACTTTGAATCTTATTTAAATCCTATGTAGAATGTTTACATTTTGTTTAAGCAAGGAGCTTACCTGATTGGGTTCAGGAAACAAATTTCAACCTACCTTCTTCAATTTTCAACAATATTGCATGGCTATTGGATCTATCCAATGTATGCACTACCCAATGGCCATTTTGGCATAAGAGCAGTCATCTTTGGTATGCTGAATAGGATCAGACCCAATTTTGTGATCTTGGTAATTTGTCCAGGATAGTTACCCCTACCATGCCATGAATGTTCATAACTGAGCCCATGTCCATGGTCATGATAGAGGCAGGAGGCAGACAAATCCATGGCAGACAGAGGCGGGTCCCAGTAAAACCCTACCTTCAAGTCAAAGACAGTCCCGTGTAAATCCTTGCACCGGATTGAGAACCTCTCTTCCCATTTGGTGTGCTTTCCTCGGATTGATTCCCACCCTTCACCTATTTTACATATACCAACCCTTTCCTAATTGGTTTTCTGAACTGTTGTGCCCACCTTTGAGTGGTGCCTTTGTTTTAGCCTTATTTTTTGCATACTCACAAACCAATCAGCACGCATTCCCCATTCTGAGCCCATAAAAGCCCCAGACCCAGTCACACTGAGAGACCGCCAAACTTCAGGTGAAGGATCACCCTCACATCCCCCATCTTCTGAGAGCTGTTCCATTGCTCAGTAAAATTCTTCTCCACCCTCCTCACCCTTCGATTGTCAGAGTAGCCTCATTCTTCTTGGACATGGGACAAGAACTCAGTACCCAACAAATACAGGTACAAAGAAGGCTGTAATACTGTGGCCTTCTGCCCTCTGCCATCAACCCAATTATATTGTCAAAGGAGTATCCATTTAGAAATAGACTGCCTCTCCCTCCACCAAACGAACAATGAGCCAGCCCAGCACCATATCAAAATCTCTTGCCCTACTGTTCTCATGTGAGAGTACTCATGGCAAGTATGCCTATAGCTCCAGTGCACCAGTAGGTGTTGGCAAATACACACTATGGAAAGTCTAGGCCCCTACCTAACTCTCCTACCTACAGCACTTGGAGAGTCAGAGCTTCTCTACTCACAGTGTCAACTGGCTGGAATCTGATCTATGAATCAGGCCAGCTGGCTAGAATCTGCTTCCGGCCTCATTCCTGCCAGCCCCATTGCCTGGGGGCTGTGTCCTGTTCTTTTTCTCTAGTTTTGGGATAATTCTTAGAACAACCTGGCTCTGTGTCTAATACTCCCACTGCTACTGTTCCAAAGCATGCTTGTGTCTTTGTCTTTTAGATTAGGTTCTTCTTGCTGATAAAGTGAACTGAATCTGTCCATGTCTGTTAGTTTTGATCTTTTGTTGATAGGACAATTCTCTCACTTTCTATTTACTATAATTTTTGTATCTGCTTTTTATTTTAATGCATTGACTACCATTTTAGAAAAAATAAAATAATAGTGACAATAACATGCATCACTTTTTTTCTTATTTCTAATTTTAGTGGGAATATCTGTAGAGCTTCACCTATGGTTTGTCATTTCTCATAACTTATTAATGTAATGTATTATGTTGGATCTTGTAATGGATTTTGTTGTATTATTTTATCCTAAGATTTATCTTGATTCATCTTGGTAAGTTATTCCTTTATATACTGTTCAATTACATTTTCTGACATTTCATTTATGAATTTGCATATGTAGGCATATTCCCAAGTGACACCAATTCATGTTTCCCTTTAACTTACTGTCACTTAGATATGGGAGAGCATAGCAGGCACTGTTCTAAGATAATCATTGATATAGTGTACACGCAATTCTTTGTGGAAGACTAGATATCTACTGTTTCTTATTACCCCAAATCTGTTTCTCCTGGTTCAGTTAACACACTCGTATTTTCCTTGAGAAACCTCTCGCTTAATGTCCTTTGAAAGAAGCTGATCTCCTATCTCACCAATTCCAGAGGGTGCCCATTAAAAAGGTCCAGCCTATCAGCTCAGTCCACGCATGAAAATGATGTAATTCAAGGATGGGTACATTACTCAATGGGGTGAAATTCTAGGACTTTTGCAGAAACTTTGAAAAAAGAGAAGTCCATTTTGCAAGAGATGCCAACAGGTTAAGATAGGGCGCTAGAGGTATTAGGAGCCCTCTAGCTACTGAGAATGAAAAACCTAAAAGAGAATAGCACCCAGAGCAAAGAAAGTAACTCCAAAAGCTGGAGACAGCTCCTGGTACCACCACTGGATCCTCTGGATTGAGTCAGACTCACAGCCAGATACTCATAGATCTTTCTGTGACAGGAGCTAGTTTCCCTTTTCAAAGAAAATTATGAAATATTTTAAACATATACATCTATAGGGAATAATATGAATAACCAGTTTTATCAAATGTATTAAGCATCAAACATTATGTTATTAACATGAAGCACTAAACATTAAAGACAATTTCAAGAACCCCCTGTGTGCTCCTCCCTGATACAATCTATTATTTTCCTCTCACCCAGAGGAAAATATGATATGATATGAAAATTGATATGGTTTGGCTGTGTCCTCATTCAAATCTCAACTTGAATTGTATCTCCCAGAATTCCAAAGTGTCATGGAGGGGACCCAGGGGGAGGTAATTGAGTCATGGGGTCAAGTCTTTCCCATGTTATTCTCATAACAGTGAATAAGTCTCACAAGATCTGACGGGTTTATCAGGGGTTTCCACTTTTTCTTCTCCCTCATTTTCTCTTGCTGTCATGATGGCAGCCTCTCGCCATGATTCTGAGGTCTCCCCAGCCATGTGGAGCTGTAAGTCCAATTAAACCTCTTTTTCTTCTCAGTCTTGGGTATGTCTTCAGCATGAAAATGGACTAATACAATAATTACTGTCATAAATTCAGTGTTTGTCATGCCTATACATGATGTTATATTTTTACCTACTTATTTATGCATCCTCAAACTTAACAGAATTTAATATTTTATTATTTTATCAAATTATACAAATACTTCTGCAATTTGCCTTTTTCATCCAGGGGGTTTAACTATGTTTTGGGGGTTTAACTATGTTGAGAGATGTAGCTGTAGTTCATTTAAAGTGCTGTATTCTATGGCTGTGATAAAAAAGTAAAAAAAAATAGTAGATGTTGGCATGGATGTGGTGAACAGGGAACACTTCTACACTGCTGGTGGGAATGTAAACTAGTACAACCACTATGGAAATCAGTGTGGAGATTCCTTAAAGAACTAAAAGTAGAACTACCATTTGATCCAGCAATCTCACTACTGGGTATCCACACAGAGGAAAAGAAATTATACGAAAAAGATACTTGCACACACATGTTTATAGCAATTGCAAAAATGTGGAACCAACCCAAGTGCCCATCAATCAACTAGTGGATAAGGAAACTGTGGCATATATATATATGATGGAATACTACTCAGCCATAAAAATGAATGAATTAATGGCATTCACAGTGACCTGGATAAGATTGGAAACTATTATTCCAAGTGGAGTAACTCAGGAATGGAAAATCAAACATCGTATGTTCTCACTCATAAGTGGGAGCTAAGCTATGAGGGTGTAAAGCCTTAAGAATGACTTTGGGGACTCAGGGGGAAAGAGTGGGAAGGGGTTGAGGAATAAAAGACTACAAGTAGGGTGCAATGTATACTGCTCAGGTGATGGGCACACCAAAATCTCACAAATCACCACTAAAGAACTTACTCATGTAACCAAACACCACTTGTTCCCCAATAACCTATGGGAAATTTAAAAATACAAAAATAAAAATAATAAAAATAAAGTGTTGTATTCTATATTCCAGAAAGCTATGTATTCATCAGTTCTTTCACTCTCTGGTGTTTCTGTAGGTGATCAAAATATGCAACCCCAAAATATATCACTTTGGCATATGGATTATTTTGAGCTGAAAGTATTTGAGATCCAACAGATGCAGAAAGGATCCTTCCCAGAGCTAAAAGCAGAAGCTTTTCAGAAATGAAGATTGCCATAAGTCCCCTTTCCTGGAGAAGTTTTATCGCCATGAAGAAGATCGAAAGTGGGTGTCAAGACGGACCTTCACAAACAAATCCTGTTCCATTTGCTTCCCCCATATATTTACCTTCCCATAATTTTCAGACCTTGAAAGCCTAAAGCCTCTTCCTTTGTTTTCTCCATAAATTTATTGCCCTTTGTTAAGATGTTATATAACCCCAGATTCTAACCACCCCTTTGAATTACTTATCACTGGGTTTCTCTTGCGTGTTTGCATGCTGCATATGGTAATAAACTATGTTTTCCTCTTGGTCATCTGTCTTTCATCAGTCTAATTCACAGGTCCCCAGTTAGAGAATGTAGGAAGATAAAGAAAATTAAGGTTTTCTTCCTCCCCTACATTTCCAATGTGTTGACAGTATACTCTCTTATCCTTTAAGCCAGATTACATTTGGGTTCCCCTTACTTGCCAACCAAAGAGTGCTGACTGGCCCATTCAGAAAATCTCTAAAAACTCCCAATATTACTCTCCCTTCAAGGAGCCTAAAATCCCTGACATTAGAGTCAATCCTGGCTGAGGCACTGTATTTGGAAAACTCTCATAGAGTGAAGGTATGATCCAGGAAGAACCAAAGATGAACTCATCAGATTTTGCACAGACCATAGAACTGTTGCTATTTAGGAGCTAGGCAGCTATCTCCTAAAACAAGACAGGGCCCTGGGTGAAGAGCAATAGATAACTACTTTTTTTTTTTGAGACAGAGTCTCACTCTGTCACCCAGGCTGGAGTGCAGTGGCACGATCTTGGCTCACTGCAACCTCCACCTCCCAGGTTCAAGGGATTCTCCTGCCTCAGCCTCCTGAGTAGTTGGGATTACAGGCATGTGCCACCACATCCAGCTAATTTTTGTATTTTTAGTAGAGACGGTGTTTCACCATGTTGGTCAGGCTGGTCTCAAACTCCTGACCTCGTGATCCGCCTGCCTCAGCCTCCCAAAGTGCTGGAATTACAGTCGTGAGCCACCGCTACTTTCATACGAGACTTTGAAGGAGGAGGACAGCCCTGAGCTTTGTTGTAACTGGGGAAGACTTGGGGAATCCAGGGTTGAGATAAGAATGCTTAAGAAGAGTTAATGGTTTTGCCTTAGAGGCGAGACATGAAATATCAGCTTTGTTTATTAAAGGTAGCAGCATCTAATTGGACAGCCTTAATTTCAAAGCTTCATTCAGTCATTTGCTGTCTGTATGATCTTGAGGCAAGTCATTCCAGTTTTTGAGCCTCGATTTCTTCACATGTAAAATGGAATGAATTATACCTACCTTTAAGGGTCGATTGCATTATTTAACACAGTGAATACATAATGTCTGGAAACTAGCACATCTTCAGTAGATAATGGTTATTATCATTATCATTAATTTAGCCAGTCCCATCGATAATAGTTACATCAATGACAGTGATTTCCCCCAGGGGTTGTACTATGAAGGGCTGACTTGAGAACCTGGGTTCAAAGCCAGGGCTTAAAAGTAAGAGGTTTATCAGAAAAATATATTTTTTCTTCTACCAAAGGTGACCCAAAGAAGGCACAATTTAGTGCTGGAGAAGACTGGGCTTATCCTGGGAGTGGATTCTAATGATCAGATCTCCATCCAAGGTGACCTGATCATTCCTGCCCAGTGCTCAACAGAAGTAAATTGGAATATAATAGAAGGGTTCTGCCAGTTTCTAACAACTTAAGGATAGTCTCTTAATGTGAAAAAAATAAAATGGTGCCCTATCCAATGTTTAAGAGGTAGAGAATCAAGCTTGAGCTAAATTTGATCATCTTGAGAATGTAGTTCTCTCAGAGTTGCTGATATGTCTAACATTGAGATAGAAGGCAGCTTCACGGAGAGGGTGAGAAGTTGCACTGCCTTTCAACCTGAGTCACACTTTAGAAACATCTGGAAGTTAAAGCTACTGATGTTGGATGCCATCCCTCAAGAAAGTCCCATGCCTTAGGTTAGGGTGGGGCATGAGCTTTAAAAAAATTATTCAGATAATTCCAACATGCTGCCAGAGATGAGATCCATTGCATAGAGATTTCCACGACTTTGGGTCCCGTATGTACAGGAACAACTACAGTATAAAATGGTGGTGTTTGTGATTCTAGGAGCAATAAGTATCACATGCAGTTAGTGTGAGCTCTGTCGGCAGAGCTGTCATCACTTACTAGAATAAATCATATCCATGGAACCCAAGGAAAATCAGGAGTTCTCAGGTGATAAGGAGAGAACCCTACCTAAGAATGACTGATGGACTCTGAGGAACCCCAGGACAAGGACCTATGAAGTTTCTCTCTTTCCCTTGTGAAACTTAAACCACAAGGTTAGCACAATCGCTGCATTTTCAATGACTTGTATACAAACTAATATAAGCAATTGTGCCTCATGTAGGCACTTCTGATTGGATACAACACAGTAATAAAACCAGTCACTCATTGTGAAGCTCTTGTTTAGAGAGCAAAGGCTGGCATATACAAACTCTTTTTCATTAGAAAATATTATACTGATGGGTAGAGGGAACAGAGGGTTCTGGAATGCTTGTACTGTTCTGTTTCTTGTTCTGGATGCTGGTGACGGGTATGTTCGGTTTATAAAAATAGGTATGTACACTTATGAACTGTGTACTTTTCAATGTGTATTTTACACTTCAGTACAGTATATAGCAAATATTAAAAACTGACTAATCACTGCTTCCTTTCAGCATGTGTATGGAGTATGCTAGATAATTCTTATCAATGGGAAAAAAAAAAAAGTCCATATTGAATTCTTCCACTTACAGAGCTTGGGAGGAGTTACACAGGGAAAGGGTTACAGAAGAAAGACGGAAATTGCAAAGTGTTTGCCGGTTCTTCAGTGCTACCCAGAGGCGAACAGGTGGTCTTTTGTTTAGCAAAGTGATGAATGTGTTTTCAGATATGCAGAAGGTGAACAGACCTCAACAGGAGGAAGAAGCAGAGAGCCCATTGCTCTGTCCTGTAATTAAATAGATTCTAATTTAGGGGAGCGCTAAAGGTGAAGGGACCTGGGGAATCACGGAATAAGAGGGGATACCTGAGAGAGAGGACTGCTTAGGCTGTGTGATGGCAGATTGCAGCTTGGGAAAAGATGCCTATACAGACTGGGAATGCATTCCGAAGATGCGATGGTTAAAGGACTCTTAAGAAAAGAGAAATCTATTATTTAATTTCAAATTTGTTTATGTGGCTGCAATGAAAACCCCATCCATTGATTCAGACCCTTGGTAACATCTGCTACCTTAGCTACCCTGCTACCCACCTGTTTTGTTTTATTTATTTGTTTATTTAGAGACAGGATCTCACTCTGTCTCCTAGGCTGGAGTGCATTGGTGTGATCTTGGCTCACTGCAGCCTCTGCCTCCCGGGTTCAAGCGATACTCCTGCCTCAGCTCCCTGAGTAGCTGGGATTATAGGAGGGCATCACCACGCCAGGCTAATTTTTGCATTTTTAGTACAGACAGGGTTTCACTGTGTTGCCCAGGCAGGTCTCGAACTCCTGACCTCAGGTGATCCACTCACCTCAGCCTCCCAAAGTGCTGGGATTACAAGCATGAGCCACTGTGCCCAGCTCCCACATGCTTTATAATATTCCTAGGTACAAACCAGACAGATGGAAGGATACTGTAGCTTAGTGAGCCAAAGAGACTGAGTTAATTTGGTTATTTTAGCTCAATTTTCTTTTAACGATGATATATGCCTGAAACTTACTGATTTGGGGCCAGACCTTTAAACTGTAAAATGAAAATATGTGACACCCCCATAAAAAAAGGACCTCGGCCCTTCTGATATAGCTAATTCTGATACACAGATCATAATTGCTACTTGCCCCAGCTGCGATGTGGGTTAAAGACTGGTAAAACTCGAAGTCAGATAATAAGTTGTATTCTTCGGGAAAGCTACTTAACATTTCTTTATTTTATTATTATTATTATTTGAGATGGAGTCTCATTCTGTTGCCCAGACTGGAGTGCAGTGGCTCGATCTTGGCTCATTGAAACCTCTACCTCCCAGGTCAAAGCGATTCTCCTGCCTCAACCTCCTGAGTGGCTGGGATTACAGGTGCCCACCACCATATCTGGCTAATTTTTAAAATATTTTTAGTAGAGACAGGGTTTCGCCACGTTAACCAAGCTAGTCTTGAACTCCTGACCTCAAGTGATCAGTCCACCTCAGCCTCCCAATGTGTTGGGATAACAGGTGTGAGCCACCATGCTCAGCCAGCTGCTTAACATTTCTAAGCTTGTTTTCTCTTGTATAAAATGGGAGAAAACAACTCACACAGAGATTCTGTGAGACCTAAATGAAAGGATGTATTTGAAGCAAGTCCCTTACCAGATAGCATATAGTAAATACTCAATAAGTATTAACTCCTTTCCTTTTTGCTCATCCATAATATGGTATATAGAAATATTTTATAAATTACAAAGTGCCATACAAATAATTGTTTAAAAAATTACTGATAACTAAAATTTGTTGACTGATTATTTGCAAAGATATTCCTTCCTAACAATTAATTTCAAGAAGTAGAAAGAGTATTTTCATACCATAAATTCAATGAATGATTTTAATACAGTGATTTTCAACTGGGAGCAATTTGGCCTCCCAAGGGTCATTTGGCAATGTCTGGGGACATTTTCGATCATCACAGCTTGGGGAATGCTACTGGCATCTAAGGAGGACAGGCCAGAGACGCTGTTAAATATCTTACAATGCATAGGACAGGCTCCCACAACAAAGAATTATCCAGCTCAAAATGTGAATGTCTCCACTGTTGAAAAACAGTGTTGGTGGCAAAGCAAGTTAGTCCGGTTTGTCTTCATATCAATTGTATTGACTGCCCACACACACATCAACACCTTTTAACCTTAAAGTATCCCCTTCTTAGCCTGTGAACCCTCAAAAGGAATGAGAAAATTCACTTCTAAGGTGACCCTGTTCTTAGACATTCAGGCATATAAACCATGAGCCTGTAATATCAATGCAAAGCTTGTGTCCTGCCCCAGAAAAGTCTAGAGAACTCTCTCACTAGACACTCTCCTCCACATCCCATTAAAAGGTGCATTATATTTTGTACAGTGTCACAACTTTAAAAAACCTGTACAGTCCTGCCTGTCTCAAGCAATACTTAGTAAATCAAATTCCATGGTACTCAGCTCATTTCATGATTCAACAATGTGGATGGAGCTCTTTCCAGTAGCGAAGATGATTTCTTCAGAGTAAGAACCTGACTTCATAGCAATCCTGAATCTTAATTTTAGGAATCAGAATGAGATAATTCACAGCTAGTGAAAAGATTGTTCAGAAACACTTCTGTTATTGCTAAGTAAATGTTCTTCCTGGCTATGAATCTAACAGAGGGTGGAGCTAGTAACCTGGGGCAATGGAGCTATTGATAGTGTACTGTTCAGTTTCTTCATCTCCCACCATCCCTGCTACTCCTGCTGACGTCTTATCCCTGGCTCCATGAGAGCAGCCAGAGGTCCTACAACAAAGTCAGAGCTGGGTCAGGAGCAAAGGATGCTGGGAAAGCTGCGTGCAACATGCAGTGGAGTTGTTCTAGAATGCAGTAATAATTATTCTATAATTTACTTTGTATTTTCACAACACATTACTTTTTTTGTTTATTTGTTTTTGTTTTTGAGACAGAGTCTCACTCCGTGGCCCAGACTGGAGTGTAGTGACATGTTCTAGGCTCAGTGCAACCTCTGCCTCCCGTGTTCCAGCAATTCTCCTGCCTCAGCCTCCCTAGTAGCTGGGACTACAGGCATGCACCACCACAACGGCTAATTTTTCTATTTTTAGTAGAGGCGGGGTTTCACCATGTTGCCCAGGCTGATCGGTCTTGAACGCCTGACCTCAGGTGATCCCCCTGCCTCGGTCTCCCAAAGTGCTGGGATTACAGACATGAGACAACACATCCAGCCCAAAATATAACTTATACGATCTTTCCAACAACCCAATGATGTAAATAAAATAAATATCTTTAACTCTACTTTACAGATTAAAAGAAAAAAAAAACCCTATAAAGGTTAAATGTTTTATCTTAAATCCTGCAAATATTAAGTATCTAGAGAGCCACGTACAGTGGCTCATACCTGTAATCCCAGCTCTTTGGGAGGCCGAGATGGGAGGATCACTTGAGCCCAGGAGTTCAAGACCAGCCTGAGCAACATAGCAAGACCCTGTCTTTATAAAAAAAAAAAAAATTAATTAGCTGGTTCCAGCTACTCAGAGGCTGAGATGGAAATGTGGCTTGAGCCTGGAGTTCGAGGCTGCCATGAGCTATATGATTGCACCACTCCTTTCCAGCTTGGGCAATAGAACAAGATTCTGTCTCAAAAAAAAAAAAAGCGTCTAGGATCCAAGCCTTCTGTGATGGTTAATATTGAGTGTCAACTTGTTTGGAACAAACGATACCAAGTATTGTTCCTCAGTGTATCTGTGAGGGTGTTGCCAAAGGAGAGTAACATTTGAGTCAGAGGACTAGGAGAGGCAAACCTACCCTCAATCTGGGTGGGCACCATCTAATCAGCTGCCAGCATGGCTAGAATAAAGTAGGCAGGCAGAAGATGGAAGAGCAGACTTCTTGCTGAGCCTTCTAGCCTTCATCTTTCTCGTATGCTGGATGCTTCCTGCCCTCAAACACCAGACTCCAAGTTCTTCAGCTTTCGGACTCTTGGACTTACACCAGTGGTTTGCCAGGGGCTCTCGGGGTTTTGGCCACAGACCGAAGGTTGCACTGTCGGCTTCTCTACTTTTGAGGTTTTGGGATGTGGACTGATCCACCACTGGCTTCCTTACTCTTCAACTTACAGACGGCCTATCGTGGGACTTTACCTTGTGATCACGTGAGTCAACTCTCCTGAATAAACTCCCTTTCACACATACATATATCCTATTAGTTCTGTCCCCCTAGAGAACCCTGACTAATACACCTTCCAACTCCTAAGAGTTCTTTACACTGAGAGTACACAAAAATAAAGTCTGTGCTCCTTTCCTTCCAGTTGTCTGCATTTACTTCCCTTTTCTCTGTTGCAGGAGTGCAAAAGAAAACCGGAGACACTGACCCGTTGTAACCTGGCCTGCAGACTCCAGAAAAGGTGCAGAAATCCTTGACTTAGCCTGGTGGTATTCTCTAAATCAGAAAGTCTCTGCCCTGCAAAAATGCCTATGGGAAATCATTCATTTCCTAAAAACTCATTTTCATAACGTCATTAATCATCCTGGACAGATTTTTCAAAATTAGCCATTATTTGTTCTTGCCTAATTTCACCTATTACTGTAATTTAAACCATATTACTGTGATTTAATGTGCTTTTCTTCAGGATTATTACTTTAAACATTTGAAGACGGCTTGTTCCAAATTAGCAATGTCATGACCTGAATGAATGTACTTATTCCCTTCATTAACTCTCTTAGCTATTCATTCTTCCTTGAAAGGATCTTTCAGTTCCCTTAACTTCCTCTTATTTGAATACTCACTGTAATTGTGTTCATACAGAACATAAGGATGTTTTTTTTTTTCCTTTCTGAGAAGGTACAGCCACCCTGTTCCAGTTATAGGAAGTTTTAATGAGGGTTTTAGGTGTGTGTATGTAGGGAGATAATTTTATTATTACTTTTTATTCTTGGAGGAGTTAAAAATTTCACAACCAGCTCTTAATATTATTAAAACTTAGAAATTTTTTATATATAGCTACAAAGTTGTAGCTTGTGTCTAGAACTGTGAAGAACAAAACCAAGAATGTAGTATTCCTGTAGCAGTGTGTGGGCCCTGAATTCAGAATACATACCTTCTAACTTCTGTAAACATAACCCAAAATTATACTGTTATTCCTTTTTGCTACTGTACTTTGAAAATTCATAACTTAAAAGGCAGGGTAAAACTATGAGTGAGCAGATGTGATTCATTCACTTCTCCATAACGAGGGAGGCTTCAGCTGCGAAAACAGAAATATTCTGTTCTGGTATCTTCTACCTCTAGGAGAAAACTTTTTAATTATATTTTGAAGTCACTATGAACGTAGGAAAATTCAGCACAGATAAAGAAGGGTGAGGATGTCACTGGAGGAGACAGACAGTGCTTGAGCTCACCAGCCCTTTGCTATGTCAATCCTTGTCTACCTTTGAACTATACCATCTTGACTTCTCTTCTTGTAACTGAATGTTGAGTTTCTCATCTTCAATTTCTTTTCTTTTTTTTTTGAGGCGGAGTCTCGCTCTGTCACCCAGGCTGGGGTACAGTGGTGTGATCTTGGCTCACTGCAATCTTTGCCTTCTGGGTTCAAGCGATTCTCCTGCCTCAGCCTCCCAAGCTGTAACCCCAGCACTTTGGGAGGCCAAGGCGGGTGGATCATGAGGTCAATAAATCGAGACCATCCTGGCCAACATGGTGAAACCCCATCTCTACTGAAAATACAAAAATTAGCTGGTCATGGTGGCGTGTGCCTGTAGTCCTACTTCCTTTTCTTTAAGCAGTAAAAACTTTATTGTTGTTAGCAATTCCTGCTTCAGTAAACAAGTTTACTGAGACCACATATGCCAAACCAAAAATCAGTCTCTCTCGATCACACACAAACATACATTTTTTATTGTCAAATATTATTCACATATAAAATGTGTGTGTATAGTTCAACAATTAGTTGAAGAAACATATACTGGTGCAACCACCATGTAGGTCACAAACTGGAAATTTTCTAGCACTGCAGCAACTGATCAGTGCAGTCCTTCCTACTCCCAACCCATCTACCCATTCAAGATCACTCTATCCCAACTTATACTAATCATTTCCTGCTTTTATTTTTAAAAGTATAGTTTTACCATATGTACTTTGTTTTCTAAAATTTATTTTTTTTAAGATGGAGTCTCACTCTGTCACCACACTGCAGTGCAGTGGCACGATCTTGGCTCACTGCAACCTCCGCCTCCCGAGTTCAAGCGATTCTCCTGCCTTAACCTCCTGAGTAGCTGGAACTACAGGTGTGCACCACCACACCCAGCTAATTTTTGTATTTTTAGTAGAGACAGGGTTTCACCACATTGGTCAAGCTGGTCTCGATCTCCTGACCTCGTGATCTGCCCACCTTGGCCTCCCAAAGTGCTGGGATTATAGGTGTGAGCCACCATGCCCAGCTGTTTTCTAAAATTTTTAATAAGATGCATCCATATTGTGTGCAAATTTAATTCATCCAAGTTCATTGCTGTATTAGAGTCTACTTTATAAAAATACCACAAGTTGTCCTTTCTGCTGATATACCATGTGGGTTGTTTCCAGTTTGGGGCAATTTTATCAACACTACTGTGAACATGCTTGTACATGTATCTAGGGTATACCTTGGAGTGAAGCTTCTGAGTCATAGGGTAGGCATATCTTGAACATTACCATATAGTGTTAAACCATCTCCCAAAGTAGTTGTACCAATTTAAACTCTTATCCATTGTACATGTGAGTTCTTGCAGTTCCACATTCTGGCCAACTTTTGATATGGTGAGATCTCAAATTTTTTGCAATCAAATACTTTAAAGAAAGGTAGCATTCTTACAACTTTTCTGTCAAAACAAAATTATTTATCAAAATCTCTTTGATGATCAATCTCTGCTACCATTTTCAACAAGTGGAGCTCCACATATCAAATGTCTAGATATTTAAAAGATGCCAAACTAATAAGCAGTGAAATTCAAAAGTCACCTATATGATGATGTTGTAAGAGTATCTCATAGTGATTTTAATTTGCATTTCTCTGATCACTGATGAGATCGCTAATGAGCCCCTTTCATGTCTAGTGGTCATTTAGATTTCCCCTTTTGGGAGAAGTGCCTGTTCAGGGTCTTTTGCCCATTTTTAGCATTCTGTATGTTTTTTCCATCATAGATGTTCTCTAAATGTTCTGAATACCACTCCTCTGTTGGTTATACAGTTGAAGATGTCTTCTCCAATACTTAGTCTATATTTTCACTTATTTTATGATGTATTTAGAAATTATTAATTTCAAGGTAAAAAGTAATGAAATGTGGCCTATGGTTGAACAGAAACAGTCTATAAAAGCAAATCTAGAGATGGCTCAGATACTGAGTTTATCAGTCAGGGACTTTAAAATAACTATAATAAATATGTTAAAGGATCTAGTTAGTAAAAATGGACAACAGACATAAAACAGGTGAGTAATATCCAAAGAGAGCTGGAAATGATAAAAAAAAATTAAAATGTAGAAATAATAAGTATAACAACAGACATGAGAATCATTCAGTGGTCTTAGTAGACTGGACATAACAGAAGAAAAAAAAGTTGGTGAGCTTGTAGACAAGTCAATTGAAATTATCCAAATTAACCTAAACAGGAGTGGAGGTGGGGAAAGAAGGTTAAAAAAACAGTCTGAGTTCTGTGGGACAAAAACAATAGTGGCCTAACATTGTACATGTCATTAGAGTTCCAGGAGGAAAAGAGAGAGAGTGGAACATGGGAAAAATTGGAAGAAATAATGGTTGAGAAATTTCTTTCTTTTTTTTTCTTTTTTTTTTTTTTGAGACAGAGTCTTACTCTGTCACCCAGGCTGGAGTGCAGTGGTGTGGTCTCAGCTCACTGCAACCTCTGCCTCCTGGTTTCAAGCAATTCTCCTGCCTCAGCCTCCCAAGTAGCTGAGATTATAAGCATGTGCCACGACGCCCAGCTAATTCTTGCACTTTCAGTAGAGATGGGGTTTCACATATGGCCAGGCTGTTCTTGAACTCCTGACCTCAAGTGATCTTCCCCCTTCAGCCTCCCAAAGTGCTGGGATTACAGGCGTGAGCCACTGCACCTGGGCATATCAGGAGTTTTAGAATTGGAATAGACACAGAGAAGAGCAGTTATGGAAAGGCCAGGGTTGGATCAGTGGAGAGGGGACATGACTCTGGCCAGCTTATAACGGAGCCATATATGGCAAGGAGATGGCCAAATGCCTCTTTGAGGCTGTAGGTCAAGAGAGCTCCTTGTTCTGTGCAGCCAGCTGAGGTGAGTCAAGGCCTTTTTCTTTCTTTATCCCTATTATTCCTGCTGCTCTAGTTTACAGTTCACAGCACATATAGTCCCAGAACATGTCCCTTTCCCCTCTTCCAATTATAGCATAGTGGAAAATGTGGGAACTCTCTTCAATTTTGCAGAATTTTCTCCCCCTTAGTTTCCAGTTTTGTTTCCAGTTTTTGCCCTTTTGTGTATCTTCTTGGGTAAGCTAATGCGAAAGTTGGAGAGGTCCCATCAGGCACATCTAGCCTGGTTTTCTTCACAACTTTTTATTATTTAAATTTTCATGTATACAGGGAAGTGGGAAGAATTTTACAGGGAACATCCATATACCCACCAAATAATTCTACCTAAAGTATTATTTTAACTTATTAACAATAAATTTTAACTTGTATACCTGCTTTATAATAAATTTTAGTTTAATTCAAGCAGATTCTCATCATGCATATTCTCAGGACTTATAAGCCTTAGATAGACTTTAAAATATTAATTATAAAAAATTAACTAGAGAAACAAGAACTGGAGTATATGTCATTGCGCTACAAATGGTATGTCTGCATTATATTAATAAGTAGAGAGTTGAAGCAATCATTTTAATAACTTCTGTTTAAAAAATTTTTGTGATGGTTAGTTTAATAATTTTTTACAACTATCCACCTCGTTCCATAGATAAAAACTGGTCATACGAGTTGAAAAGAGAAATAAAGTGATCCCAATATCAATTTGGGCCCATATTGTTTCATGTAAAAATTCACCTAAAAATCAACCAGCTGTAGTGGCTCACACCTGTAATCCCAGCACTTTGGGAGGCCAAGGCAAGAGGACTGCTTGAGCCCAAGAGTTTGAGACCAGTCCAGCCTGGACAACATGGCGAAACCTTGTATCTAAAAAAAATACAAAAATTAGTCAGGCGTGGTGGCATGCACCTGTGATCCCAGCTTCTCAGGAGGCTGAGGTGGAAGGATTGATTGATCCCAGGAGGTCGAGGCTGCAGTGAGCTGTGATCATGCCACTGCACTCCAGCCTGGGTGACAGAGCAAGACCCCATCTCAAGAAAAAGAAAAAAAAAAGGTAAAATATAAATTAATCTTGAAATTCATGGAATCTCCTTTTGTAGATTTTTTTTTTTTTTTACAGACAGAATCTCACCCTGTCGCCCAGGCTGGAGTGCAATGGCACAATCTCGGCTCTCTGCAACCTCTGCCTTCCAGGTTCAAGTGATTTTCCTGTCTCAGCCTCCCAAGTAACTGGGATTATAGGTGCACACCACCGTGCCTGGCTAATTTTTTTTTTTTTTTAATTTTAGTAGATACGGGGTTTCACTGTGTTGCCCAGGCTGGTCTCAAACTCCTGAGCTCAGGCAATCCACCCGTCTCGGCCTCCCAAAGTGCTAGGATCATAGGCATGAACCGCACCTGGCTGATAATTTTTCAGGATACTATATAGTCACATTGTCTCGTGGCAGATGATGAAGACAACAATCAGAAGATTCTTCTTGGTTTGTGATTCGTCATTTTCCAGTCCTTTCATGACCTGAGAGAAAACAACAGTAGCAGCAGCAAATGGACTTACTTCTTGCAAAGCCCAAGGATGGCCTCAAAGTTCTTTAAAAGGCCTGCTTAATTCCCGGCCTTCTTAAGAAGGGTATGTGTTAGCAAAACCTTGACTGTAATGTTCCTAAACTTTACATTATTTCCCTTATAATAGCATTTGAAACATCCCAGCCAAAGGACCACAAAGCAATCTTACTTCTATATGACAATTCCCCGCATATTGTTGTTATTATTATTTTTTAATTGCATTTCCCTGGCATGCATTACAAAGAAGTTTTCCTACAAATCAAAACCAAAAGCTTGGACCAAGCCAAAGTGAGTTTCAACTTGAATCACCACCCACCTGGGCCTGCCTCAGGCTGGCAGTCCAAAGGGAAAATACTGCCTAAGCATATTACCAGCCTCTGGATCTGTCCCCTTCTCAGGTGTAGAGAACCGAGATTAATCAGGAGAGGTGACAAGGCAAATTTGACTGGAGATGAATTCTGGGAGGCAGCAGCGTTTAGAGTAGCCCAGCCATTTGGCAAGGAGTAGCAGAAATGACTTTTGATTGGAACAGTTTGAGAAAGAACAAGGTTGCTCATGATTCCAAACTGTTGCCAGAGCTTGCTGAAGCCTTTTAGCTAGAAATGCTTTCAAGACAACACTTTTCCTACTGGAGAAGCTTAAGACCTGAAATCAAGCCAGATTTTGCTATGATGAAACTTGACAATATGTAAAATGTTAAAACATAAGACTTGGGTTCAAGAATTTACTTAAAACAAAAAGAAACCAGAATTGATCTGTTGTTGATTCTAGAGAGCCCTTTCAAATGTAGGTTCAGTCATTTTCCAAATTAATTTTCAGTAAAAGGAAGAGTAGTTTTATTAGACAATTATTGTTCTTTCCTTTTTCCCATCGACCAGATTTTGCCAGGTAAGTAAATGGTGTTAGTTGGCTGAGTCTTTCTAGCTTTAATTGTCTTTAACTCTCAAGCCTCTGGGATACTGCTCATTAAGAACAGATATTAATTATTCTCTACCCAAGGGCCTAGCAATGTGGTAGGTCTCCTAAAGTTGATGAAGAGGAGGTGTTGGTGTTGTACACCTTTCTGGGTTGACTCATGAACCCAGAAGCCTGGGAGACTATGTTGGCTGCTCTTGGGAGGTTTTATAGATGTGACTATTTGGAGAACTATGACAGAGTTTCCACCTGCCCCACTTAGTGGCTGGATAGATTGGGACAAGTTACTTAATCTCTAAGGCCCATTTCCTCATCTGCAAAATGGGGCTAATAGTAATGCCTATATCATAGAGCCATTTTTAGGATTACATGCTAAAAATAAAGAGAGCAAAGTAAATGCTAAACATATGTCAGCCATTTTTATCAGACGTGTGTGCGCACGTCTGTGTGTCTGTATATGACTCATGTAACTCCATTAAGACCTGTTTTTCTTTTGCCAGCAGGATTTCATTGCCAGCTTGAGAAAAAAAAAAAAAAAAAAAAAGAAAAGATCACAAAAAAAGCAGCAGCGAACTGGCCAGGCACAATGGCTCACGTTTGTAATCCCAGCACAGTGGGAGGCCAAGGCAGGCAGATCACTTAAGGTCAGGAGTTGGAGACCAGCCTGGGCAACATGGTGAAACCCCGTCTCTACTAAAAATACAAAAATTAGCCGGGCGTGGTGGCGGGCACCTGTAGTACCAGTTACTCAGGAGGCTGCAGGAGAATTGCTTGAACCTGGGAGGCGGAGGTTGCAGTGAGCCAAGAACATATCACTGCACTCTAGCTTGGGTGACAGAGCAAGACTTCATCTCAAAAAAAAAAAAAAAAAAAAAAAAAGCAGCAGAGGAAGAATGAAATCCCTGGGAATTGTCACTCCCAATGTCTTTTTCAGATCCCATCACCACTTAAGGTGATTTTCTCAGACCATGCACCTTTGGGAGGCCTCTTTGGAGCAGGCTTTGTGTGTTTTTCTAACGTTCCTCAACAAATATACAGAGCTTTGCTTTGAGAACACATATCATAAATCCACAAAAAGAAATCCATCAAAAACCAAATTATGGATGTAAAAAATATTATAGAGACTTCACTAATGCATGGCTACTTACACAGTATTTATATTTATGAAGAGATCCTTGAAATAACCCAAAATGTTGACTCAAATAGGCACAACTTGAGCATGTTTTTAATCTCATTGGTGTCCATATGACACCGAGCTACAATTTCATTTCAAATAAATTAGCAATAAATGAAATTACAAAATGTGGTTTCTGTCCCCAAGTGGTGGTTTTTATTGCTTTCACAATTTTGCCAAGTACATTTTCAAGATAGAGACCTGTATACCCAGTGACAGTAAACAAGATAATTGGATATTAAGAAATTAGCTTCAGTGAAGGAGATCCAGATTCTTGGAAATTTTAATTTTCACTTTTTCTGCTTTCTTTTTTTCTGTAAGAAGAATGTAATTAGTTTGTTGCTTCTATCTCCAGAGAAACATGAAAAGAGTCTTCATTTCACTGCCATTTGGAAGATGATGTAATGCACACTTTGGATTCTGATCCTTGTGCAGACATTCAGAGCCACAGGGGAACCCAGGTCACAAGCTTTCAAATTCACAATATGCCCGCTGACATCATAGGCAATTATTTTATTGTTCCTTTGGCCAAATAATAGGAGAAATTTCAGACATTCAATATGACTTTACTAAATATTAACAACATCTTTGAGTATTTATAGCTCATTATATTCTGGTATCACCCGTGGTGCTGAAAGAGAAGGGTTTTTTTTTTCCTAGTTTACATAAATTCTTGATTTTCATCTTCTGAGACCTTACGTTGGACACAGCTATCTCATAATGTCATAGTTACCTTAATTTTATACACAGACAATGGCGTGAAACTAAAAGGTCCAGTCACTCTAATGGTCCAGCCACTCTAATGAATTTATTTCTACGTAAATCCCCCAAATCTAATATTAATGTTTTGATTTTGCTGTAATGTAGATACTTCAGGGAGATAATAAAACCAAGAACACTTGACTTCAATCGTGTAGTCAAAGAAACCTCATTAATTTCTTAAAGCTGGAAATGCTCCAAAGTATTTTAGACAAATTTTACCAGGAGATTTCTATAAACATGAATACATTTCCTGATTATGCTCTACAGCACAAAGCTACTGTCTTAAAATATTTACAGAACACTAAAACTTTTAAAATTAAGAGACCAACCTTACCAACTGTTTGTTAATTGAGGATATTTAAAACAACAACAAAAATCTGCAATTTACTACCCAGCATCATTTCACCTCAAACATCAACATGTAAAAACACTAAATCCTTGATCCCCTCCTGCCAACACAAACCTTTTCACTGATGTCATCCAACTAAATAAATGGCACCCACCATTTATCAAAAAATATTTGCTCAAGACAAAGCCTTAGAAGTCAGCCCTCTCCTTTATTTCTCCCATATCCAACATCCAATTTAAGAGCAAATGCCTTTGGCTCTGCCTCCTCCAATTCTCTCCAATCCAACCACTTCACACCTTGATCTGCTAACACTTATAGTCTAAACCACTGATCTTTCTAGCCTGATTTACAGCAGTAGGTTCCTAACTGATCCCCTACTTCTGCTCTTGCACCTGATATTTAGTCTATATTCCATACACCTGTCAGAGTAATTTTTCAAAATATAGATTAGATAATTTCACCGCCCAGCTCAAAATTCCCCTATGTCTTCTTTCACATTAGAATAAACCTGAGTTCTTTCCATGCCTTCCAGGGTTCTAAATGACCTGGCCCTTGTCTACCTCTCCAACCTAATGCTACATCATTCTTTCCCTCACTCATTCTGCACTACCCAAACTTACCTCCCTCCTCTTCCCAGGGCAATCCAAGCATCCACTCACTCTAGGACTTGTCTATGCGGTCCACCTAGCTGAATGCACTTGGGATATGCTCTTAGCTCATTCTCTCTCTTCATTCATACCTCTCCTCATGTTACCCAGTCAGTCTACCTTCCCACCTAAAAGAGCGTGTTTTGTCATTCTCCAACCTAGTGGTTCTCAATGCTGGCTGTACATTAGAACCACCCAAAGTGCTTAAAAATCCACATTCCCAAGCTGTTCTCCAAACCAACTGGAATAGAATCCCTCCAAGTAGAACAGGATGTTTTAAAGCTCTCAGGTGTTTACAGTGTTGGGCCCCAGTTGAGTACCACTGCTTGAGCCCCTGGTTCTGTTTCATGTCTCTTCATAGCACTTACTACTATTGGCACCGCATTATATATCTGCCTTTTTCTGTATTCTAGAATTTGCTCTTGGGCTTTGAGCTAAGTCATATGCTGGGAACATAAGCAGCCTCCCTCCAGCCTCAGCCCCACCAACCCCTCGCCGAGGGCCTGGGCTCCCCCATCCAGCAATAGAAGGGTCCCTGGACTATATGCCTAAGCACTATTGTATTTTTGGCTTGGTGTGTATGCTTTTCATTGAGTAAAATTTCTGTTCTTTTGATAATTCAAGTAACTGTTTCACTTACTGTAGCTTTGTAAACAGAAATGTAAGAAAAAAATTCCATTGACTGTGTTCTGGTTGAAGATTTCATTACCAAGGTGTTAAGATCTGCCTTTTCCCTGTCGTTTTGAGGAAGTATTTGACTTCTCCTCCTCCCCTAATGGCTTGTAGGTTTTCCCATGTCATAATAAAGCTACATTTTATTCTGGAGGAAAAAAAAGAATTTGCTCCAAATGTTTAGAGACGTTCTATGTTTTGTTCGCTGTCAACTCCTTAGGACCTAAAACCGTTCTTGCAAATTTCATGTTTCTTATGTCCTTCCTCTGATGAAATTAATTTCATAATTTCTTGAGGAGAAGACAAGAGAAAATGGATATAATCCTTCTGAGGGCATGAAGATGTCAGGATAGCACATCTTTCCCCATCTCAAAAGGGAAACAGTGGTTTCCTTAATCTTTTGAACAAAGAAACTTCCTATTTCACCTCTAAGAGCAGAAAGTGGGACAGATGACAAGCTGTTTGTGAAGGGTGTGAATATCTTCATGTCAACAGGAAACCCAGGGCCCCTGTGTAACTCTGAACAGAAGAAAGGTGTCTTCTACTCCTGATTAAGTCAGGTTCATCCTAAATAGAGGAGCCGGGCGTTTCTTGGTGACTGGATAATCTTCTTTTTCTCTAGGTGCCATCCTGGGGAAATGGATTATTAAATAATATATCTCTTCTCAATACCTAAGACACTTAAAGGAGAGTTAAGTCAATTTACCTCACAAACGGGAAAACCAGGCCAGAGAGTTCTTTTCAACACATTATACAAGTTTCTGAAAATAGCATTACAAAGACTACAACCTCACTTTAAATTTCAAATAGCGTAGGATCAACATGTAGACATCTCCTAATTCTACATTATCCATTTCACTCCTCAAGGGCAAATACTATTTGCAGTTTGGGGTGAAACCTTCTAGACATGTTTCTATGTATACATGCATACACACACACACACACACACACGCGCGCGCGCCAAATGATTTCCTCCACTCTGTGATGCCATCAAATGTAAAGCCCAGGAGTGAACTGGTGCCACTCCTCAAGGCTACTGTCCCCTCCCATTGCGTCCTCCCGCATTGCGCCCCAAGTGTAGGCACAGCCCCGTCCCTTTCTCCACAGCAAGATCGATCAAGTAAGTGATGGTTTGCATAGTGATACCGATATTTTTGAGGGATAACTGACAGGAATTACATCACATAACAGGCCAGAAAGTGAAACTGGATTATTGCTCTGGAATTGGACAGCCTAGGTTTGTATCCCAGCTTTTCTACTCACTAATGGCCTGCCTTTGAGAAAATTACCGAGGTATCTCAATTTTCTTATTTGTGAAATGAAGATAATAATAGTACCTGCTGTACAGGGTTGTTCACAGAATTCTATTACATACATAAGAAGACCTTATAGCCATGCTGGGCAAGAATGAGTGCTTGGCAAATGTTAAATTTGTTTTACTCTTCCAAAAATCCATGCATTATACTATAAGGCTAGAGTCAGCAAACATTTTCAGTAAAGGATCACAGTTAATATTTTAGGCTTTCGGAGCCATATGGTCTCTGTCAAACTCTTCAACTCTGCACAGGGGAAAACAGCCCTAGACAATACGTAAGTGCATGGGTCTGGCATGTTCCAATAAAGCTTTATTTATGGACACTAACATTTGAATTTCATATAATGTTCACAAGTCATGAAATATTCTTTTTCAAAAATTTCTCAACCATTTTTGTGCAAAACAGGCAGTGGGCTGGATTTAGCCCTTAGGCTGTAGTTCACCCACAAATCCCCCCACGACCCTGACAGTTGTCCCCACCTGGCCACTTCTGCACCCTCTTCTCCAGGTCCCCATCTCCCTGTTTTTGCTCATCTTTCCTCTATAGGAAAAAGCAAAACTCAGTAACCAGCTTTAAGAAGAGCCCTTTCCCATTAGGACACAGGGAGCATGGTCCCTCTGTCTCAGGCTCTATACTCCAGGTTGAACTCTGCCCTCACCTTTGCAAACCAGAGGGACCAGGAAAAATGGTCACATGTGTTGTAGGAGGAAGCTCACTTTCTGTTGGAAACATACATTTTGGCTGCATAGCAGTTAACTGCTTTAGTCTACCAACTTCTTTAACTTGTCCCTTGGTAATTGATATGGTCTGGATGTGTGTCCCTGTCCAAATACCGTGTTTAACTGTAATCCCCAGTATTGGAGGTGGGGCCTGGTGGGAGATGATGGGATCATGGGGGGTGGATTTCTCGTGAATGGCTTGGCATCATCCTCTTGGTGCTGCCTTGCCACAGTGAGTGACTTCTTGCAAGATCTGACTGTTTAAAAGGATGGCACCTCTCTCTCTCTCTCTCTTTCTCTCTCTCTCTCTCTTGCATCTGTTCCCACCGTGTGAGATGCCTGCTCCCCCTTCACCTTCTACCACAATTGTAAGCTTTATGAGGACTCCCCAGAAGCACATGCTGTGTTATGCTTCCTGCACAGCCTGTGGAACCATAGGCCAATTAAACCTCTTTTCTTTATCAATTATCCAGTCTCAGGTATTTTTTTATAGCGATGCACAAACCAGCCTAATACAGTAATGAATGTCTATATTACATAGTTTCCAGGTTCCAGGTTTGCACTATTACAAGGAATGCTGAAAGAACTCTATGAGAGGGGAACAATTCAATCCCATTTGACAGATGAAGGAATCTCCGGAGGCACAGAAATTTTGAAGTAATTTGGCTAATCTCACACATGGTTATGATGGAAGCTGCTATGATCCCACTTCCTGGATACAACTGACTGACCTCCAAGAGTGGTCCCCTGAGCCAAGATGTTGTTACTGTAGTAATTCATCTATAAGCAGGCACATGGCCCATGCTAAGCCAATCAGTGTCCTTTCCCTAGAATTTTAGAACTGGACTTGTGAAACTCTTACGATTCAAACTTGGGTCTACTAGCAGACTTTTGGAGAAAAACTCATCTGTTTTCAAAAAGAAGGAAGCCAAGACAGGCAGAAAAAACAAAAACAAAAACAGATAAACCATAAGAATCTTGTGGGCAAACAAGGCTTGGTTCCAGGTGTCCCTGAGGCCCAGCTATCCCCCACATCTTCCAGAAGCTAAGTTATTTTATAAGAGTCCACAATATATATTTATATATTAATTATATAATATATATTAATACATATATATTAATATATATAATACAATATATATTAATACAATAAATTACTGATATGGTTTGGCTCTGTGTCCCCACCCAAATCTCACCTTGAATTGTAATCTCCATAATCCCCAAGTGTCAAGGGCGGCACCAGGTGGAGGTAATTGGATCATGGGGGTGCCTTCCCCCACACTGCTCTCATGATAATGGGAGTCTCATGAGATCTGATGGTTTTATAATCGTCTAGCATTTCCCCTGCTTGCACTCACTCAGTCCTGCCACCCTGCAAAGGTGATGCCTGCTTCTCCTTTGCCTTCTGCCATGATTGTAAGTTTGCTGAGGCCTCCCCAGCAATGAGGAACTGTGAGTCAATTAAAATGCTTTCCTTTATAAATTACCCAGTCTTGGGCAGTTCTTTACAGCAGCATGAGAACGGACTAATAGAATTATTATTATTATTATTTTTTTTTTTTGAGACAGAGTCTCGCTCTGTCACCCAGGCTGGAGTGCAGTGGTGTGATCTCGGCTCACTGCAAGCTCTGCCTCCTGGGTTCATGCCATTCTCCTGCCTCAGCCTCCCGGGTAAATGGGACTACAGGCGCCTGCTACCACGCCGGGCTAATTTTTTGTATTTTTTAGTAGAGACAGGGTTTCACCGTCTTAGCCAGGATGATCTGGATCTCCTGACCTCATGATCTGCCCGCCTCGGCCTCCCAGAACTACTTTTTAAAGTGATTTTATTAAAAAAAGACTTTCCTTCACTTTACCCAAGAGAATTCTAATTAAATAAATTAATCAGCTGATGGTACTGTAAACATAAGAAGACAGCCATCAGGAAAAGGACTACTTCTCTGAAAGCCACTGAAAGTTTAATACGTTTGTAAACAAAATAAATTCCTAAGCCCTCAACTGACTAAATGGATCCTTTCTTGGCCAAGGGGACCCCAGAGAAATCTGAAAAACTGAGTTCATGACATGAAAGGAAGTTGGACACACTTTATTATACTCCCTCCCTTTTGGAGTTTAGACGCAACTGACCAACATTACAATAAATTTTAAAATAAATTAACAAAATAAAAGTGATAACTTTTAATAAAAATAATAAAATTAAATTAATAAAATAAAATTTAATTCATTAAAATAAATGTAAAATTAAATAAAATTCAAATAGAGATCACAAGACTGAAAAAACAGACTCTTTGTAGCAATAAGCTACCAAATTCCAACCTGACTCTGGTATAGGATTGCAGGACACATAGCAGATCCCGAGAGAAATCAAAATATTTTAACCCAAAATATATTTATTTGACATATTATGAAATTTCCCCACAAAGCTGTCTTTTGTGGGGGAAATTTGCATCTGTAGAGAATCTCCATTAATGCAGACAGGCCTTCCCTTTCCAGGCCTTTCCTGAATCTAGGAGAGATTAACCAAGTATCTGGTACCTCTAAAGATATGAAAAAAGACGTTTATCATCTATTCTCTCTGAAGCCTGCTACCTGTGAGACTTCAACTACTTAACAAGAACTTTGGTTTCCATAGGCCTCCTTATCTTAACTCAAACATTTTTTTCCTACTGATTTCAAGTCTTTAGACAGTGCTTAACTCTTTCAACCAATTGCCAACCAGAAAAATCTCTGAATCCACCTATGACCTGTAATCCTCCCCACCCCCACCCCTCATCTCACTGCCCTCTTCAAGATATCCCCCCTCTTTGGGCTGAGCAAATGTTTACCCTCCATGTATTAATTTAGTATTTTACCTGCAATTCCCATCTCCCTAAAATGTATAAAACCAAACTATAACCCAACTGCCTAGGGCACTCTCTCTCAGACGCTCTCAAGACTATTCCCCGGGCCACGGCCACTCATATTGGCTTAGAATAAACCTCTTTAAAATACTCTACAGAGTTTGAGGTTTCTTTCCATCAACAAGTTATAGACTCAACACAAGTATTTCTACTGAACAGCCAAAAGAAAGTACATTTAGCAAACTAAGAGGCATACTCTGTTAGCCATGGCATAAAAATAGACAAAAATAAAGCCACCAGTGTTGCAGAATTTTCTTTGCTAAAAATAAAGAGGGAAAAATATAGAGAAGTAAAGTAGGAATAACAGATCCCCATCACCAAGAATAAACCATTTAAGCTCTTTTCTGTAACCTCCAAAGTTTTATGTAAAATAAAAGAGGTAGCCCAGATAACTGACTAGCTCCCTACTATCTGTAAAATTCTTTAGCTCTGATGTTAAAAAATGTCAACAGTTATTCACAAAATTTTTAAAGTCCTAGAAGTATGACAAAGATTATTTTCATACTAAACACAACTGCCAGAACTGGAGATCTTACAACTGACTTAGCTGCAACAATATAATTGGACTAAACACTTCAGAATACTTTTATTGGTTAATTAGTTTGTGTTGATGATAAATTATTACCAGCTCTTAGAAGTGAACTGTGAAGTCTAAGATATAGCCTATGCTTTTTAAATACTAAAAATATACAAAACTGTAATGTGACGATTCAAGAAAGCAAAATCAAATTGCTGTCATTTATTTCTGTATGGCTTTTAATTTAAAATTGCTACTCAGCTCAAGATCCAACTCATATTTATTTTTGTTTTAAAATGCAGTTCATTTCACACCAATAATTCACTTTATTACGAATATTTTCTTTACTGTGATTCAGTACTATATATATATACACACACACACACACATGCACACACACACATATATAAAATTAGGGTAATGATTACAAAACATTTTTGACAAGTACAGAAAATAGTAATGTTTTCCAGCTGCTACATGGTATGTCACCAAAAGAACCACTGGCCCCACAGAATAAGGCAACACCTATGCAAGTACGTGACAGAAATCTAAATGTCTAATGAATTAATTTTGATCACTGACTTATAGATTTTTGTAAATGTTCCCATATGTTGTTTAAATTGCCCATTATCCAAGTTAGTGCCTGAATGTTGTCACTTTCAGAGCTTCACTCTGGAGAGTTTTGAAAATTGTAATTATTTCAGTGTATTTGTGTGCAATGTACTGTCACTGGGGAAAACATAAAACTACTGCCTTGCCTAATAAACTCTTTCTAGATATCTAATTTTTGAAATTAAATTGAGAGTTCTAAGTCTCTTTCTTTTATTAGCTCTAGTGGTGCCATGGCAAGGTATTTTGTTGCTTTGGTAGACGTGTGTGCTAAAGAGTCAAAACGAAAAAATATATCTAAAGACCTCAAATTCAGACTACACACTGCTGAAAGGAAATGCAGAATGCTTCACAACTTGAATCTTCAAGCTCGGAAAGCACTGCAGATTGTCCATATTCCAGGAGGCTGCCATAGCATAAGCCATCTGTCCCCACCCATTCCAGCCTTCCCAGGGATTGTGCTGGGAGGAGAGAGCTCAGCCAGGACAAAGCACAAAAACCTCAGAAACTCTTTCTAGATGAATCCATTTCACTGGCCTGGCATAAAAGTAAAGATCAGAAAGCCTTCCTATAACTAAAACAATTGTTCTAAATATTATAAATATGAATATAGTTATTTTGCTGTTTAGAAAACAATACTTATAATTTATTGACTCCTTGCAAAGTACCAGCACTACCTAAGCTCCTCAGAGGCAAGTACTCTACTATCCCATTTAACTTGTCCAAGGTTACACACCTAACACACTGTCGACCCGGGATGTGAACACAGGTACCTGACTATACAGCCTGTGCCCCTGACAGTGCACAATGCTACTCCTGAAATGACCGAATGTAAAGGGCTTGATTTATTGGTACAAATGATACAAGCCTAACTTCCTGTGTTCTTGTCCTAGGCTACATTATCAGGATGTAACTAAGCAGCCTTTTTGGCCTGAGATTCTTTTAGTTCTATTAAAGTTTACACACCCTCCAATTCTTATTTTACATGCAAATGCCACACAATGAAAATTTTAAGAAAAAATAGGGCTCATGTCATATAGCTCTCCCTTTTACAGTATCAGCAAAACAGGCATCAAAGAATCTGCTCCGCTCTCCCCTGACCAAACCCTCAAGTCAAGGATGGGAAACAGGGGCTCAAGAGCCATGAGTTTTGTATGCCCATGTTTATAACAGCATTAGTCGCAACAGCTAAAACATGGAAGCAACTCAAGTGTCCGTCAATGTTTGAGGGGTATGCAAAATGTGGTATATACACACAATAGAATATCATTCAGTCTTTATAAGAAGGAAATTCTCACATAGGCTAACACACGGATGAAACTTGAGGTTATCATGCTAACTGAAATAAGCCAATCACAGAAAGACAAATACTGTATTATTCCACTTGTCTGAGGCATTTATTTAGAGTAGTCAAAATCATAGAGATAGACAGGAGAATGATGCTTAGATGGGGGTGGGGACAGGAAGGAATAGGGAGTGGCTTAAGAGATACAGAGTTTCCGTTTTGCAAGATGAGTGGTCTGGAGATGGATGGTGGTGATGGTTGCACAACCTTACACCACTGGACAGTACATTTAGAAGTGATTAAGATTGTGAATTTTATGTGTATTTTACCACCATTTTTTAATTGGGAAAAAAATTAGAAAGAAAAGAGGAGCCCTGGCACAAAATTGTGATCTATAATGATTAGCTAGATGGATTGATCCCTTCCTCCTGCCCCACAGACCTCCCCATTTTGTCAGTAGCAGGTAGCTGAGGCATCTGCTTCAGGTTGGAGAAAAGTGTGGGTTTTTAAGCTGGAGAGGCAGGGCAGGGCCTTTGTGAATGGCATTGTCGAAGCAGTCCAAGGAGCGACCCCTAAGGATTTCCTCATCCAGTAAAACGTCTGGTTCCTCCTCCACATCCTTGGAGACAGACCTCACACAAATACCCAAGTCAACAATGATCACACAGATGAGGAAAGCCAATCTCATAAAAGAGACATACTCAACTTAATCAACAGCGGTTACTCCCTAGGAAAAAAGGTTAATAGAGCAAACAAAATGAGCCTTTAATAAAAGTAAAATTAATATCCTCAGGAGGATATCATAACTATAAAAATACAACTATAAAACAATTTGAGATCCTAGAAATATAAAAATACCACTCACTATTAAAGTGAAACTCAATACCTGGGTTGAATGATAGAATAGACATGACTGAAGAGCATGTTCACAAAGCTGAAAGATCGAACTGATTACCTTGCCCTAAATGCAGTGCAATGGAATGAATGGGTGGTAAATACAAAATAAAAACTAAGACTTCAGGGAGAGTTCCAGAAGGTCTTGCACGCATCTAACTAGAGTTCCAGGAGAGAACAGAAAGTATTGAAAAAAATAATAAAAGTAATGATAGAAGGATATTCCCAAGAATATCAAAAGACATGAGTCTTCAGATTGAAAGGGATACTGAAATGTTTTTATTTTTTTCAGCCCTGCTCCTTCTGTAAAGACTACTAAAAATTGATGCAGATGAAAACAACCATAGATATGTTCTTGTGAAATATTAAGGCGTAAGAACAATATCTTCAAAGCCTTCAAAGAAGGAAAATAATTATCTGCAAAAGAGGAGGAATCAGATTGATACTAGATTTTACCATCACAATGGTGGATGCAAAAAGACATTTGAACAAATTTTCAAAGTAGCAACTGAAAATAAATTTAAATTTAATTTAAATTTGAATGTGAACAACTCAAATATCCACCGTAACAGAATGATTAGATGAGCTATGCTATATCCTCATTGTGGGACATTTTTTGTGACATTATGCAGCAGTTAAATATGACATCTCTGAAATACACTGTTAGTGAAAAAGCAAGCTTCAGAAATACAATATGCCAGACATGGTTCAAGTCATCTCTAAGATACATTGTTAGTGAATAAACAAGCTATAGAAATATTTATATATATCAGTCATGGTTCAACTAAAGAAACAAAATCAGTAGGAAATACATATTAAGAGATTTATTGCAAGGAATATGTGTATGCGGTTGTCAGGCTGGCTAGGTAGTCTGAGAACCACAGGGCAGGCCATCAGGGAGAGAAGTCTGGAACTGTCAGGCACAAACTGATACTGCTATCCACACGCAGAATTCCTTTTTCTTCAGGGAAGACTCAGCTCTGCTCTTAAGAACTTTCAAATGACTGAATCAGGCCCATCCAGATTATCTAGGACAATCTCCCTTACTCAGAATCAACAGAATATGGATTTTAATCACATCTACAAAAATGCCTTTACAGCAACACACCTAGGTTAGTGTTGATTGAATAAGTGGAAACTGTACCTTAGCCAAGTAGACACATAAAACTGACAATCACAATCATATATGTATATACACACACACACACATCATGATCCAGATGCAGTGTGTGTGTGTGTGTGTCTGTGTGTGTGTCTGTGTGTGTAGACAGAGTTTGGGAAAGATTCACATGAAATAGCTAACAATGGTTACTATTCAGGAACAGAGTGAAAACTGGAAAGGAAAGTTCAGGAACACTGTGAAAATGGAAAAGAGAAGTGGTCTAGGGCAAAGAGGAGACTCATTTTCTGCTCTTTATAGTTCCAATTTTTAAACCTTTTAACCACTAGATCATATAATGAATTGTGCATTTGTGTGTGTATGTGTATGTTTTTAAGAGACAGGTTCTCATCCAGGTTGGAATACAGTGTCACAATCATAGCTTACTACAGCCTCTAACTCCTGGGCTCAGGCAATCCTCCAGCCTCAGCCTCCCAAGTACCTAGGACTACGGACATACACCACCATCCCCAGTTAAACCTTTTAATTTTTTTTTAGCAGAGACAGGGTCTTGCTATGTTGCCCAGGCTGGTCTGTAACTGCTGGCCTCAGGTGATCCTCCAGCCTCGACTTCCCAAAATACTTGGATTATAGGCATAAGCCACTGTGCCCAACACTATATTTTTAGCATCTATAAAAATGTATGTCTACCTCTTGCCAACAAGTGGTTTATAATGAGATTAAAAACATTAGTAACATGCCTGTAAGTCATCTACAATGAGATAAAAACATTAGTAATATGTCTGCAGGTAAAGAATGAATATAATCCACCAATTTCAATGCCAACTGATTTTTTTTACAGAGCTATCATTTTATTTATATGGATATTCTTTTCAGTGTTAGTAAAGACACCTAAAGTTCAGTTTAAAAATTAAATAAAAATATATAAATAAGAAGAATCTTTTTTTTTCCAGTAAGCCAGGAACCTAGTTGTACCTCTAATGAGTGAAATATATTATCTCTCTTAGGTCGCAGGGGACCTGTTTTTTAGCATTCCAAGCTAACAGACTTCTAGTGCCCTCCCTAAGCACCTAGCTATAGACAAAGTGAATTAAACAATATGAGAAATCCAACTCATTAGGATCCAACATGCTGTACTCAGAACTACAGAGTCTCACCTCATCAGACTCGAGAATTCACCATAACACAGACGCAGAACAAAGGTCATTGTTTCACAACAGAAGATGGCTCTATCTTTTGCATTCTGAATGTACACAGTATAATCTCCTTTGATGTTTCTGGTTAATTTACAAGGTCAGGGTTTTCCAAAGGTTACATTCTAGATTTATATGGGTGTCCTGGGATTCGGCTGCTCAATATACTTCAACTGGTTTCTTACCAGGTTGCATCCAAATGCTTCTCCAAGTGTACCCTCTCTGCTTAGACTGTAAAAACAAAAGCAAGGCAGGAGGGGGCTAAGAAAAGCAGTAGAAATTAATCAGGGCATAGATAGAAACATCAAATTAGAGCTCATTCAGAGCTCCATTTATTTCTCTTTCATATTTATTAATTTTTTTTTCTTTTTTTTTTTTTTTTTGAGACAGAGTCTCGCTCTGTCACCCAGGCTGGAGTACAAAGGCATGATCCTGGCTCACTCCTATCTCTGCCTCCCAGGTTCATGCGATTCTCTTGCCTCAGCCTCCTGAGTAGCTGGGATTACAGGCGCCTGCCACTACGTGCGGCTAATGTTTGTATTTTTAGTAGAGACGGGGTTTCACCATGTTGGCCAGGCTGGTCTTAAACACCTGACCTCAGGTGATCTGCCCGCCTCAGCCTCCCATAGTGCTGGGATTACAGGCATGAGCCACCACATGCGGCCTATTTCTCTTTTTTAAATTTTTGTTTTCATTTTAGACTCAGAACGTACGTGAGCTGGTTTGTTACAAGGGTATATCACACAATGCTGAGGTTTAGGCTTCTATTGATCCCATCACCTAGATAGTACACATAGTACCCAATAGGAAGTTTTTTAGCCCTTGCCCCCTCCCTCTCTCCTTTTGGAGTCCCCAGTGTCTACTGTTCCCATCTTTATGTCTGTGCGGACCCAAGATTCAGCTCAGTTCCCACTTATAAGTGAGAATTAGTGATATTTGGTTTTGTTTCCACATTAATTAGCCTAGGATAATGGCCTCCAGCTGCATCCACGTTGCTGCAAAGGACATGATTTCATTCTTTTTATGGCTGTGTAGTACTCCATGGTGGATATGTACCACATTTTCTTTATTCAATCCACTGTTGATGGGCACCTAGGTTGATTCCGTGTCTTTGCTACTGTGAATAGTGCTGCAATTAGTATATGAGTACATGTGTATTTTTTACAAAATGACTATTTTCCTTTAGGTGTATACCCAGTAATGTGATTGCAGCATTGAATGGTAGTTCTATTTTTAGTTTTTTGAGAAATCTCCAAACTGCTTTCCACAGGTGTTTAACTAATTCGCATTTCAACCAACAGTGTGTAAGTATTCCCTTTTCTCTGCATCCTCATTAACATCTGTTATCTTTTGACTTTTTACTAATAGCCATTCTGAAGTGTGTGAGATGGTATCTCATTGTGGTTTTGATTTGCATCTCTTTGATGATCAGTGATGTTGTGTATTTTTTCATGTGTCTGATGAATACCATCAAATTTAATATCTTTAGCCCTTCCAATGAATAAATCTCCCCTACCCAACAGAAAGAATAATTAGTCTTTCATATAACTAGGCTGGTTGAAACTAGCCATTGTTAACAACTTTTTTTTCATGTGTTACCTACTGAAATACAGTTCAGTGCGTATTGTTTGGGGTTAATACCAGGAGTCTAGAGATGACTAAAGAAACCATCTTCATTTTTCCGTACTCTAAGAAAGACCTCCATGCTTCCTTCATACTAATTTGCTTGCACCCAATCGTTCTTTTGCTTTTGGAGACTGAAAACTTTTCAGTGGATTGTTTTTCCCATCTCCATACTCTTGCCACTGAGTAAAGGGAATGAAGAAATGTCAACAACTGGTAACAACGCACCCCTTTACTACAGATGTTCTATTTCACTCCCAATTGGAGTTGCTACGGTTTGACTTTTTGTCCCCTCCCAAACTCCTGTTGAAATTCAATAGCCATTGTAGCAGTATTAAGAGATGGGAACTTTAAGAGGTGATTAGACCATGAGGGCTCTGCCCTCAAGCACAAATTAATGCCATTATGGTGGGATTGAGTTATTTATAAAAGGATGAAGTCAGCCCCCTTTTGCCTTTCTTTCTCTTACTTTTTCATTGCCTTTCCACCATGGGTGCAGAAAGAAGGCCCTTGCAAGATGATGGCCCCTTAATCTTGGACTTCCCAGCCTCCAGACCCATGAACCAACACATTGCTGTTCATTATAATTACCCTGTCTGTGATAGTCCGTTATAACATCACAAAATGAGTTAAGACAGGAGTAAATTACAATTCAATTCTGACACAAACAATCCAGAGTTAGAATAAAACTCAACACGTTTCAAAATTCAGTCACAAGTGGGGTCTGCAGTCACTCACATTTCTGACCAACTGGCTACAAATTCAGAGTTTTCAAAATCTTCTCAGGTTTGACAACTTACTGGAATGACTCAAAGAACTCAAGAAAGTGCTATACTTATTATTACAGTTTTATTTTAAAGGATACACATAGGGCAAGGTCTGGGAGAGTCCAGGACATGAGCTTCCATGCCCTATCCCCGTAGAGTCAGGTTATGTCACCCTCCCAGCACATTGATGTGTTCACCAACCAGGAAGCTCCCCCAAGCCTCAGTGACCAGAGTTTTTATTGGAGTTTCATTACTTAGGCATGATTGATTAAACCAGTAATCACTTAACTGAACTCAATCTCCAAACCCCTTCCCCTCCCTAGAGATAACGTGGTTCAAAGTTCGAGCCCTCTAATCATATTCCTGGTCTTTTTGGAGGCCAGTTCCCATCCTGAAGCTATCTAAGGGCCCACCATGAATCATCTAATTAGTATAAAAAAACCACTCCATCACTCAGAAATTTCAAGGGTTTTGAAGCTCTTTTTAGGGAACCATGGGCAAAGACTATACATGTTCTTTTTTTTTTTAAGAGACATAGTCTTGTTCTGTTGCCCAGACTGGAGTGCAGTAGCACAATCATAGCCCACTGCAGCCTCAAACTCATAGGCTCAACTTAATACATTAGTTAAAAATTAAAAATGAAAAAGTCACAGTGAAACATCAGAGTATTCAGAACAGAGAAGAATTTTAAAAGCCCTCATTCTTAAAATGATGGATTACCAGGAGTCCTAGGTAGAGCAATAAGAGAAAGAAAGAGCATCCAAATTGGAAAGAAGGAAGTCAAATTATATTTGTACGCAGATGATATTATCTTATATTTGGAAAAACCTAAAGACTACCAAAAAAACTATTAGAACTGATAAATAAATTCAGTAAAGTTGCAGGATAAAAAATCAACATACAAAAATTAATGGCTTTTTTTTTTTTCTTTGAGATGGACTGTTGCTTTTGTCACCCAGGCTGGAGTGCAATGGCACGATCTCGGCTCACTGCAACCTCCACCTCCGAGGCTCAAGTGATTCTCCTGCCTCAGCCTCCCGAGTAGCTGGGATTACATGTGCCTGCCACCACGCCCAGCTAATTTTTGTATTTTTAGTAGAGAGGGGGTTTCACCACATTGGCCAGGCTGTTCTCCAACTCCTGACCTCAGGTGATCCACCTGCTTCAGACTCCCGAAGTGCTGGGATTACAGGCAAGAGCCACCACGCCCAGCCAAACAACAATCTGAAAAAAATTTTTTAAGTAATCTTATTTATAATAGATAAAATAAAATGCCAAGAATTAACCAAAAAAGTGAAAGATCTCTACAATGAAAACTACAAAACATTAATGAGAAAAATTGAAGAGGACACAAAAAATGGAAAGATAATCCATGTTCATTCATTGAAAGAATCAATATCGTTAAAATGTCCATATTACCCAGAACAATGTACAGATACAATGCAATCCCTTGACATCAATGACATTCTACAATCTACATCAGTCAATCTACAGATACAATGCAATCTCAAAACATCAATGACATTCTTCACAGAAATAGAAAATCAATCCTAAAACGTATATGGAACCACAAAAGACTCACAATAGCCAAAGCTTTTCTGAGGGAAAAAAACAAAATGAAACTGGTAGAATCATATTACCTGACATCAAATTGTATTACAGAGCTCTAGTAGCTGAAACAGCATAGTACTGGCACAAAAACCAATGGAACAGAATACAGAACCCAGAAACAAACCCACACATCTACATCGAACACATTTTTGACAAAGGTGCCAAGAACATACACTAGGGAAGGGACAGTCTCTTCAATAAATGGTGCTGGGAAAACTGGATATCCATAGGCAAAAGAAGGAAAATAGAACCCTATCTCTTGCCATATACAAAACCCAAATCAAAATGGATTAAAGACATAAAACTAAGACCTCAAACTATAAAAACACTAAAAAGAAACTTTGAGGAAACTCTCCAGGACGCTGGACTCAGCAAAGATTTCCTAGGAATACCCCCAGTCACAAGCAACCAAAGCAAAAATTTGACAAATGAGATCACATCAAGTTAAAAAGCTTCTGCACAGCAAAGGAAACAATCAATGATGTGAAGAGACAACCCAAAAAAATGGGAGAAAATATTTGCAAACTATCCATCCAACAAGGGATTAATAATAAGAATATATAGGAATATACATAAGAATATATATAACAAGAATGTATCAATCAACTCAATAGGAAAAAAATCTAATAATCTGATTAGAAAATGGGCAAAAGATCTCAATAGACATTTCTTAAAAGAAGATATTCAAATGGCAAACAGGTAGATGAAAAGATGCTCAGTATCATTGATCATCACAGAAATGCAAATTAAAACTACAATGAGATATCTATCATCCTACCTCAGTTAAAATGGCTCATATCCAAAGCTGGATGTGGTGCCTCATGCCTGTAATCCCAGCACTTTGGGAGACTGAGGTGGTCAGATCACTTGAAGTCAGGAGCCCGAGACCAGCCTGGCCAACATGGCGAAACCCCGTCTCTACTAAAAATACAAAAAAAAAAAATTAGGTGGGCATGGTGGTGTGTGCCTGTGGTCCCAGCTACTCAGGAGACTGGGGCAGGAGAATTGCTTGAATCTGGGAGGCAGAGGTTGCAGTGAGCCAAGGTCACACCACTGCACTCTAGCCTGGGCAACACCACGAGACTTCATCTCAAAAAAACAAATAAATAAAAATAAAATAAAATGACTTATATCCAAAGACAGGCAGTAACAAATGCTGGAAGGATGTGGAGAAAGGGGAACACATGTACACTGTTGGCAGGAATGTAAATTAGTGCAACCACGATGCAAAACAGTTGGAGGCTCCTCAAAAAACTAAAAATAGAGTTACCATATGATTAATCCCACTGCTGGGTATATACCCAAAAGAAAGGAAATCAGTAAGGAGATAGCTTCACTCTGATGTTTACTGAAGCACTATTCACAATAGCCAAGATTTGGAATTAGCCTGTGTCCATCAACAGATGAATGAACAAGAAAACATGGTACATATACAAAATGAAGTACTATTCAGCCATAAAAAAGAATGAGACCCTACCATGTACAACAACATGGATGGAACTGGAGGACATGATATTAAGTGAAATAAGCCAGGCACAGAAAGACAGACTTCACATATTCTCACCTGTTTGTGAGAGCTAAAAGTTAAAACAATTGAACTCATGGAGAGAGAGGTCAAAATGATAATTACCTGAGGCTAGAAACGGTAGTGAGGCAGGGTGGGAGTGGGTATGGCTAGTGGGTACAAAAATATAGTTAGGTAGAATAAATAAAATCTAGTATTTGCCAGCAAAGCAGGGTGCCACAGTTAATAATAATTTATTGTACATTTAAAAATAACTAAAAGAGTATAACTGGATTGTTTGTAACACAAAGAAAGGATAAATGCTTGAGGTGATGGATACCCCATTTACCCTAATATGACTATTGCACATTGTATGCTTATATAAAAACATCTAATGTAGTCCATAAATATGTATACCTACTATGTATTCACAAAAATTAAAAATTAAAATATTAAGGCTGGGTGCAGTGGCTCACACTTATAATTTCAGCACTTTGGGAGACCCAGGCAGGCAGATTACCTGAGGTCAGGGGTTCAGGACCAGCCTAGCCAGCATGTGAAACCCCATCTCTATTAAAAATACAAAAATTAGCCAGGCATGGTAGCATATGGGGCTTGTAAGCCCAGCTACTCAGGAAGCTGAGGCAGGAGAATTGCTTGAACCCGGGAGGTAGAGGCTGCAGTAAGCTGAGATCATGCCACTGCACTCCAGCCTGGATGACAGAGACTCTGTCTCAAAAATATATATATTAAAATATTAAAATGGCAGATTAACTATAAAGAAATGGCCATCACATGGGTAGTAAAGCACATACAAAAAAATAAGCAAAACTGAATGCTAAAAGATCATGGAGAAATATCTTCAATGTACCTAAAGTAAAGAACTCTGAAACTAAACTTCTACATACAATAAACTATCATTCAAGGAGGAAGACCATTAAACAAATATCCAGATATTAAACAACACTTTATGCCTCAATGACATTTGCAAAGAAACTACAGAAGAATAGGCACCAGCCACAAAACAGATTCAAGGAGGAGGGAAGGAAATGCAATGGTGAGCAAATCAATTTGAAAACATATTGCTGAACTGAATTATTAACTGTGAAAAAAATAACAGCAATAATGTTCATGTATGTGTTTAAAAATCAAAATGGAATTAAAATTCTAAACAATAGTAACCAAAAGTTGTGGGTTTCAGCAAAGAATAAAATATTATAAATATTTTTGTTCTTTTTAGAAGATAACAGAATTATCCAACAAAAGGAGCAAAGAATATCTAACAAAAAGAGCAAAGAATAAAAATTTTAAAAGTAGGTGGGGATAAAAGCATGGTAGACAATACAAAACGGGATAACAGAAATAAACCCAAAAATAAATTATAGGCTAGGCATGGTGGCTCATGCCTATAATCCCAGCACTTTGGAAGCTGAGACGGGGGGATATCACTGGAGCCCAAGAGTTCAACACAAACCAAGGCAACACAGTGAGACCATGCCTCTACAAAAAATAGAAAAAAATTAAAAAGGAATTAGCCTGGAGTGGTGGCAGAAACCTGTAGTTCCAGCTACTCGGGAGGCTCGGATGGGAGGATCACCTGAGCCGGGGAGACCGAGGCTGCAGTAAGCTACGATAGCACCACTGCATTCCAGCCTGAGTGACAGAGCGAAACCCTGTCTCAAAAAGTTCAAATGGGTTTTTAAAACATCCATTAAGAGACAAACTCTAAGATAAGTCTCTTTCTTTTTTAAAATCCTACTATATGTTATTTTTAACAGACATACCCAAAATAAACCAATATTAAAAGCTTAAAAATAAAGACTTGGAAAAAGGATACCAGAAAGTAATAAATGATGCTAACATAGTGATATTTTAAAGAATCAAACATTTAATGAGGTAAAGAAAGATGTGATATTGATAAAAGGAGAAATTTCCAAGAAGATCATAAACAAAATAACCTGGAATATAAAGGAAACAAACAGTATTACACGGATAAATTAACTAATTCACAATTATAGTGAAGGACTTTGCATCTCTCTTGCTCAGCAATTGGTAGGAAAAGCTGATAAAATATATAGAAATGTGTAGCATATTTATGGAAAAAAATGAATCTTATACCAAAAGGAATCATTATTATTTTCAAGCACATATAGAGATTTACATCTATAGATCAGAAAATACACCTCAATAAATTCTAAAGAACTGACATCATATAAGCCATTTTTGACAATAATATAATAAAATTATAAATAAAATATAACCAAGAAAATTCAATAGTTTTAGAAATCATTCTACTTTAAAATAACTCATGGATTAAAAAAGAAACATCTAATAAAATTATTAAATTTTTGAAACATCATTAGGACACTACACATCAAAACATGTAGAATGAAGTTAGTCTGGTACGTAAGTGAAAATTTACAGTTTTAAATGCATTTATTATAAAACAAAAAGCAGATAATATAAGAAGTTAGAAAAAGAACACAGAAAATTGGAAGAAGAAAATAAAGGCAAAGTAGAAACAGAAAGATCAAAGAATTTTAAAATAGAGTGAAACTACAAAATTAAAACCTGGTTCTCTTAAAAAAGTAGTAAGTATAAAAAGCTTCAAAAGCTTTATTGGAGAAAGAAGACAGTAGACACAAATTCATACTAAGAATAGAAAAAGGGTCTCAAAGTACAGATAAAGAACACATTTTCAATCTTAATAAAATATGTTAACTAATTTGAAAACAAATGACATAAATGCATTTTTAGAAAAATATAAATTACCAAAGTTGGCTGACGAAGAAATAAAAAACCTGACTTGCCCCATACTATCAAAGAAATTGAATTGGTTGTTAAAATTTCCCATTCCTTACAGTGACAGGTTTTAGAGCACTTTAAAAAACTGCATTCCTTAAAGGCACTAGACCCTGATAATTTCACAGAACAGATTAAGCAATCTTTCAAGTAACAGGTTATCCTTATCTTATAAAAACTCTTGTGGAAAATAAAGAAAAGGAGAAGTGACCCAACTTTTTAATAACATTGTTACTTACCCACATTAAATAATAAAAAAATTATAGGCCAATCTCACCGATAAATAGGGATGCAGAAATGTTATATCAACTATTAGTAAATTGAATCCACGTTGTATTTTCACATATTGGGTTTTCTAGCATCCTTCGAGGTTAGAAAACATAATAACACCATTTGCCAAATACATAGATTGAGGGAGGAAATCATATTATCTTCCCAATGTATCACACAGATGTCTGATAAAATTTAACTCATTCATGATTAAAAGAAAAAAAATTGTAGAATTTTCCTCACCTTGATAAAGGTATAAAACAAACAAACAAAAAACCCACCTTAGGCCGGGCGCGGTGGCTCAAGCCTGTAATCCCAGCACTTTGGGAGGCCGAGACAGGCGGATCACGAGGTCACAAGATCAAGACCATCCTGGCTAACACGGTGAAACCCCGTCTCTACTAAAAAATACAAAAAACTAGCCGGGCGAGGTGGCGGGCGCCTGTAGTCCCAGCTACTCCGGAGGCTGAGGCAGGAGAATGGCTGAACCCGGAGGCGGAGCTTGCAGTGAGCTGGAGATCCGCCACTGCACTCCCCGCCTGGCGACAGAGCCAGACTCCGCCTCAAAAAAAAACCCACCTTAATCTTAATGTTGAAAATATTTCAAATAATAACACCTAAAAAACACATAGCCCTTATTTAATTACTCACGTTTTTAATAATTTCACATTTTAAATAACCTGGTCTTGATAACAACCTCATGAGCTATGTATTCTCTTCTCCGTTTGATAGCTGAAGAAATTGCAACAGAGTGAGATTCTGTAACTTGCCTCAAGTCATAGAAATAGCAAGAGGTACATCTGTGATTTGAACACCTGGGCCTCTAAGTCCATGTTTTTAAACAGAATGCCATAAAACCTTGGAGCACATCCCAAACCTGGTAATTCCCATTTCCCATGGGAATGAACTCAGGTATCTCCTGGATTCGGGCTCCCTCTGGGAACATCACTCTGGTTTCCTCTCTGAGATTTCTTCAGATTTAGTCACTCTCCGTGATTTCCCTTTTATGTAGTTCAATCTCAAAGAGCAGTCACGTTTAATTTATCTTATTTTCCTTTTTGTATGTTGAGTGTGGCTTTCAAGATCTCATTTTTCCTTTTCTCCCAGTTTGAGCTTCAAAATTGTAACACTTCTATTAAAGAAATCTCTATTTTTCGTTACCTTAAGCAGTCCCCAGTTTGTCTTCTGCTGATTCCTGAGGCATCTTTTTTTTTTTTTTTTTGGTCATCATTATACTACAGGAAATGAGAGATTCATTTCATGGTATACAAAGGAATTTAATGAAAGTCTAAAACAATGTAAATGCTTCTAAGAGTTTTACTATCAGCATTGTGAACCTCACCCCCAAGTCAACAGGAGCCTGCACTCTCTTGCTTCCAAGCAAGCAAACCCCAAATGCATGTGTCACACTTGCTAATGCCCTACTAGACCAAGCATCACATGGTCAAGCCCAGAGCCAATGTGGGAGGGAACCACAAAAGGCCACATATGTTGGGAGCCAGGATTCAGTGGAGGCCATGAATGAGTCTACCACCTGCCCATAACATTAGATGCATTTTAACAATATGCTTCCCCTGTATTCATGGACTATATTCGTGGTCATTTCCTGCTGCTGTGGACTTTAGTTCCTCCTTCAGTTTCTTTTGTAATTGTTCACATATCGGTTTTAGAGCCTCTCCTCAATATCTGATACAACTTATTAAATCTTTAGATTTTTAACCTATAAAAAGAAAATTGATTTTTTTTTTTTTTTTTTTTTTTTTTGAGACGGAGTCTCGCTCTGTCGCCCAGGCTGGAGTGCAATGGCCTGATCTCAGCTCACTACAAGCTCCGCCTCCCGGGTTTACGCCATTCTCCTGCCTCAGCCTCCCGAGTAGCTGGGACTACAGGCGCCCACCACCTCGCCCGCCTAGTTTTTTGTATTTTTTAGTAGAGATGGGGTTTCACCGTAAAATTGAGTGATTTTATAATGTTCTGTGGAAGACTATTATAAAAGTTAAGAGAAACTTTTATAGGAAATTTTATACCATTTAAATTCCCAACAAGAAAAGAAGGGAGGGAAAGCTGAAGATGTGGCAGATGAGAATATGCAAGGACAACTTGTATTTCTGTTAGAACAGAGATATCTGAACAGATCCTAGAAGACCTATTCATCTACAGAATCCATTTCAGCCATTATACATGCCGTATTTTGTTTGTTTGTTTGTTTGTTTTTATAAATAGAGACACGGTTTTCACCATGTTGCCCAGGGTAGTCTCGAATTCCTGAGCTCAAGTGATCCACCCACCTTGGCCCCCCAAAGTGCTGGGATTACAGGTATGAACCATCATGACCAGCCTATACCTGCCTATTTTAATTATATCATTTCAGGAGCTGTGGGAAAGCAAGCAGGAACAGCTAAGTAGTGACAATAGGGGATACTGACATGCGAAAATGTTCTTATCTTTGCAACTGATGCCTTTACCCTCACCCCATCTTGGCTAACAGTAGAGTGTCCTCTAACTACTGAATGCTGCGATGAGTAAGACACAGCCCTTGTCTCTGAGTTGCTCATAATCAAGTGTAAGAGACAGCTAATCCATAACTAAAGTGTAATTTTAAAAGAGACATAGTTACTAGTGGGCAATTTTGCTTTATTTATGTCAAGTTTGGTTTAGCTGACCTGAGGGAACAGGACTTAGAGAAAGCAGGGAACAGAAAATCATGGAATACGAAGGCTGCTTAGGAAGAAATGGAGGAAAGTGGAATCTGCATATGGCAGGAGCTAAAGGAAGGAGAGATGACTTAGCACCAAGTGATGTTTTGCTTGATTAACTTAATCTGAACCAAATATGGATAACTAAGAGAATAAACAAGTTTCTCATTTCCAAGCTATGTTCTTGAATTATGCAATACCCTTACCCTTCTCATACAGAAAATATTTTCTGGCCTATAGAGAACCCCATCCTGAAAAGTGGACATCATTCCCAGATTACAGGCCAGAAGGGTTGGCTGAAATTGAGAGAGAGAACCCGAACAGACATGTTCACCAGAAGCCATGTTGCTTCTAGCCCATGTTACAGGGGCACCCGCAGCAGAGTCTAGAGCTCTGAAACCAACAGCAAAGGGTTGCACAACTCAAACACAGCAGAGGGGCTCATAGAACATTGGGTCTGATTTTATTTCCTACACATTTTAAGAAAGCCAAATTCCTTCTATAGAATGATACAGAAAAAAACCAATAAGAGAGTAACAAATGGTGATCTTTTGCAATTGAACTACTAAACCCACACAAGCATTCGTAATCTGGGTATCTGGATTACTAAAATAAAATAATCAGAATAGATGATCTAAAGTCAGGAGAGTAGATTGAACCAGATCCTGAAACATACATGTTTTACTGTAGAATTTAGTAATTTGTAGTAACTGATTTGTTGAGTAATTGTAGACATTCAGTTGCTATGTTTTGGAGGGTTAGAAAAATCTGCTGATGTGTAAGAAAGAAATACCATAAGACCTGGCACAGCGGCTGGGGCCTATAATAGCAGCACCTTGGGAGGCCAAGGCAGCAGGATTGTTTGAGTCCAGAAGTTTGAGACAAGCCTGAGCCACATGGCAAGACAACATCTCTAAAAAAGTGTTGTTTTGTTTTGTTTTTACGATAGCCAGGCGTGGTGTAGCATGCACCTGTAGTCCCATCTACGCTGAAGGCTGAGGCAGGAGGATCACTTGAGCCCAGGAGTTGGAGGCTGTAATGAGCCATGATCCATCACCACTGCACCTCCAGCCTGGTGTGATGAAGACCGTTTAAAAGAGAGGAAAGGAAGAAAGAGAGAGAGAAAGAAGAAGAAAAGAAAGAAACGCACGCGCGCGCGCGCACGCGCGCGCGCGCGCGCGCACGCGCTTTTTGCACGCACGCGCGCGCGCGCGCACGCGCACGCGCGCGCGCCTCAAAACTCAGCTCGGAAAGGAAAAGAAAAGGAAGGAAAGAATCAGGAAGGAAAGAAAAGATCTGGAGAAAAGGAAGGAGCATCGGGAAAACGGCAAAAGGCGGGAAGGAAAAAGAAAAAGGAAAAAGGAAGGCAGGCGGCGCGGCGGCGGCGGCGGCGGCGAGACATAATCTATCATCAGGAACAAATCATCGCGTCAGTTCAGTCCTCAATCTATCTAAATCGATCTCCTAAATATTCCATCCATCTCAGTCTCATCATCTCCTTAACATGGATATAGTCCAAAATACCATAGGAATTCACAAACTGGTTACTCTATCTACTGACTTTAAATGTGATCCAGCTGCTACTAGGTTTATAGCTCATCAATGATAAACTCAAGAGGCAGCTATAACTAGGACTTGGAACATGCAGAGATGAAAGACGAAAGGGATCCTCAATCCAGTTTACCATATTTATTTTAAAATAGCAAACTGATGCCATCTTGTGGTTAGTTTAATAGGGTCACTCAGCTAAAATTCTGGAAAGCCAACAAACAAAAGCTCCTCTTCGTTTCTCCTTTAAAATATTGTTAAAGATATTTCCCCTGGACTTTTAGACACATATATCTTACCATCTGGAGATTTCGTTAAAATGCTGCATCTACCCACATGAAAACACAATTACTATTAAACTATTAATGCTAATTAAGTGATTGCTAACCATGGAAAAGGCACTAAGCAATTTTCATAATTCTAGAAAGTGCACGTGATCTGCCTTTCAATAACGGAATTCAGTGCATGTTAAAAGATAGGATTTTCATTAAAATGGTGACATGGACACATGGGTCCCTCTATCCTGGGAACTGCAGAATACACCAAAGAAATTGAACAAAAGGGGACAAGTTTACAAAAATGCTGGAGACGGAAGGCAGTACCATTCATATCTCACATTTTGGAGAGTTTCTTCCAGATAGAATTTAGAGGAAATCAGATTTTAAAAATGATCCCATGGACTACTCATAGTTAATTGCTGGGATAAATGGTGCAGGCAAGTCCTCTAAACATGAATAGATAGATGCCTTTGTTTTATTCATAGATTCCCAATATCATTAAAAGAATGTATATATCAGTCCTCAAAAGTATGTTCTCTTAGCCAAAATTACCAACATGAGTATGGTAATTTACATATATGAATATAAAATACATTAAGATGAAAAAGGAAATACTGTTAACCAATATAGTCCTCTGAAATGAGAAAGAAAATAGCAAAATATATCCTTGTAACACCTGTAGACATATGCCTGGCTTGCATGTGGAAGTTGTGGATGAGGATAGAGAATGACTTGGGTATAAGATTTTTCAAATACAATTTGACTAAATCAAACAGACCCAGGTTCTTTAGCTCTTGGACTCTGGGACTTGCCCCCGCGGCTTCTAGGGCAGTGTGGGAGGATGTTCCTCGGGCCTTCGGCCACAGACTGCAGACTACACTGTTGATTTTCCTGGTTTTGAGGCTTTCAGATTTGGACTGAGCCACTACCAAGCTTTTCTTTCTCCCCAGCTTGCAGACAGCCTATCATAGTACTTCATCTTGCAATTCCATGAGCCAATTCTCCCTAATAAACCCCCTTTTAATTTTTTTGTTAATTTTATTTATTTATTTATTTATTTTTGAGACAGAGTCTCACTCTGTCACCCAAGCTGGAGTGCAGTGGCTCACTGCAACCTCCGCCTCCCGGGTTCAAGCGATTCTTCTGCATCAGCCTCCCAAGTAGCTGAGACTACAGGCCAGCACCACTACACCCAGCTAATTTTTGTATTTTTAGTAGGGAAGGGGTTTCACCACGTTGACCAGGCTGATCTCAAACTCCTGACCTCAAGCGATCCACCTGCCTCAGCCTCCCAAAGTGCTGGGATTTACAGGGATGATCCACCACACCCGGCCCATTTATCCTATTGTTTCTCTCCTTCTGGAGAACCCTAATAGAATAACCTATCCTTTGATCCAGTAACCTAGACTTACTCTTCTTGCCTCAATTCAGTTATTACCTCACCTAAATTAGTTGAACATCTTCAGTTCTTGTACTGGGATCACCTTCAAATCTAAAGATAATACATGCAGTACAATCTCCATTGATGAATAAAAGCACTGCAACTCCAGACAGTTGGTTAACTACTTATCAATAGGATTCCTTTCTCCTCATCATTCTTTTTTTAATTATTTTTAATTTTAATTTTATTTTTTGAGATGGAGTTTCACCCTTATTGCCCAGGCTGGAGTGCAATGGTCACTGCAACCTCCACCTCCTGGGTTCAAGCGATTTTCCTGCCTCAGCCTCCCGAGTCGCTGGGATTAAAGGCACCCGCCACCATGCCCAGCTAAATTTTGTATTTTTAGTAGAGATGGGGTTTCACCATGTAGGCCAGGCTGGTCTCAAACTCCTAATCTTAGGTGATCAGCCTGCCTTGGCCTCCCAAAGTGCTGGAATTACAGGCATGAGCCACTGTGACCTGCTGAGTAAATTCTATTCATAGGAACTTTCAGAAAGAGGGAGGGAGAGGCTGGATGTGGTGGCTCATTCTGTAATTCCAGCACTTTGGGAACTGAGGTGGACGGATCATTTGAAGTCAGGACCAGCCTGGCCAACATGGCAAAACCCCGTCTCAAAAAAAAAAAAAATACAGAAAGAGAGAGGGAGATATATATATCAAAATAGAGTGAGATTCATATCAGGCTTCCCATCAGCAACGCTGGAAGAAAACAATGCAGGAAGACAATAGAGTAGTATCTTTAAAGTTTTGATAGACAAAAATATTGACCCCCAAATGTGATAACAGACAAATAATCATCCAAATGAGCTACAAGATGCTACAGTGAGCTAAGTGATTAGGATATATTTTATTGCTTAAATAGGTTTGGTGTTTTCTTTTCATGGAAAAAACAGTTTATAATTTTAAGGAATAATCCCAATTTTCTCTTTTTCCCGTGTTATTTTTTTATTGATGCATAATAGAAGTCCATAGTTTTGGGGTACATGTGATAATTTAATACATTCATATAATTTGTAAAGATCAAATCAGTATACTTGGGATATTTATTACCTAAAATATTTGTCATTTCTTTCTGCTGGAACCATTCAAATTCTTCTCTTCTAGCTATGTTGAAATATCCAATAGATTACCGTAAACTATAGTCACCCTACTGATCTGTCTAATACTAGGTTTTATTTCTTCTTTTCTTTTTTCTTTTTTTCAGACAGAGTCTCACTCTGTCACCCAGGCTGGAGTGCAGTGGCGCAATCTCGGCTCACTGCAACCTTGGCCTCCCAGGTTCAAGCAATTCTCCTGCCTCAGCCTCCCAAGTAGTTGGGACTACAGGTGTGTGCCACCACACTCAGCTAATTTTTGTATTTCTAGCAGAGACAGGGTTTCACCATGCTGGCCAGGCTGGTCTCGAACTCCTGACCTCAAGTGATTCACTCGCCTCGACCTCCCAAAGTGCTGGGATTACAGGCGTGAGCCACCACGCCTGACCTAGGTTTTGTTTCTTCTATCAAACCATACATTTGTACTCACTAAGCAACTTCTCTTCATCCCCTCTCCTGCTACGCTTCCCGGCTTTTGGTAACTACCAATCTACTAGAATTTTTTTTTTCTTAATAGCAAAACTAGGAACACAAATCCCAGATATCATCAATATGGGCAGTAGTTGTAAAGGAAAAGGATGCTGGGGAAATGCAGAGAAGGAGTAAAGAGGTTTTTTGACTGTATTAGATTTCTTATATCAACTAGAGCACATACATATATTCCTGACATTGTTTCAAAAAGATAACCTTAAGAATGTTTATAAAATCTAAGAGTCATAAATAGGCTGAGTGCAATGGTTCATGCCTGTAATCCCAACACTTTGGGAGGCCAAGGCGGGAGGATGGCTTGAGCCCAGGAGTTAGAGACCAGCCTGGTCAACATAGTGAACCCCCACATCTTGACTAAAAATTAAAATTAAAATAATAATAATAATAACAAAGTAACAGAAAGAGTTATAAGTAGAATAACAAAAGTAGAATTATAATTTACAAACCATTAAAAGAAAGCAATTGAACAAAGAAAGCTGGCAGTCCCATCCCCTTGCCTTCACCTGGGTCTGGTGCTCCTGAGCCCAGGCATCCTAGCTTGACTGCTACAAGGGAAGATATTGTTTCCTACTGGAATAGAGGAGGAGCAGTCATCTGACTATAGAGGCTGTGGATGAGTAACCTGATGGTCTAATCTTTACACAGACTTTCGACCCATTCAACGTTTAGCTTTCTACCTGGCACTGTTTTTCAGAGGTACCTGGTGCTTTCATTCCTGAGCCTGACCAGTTTCTGGCAGGATCATAGTTCACTGCAGCCTTGTGGCACAATCATAGCTCACTGCAGCTTTGAACTTCTGAGTTCAAGAGATCCTCTGTCCTCAGCCTCCCAAGTATCTAGGACTACAGACACATGCCACCATGTTTGGCTAATTTAAAAAAAAAAAATTTTTTTTTGTAGAGACAAGGTCTCACTATGTTGGCCAGGTTTATCTGGAACTCCTGGCCTCAAGCTATCCTCCTGCCTCTGCCTCCCAAAGTGCTCGGATTATAGGCAGTATTTATTATCTTTATCTGCTCTTCTAGGTCAGCTGCTACTGCTGATAGCTCTCATTTTCTGTTGTCTTCTCTTGCATTTCCTTATTCGTATGGGTTTACACTTACATAGTTCCTGAAGGGAGATCATGGAGGCATGTATATATCTAACAGCCTTCTCTGTAGCTAGAGAGTACTTGCAGCCAATAATTCCCTGGGCTTATGTTTATCATTCCTAACTTCACTTTTACAGAGTGAACCCATGCCAAAATGAACCCATGCCAAAAATGTCAACATTCTAGTGAACTTAGAGAAACTTCAAAGTCAGCCTTAAGGAAATATTAAATATAAACTGGAGAAAAGCAAAGATATATAAGTAATTAAAAAGATGATAATAGACACAGAAGATAATGTATGTAATTCAGCATTTCTGTAACTGAGGTTGCTAAAGAAAAGAATCTAATAAACATTTCTTTATCCAAGCCCTCAGAAAACCCTCAGGAAAGAATTCAAAAACAAAATTGGGAAAGAAAAGTTTATTAAATAAATGAAGACTTGAATATTCACATTGAAAAGGAGAAATTGATAAATGCAACATATGCTAATGAAGATACTGATTTTCAAACATAAATAAAGACTACTGTGGACAACCAGCCAATAAAAGGGTAGTGGGGAGTCACCTACAAAGGGAGAGATAGGGGAATGACATCATACAAACAACATTGAAGGCCAGGAGACAGTGAAGCAATGTCTACAAAATTCTCTTAGAAACTAAAAGAAGACTAGACACATATCTTCAAAGATACAAGATGCAAAGAGATGTAAGTCCTTATTTTTAAAAAACTAAAACTTCTTGGCAATTAAATCAGTTCAGCTAATAAATCAATCAAAATTAAGACCTCAGAAATTGGGAAGTCATGGTAAGGGAGCTTAAAGAAAATATTGAATCCATTAAAAATAGAGCTACAGATGTAAGCAGCTGCAAGAATTTTGGCTACAGAATAGAATGTAAGCTGAATAAATTATAACAATGTAAAAAACAACAGCATATTTCACCAAACTCAGTGGTTGGTGGGGAAAGGGACAGAAAAGAAGAAAATTCTCTACTTTCAGGTTAGAAAGTCCAAAGTTGAAAATTCATGAAGTACGTGTTTAAGAATATCATTTAAAATTCATTAATTTTCAACAAATATTTATTGGGTACCTGATATGTCCAAGCTTTTTTTAGGTAATGAAGATACAAAATATAAACCACAATTAGAGACTTAAAACCAAACATAACTGAAATGTCAGTAAATATAAACAGAATAAATTATTAAAAGATAATCATTATTAGATTGAGTAAAAAGTGAATAATCTTCTATTAGTCAGGATAGGCTAGCTAATGGTAATGCTACAGGAAGAATAAAACAACAACATTTCAGCAACCTAACAAAAGTTCAATTCTTGCTCTATATAATGTTTAGACTGACTTCTATGCAATGGCTAAGAATTCCAGGCTGCCTCTATCTTATAGCACCTCCACCTCAACATAAAGCATTAGATTAGGACACAGAGAATTAGAACACTGGCTCTGAAGTGTGTTGGACTGAAAGTAATACACAAAGGTTTTCATTATGACTCATTACTCAGAAATAGTCACATGACACTAGAGATTGGGAAATAATATTTTTCTTGTGCTTAAAAGGGAAAAGACAAGTAGAAATGCTAGTAAGCACTAGTAATATTTATCCCACTCCTGTACGGTGTATACAAAAAGCACATCAGGAACAAACAGATAAAAAAAGATTAAAGAAAATGTGGTCAATAATAAACAAGGCAAATGAAAACCTAATGACATATGTATGTCTGTGTTTAAATACTGAATTAATTTCCTTTACAGTTATAAAACTATCAAGGTTTCTAATTTTTATTTGCATTGTTTTTTTTAATTTTATTATTATTATACTTTAAGTTCTAGGGTACATGTGCATAACGTGCAGGTTTGTTACATATGTATACTTGTGCCATGTTGCTGTGCTACACCCATCAACTCGTCAGCACCCAACTACTCGTCATTTACATCAGGTATAACTCTCAATGCAATCCCTCGCCCCTCCCCCCGCCCCATCATAGGCCCCGGTGTGTGATGTCCCCCTTCCCGAGTCCAAGTGATCTCATTGTTCAGTTCCCACCTATG